>NC_090440.1:432759315-433376261 GCF_031143425.1 Pleurodeles waltl | reverse complement strand
AAATGGGTAAAACCCTTTGCTACATCTGGCCCTTAAAGCTCTTTTTGGGTCAAGCCGATAGAGTCTCTCCTCCTCTTTTGATGGATGGGGAGGAGAGTAGAAGGATGAGAGCGGTATAGATTGCCCTAAATGGAAGGGTGTAACAACCTTCGGTAGGAAAGCCGCCCTGGTCCTCAGCACCACCTTGCCCGCATGAAAAGAAGTGAAAGGGGGCTTAACGCTAAGCGCTTGAAGTTCACTCACTCGCCTAGCTGATATTATGGCTATGAGAAAAACAGTTTTAACACCAAAAACCTTAATAGACATGAATGTAAAGGTTCAAACGGCTTACCCATTAGGAATGTGAGAACTAAATTCAAATCCCATTGAGGCATAATAAAAGGAGAGGGAAGAAATGTATTAGCAAGACCCTTCAAGAACCTTATAAATATAGGGAATTTAAACAAAGAGGGTTGATCAGGAAGGCACAGAAAGGCCGACAGTGCCGACAAACAGCCCTTAACAGTCGCAACTGCACAACCCCTCTGCGTCAAGGATAACGCAAACAATAAAATGGGCACATAAGGGATCAATTTGGTTCTCTCCACGCCAAGCCACAAATTTTGCCCATCTGCCAGCATAGATTGATTTGGTGGAGGGTCGCCTGGCCGATAAAATAACGTCCACCACTTCTGGCAGGAGAGAAAAGGAACTCAGCTTGCCCCGTTCAATCTCCAGGCATGAAGGTGTAGGCTCTGGAGGTGGGGGTGTAGAACCTGCCCCTGTGACTGCAACAGGAGATCTACCCTGAGAGGGAGACGGAGCGGAGGACACAGTAAGAGTTGGAGAAGGTCTGAATACCACACACTTCTTGGCCAATACGGAGCTATCAAGATGATTTGGGCCCGGCCTTGGCGAATCTTCCTCAGAACGTGTCAGGGAAATGGAGGAGGATGAATGTCACGAAGCATACAAGACCCTCCCCCCCCCAGCACCGTGCTGTCATTCTCCCACAGCTGACTTCTTTCATATGATGTGGCAGTGCCCAATAATAACCCAATATCTGCCTAGAATTGGTGACTACCTTTTGGATATTTTGGATGTCCCAATCCAGCTGACTACTAAACTGGCACTGTTGGGCATGATAAAGAACCTTGGGGGGCTCCTGAGGAGGCAAAGCCCTGGTGGGCATAAGGAGACCTTAGTGGTGAAAAGGGACCGAGCACAATCCTGGAAACATCCAGACTCCTCGAAGTCAACACAGTGGCGTACTGGCTTGGTGTGCCAAACTGGAGGAGCCAATCTATAAGGCCCTGGGCCGCTCCCAACACTTGGGTAAATGGTAGGAATACTATGGATTATCTGCTCAATTGGAAGATGTCTCTACCATTGATGACAACTATGGGGATGAGGGGATAAAGAGATAAGGACAGGAATTGACTTTACACATAGGACCTTTTACTCCCTTACGTTCAATGGTATGGTATCTTTCTTCAGCTATTGCTGAGGGAAAAGCTTTCCATACCAGTCTGAAGACTGGAAGCATAATTTACAAGGTAAGGAATCTGCAGGAAAATCAATTCTTCAGAAAAAGTTTATTCTATTAATTACTTAAGTGGACAGCAAGGCAGTCATTCAAGCTTGAAAATAAAGGACTTTGCCTTTAAGGGAGGTAGGCTTTAGCACTTAAACGGTTAAACAAAATGCACTTCAAAACCAGTTATGCTCACAATAAAGCATGTTGCTATAACGATGACATAATCATACCCAATGCAGACTACCTTGCTCCAGGTCATCAGGTACCCTGTCTGATCTCCAGTCTGGAACTTTACACCTAAAAATCACATGACTTGGAAAGCATACAGCTATTACACAAAAGTCCAGGACTGAAAAGAGTATGCAGTGACCTGGAAGAAAGTGGGAAACCTACACTGTTCTGGCAAGTCTTATTTTACAAAATCTCCCACAACATCAAGGTGTCTAACTGGCATCTAAACAGCACTGCATATAATACCATCTTCAATTAATGTACACATCCATTTCTGGTTTAGATGCAATTAACCCAGTACAAAAATTAACAGTAGGTGAATCTAATTAAAGCTTTCAGAGAATATAAAGTGTGACACATGAGTCTTAAATATTTGAAGGCCACCTTAATAGCAATATTGTCCAGAGGTGAGATAAATCCCAGGTACTGAATTAGGATCATCTCATAAATAAATACACTGGAAGGCCCTTACTTTTCGGTACTTAAGATTAAACAATAGGCTCACAATTAACCAGGCTGGAATCATGTGCACAGAGAATGTGAAAACATCTAAGTTTTCTGCTCGGTAGTACATGCACCATCCATTCATATTGAGCCCAGTATCGTGCACCACAAAGCTATAGGAAGCTTCATGGACAGCACCAGTTTTCACTTGCTTACCTATTTTCAAGTAATTGTGCTGTTACGTAAACATATCTAAATGGTCCGAAAGAATTGGGCTACTGTCCAGATGAATCAAAACATTTGGTGTAAAAAAAATAAAAAAAATTTTTTAAAAAACACAAACAAAAGAAGGTTCATACATCAATACAGATTAATTAAATGTCAGCAAAATATATCTAAACGCATATGATGCATAACAATTACCTTGTCTCAGGAAGCCGAATGTTCCATCTTGCTGTGGGAATGACGCAAGGTAGTCAAGGTCATTACAGAGCACACAATTTAAAACGGAGTCAAACGGGAGGTCTGGAAGGGAATGTTCAACTTTAGACTCAGAATGGCCAGAGCTCCCTTTGCAAGAAGTTTGATTTGCATCTTCTGGATGTGTACTGAAATATTTACGTGAACAGTTGAAAAAGGGTTCGTATAGCATCATTTTGCCTCCAACTAACTGAAGTTGTTCAAACAGTGTCCAGTAGCCAACATGATCTGGAAGACCGTAAACCTGAAATGATTTAGAATACAAAGTTAACAGAGCTGCAAACACAAATAATCTGTATAGAAAAAAAAAAAAAAAAAAAAAAAAAAAAAAAACTTAGCCTACAAAGAAAAATCGGATTATGCATTACATTTTCACAAATATGAATAAAACAAATTTGTCTCTGTACTTTTGGCCAAGAGATACTCTTGAAACACACTAGGATGAAAATGGTCTTGTAGAATGAACGACATCTGACCAACGTTTAAAAACACAGATTAGCTACTTACAGCATTAAAAAATTTAAAGCAGTCCCTACACAGTGTGAAAGGTACAGAATGCACATTTATCAAAACCATTTAACCTTTATTTGTTACAGAATTTCCTATACCAAGTCATGTAAAGTCTGCCACTAAAAAACTCAAGCAGGTAAGTGAAATGAAGTAGACTACATTAAAAGCATATATATGATTAAATGTTTCATCTTTTGTTGAGGTATACAAATTTTAAAAGATGGATTCCTCTCCATACGCTCAACCCCACAAATTTACTGACCACAACATTTATAGATACAGTTAACACTACAGAGTCAATTTACTGATTTTGAATACGTTGTTAATTTTATCAAACGTTTTTTATTTTGCCCATGACAATCTATCTGCCAAACTTCCTCAGACCATTGTTAATACTGCATACTGAGTGTTTAATTTGATAATTGATGGGCGGGGCCTTTGGCACTTGTTTTTGGGTACTGGAACGCATTTTTCTGCATCAGACATTTACCAATAGCAAGCAAAAGAAGGTCAAACACAAAGCGAAAAGTGGAGGGAAGAGAAAGACGAAAACAAAAGTCACAAAGGAAGAAAGCAGGAACCTTCAAGAGTGAGATAAAGGGACAGCAGTGTCTGGTAGTGGATTAAAGAGGCCCGAGATGAGTTGAAGACTACACAGCTTTGGTATCCCATGCAATGACATTCAACATTATATTGCCCCCGGCTGCAGGCTTCTGAGCAAAGCTTTGGGCACAGGCACTTACTCTTTTTCAGTGTGCTTCCACGTCGTGCTCTGAGCTTAAGCAACATAAACAGTCATTATGCGGGTCTGTGACTGACATATGACCCCCGCATTCCCTCAAGGCTTGAAGCCTGACTTCCGAGGTGGAGACATTTTAACTGGAAAGTATCTCTTCCGAGAAACAGTAGCTCCCCAAGAGCCAGGAGAAAAAAACATTACTCAAAGGCACGGAAAAAAGAGAACTGACGTCAGCATGCCGGCGAGGACCTCCTATTGCCTCCATGACGTCAGACGGCGTCACGTGGAAGTCGGGCAATTGTGACGTCCTCGTAGACATGCAGAGCTGGGAAGAAAATTTCCATTGAATGCTGGCGCATTGGGAGAATTCATTGGGTGAGGAATCCACAGGTAGTTGTATCCATCAGAAAAAGTGTTATGGCAAAACCAGAGCTGGCTGCCTCATAGAGCTACTTTTTTCACTTTCAGCCATGTTGCACAGCAGCCTGTGCTACTGTATAACATATCTTTAAAACAATTGGCGAAACCAATAGCTCTTCCATAGGTGAAACCTACTGGCTTTGCCAACATGGCTGAAAGTAAAGAAAATAGAGCTATGAAGTAAATACCACAGACAGAGAAGGTGTATCTGAAAATCAATTTTGCAGCTATGAGACACAAATTTCATTTTTAAAATTGAGAATTTGATCTATATATCAATTTTGCAAAATGAAAAGGGTATTTTAAAAATGTTTAGTTTCCTTAGAACAATAAAAACATTTTTTGGTGCCAGGAAAATCACTTCCGGGCTCCATGTTGTTTAAAGAAACAGTCCAGCAGAAAATACATATTTTTGAGGAAGAGCTAGGGACTATAACGCTTTAAACGTCACCCACTTCAGACGCACACACAGCCAGTGGGCCACCCAAACTCAAAACTAGACCCACGCAGAAACACAGTTATACAGAGTCCAGACGAGATGCCAATGCTCATTCGATTCTTAAGCAGGGGGCTGATGTGGTCAGCTCTGTGGCAGATTGCTCCTTTTTATTTGACTATATGTGAATGAGCTATTTCACTGAATTAAAAAAAAAACATTCAAGGAGTAATGGTCAAATATGCGAGGAAGACAACAAAATCAAACTAAAGCAAATCGAAAAAGCAAGTATTTCACTGTGTACCAAAGAAAATTAGAATTGTTATAGCTGAAAACTTATCACAAAAGGTAGGTAAATTCACAGATGTCATAAAAATGGTAGAAATGCAACATGCTGTGACTAAAAATACAAGTCTGATAAAACCTGAATTGTCTCTAGTTTACCTGATCAGGGGTGTGGAATTCCTATAGCCTGACTCCTAGGACATATTGTTTGGGGTCAAGGGCAAGAAGTTTATTTTGTCCTTGGAACAAAAGTAGGCCCAACCCACTGCAGTACAAACCATTTGGCTGCAGTTTACAGTACCGTATTATGGATCAGGGAAGGGCATTGCCTGCAGTTTAGGTAATATCTGTGTCCATATGTTAATGCTGTTCAAACTTATTTATTGTTCTTTAATGCAGAGCCTTTATTATTAGGGCGAGCGCTCCAAGGGAATGTTGTAGGCTCGGATTGCACTGCTGGCAGTGGTCCCAGTATAAAAATGTGTACAACATGTTTGAAAAGTTTAATATGAGGCGATGTATAATGCTCCCAGAATGCTCTCTGATTACATACAAATATTTGCAGAAGCTTGAAACACGGTTGATGAGACTTTGCTTTCACATTAAATGTTCGGAAAAATTGCTTTGCTAAATTACTGTGAAATTTTAGGTACCATTTCTTTGAAGCATTAGCTACTAAAATGATTTGATGCATGCTAGCATTCCCAAAAAGTGTTCATAATGGAAAATCAATAGGCATGACATGGGTGGTCAGCCTTTTGATTTTGTCAATGTGAGTCGTTTGACATGGCTTTTGTAAAACTTTATTGTTGTGGGAGCTACCAGGGCCTTAACATTATAACAAACATTGCCAAAAAGCAAAAATACTTTGGGGACTCAAAAAGCACACATTGCCACAGTAGTCTCTAGCACTGAATAAACCTTCTCTGTGTACCGATAGGTTTCTTGTGACAGAGTAGAATGTGGTCACCCACAGTGAAGCCAGTCTATAGACGGAAAGAAAAAGAGACAGACTTTTAATAAAAACTAAATGTGTTTGGTAAATTAAGGCCTAGTTAGGGGTCCAATCCTAAAATAAAATCACAAAGGTGCACCCATGATATGTGCCTTTGTATTAGTGCAGATTTTATTTGAGCAGCCTCACGTCCCATATTGTTGGAAATGGGACACAATCAGTGAGACTGAACGAAGGGGGCTGGGGAATATGGGGTAAACTAGGAAGCAGTAGCAGACTTGCTAACTGATAAACAGGTAGCAAAAAGAATAGAGCCATCTAAGTACTAAAAGAGAACATACATGTATGGCTAGCTGAAGAAACAGACATTATCGATCTCCAGAGAACAACAACCTTTTAGCCGCAGGGGGGAAAGGGGGGCTTGCAACCCTTGACAAAAAAAAAAAAAAAAACAAGGAGGGGCAACAAACAATAGGGGAGGGGGAAGCAACAGAAGGCGAGGAAGGGGCAGGGCAAACAACGCTATGGGGGGGGGAAATGGGTGGAGCGGTGCGGGTGGGAGGAGCCAAGGAAGAACAGGTGTGGGTGGGCTACTTGGTAAGGGGCAAGCAACAACAGACGGTGGGGTAGCAAAAAAAAAAAAAAAAAAAAAAAAGCAAGCATGGTTGGATAAAGAACAGGGGAGGGGGCAGCAGGACAATGGAGAGCGAGAAGGGGCGGACAAACAACGCTGAGAGGGGAAAGCAACAGGAGGGTGCAGATTGGATGAGCAAAGCAAGAATGGGAGTGGGTAGACTAGTTGGCTTGTGTCAAACAACAACAGGGGGTGGGGGAAGTTTACAAAAAAAAAAATGGACAAGCAAGGACTGTATAATAAATAGGGGATCGAGGCAGCAAGATAAGATAATGGATTGCATGAAGAGGTGGGGGCAAACAACAAAGATGAGATGGGGGATAGATTGCAAACACAAGCACTCGTATAGAGTGTTTTAAGTAAGGTAAAAAAAAAAAAAAACATGAAAAAAGTACCACCACAAATGTCCGGCTAGTGACAGGACACTGGCCATTGGAAGAAGTATTTGGTCCAAGCTGCATGGCATGACAACAGAGGTGAGGAGGAGGCACTGACCAGCAAGGAAACAAGAGTGACGTGGGAGCCAGCCAATGGGGAGTAAAGTGGTGGTACAGAAGTCAGCCAAGGGTAAGTAATGGCCTTGTTCCAGTCCTCTTTCAAGATTTTGTAAAAGAGATTTTGCAAGCGCTGGGCAGGTGAAACCCAAAAAGGACCGCGAGTAGTAGGAAGTAACAAAGTAGCAGGCTTGCGGAAGAACTTACCTGGTATGGGGCAAGGGAGACACTTGAGGCCTGGCCAAAATAATATTAGAGCCAGGAAGGGGTGAGGAAGATGAACAAAGCAGTACATGAGGGCAAAAGCAAGATAACAAATGCCAACAGTGTCAAAAAAATAAATATATATATATATATATATATATATATATCTCTCAGCCAAAGGTAATCCTGTGTTCCTTCCAGCGCTTGCCTGTCGAGGTTGGTGCTCAGTTAATGGGCACAGGACCCATTTTTTAATCCACTCCAAAAATATATATATAAATCAAAGTCTGGCACTCCTTACAAAAATATAATGGCCTTCATTTATTCCAAAATTCCATAAAGCAGAAACATAGGGCAACGCGTTTCAACCTTCACAGTCTTCTTCCTCTATATATATATATATATATATATATATATATATATATATATATACATACACACACACACACACACACACACACGCATGTATATATATATCCCTACAAGTTAGAAGTGAAAGGCTGAAAGTCATCCAATCAAAATGATGATGAACAGAGTATGCTTAAGGGGAGGGATAAACACATTACGGACAAGTAAAGTCATGGATGAGAAACCAAGCAAATAAGGGTTTCAAAGGCAACTAACTGTAAGCAGTGGGTTGGGCCAAATTCCACTGTATGTTTTTGGTATAGTCCACAATTGGCAAGACATAAAAAAAAAAAAAAATGGCAAAAAAACAAAAAAAACAACGTTCTATGAGAAAGGCCAAAGCTTCTGCTGAGAATATAATTATTCACCAGTGGATATCTGGTAACATGCCCATCTTAAATAGTAACACAGTGGTGTAGACAAATTCTATGAAGCGAGGACAATTTAAAGGTGCAGATGTTTTTTTCAGGAATGTTTCTAAAGATTGGGCCATTGCAGATCATTGAATAATGTAAAATCAAGTGGGCGTCCCACTTGGAGGTAGTTTATCCCACACTGGTGCGGCAAGCATAAATGTTAAGTTGTAAGCCTTCTGCACATATAATTTGTGTAGTGTATTTTACTAAGCTATGTAGGGTTCTCCATAGGTTCTGACAAAAGTTATCTTTTCAGTGGCAAATGTATACCTGTCAACCTCTACTTAAGAGTGGGTAAAGTGTTTAAGAGGGTACTCCCATTAAGGTGAACAGAAAATTGGCCACAGGTGTAGAGCGTTGGAAGTTCACAAACCCTACAGGACAGTGTCACAATGATTGTATAAGGGCCTCAGTGACGTCATTGAAGATGTCTTGGGTAATGTAATACGGATGGTCATAAACAGTGCATGGTGGAACAGAAAGCTATGTTTAGTTCAGTAAATTATAATTGGTGAACGTAAGTTTTTTTTTTTTTTTTTTTTTTTAAATGTTAGCTTTTAACTTATTTCAACACCTAACAATTACATCACTTTAGCTGGCTTTTTCCCCAGTGTATTTCCAGGGGCTTTTTTTTTTTTTATGTAAGTAAAGATCTTATTACCATACCCAACTATAATGTCACTAACTTTTTTTCAGTACATTTTTTTTGGGGGGGGTGGCAACCCCTGCTACACAGTTTTTAGCTATGTGCTACAGGGGAATTAATCACAGGGCCTGGCCTCCACATGCACCCAAACACACACTGCGCATAGCCACATGGCCAGCACCCAAACCACCGCAGGTGCCCACTCCTCATGGACAATCATCCCGTAGCCTTTTCTTTTTTTCCCCCACATATCCCCGCTGTACCCACTGGTCAAGCTACACCCCGCAGTACTGGAGTAACTTGCAAGCCTCCCCATGATAGCATGCACAGTACCTTTGCAGCATGGGTGTGAAGCTTGAAAGACTGCTCTCCTTGTTGCAGTACCTCACGGGTCAA
This sequence comes from Pleurodeles waltl, assembly GCF_031143425.1. Lineage (NCBI taxonomy): Eukaryota > Metazoa > Chordata > Amphibia > Caudata > Salamandridae > Pleurodeles > Pleurodeles waltl. The sequence continues at coordinate 433,367,047 of NC_090440.1, read as the reverse complement.
GCAGGAAAAAGCCCGGTACCCATGGGAAGGAGAAACCTCTAGGTTCACCGACATCCACACGCACACACACACACACACACACACACAAAGTGCCAGTGTTTTCCTACTCAGATCCTTTATATTACATTAACAAAACCTTTTCAAGAGAGAGGGAACAAGTACCAGAGTCCTGTAATAGAAGCTGCAACATTGTTTTGTAAGTTGCAGCCAGCCAATCAGATTGCTCAGTCCAAGAGGAACAGCACTGGTCCCGCATGTGGTACTGTTGCAGGACCAACCGTCTAGATATACCCAACATTTTAACATCCTGAATGCTGCCCCCCAGCAACTCTCCAAAACACAGCTTGCACATTGGTGTGCATGACTGATGCAGTATGATGAGGATCTATACTTCCTTTCCTATTCCACAACTTTCACGATTTGATTAGATGCTATGCACCGGGAGATGGGGTGCACTATCTTTTGAAGAAGATGATGTAAAAGAATCATCACATTTACAATTTCTGTTTTTTTTTGCTTTATTTCCAATTGCTATTAAGTTGATCAACCTTGAGGAAGTCCCATTAAGGGGATGAAACACGTGTCAGCTGACAATTGCTTCACAAAGAGCATCATTGTGAATCTGTGACATGGACATTCAATGGTATCAAGCTGAAGACATCTACTATGATGAGTTGTATATAAACATTGATCGGAATAACCCCTCATGAAGAAGTAAAAATTCATACGAGTACACAAAGATTGGGACTACTTTTCCTTTTTTATTTTTTCTAATATTGTTAAGAAACTTATGTTGTATTTTTGAAGTTCTGTTTGATTAGGAGGCTATTGACATAATTAGTTTTGATAATATGCAGTGCTCCACTACACAACCTTTATGGCTTTATTCCCTCATGCCCCCGCCACACATTTCATTCACCTTTGGAGTTAATTTCCAAAGTTGGCTTCACACTACTTATATAGCACTCTAGTCAGACCATCCAGCTTTCATCAATTTGCTTTTTTCTTGCAAAATCAGTTCAGAGCACAATGCCCACAACTTTTGTCACAATAAATGCTTTAAAAAAAAAAAATCGTTGATAGAAATACCCATAAAAGAAAGTGTAGATGGCTCATGCTGCCCAGCAAGCAATATTTTTTTCTTTACTTATGCATTTAGAAAAAAAAAAAAAGGCTTATTGGCTGTACACACGGCATGTCATAGTGTGCCTGTGTGCCACTGTACAGCGCTGTAGGGAGGACATAGACAAGTGGCAAGCTACAAACGTAGTTTATTTGGAAGGCCCCAGCCAGTTGCAGAGCGGAGCCACAATGTTGGCTCTCTTCTCCTCTACTTCATGCTGCCATTGCCTACCGGAATTTTCCCACGTCATTTCATTACAAGTAATAGGTAGCAGAGCATGGCATTGCAACACCACACACTTCCCGCTGCCCCCTTATGATAGAATAAAATTAACTAAATATACAACAAAGGAAAAGAAAAGTGACTGCAAGGCATACCATAAGAATGAATAATAGAAACTTGACCACATACCTATAATGAAGATAAGACAAATTAGCGGTAACCATAATCTATGGTGTACCATGTAGCCTTAAACAAGGAGCAAACCTACAATACCAACTATAATGTCATCAAATTTCTCTAGCATGTGCAATTGTCTGTCAGACTTTGTTATGTTACTTGCCTTCCCCTTTTTGATGGGCACGTGATAGGAGAAACTTTCCACTGACTTTTCTGAAGTGCTTGGTACCACTGAAGTACCTGGATAACAGGTTGTGGACACCATTCTCAAAACACCTCTGGAATTACCCAAGTCACTGTTACCCCTTCCAGAATCACTCAAACAATCACGATTTCTGGAGTCACCCGTCACCAGCATTCAAGTCCAAAATTTTGCTGAAGTTGTGAATAACTGATCGAATTTGAATGGACCCTTAAACTTACTGGTACTCTTGGTTTTCCTATGTGGTTCTTTGTCCATGACTCAATCTCTGATGTTTATTTTAACTTCCTTAACTATGTTTGGAATCATAATGTACCCTATAGCAGTTTTATGAATGCTCGCATTTACTTTTTCTAAAGGCCACTCATTAAGACTTTTGTTCTTTATCCATGCATGATCATCCTTTGTGTAAGGTTCTCTCCCTCTAAACAATTTAAAAGGGGTATAATATACCTGGCACAGTATGCGGTGTGCGATAGGCCCCCAGTAGCTTCTTGATTTCTGTTTCCCAATTCTTGCAACAGCTTATAGCCATGCAGATACCTTCCGTTGTAACTCTATTTAAGCATTCCACAATACCAATACCAGCAGGATGCTAAAGGGAGATATGTCTCCAACAAACTGTATTCCTGGACAAGAAATTCTGTAACCCCTTCAACATAAATTGGGGTACCTTTGTCACGTACTATTGATTTTAGAATCCTTTCCTGTAAAACTACTTTATCTAAGAATCTGGTCAAAGAACGTGAATTTACTTTTATCAAGATGCATAAATCATGCCATTTAGCAAAGAGATAAAGTAAAACTACTAACTAACATGCATGGTCATTGGTATTTACAATTACTCCTAAAATAACTAAGACTAAATCTTCCTACGGTCCATTAGGATACTTACTAGGAACTATGGGTGGCCTAAAGGTGACCATAGTTTTGTCTGCATGTACACATTCATTACAATTTCTAACCATCCCTTCTGTCTGTAAGTCAATCCCAGGCTAGTAATATCGGGTCTTAATTCCCTTCTCATTCTTCACGAGACCTAGGTGACCTTCATTACTGATTTCTAAAATTTGCTTCCTTAAATATGCAAGAAGAAATCACACTCATCTTTCACTAAAAAAACGGTTGTCTTAAGACAGTTTATTTCAGATCTACCAAAATTGTTTGATTCCACAATCCAAACACTTTACGGAACACCCCTCCAACATATAACCACAAACTCTGACTAAGTCAGGGTCAGACTCGTACCCTGCTACCCATCCATTCTTGTATAGACCATCACATTCCAACTTGTCTTCAACTACATACCCACCCCATGCCACTTCACAAGTGTGCAATGAAGCTCGAAGTGGTGCTCTGCTCAAAAGTCAGCTTGTTTTTTCACACCTGGTAAATATTACACAATGTAATTATAATTTAGCAGTTGCAATGAAAGATGTGGCAATCTCTGCATAGTAATGGTTACACCTGGATTTTTTTGCAGGGTCATCCCCAATCTTTTGGTCTCGTTCCTCCTAATTTTTCAGACCAGTTTATGTTGCCTTTAGAACTCCAGGGCACTTGACCACTGCTATTCAGTGCTCGGGTACATATTCTCTCAGTGTAAATTGTTTTGCTGATTGGTTTATTCCTGACTGACATATTTGATTTACTAGTAAGTCCCTGGTAAAGTGCACTAGAGGAGCGTAGGACCTGTAAATCAAATGCTACTAGTGGACCTGCAGCACAGGTTGTGCCACCCACATCAGTAGCCCTGTAAACATCGCTCAGACCTGCCACTGTAGTGTGCAGTTTTAAGCTGCCAATTCGACTTGGCAAGTCTACCCACTTGCCAGGCCCAAACCTTACCTTTTGGTACATGTAAGGCACCCCTACGGTAGTCCCTATGTAGCCCATGGGCAGGGTGCAGTGTATTTAAAAGGTAGGATATGTACTGGTGTGTTTTACATGTCCCAACAGTGAAATACTGCCAAATTCGAGTTTTACTGTTGCAAGGCCTATCTCTCTCAGAGGTTAACATGGGGGCTGCCTTTAAATAACTTTAAAGTGTAGATTCCTTTTGAGGGCAGATAGAATTATGGAGTTTGCGGTCTCTGAACTCACAATTTAAAAATACATTTTAGTGAAGTTAGTTTTTAGATTGTGAGTTTGACAATGCCACTTTTAGAAAGTAGGCATTTTCTTGCTTAAACCATTCTGTGACTCTGCCTGTTTGTGGATGCCCCGTCTGGATCAGTTTGATCGTTGGGTTGTTCACACCTCTCCTCTAGACAGAGACACAAAGGGAGCTGGGGTGTAGCCTGCATATCTTGATGAGCCATATGAGCTAAAATGGAGGGAGGAGTGGTCGCTTGCACATGAAAGGACAGTGCCAATGTAGTCTCAAACCCCCTGGTGTGTGTCTGGGGCCTGGCCTGGCCAAGGAAGGATCTTGCAAACACTTGAGACTTTGCTTTGAAGTTTGCCAAGCTGCCTGCACTATGGCCTGTGGACGCCGCTCGTGAGGTACACGAAGCACCGTCCTGCACCGCGGTCCCGGTCCACCGACGCCAACACCATTGACTCGCCACCAGGCAACCCTGCCTGCACCGTGGTTTGTGGACACTGCTTGTGAGGGCCACTAAGCACCGTCCCGTCCCGCACCGCCGGCTTGGGCCTACTGACGACATTGCTTGAGCAACGACGCTGCCTGCACCATGACCTGGTGACACCGCACGTTGCACTGCCCCGCTTCACACCGCAGCCCTGGTCTTACCGACACCGATGGACGCCATCACTGAGCCACTGCCTGCTCTGTGACCTGTGGGCACTGCACGTTGCATTGTCCCGCCCACGGGGGCCTAAACTGGGAGGCAGGCACCTGAAGGGATTGGTTCACACAGTAGAAGGCAAACAGAGGTTGCCTCCACATCGAAGGGGCAAAGAACAGGATGCTGCTACAGGGAACACAAATAGAGAATGTCTATATATATATATATATATATATACACACATACGTATACACACACATACACACATGAAATGCCATCTTGATTATTCATATATAAAAAATAGCAAATGCCCCACAAAGGAAAAGGTACAGAGGCCACTTTCAAAGGGAACAAGAAAGCAGGAGACAGGGCTAGTTGCACAAGGCACAGGTAGATACGCTGCTAACATACGAAGAAAGAGTGGGATAGTGTGCAAAGAGAAGGTATCTAAAGATGTACAACACATAAGAGGATAAGAGATATCAACTTTATTAGAAGGGAAAGAGACATGCCACCTGCACACAAGAGCAGGAAAATATCTTATGCTCAGGGAAGGGCAGACGTAGGACATAGGCAAAGAGAAGGGGCAAAGTGAGGTGACCTGCACAGGGTTGGTAAAGACAGGCAACTTGTGCAGAGGAGGACGGAGAGGAGTGCTACCTGCACTCAGTGCACGGAGAATCCTCTTGTAGAGAGAATCTGCGACCAGATGGAAAAGTACAGAGGAAGTAAACACTATGGTGAAGGAAGCCAAAAGGCTCAATTAAAATAGTACACTGCACGCAAATAGAAAGGAACAGTTGTTCTGAGAAAGTATAAAAGGTAGAGTTTGCATATGGGATGATTTCCATGGAAACACTTCCATCGAAACATTCAGACCCAGCGATGGGTAGGACGAATAGCAGCCTGTTGAAGTAATAAAAGGTAAAGCTATGCCGCAATATGTTGGGGTTGTCTCTAGACTCTTCTTGCCAGAAGTGTGCAACCGGTGAGATCTTCTCCATGGAGCCAGTTACACTCTAGTGAATGGATTGATAAATGGCAAGTATCACCAAACATTGGAAAAACCAATAAATCTAATATAAGAATTTGGTAGAGATACGACCAAAGTGTGTTGCTTAAGGCATGACAAATTTTGACAGTGTGTGGACTTAGCTAAACGACCGTTCTACTTCAGAAGATTGAGGTTTATGCACTTTCATGCTGGGCTACTTCCACTATAGGAAGTGGAACATACTTTGAAGGTTTTTTTTATATGAACCATATTCTATGACATTGTGCAACTGTTACCTATTAAGTAAATGATCAAAAAAAATAGTAACGTTTAACCACAGACGATTAATGTGAATATCTCCTGTTGAGACTAAAAAAATGACTTCTTTTAACGTATTATTTTAGAATAGGTTTAAAGACTTCAAGCAGGTATTAACTAAGGTGATTTTTGTGTTAACTTTGATAGTATGTTTTAACTGTTTATAAGGCGACGGTTAAACCTAAATATGGATTAACTTGGAGCTACCGACATATCGTAGGTGAAGCCTTCCAAACCATGGGTAAAGACGGCATCTGCCTATCGATACTGCTGGAACGTTCAACTACCTTCGACGTTGAACATCTCATCTTGACTATACTATGAAGATTTTAATGCAATTCAACAGCAAGATCTTTCACTGGTTCTCCTCACGCCTATTCAGCATACACCAGTTTGGTCACATGACCATTCCCAGGGTCCCGAAGATAAGTATCAGCTGCAGACAGGGTTCCCGGTCATCTGCAGCATCTACTGGAAGCCCATGGGATTTTTCTCACTAGTATCAGTATCAAAATTCACCAATACCCTGGCGACGCACAACTCTACTTTAAAGGCGAATCCGCTCCACAGATCCAAAACCTCACGCCGCCAGCACCTTAACCAGACATTAAGGTCCAGACCCTCCGTGAAGCTCAACCTCACCAACACAGAATTTCTACTACGAGCTACAACAAGTCCAACAATACTAAGATGGACATCTGATCCCAACAGTCACCACATTGCAAGTCACTCAGATTTACTCTGGATCCTGACCTCACCCTTAAGTGTAGGGTGTAAAGAGAGACTGACATTGCAATTGTGGACACCTCAGACATGCCCAAACTTAAAGTGTTTCACCTTGTTCTGATCGGAGGTGTCCACCCAATAGAGGGCGACATTTCTGCTGTTGATCAAGTCCTGAAGGGATCTGGGAAAAAGCCTGTCTCTCAGCTCCTGGCCGATGGGCCCCGCTTCAGAAGGCTCAGCCTCGTCTCCCACCAGAAAACGCCGCAACTCTGCCTGTGAATGCGGGCAGGGGGACAGTAGGAATATAGCGTTGCGGCTCTTCGGGGCGGTATGCCCAGGAGTTTGTAGTGGTTCATCGGAAGGACCTCGCCTGATCCCTCTAGACCGCAACAGAGACGGCTTGGCTGGCGAAGTGATGTCCGGCCTATCCCATTGGTAATCCAACAGAGTCTCCTTCAGTGCGGTGTGCGTGAGGGAGACAGGCGGCGGGGCGCGGGTGCGGGTAGTACGCAAGGGCTCTCGATCCCCTCGCATTTCCAACTCTTCTTCCAGCTCCTCGAAGCTGCGGGCCCCGAGTTCCCGAAAACGGCAGAGACGAGCTGGTCGGCCATGGGGCCCCCGCGAGTCGAAGCAGCGGGAGCTCCAGCGGACCCGGCCGGCACCCAGGCGGCAGCCCAGATAGTTTAAAAGCCGCAAAGCGACCAGCCGAAGGCGTAAGCGATGCTCTAGACTCGCGGGCGTTGTGTCAACCAGCAGCACAGCAGTATAGGTGGAAGCCATGGTGGCCGGGTTACCACCCCTCCGGACAACTCCAGAGACCGCAGCCGTAACGCTAGTCAAAAATCCACCCCTCCATGCCCCCTTTCAGTTCTAGGTTCAATTCGACTTCACAGCAATCAAACATGTCGCGCGCTCCTCTGTCCCACGCTTGCAATTGGTCTACACGAAAAACGCGTCTGTCTGATTGGACCAGTGTTGTGCTTTACGCTCACCAATAAGCACAGATTAGTAGAATGCTAGTGCATCGTTTCAATTCGAAGCTAGACCGAACATTTAAAAGTGTTGCGTCCGGTTCGGCGACCATGTTGGTGAAGTGCAAACAAAGCACTTGTTTGGATAATCGGAGGGGTGGGGCCAGCGTTAGGGTGACCTTGCCAGGGGCGCAACCAGACCCAGAATTCTGGGTGTGGGCGGGGAGAGCAGAGGAGGGGTCCCAACAGAGCTGAAGCAATGTCACTTGTGGGGTTTTCTTCAATTTGCTGTACAATACCCGATATAATGTAATTATTTTTAATGATATTGGGCCAATAATCCATTTTAGGTGCACTGGGTAGTAAGTTTGGTCTTAACATAACAAGATTTAACAACTCTTAGACTGAGGGTTTTTTCCTGAAGGAATTTTAGAAGAATGAATACCAAACATTGCTTTGTTGTATTACTGTAGTGTGGTGTGAAAGCTGAATTAATTACTAATAAATGTGCATTGATTAATAGCTAAGAATTTACATGAATTATACTAACATTGAGAATTTGAGTGTCTTGTAAAATGTGCCCTCTGAAGTGGCCGCCATCACATGTACGGCATTCAATAAAGAATTGACACTTATAGAAGTGTATTTGCTTTAATATACTAGGTATAGGGTAATTGTGAAATTTTGGGCCTAGTCGGCAAGGTCTCATGTTAAGCTTTATGGCATAAATAAATGTTCATAAATGTTTTATGAAAGTAGAGAATTAACACTTATTCATTGTTCACGCAATGCTGACCAAATAGATTTGTAACCTTCCAAAGTTAAACAAGTTGATGTGTTAAACTTTCTTGTGAGAACTGTCTGCTGTAAGGTAGTATACTACCTACAAATACCATTGTTTCCTTGATGCGTGAGAAGTAAATGTTCCCAGGACTTAACAGTGGCCTCACTGACTGGAGTTATGATTGTAACTAAAAAGTTACTCAACAAAACTAGTAATGGGAACAGGAGAAGAGAAGCCAACCATCGTCGTGTGAAAGAATGTCTAGTTATATCATAGATTTGGAAATTAATGTTTATTGGTTCTACTGTAAACACCCAATATTCTGACCAATGGCGAACCAATCCCTTTCACTGTTCCTTGCCAATGCTGACCAGATGGATGTACAACTGACGAAGAAATCACAGCTTGCTGATCCATTCAGGAGAGGTGTAACAAAATGCTATTCTTCTTGTTATAGATTATTGTTCTTTCTTTTAGGTACCAACCACTAATTTTGTAAGATCCCTAGTTAAATGTTTTCCTAATTAACTTTTGGTTAAATTACTTTTGCATGAAGCCCAAACATGCTATTCAAATTTGAGGGTTAGTGAGTGTGCCATGTGAATAACAAATGTTATTAACAAAGAATGTATTTTATTAATCTGTCGAATCTAGATGTATGCCATTTCTATTGTTCAGTTATTGTTGTTATTAATTTGTACGGTAACTCTTGAATGTTTAATGATAAATTCTTTGGTTAAATTGAGATTCTTCCACCACTTTAGTCAGCCTGTGTTGTTTGTTTATGTCTGTCATTTGGTTTTGAGATTAATTTACGTGATATTAGGATTGTTAATCTAGGAAAATAAACTTTTCAGTTTTACTAAAAGGTGTGGTTATTCATGGCCATATGGGTTATGGTGCGTGAAGATTTCTGACTCAAAGTTTTGTTGGTTGATTTGTTCAACAGGTTATGTTGTTGCTGATTAGGTCATGAGTTGAAATATGTGTTCATGGCAGATCACCCTTAGCATGAGTCAAAAGTTCCATTGAATCGCTAACGTGTCCCCTTATAAATAAATTACCAAAGACCAAATGAGGCCAGATGCTCTCACAGAAATTGGTATCAGGAACGGATGGCCTCCCTAAGGGCTGCCATGATTTCCCTATCATAGATAATGAAGTAAATGGTTACGCCTCCCTAAGAGGTTACAATGATTGTTTAGTTATAGACAAGAAACAGAAGAGTTATGTCTCCCTAAAAGCCTACCATGACTATCCCAAAACCTTGAACTGTGCCAATGCTTGTTTGAAGATGTTCTCAGCGTTCCAAGTGAGATTGTGAGTGGAATAGGTTGCACTTGTATGGCTTAAGCAAATTGCAATTGAATTGTGATGTTTGTAAGTAAATAAGAAGTTTGCGTACTCCAATGAAGTTGTTTAAGGAGTTTGCATACTCCAAAGGGTGTGTGTAGGGAAGTCGTCAAACTTCACATGTCTGTGGCTCTTTGTGCTCTAAAATTGCCTATACAGGCCCTTTGTGGTCTAAGACTCCGGAGTATTGTAAAAGTGTAGAAGACACTTGGTTTATGTTGTAATTTGTCAGTTTAATCGGTCAACCGAGCCTGGTTGACAAACTCAGAGTGTGTGTTAAACAAGTGTTAGTTTTAATGGAGGTTTGGTGATTCCTAAGTGCACTAGGAGGATCTGATGATCAGTTGATGGTAAAATGTGAAATTCAAATTTTGCTTGCGAGTCAGGGAAACCAAGATCAAAGAAGTATCTGTTAGAGCTGAAAGCCACAGTTGAAAATTCAGTAATGTTTCCGAAGCAATTGTGTTCCTACCTGTAGTAAACAGGCAAGGTTTGTGTATTGATGTTTATTTAGTGCTCGCAATATTTGCATTTAGTTTGGCATGGATCTGGATTGAGGAAGACAAGCCAGAGGGCTTTTTCAGCCGCTGTATGTGTGAGTGTGATGTCACTAGAGCCACGCTGGGATAGGTTGGTTGGTGACAAAGACCGCAAAGGAATTGGTGGACAACCATGAAGCGTAATTGGTTGAGAAGGCAAACTGAAAAGATTTTGGGATTGAAATCACTTCCTGATTTGATTGAAGTGTAGCGTAAAATACAGAAATTACATTTTTTAAAGCATTAAAAAGTGCCTTAAGGGGAGATTCATTCATTCCAGTTAGAGTAGGAGAAGTTACATCACCAGAAGGTACACCTGCACATGTTGTAGTCAAAGAACAAGGTGCTGCGCCATGTCCTTTGTTAAAACAATGGTGCAAAGATACAGAAAAGGGAGGGAGCATGGTGTTTCTTGCCCATAGATACTTTAATTTGAGAATCTTTGAGAACTTGAGGAGACTACTGTGCAATTCAAAACCTCCTCCGAAACCTGCACAATTTCAAGAATTAGCTATTTGGGAGTTAGTGGCCAGACAGCAACAGCATCAGAAATTTGAGACGAGAATGAGAAAAGCTGAGAAAACTTTAGCTGAGGCGAGATGGGATAATGAGCAGACATTTTGGAGAATTGAGACTTTACAGGGAATTAAGATGTTTCCTGCAATTACACAAGAGAACAAGAGCAATGGCAAACAGAATACTAAGAAAAAGGGTTCATACCCTTCTGAGGACAAGGAGTAGAAATCAACATACTCTAGAAAGTGATGACGACTCAAATGATGATGAGTTTATTTTGCAGCTATTGAGAAATTGTCCCCCACATTATGCAGCACGTGAGACTGGTGCAAATACTAGTGCAGATCCTACAGCTCTGGTACCCACTCAAACTACACAAAGACAGGTACAGGTTAGCTATATTGTCCCGAACACCTCTGCAATTTAGACATCTATGCCGCAGGTTGACACACCCAGAAGTTATCCAGACGTCCATATTGTAAATTCTACTCCAAGTATAATAGTGCCAGCCAGACAAGTTTTCTAAATAAGACAGGTTTATCAGAAGCCAACACTGATCCAAATAGACTCTACACCTAATTTAATACCTCAGATTGAAGCCCAGACAATCCCAGGGTACACTCCCCTAACAGTGTCACAGACAAATACATCTGCATTGCCAAGTCAGAATACAGGAGTAATGTACCCTAGAGATTAAAATGTCCAACCAAGTCCAAACGCTGTGTAGGTACCCAATACTATTGGTCCTGTCATACCTTTGCTCAGGAAAATAAGAACAATGAACAGAAAATTTTGAATTCAAGTGTAGAAATGGAGAGGTTCAATGTGAATACAGGAGTCATGTCTCCGATGAAACCAACATTTGACATGCCAGGCCCATTAAATGACTTGAGTTATTCCAGGACTCCGCCAAATAATCTGGGGCGATCAGAGATAAATCCTAACCAATGTTCCCTCTAATTTCTTTCCACTGTGTGCGGAAGTGTAAGGTCTCTGTGTGCTACAAGCAAGGATACGAAGAAATTGACCATTCACGCGAGCGCAGCGCATAACTACCAAGATCATTGGCATGTGCCACTCCATAGTTTTGTTTTACCACTAAAGCAAAAAAGGCAGCGCATTAGAAGTTAAAAAGAAGAAAATAGTATCTCATTCACATTAGTAGCAGCGAAGGGGCACAGATTAAGTTGAATCAATCAGTGCTTGGTACCTGCTCAACACAGAGGAACGGAAATTATGCTTGGCTTCCAGTGACGAATTACAAGACTGTAGAGAAGAGTGCCATGGAAGCCAACAAATAGTAAGTGACAGGCAGGCTCCAAGCCCTTCACTGTACACAACAGAGTCTCCCAAGCAAGACGCAGGCGCTAGCACATGCACTCACAGCAAGCAACAGAATGGTGACAAGAACGGCCTTCCACTGCGCGTCTTCATGTGGCGATGAGTTTTAGTAATATTTGAACCGTTTGAGCTATAAACAATGTATTTTGGTTGCAGATGTTTGTTTATGTGGCAAATCTATGATTATACAAAAATGCTGCGGCCACATAATTGCATAGTTTTAGTGGCCCTGAATATAGTGCATCTTACAAAATGAAGTGACGGCTGGGGCTCAAACACAGACAAAATTAAGGCGTAGTTTGCTTAGTCCTAGGATCGTTAATGCGGACAGTGACTTTAGCCCATCCATAACCCTGGGTATTCCTCACAATAACCAACTACCTAATCCGAGACTTGCAGTACAGAGTACAGCATTTGGCACTTATCCTTCTTGTGTACTCCGGGTTTGCAGCATGTTATTAAGGCTAGGCATTCTGATTATCCAAATTAGTCAATTAGAAGGACAGTATATAACAAGCATTTGCAATGCAGTAGGTCTCTCATTGGCAAGAGTGCAAGCTATTGGTGTTGTAAATGACAATGTCTTTTATTTATGTGTTTTGATTTGGAGTGTAGGAGATCTATGTGGTGTGGAGTCGAAATTTGTGGTTTGTATTTGAATTGTTACTTGTGGAATTGTGCAGTGTGAAATTGTGTGGTACTGAGTGTATTTGTGAAAATATATGGGTGAGAGCTGCATATACTACATAGAAAGGAAGATGGAGAGGGATAGGTAGTTTATATCTTAACTGAGAAGATATAGTGCAAGCTTCCCTCACATAGAAGGTACTATGCAAGTTTCCCTCACAGAATTTACCATGCAAGCTTCCCTCATACACCACAACGATACAGCACAGCAGCAGTGCAAAAAGCATTGGCATTGCCTTTAGGTCTTGGCTTTGGACCTTATAAGTGCTTTGCCAATGTCTTGAATCTATATTGTAGAGCACTGTGTCTGCTGTTAAAACACCACAAAATGTACAAAGGCAGATTTAATTTGTTTCCTTCCTTTGTTTTATGATGCACCATACAAGTGAGCAAGCAGCCACATCACGGCACTTTCCCAAAGTGCTGAGAAGACAGATGTCAGTCCCACTGAGCACTAGTCTGTGCACAAGGCTTTAGCTCTGTCACCTGCAGGTTTGAACAAGACTGGGGAACGGGATTGAAGGTTTGGCATGCTCTTCCTGCAATAAAAAAAAAATCTAAGAACACATTTAAATACTCACGCCTTTGCTGGCGGCACTGCCTATGGGTGAGCTATTGGCTTTGGCAATCGGATGGGGACGGTGAACAGGAAGTCGGTGGGGGCAATAAATGGGAAGGTGGGTGGGGCGGTTAATGGGAGGGTGGGTTGGTGGTTAATGTGATGGTGGGTGGGCGTAGTGAACAGGAGGTCCGATGCGGGTGGTGAATGGGAGGGCTGGTGAATGATGGGTAAAAGGACTGGCGAAAAAGTGTTCACCAAAAAAAAGGGGCAATTACTTAAAAAAGAACAGATTCTGAGCAGATAGCTGGTGTGCATCGAATCAGAGAACGAACAAAAAAACATGTAATTAATAGTCAGCCTGAATTCACAAAAAGCCAGTTTTGAAATGGTGAAGAATAGTGACTGATCTTCTGGACTGGAACAAGTTTTCCAGTGATGGGGAGGTGCTTTTATCTACCTTATTTAAAAAAAAAAAGATTTGCTGAGGATTTTTATAAGACCAAGCAATGAAAATGCCAGGTACAAATAAACTTGTTAAATATAAGTCACGTGGTTCAGATGAGCATTAAAAGAACCACATTTGAAATACAATGGTAAGGTTTGCTTTCTTTACATGTAAAATTATATATAGAGCTTCTTTGGCACACTGAAACAGCTTGTTCTTCACAAGGAAGAACTGGGGTCCAGGGTGCATGAAAAACACAACATGCATTGTGAATGGCTTCTTTGGAGTACTCACCCGTAAAATGTGGACTTTAATGTGCCCCATCAAGAAAAGTAAAGCTTATTTCCTAGTGTAAAAATCAAAGCCTGCCCTTGAATTGATTAAAAGTATACACGTGCTTAGTGGAACAACCCAGAAACAATATATTTGCATTACAGATATGAACCAAAGAGAGTGTGGCGTAATGGTCAGAGCTGCTGACTTTGGAGCTGAGGAAGCCAGTTCAATCTCCGCATCATCTGAATATCCTGTGATTCTGGGCAGATCACTTAGGGGGTCATTCTGACCCTGGTGGTCATTGACCGCCAGGGTCAACGACCGCGGGAGCACCGCCAACAGGCTGGCGGTGCTCCCAAGGGCATTCTGACCGCGACGGTATGGCCGCGGTCAGAAACGGAAAACCGGCGGTTTCCCGCCGGTTTTCCGCTGCCCTGAGGAATCCGCCATGGGGATTCCGACCCCCTCACCGCCATCCTGTTCCTGGCGGTTTTGACCGCCAGGAACAGGATGGCGGTGAGGGGTGTCGTGGGGCCCCTGGGGGCCCCTGCAGTGCCCATGCCAATGGCATGGGCACTGCAGGGGCCCCCGTAAGAGGGCCCCTAAAAGATTTTCAGTGTCTGCCATGCAGACACTGAAAATCGCGACGGGTGCTACTGCACCCGTCGCACCCTTCCCACTCCGCCGGCTCCATTCGGAGCCGGCTTCCTCGTGGGAAGGGGTTTCCCGCTGGGCTGGCGGGCGGCCTTCTGGCGGTCGCCCGCCAGCCCAGCGGGAAACACAGAATAACCGCGGCGGTCTTTTGACCGCGCAGCGGTATTCTGGTGGTTCCTGCTTGGCGGGCGGCTCCCGCCGCCCGTCAAGCTCAGAATCACCCCCTTAATCTCCCTGTACTTGCCCATAAATGAATGTGTCCTTGTGTAAGGTAACTGGTGCTCATGTAAATCGCTCCAGTACTTCAATTTTGCGCGATTAGGGTGCTGGTAAACAAGAACTGCAAAGCTTGTTTTTGTAAGCGAACACAGACTGCACTTCTGAGGCCTGCTCTGCATTCCAGGTATTCCTCTGGGAGCTGGCGAGGGGCTGCAAATAAACAAGCTGTGGTTTACATGAGCACCAGTTGCTTTATAGACAGAGACATTTATTTTTAGTCATGGAGAAACTAAGCAACTTTCGCAAAATCACAGGATGTTGAGCCTCAGCCAAGACTTAAACACTGTCCCAGCATCAAAGTTGAAAGTTGAAACAACACATCCTCTTGCCTTTGCGTAAAACATTTAAAATGTGACAGAAAAATTAAATTCTAGTTATAAAGCCTGTGAAATGTACTTTGAAATGTACATAAAAGCAGCACTTTTTATTGCAGCAGCTCTTTGGGCACCGGCACATTTTTTATTTAAGATAAACGTTTTACTTGTTGTTTCCTACTTTTGATGGCCGATGCTTATTTTTCTTACTCAAGCATTTACAATGAGTAAAAGACACATATGGGAAAGACTGAGGAAAAGAAAAACAAAAAGTCACAATGGGAGAAAACAGGAAGCTGCAAGAGTGAGCTGAAGGGCCAGGGACTGGCTTTAAATGGATTGAAGAGGCCCGAGATGGCTTCAGTATTATGCTGCCTTAGTATTCCGTGTTTTCACTTTTAATTGCAGCAGCCGCATGTTTAAGAAGAGGGCTTTGGGCACTGGCAAGTTTTTTTTATTTATTTACAAATTACGCACTATAGAGAACACAATGCCCTCAGTGGCAAAATAAACATTTTATCTAGCAAGCGATCACCCCAGCCAGCCAGCCTGCTGATAAGCATGATTTATTGCCCTGAATGCAGCCCGGTGCCCTCCAGCCAGACAAAGCTAATTAAACTCTGTGACCTGCGTACTTTGTAAACGTGTGTGCGCAGTGGGAAAATACATTGTGCACGCGCACACGTGCGCGCCTTAAAGGAAACATTGGTCCTAACCCATTGTGAGGACTCCAAAGACTCTGGCGGTCATTCTGACCTTGGCGGACGGCACAGGCCGTCCGCCAAGGTACCGCCGTCAGAACACCGCACCGCGGTCAAAAGACCGCGGCGGTGATTCTGAGATTTGCCCTGGGCTGGCGGGCGGCCGCCAAAAGACCGCCCGCCAGCCCAGGGCAAATCAACCTTCCCACTAGGATGCCGGCTCAGAATTGAGCCGGCGGAGTGGGAAGGTGCGACGGGTGCAGTTGCACCCGTCGCGTATTTCAGTGTCTGCTAAGCAGACACTGAAATACATTGTGGGGCCCTCTTACGGGGGCCCCTTCCGTGCCCATGCCAGTGGCATGGGCACGGCAGGGGCCCCCAGGGGCCCCGCGGCACCCCCTACCGCCATCCTGTTCCCGGCGGGAGAACCGCCAGGAACAGGATGGCGGTAGGGGGTGTCAGAATCCCCATGGCGGCGGAGCGCGCTCCGCCGCCATGGAGGATTCTGACGGGCAGCGGAAAGTCGGCTTTCCGCTTCTGGCCGCGGCTGTACCGCCGCGGTCAGAATGCCCGGCGGAGCACCGCCGGCCTGTTGGCGGTGCTACCGCCAACCTCCGCCATGGCGGTAATTACCGCCGGGGTCAGAATGACCCCCTCTGTGTCTAACATTACAACAAGTGCCCACTGTAAGTAATGATAATATCTCGTTACAAGGTTTGACAGCCCAGCAATTAACTGAATGGCTGGAAAGGCTGAATAGCACACCAGGAGATTCAAATAGAGGAAGTCCATTAAATTTGACCAGGCTTAAATTAGAAGTAGAGGAATTAATTGAGGGAACAATTGGATTAAACAGAGTTGATTCATACAGTGAAGAGGAATTGTGCTTCTTGTGCAAACTAATCACCAACAAAGCAGGACTGGTACACCAGATTGTAGGAGTTGCAAACCAGTATTTGACAAACCTGATTACAGAACCAGTTTTAATTAAAATTAAAAATTTCAAAGGCCTTTACAAAAGTGTAGTTTGTGACTCTAGTCCGGTTTACTTACTAGGAAGGGACTTGCTATGCAAAGCGAGATGTTCAATTACCTGTTCAAATGATGGAATTGCTATACAGACAACTAGTGATGATAAAGATGACCAGTCTGAAACAACTGATTGTAATACAGTAAATAAAGAGTACCCATTGATCAGTTTCTTTCCTGTCTTCACAATACCTTGACTTACTTCTGACTTACAGGGAACAGTTAAGATGAAAGTATGGGATTTTTCAGGGAAGGATATTTGTTTAATCAAAGGATTTGAGGTAGTTAGAGTCCCAGGTAAGCTAAATGCAGGTTTCCCCCAGATTCCCAAATATCACATGACACAGTATACTATTGAAGGGATTGCGCCTATAATTGCAGAATTTGTAGTACAAGGCGCTCTAAAAGAAGTATCGAGCTGCCCATGTAACTCACCTATCATGGGATGCAAAAACCCTGTGGGAAATTTTGGATTGTTCAGGTTTTGAAGAAAATCAATGATATTGTGATTAAGGGCCAGATGTAGCAAAGGGTTTTTCCCATTCTGTGTGAATGGGGAAATGTGTTCGTACATATGGCCCTAAATGTTGTCCAGTGGTGCTAAATCCAGCAGTTATATTATTTCAGATCCCATGTGATGCTGAATGGTTCACCGTAGTGGACCTATTGCAAGCATTCTTTTCTGTACCGCTTCACGAGGATAGTCAATTTATTTTCTGTTTTGAATTCTTTGATCACGTATATTGGTGCAGAATTCCTCAAGGTTTTTCAGAGTCCCTGTCCATTTTTAATCAGATACTGAAAAAGAATTTGGAGACCTTGGAAATGCCATTACAATCAACATTAGTTCAATACATTGATAATTTGTTGGTCGCTTCAAAAACGAAGGAAGCATGCATGCAAGATACTATTTGCCTTACTAAATAATTTGGGAACAAACGGACATAAACTGTCCCCAGCAAAATTGCAGTACTGTCAGAAAGAAGTTAAATATTTGGGAAACCAAATTGAAAAGGGAGCTAGAAAGATTTTCATAGAGAAAACCATTGCCATATTGCAGATGAATCCCACAGCTACAGAAAGAGATGTTAGAATTGTTCTGGGAATGATGAGCTATTGTTGTCAGTGGATACCCAATTTTTCAATCATTTCTAAACCACTACAGAAGTTGACACACAAAGAGGTTACTAATCCCCTAGAGTTAGACCAAGCTTGTATGAAAGCCTTTACGGAGTTGAGAGAAAGACTGTGCAAAGCGCCAGCTGTGGGAATTCCTGACTACACAAAACCATTCATGTCGTTTTGTCATGAACGTGATGCATGTTCCATATCCGTTTTGACACCGGTACATGGTGGTGTAAACCGCTACATAGAATATTCTTAAGCTACTTGGGACCCAGTCGCAGCAGCGTTACCTGGCTGTTTGCAAACTATTGCAGCAGTTGGATTGAGAGTCACTCAGAGTGAGAGGATTGTGATGGGACATCCCTTAACTGTTTTGGTCCCTCACTCCATTGAAGTTTTGCTTACCTGAACAAAAACACAACATTTTACAAATGCGAAATTGACCAGATATGAAACTGTAATTTTGGGTTCTCCAAATGTTACTCTGAAAAGGTGTACAGTGCTTAACCCAGCAACTTTGCTTCCAAAAGAAAATGTTGAAATTGATAAATTGAAAGATGTTGAACATGTCTGTCTAGAAGTAAATGAATTTTGCACAAAACCTAGACCTGATATTCGACATACCTGTTTGGAAGAGAATGACCACATTATTTTAATTGACTGTTTAAAAGGTAACTTGGGAATATTAAAAGCAGGGTATGCCTTGTGCACAATGTATGGTATACTCGAAGCTTCCTGGCTTCGGGGAGTGTATTTGACAACACAAGTAGCTGAATTAGTGGTTCTTACTATAGCATGCAATGTTTCTGCAGAGCTTACAGTTACCATTTATGCAGACAGCCAGTATGGACTTGGAATAGTGCACGATTTTAGCCCGCTATGGTCACAGAGAGGTTTCATGACCTCTTCTGGTTCACCAGTTAGAAATGGTGAAATAATCCTTAATTTGTTACAAGCTTTACAAATGCCTGAAAAGATTGGTGTGGTGAAATGCAGTGCACACCAGATATCGCAAAAGTTTGTGTCAAATGGAAATGGATATGCAGATCAAGTCACAAGATTTTGCGTATTGAATTGTATATCTTTCAAGGACAAATGAGAACTGTTACCTGAAGAAGACATTTGTACAAATTATGCTTTGACTATTGTAGATACCTGGGAAGACCTAAAAAGCCTCCAGAAAAATGTTGACAAAGAAGAAAAGAAAACGTGGGTTAAAATGAAATGTGTACAGAGGGAAGACAACCTATGGGTGTCAAGGGAAGGCCAAGTAGTCATGCCTAATTGCCTGCTGACTCAAATGGTTAGATATTATCATGGTCAAGCACATGTTGGGAGGGATGCCAAGATTCGCACCTTTAAATAGACTTGGTTTAATCCAAAGTTTAGACAGGTTGCCGAAGCGGTTTGCATCATCTGCCAACAGATGAATATGGGTAAAAGAACAGTTGTCAACATGGCCACATTGGGAGAGCGGGAGATCCATTTAGCAGAATGCAAATGGATTTCATTGAAATGCCTGTGTGCGGAGGCTTGAGATATGTGCTGGTGATTGTTTGTATTTTTAGTCATTGGATGTAAGCATACCCCACACGTAGGAATTACAGCCTTACAGTAGCAAAGTTATTGCTTAGGAAACTGATACCATGTTTTGGTTTTCCAGTCTCTTTAGAATCAGATAGAGGAAGTCACTTCAATAACAAAGTAATTAAATTACTCTGTTTAGCCTTAAACATTGAGCAGAAGTTGCATTGTAGTTACTGCCCTGAAGCCTCAGGACTGGTAGAACAAATGAATGGTACCCCGAAGTCACGACTTGCAAAAATGTGTGTGTCCAGGAATCTGAAATGGCCAGATGCACTACCGTTAGTTCTGATGAGCATGAGAAATACACCGTACAGGAAAACTGGACTGTCGCCGCATGAAAACCGCATAGGCAGAGCAATGAGGTTGCCAGTGGTTCCTGCCAATGCTGTTGTGAACCTAACAGATGAAATGGTGTTGGACTACTGCAAGGGTCTAGCTGATGTGATTCTCTCTTTTTCTCATCAGGTGAAAGCAACAACTGTGCTGCCATCCCAAGTTTAGAGTCACAACCTGAGAGCTGGAGACTGGGTTGTGATCAGAAAACATGTGAGGAAGACTTGTTTGGAGCTGCAGTGGAAGGTTCCTCATCAAGTAGTACTGGTTACTACTACTGCTGTAAAGTGTGCAGGAATTCCAAATTGGATACATGCCAGTCATACTCGAAAAGTACCCTGTCCTTTGACCAATGGAGAAGAGTTGTTGAGAGTGCCAAAAACATCCAGACAGAGAAGGAAACTGGAGAATCAGAAACTGACTCTGAGCAGACAGAGGAAAATCCACGTACTCCTGTAAGAGATGAAATGGAGGACTTACAGGAAAGTGACATTGAACAGATCTCTACTGAGGCAGCAGGAGAGTCTACTCAGAGGAGGGCTCTCCCAGAAGCAGGCGATCTCGATAGGCAGACAGAGGAACCTACAGACCTGGTGGAGGGAGTTGAGTTGGAGCAAAGTCAAACCGATCTGACTCCTCCAAGAACAGTTGCAGGTACTTCAAGTCAAAATCCTGCAGAACAAGGAGAAGCTGAATGTCCAGCACTGAAAAGAGCATTAACAAAGGGAACACTGAAATGAGACAAGTGACCAAAATCACAATTTAAGAGAAAAGAATCAATCACAGTGTTAACAATCGAAGAAGAAGTAAACACCACAAGAAAAGAAGACATGAGTGATGGAGAATTAAATAGAGATCAAAGACTGAAAATAAAATAAATTACAAATCTAAGATATGCAGGGCCTGGATGGGCATACGTAGCGACTAGTGATTGGCAGAGTGAAGTTTTGTCCATTTGTTTTGATGGTGAAATTGCAGGTCAATATTTTGGCAAGTGAAGCTGATTCATGAACTGAGCTTTGAGAAATCCTGCAAAACTGAGAAAAGAAGGAGACAATTAAAATCCACATGAAAAGACGTTTTGAAATAAACTGGTTTGACAAGCTGCTAAATCAATTTTTTTGACAAGTTACAGATTTCTTGATAGAAGTTCTGGAAAAAAGAGACTGAAAGCTGTAGATAATTGCAAGAAGATTTTTGTTTTGCTGCATAGTTAAAATTTTTCTTCTACACGCTGATTCGTTACAGATCATGAGTAATCACAACAAGCAGATTAGAAGCAATAGGTGCTGTAAATACTTAGGTACTGGCTTAGCCAGTGTGTGCATGATAGTATGTTTGTTATTGATTGTGAATATGAGTTTTCTTAATAAAGCTGAAACTAATCATACCTCTTCTGTAGAAAGCACTACACTTATAGCATTAGATACGTTTAGGCCGAAAGAGAAATATTTGCACCTAGATAATTCATAAGGAGATCTTTCTTCTAATGTTTTCTATTGCTTGCAGTATAAATATGTTGAAACAATGAATGTGAGAGAATGTTATTTTTGCACGCAAATTCCTCATCAGTAGAAGAAGGGATAACCTATTACAGCTTGCCACTAACATATGGAATTAGTTGCAGTTTTTTTAACGAGGTTCTATAATCAAGAATACATACAGTATTTCTACTCAAACCATGATTTAGTTTTTTCTTTTGTTCCTATTAGTAAATACCTGTGTAGCTTGGCTAGGGAAAATAATATATAGAATCAGTGAGAGGTTTCTTTGAACCTACATTAACATTTGACAAAGCTTACACGCATAGGAATAACCTCACATGCTTACTTACACCAGTAGAGAAGAGCTTTCCAGATCAGACTGATGACAGGAGAAAGGCATTAATGGAGAAAATAGAAAAAAATTTAGCGTAAAGGACATTTAGAAATTACCATGCATTTAGCGAAACTAAAACACAAGGGAAGTTAGCTTTAAACACGCAACATATAGGGTAGCTTTGTATATACAGGCCACAATCCAGAACAGACACATTATTTGTGGGAACGAGTAAATGCAGACATGTATTTCTCTTCCAGAGTAAATGGACTTTTATGCCAAATGGACAAGACCCAGCGATTCCAGAGTTTTATTACATATGTGACAAAATGCCTATTACTGTCTTCCAAGAGAGTTTGGTATGGTACATGTTATTTGGGAATTGTATTCCCAAAGATGTATCAACTTGAAAATCTAAATGAGACACCTAAACTGAATTAATTACCACTTGCTGGACCAGAGAGAATCGCACTCTGGCATAGTTGGAGATATATTTAGAGCAATGATTCCCTCAGTGGGAGTTATTCTAAATTCTCTGAAGATTTGAAAGTTGTGTACTATTGTGCATAACATGCTTACTAGTTTTTCAGGAGCCATGGTCTCAATGGACACTGAAATGGCTGCGGTACATTCTATGACGCTTCAGAACAGCCTTGCGTTAGACATCCTTTTAGCAAAGGAGAGCACAGTGTGTAAAATGCTGAAATCGCAACATTGTTACACATGTATTCCTGATAATAGTAGGGAAATGAAAAGCTTTATTAACAATCTGACTAATGTTAACTCTGATTTAAAGGTTCTAAAGGAACCTGAAGCTTGGGAAAAAGTTCTATTGATTGTTATGATTTGTATCATTGGCCTATGGGGAGTTCATAAATTGTATACTGTGATTAAAAGGCAGAAGATGAAAAATTATCAGAGGAGGGAAGCAATTAAATTAGAAATGATGTGGAGTAGGTATTTCGTCCAAAACTGGAGAAAGAAAAGTAGTGCCAAACATTATAATGAAACAAAATTTTAGATTAACAAAAATTTGTGATGTAAAGGATGATGACACATTTAGACATCAGAGGAGGGATTGTGAAAGCTGAATTCATTACTAATAAATTTGCATTGATTAATAGCTAAACATTTATATGAATTATACTAACATAGAGATTAGAGTGTCTTAGAAAATGTGCCCACTAAAGTGGCCATCATCACATGTATGACGTTCAAAAAAGAATTGACATTTATAGTTTAAATAATGTGTACATGTAGAATAAAATGTATTAGTGGGTCATGCTAGTGTATTATAAAAGTGTATTTGCTTATATATACTAGACATAGAGTAAAATGCTATTCTTCTTGTTATAGACTTTTGTTCTTTCTTTTAGGTACCAACCGCTAATTTTATGAGAACCCTAGTTATATGCTTTCCGAATTAGCTTTTGAATAACTTACTTTTGCATGAAGCCCAAACATGCCATTCAAATTTGAGGGTAAGTTAGTGTGCCATGTGAATAACAAATGTTATTAACAAAGAATTGTTTTTATTCATCTGTCGAATCTAGATGTATGCCATTTCTATTGTTCAGTTATTGTTAGTATCAATCAGTCAGTTTTTGTAAAGCACGACTACTCACCCGTGAGGGCTTCAAGGCGCTGGAGGGGAGGGGCCTCATCCAAAAAGCCACGTCTTGAGGTTCTTCCTCAAGATGGTGAGCAAAGGGGTTTGTCTAAGGTGCAGGGAGAGGTTGTTCCAGCTCTTTGCTGCAGTGTGGGTAAAGGATCGTCCTCCGGTGGTGGTTTTGCTGATGCAAGGGATGGTGGCCAGGGCCATCTGGGTGGAGCGGAGGAATCTGGCGAGGGTGTGCAAAGAGACACAGTGGTTCAGGTAGGCTGGTCCTGCGTTGTGTATGGCCTTGTTCGTGTGGGTGAGAAACTTGAAGGTGATTCACTTCTTGACCGGTAGCTAGTGGAGGATCCTCAGGTGTTGGGAGATGTGTTCTCAGCGAGACAGGTCCAGAATGATTTTGGAAGCGGTGTTCTGGATGAGTTGTAGTTTTTGGATGTTTCTAGTTGAGGTTCCGGCATAAAGGGAGTTGCCGCTTCGAGCTTGTTAGTGACTAAAGCGTGGGTGACTGTCCTGCGACAGTCTGCTGGGATCCGTCTGAAGATCTTCCAAAGTGTGCTGAGTATGTGCCAGCAAGAGGAGGCAACAGAGTTTACCTGTCAGGTCGTGGACAGGGAGGAGCTGAGGATGATTCCTAAGTTGCAGGGATGCTCAGTCGGTGCGGGGGAGCGCTAAGGGATGTGGGCCACCAGGAGTAGTCCCAAGCTGAGGTGGCGTTTCTGAAGATAATGAGCTCAGTCATGTCAGAGATGAGCTTGAGACAGCTTTCTCTCATCCAGGTGGTGACGGCTTCCATTTCTGAGTGGAAGTTCCTTTTGGCTGTGTCCGGGTCTTTGGTGAGGGAAATGATGAGTTGTGTGTCATTGGCATATGACATGATGTTCATGCCGCGGCTTCTGACGATGGCAGCGAGAGGTGCCATGTATACGTTGAACAGTGTGGGATTCAGTGAGGATCCTTGGGGGACTCCTGTGTGTCTGGAAGTGTAGGGAGTGAGTCTGACCCTCTGCGTCCTCTTGGAGAGGAAGGAGTGGATCCATTCCAGGGCTCTTCCATGATTCCTATGTCGTGGAGTCTGGTGTGCAGAGTGCTGTGGGAGACCGTGTTGAATGCTGCTAAGAGGTCGAGGAGTATGAGGGCTGCGGTGTGGCCGCAGTCTAGGAGTAATTGGATGTCATTGGTGGATGCCAGGAGGGCTGTATCTGTGCTGTGGTTGCTGCGGAAGCCAGCCTGGGAGCTGTCCAAGGAGTTGTTGGCCTCAATTAAATTCCGTAGTTGTGCGTTGATTGCTTTCTCTGGTATTTTGGCGGGGTAGGGTGGCAGCGAGATGGGCTGTAAACTCTTTAGTTCTGATGGGTCGGCCGAAGGTTTCTTCAGGAGACGGCGTATTTTGGCATGTTTCTAGTCCTTGGGAAAGGTGCCCGTGTTGATTGAGCAGTTGATTGTGTTCTGGAGCTCGGGGGTGATGGATGCGAGGGCTCTTATGTATCTGTGGTGCAGGCAGAGGTCTGAGTGGGTGCTGTTCATTTTGTTGACTGTTTCCTCTGTGATGAGTGTGGACCAGCTGTGGATGGATGGTCAGGGTGGGTTCTGGGTGGTGGATCGGTCACAGGTTCTGGTGCCAGGATTATCCAGGAGGAAGCTGTCGTAGATGTCCTGGATCTTGTGGTGGAAAAAGGAGGCAAGTTTGTCGCAGAGGTCCTGTGATGGGGCATGCTGGTGGCTTCAGAGGGGGGATCTGTGAACTCATTGAAGACTGAGGAGTTAGAGTTGTGTGCGGAGGAGTTGATGCGCTCACTTCCTTCTTTGCGTTCTTGATTTTTCGTTGTTGGGTGGCGGTTGCGGCTCTGAATGAGGTGAGGTCTTTGCTGGTTTGGCTGTTCCTCCATTTGTTCCCTAAACGTCTGTGGGTACACTTTGATTCTTGGAGTTTGTTGTTGAAACAGCTGGCTTTCGTAGGTGGGCGTTTGGCCGATGTCAGCCAGAGAGGGGCTAGAGTGTCGGCGCATTCGGTGATCCACGCATTGAGATTGCGCGCTGCTGTGTTGGCGTCGTCGGGAGGAGGGAGGGTTTTGGCAAGCGACGAGGTAAGTTGCTCGTTGGTTATTTTGTTCTATTTCCTGTGGGGGGTCCTGGAGGTGCGGATACGGCTGCTGGGTACGGTGATTGTGAAGTGTATGCCGCAGTGGTCGGTCTAGTCTGGGGTGGAGATGGTCTCAATGGTGATCCGGTTGCTTGAGGTGAAGATGGGGTCCAGTGTATGTCTTGTGATGTGTGTGGGTGCATAGACTAGCTGTCTGAGGCTGGCGAGGTTGTAGTGTAGAGCGGTGGTGTTTGGGTTGGCTTGGTCCTCAAGGTGGAAATTCAGGTCACCGAGGAGGAGGTAGTCGACTGACACCAGGGCCTGGGGGGTAGCGATGTCTATGATGTTGCCTATGAAAGCTGGGCGGGGCCGGGTGGCCTGTACACCAGGGTGCTGCGGATGGAGGAGTTGTGGTTGGAGTGGACCAGGAAGTGAAGCTGGGTGGGTGGGCCGGTCCCTCCTTAGGATGCTGTAACCGCCTGGAATGGCAATGGCGATGTCTGGTCCCAAGGTGGGGTTGGTCCAGGTCTCGGTAAGGAAGGGGATGTCTGGTCGGGCACTGTCGATCCAATCCCAGAGTTCGGTGACATGTTTGTGGAGGGAGCGGATGTTCAGGAGCAGGCAGTTGATGAGGTTGTGGAGGTTGTTGGTATCTTTGTGTGCAGAGAGTTCTTTCAGCTTGTTGAGCATGGCGCTGAAGTTGCAGTTCCTGCCGGCGAAAGGTCCGTGGGTGCCCTTGGGGCAGATGGTGCAGCAGTTTCTGAGATGTACAGTGTTGAGGCGGAGAATGGTATCGGAGTCGTAACAGAGGCAGTCCAGGGGTGGTTTAACGGAGATCCAGGGTTCCTGGCACTGGGCGCAGTCATTGCACAAACTAGTGCAGTCGGGCTTGCCTTTGATGCGCCAACGGCACACCAGCGGTGCAGCCGCCATTAGGAAGGGGGGGTTCTGGGGAGCGGTCAGCTGGGAGGTAGGAGGGCAGGACAGGTGCTTTGTTGGGGGGAAAGGAGAAGGAAGAGGGAGAAAGAAAAATAAAAGGAATGAAAGGAAAAAGAGAAAAAAGGCAGAAAAAGCAAGAGTGAAAGAGCAACAGGGAGAAATACTTACTTGTGTTGGCCACTAGACCACTAAGGATGAGACACAGGGACCAGCCTGCGGGTGGAGAAGGGCCTCGAACAGAGAGTTCAGGAGATTCTCAGTTCGTCCCAGCAAAAGGCTGAGGCAGCAGCAGCAGCTGCCAGAGGAGCTGGGGAGGGTAGCAGGAGGTCAGTGCAGTTGTATGGTAACTCTTGAATGTTTAATGATAAATGCTTTGGTTAAATTGAGGTTCTTCTGCCGCTTTGGTCAGCATGTTTTATTTATTTATGTCTATCCTTTGGTCTTGGGATTAATTTACGTGATATTAACATTGTTAATATAGGGAAATAAACTTTCTAAGTTTACTAAAAGGAGTGGTTATTCATGGCCACATGGGTCATGGTGCGTGAAGATTACTGACTCAAAGTTTTGATGGTTGATTTGTTAAACAGGTTATATTGTTGCTGATTAGGTAATGAGTGGAAATTTGTGTTCCTGGCGGATCACTCTTAGCGCGAGTCACAAGTTCCATCGAACCTCTATAAATAAATTACCAAAGACCAAATAAGTCCATACGCGTTCACAGTGGTAACAACATACAACAGATCAAATGGAATATTGAAGTGAGATTTATTTCCAAATCAAGAGGGGCCCATGTCCTGCACTCCTGTCTCCATGAATTCCAATGTGCAAGTGCCTGAGCAGTGGTTGGAAACCCTGGAGAAGGAATGCGAAACGAACAAACACCATTGAACATAAACACAAGCTGATACCTTAGAATGAATACACTTACATTGTTGAAATTAAAGATGGACTAACGTCATTACATTGCATTTTCTTCTCCCTTATCAAATGAATAAGACCAAACACAATTACATAATTAAATAAATGTAATTGTAAGTAACAGTCTTTGAATTTTGCTGTCATTGAAACATTTTGGGATATTCTATTACTCAAAAAGGATGTTCCTAAATAATTTTGATCATAAAGTATTTCGTTAGAGTTAGTTGTCTCATTTGAGTTTCCCATAGATGTTGTTTCACTAAAGTATGAACTCATTCCATGCTCTGTCATGTCTGAAGCTTGATTCATATTGAAATGACTTTGATCTGCATCTTTTACATCAAACCAGTCATCAACATTTTTAGTCAAGTCATTTAAAAGAGAATCATTTTGTTACTTAATATTCATGGCCAGATCCGCAGTCAACTTTA
Organism: Pleurodeles waltl; assembly: GCF_031143425.1. Taxonomy (NCBI): domain Eukaryota; kingdom Metazoa; phylum Chordata; class Amphibia; order Caudata; family Salamandridae; genus Pleurodeles; species Pleurodeles waltl. The sequence goes on along the minus strand of NC_090440.1, from coordinate 433,339,232 downwards.
CTAGTGATCTTTTACTTCACCATCCTTTGTCTTTTATGAAAACAGCACCTTTTGACACTCTACAGAGTTGAGCTGGAAAAGAATACACTGATTCTTTCTTCTGGACTCTTTTGGCTTTTTTGATAAGAACCCAATCATCCACTTTAAACCCTACATCTTTAACACCTTGTTTGTTATCATAATGTTCTTTACTTTTTGATTAAATATTGGTAACTCTTTCTCTAACTATATTGTCCTTGCATGGACAAACATGTTTGTTGGGCATTACATCTTTAACCCACTCAGTACATACCTCACAGCTAGGTTTTCTTCTTCTTAATAAACAAAAAGGTGAAACCCCACTAATGATGGTAGGCCCACAGGAAACTTGATGGACAGTGCAGAATGAATAACTTCTTGGAGAAATGTATTCATCCTGTCAGCAATACCACTCAAGGTAGACAAATATCTACCCTCAGAAGTTTAATGTGAAATTATTCAATACATTTCTTCTTTTGAGTGGAAGTTAATTTGTTCCATTATTGGTAATTAGCTCTTTTGGTGGACCTTCAATGTCACAAACTTCCTGAAGGTATTTTATAACATTTGAAGTGTTAATAGCTGATGAAAACTCAAAGTAAACCCACTTTGAAAAATAGTCTATTAGTACCAATGATTTGTTTTCTTTTGGCAGTAGTTCAAATGGCCCTGCAAAGTGCAAGGCAACTTTAGCCCACACATCATCAGAAATTATAAAGGATAAATGGGTGTTTGATGAGTAGCCCAATGTTTGCCTGAAAGTAAACATGTATTACATTAGATGTGTCATCATTTACATTTGAGTCTAGTGAAGGCCACCAAAAAAACTTTTTCAAATATTTGCATGGGGCTCCCACACCTAAATGACTTTTGTGTGCCATTTCAAGGAATATGGATCCAACAGAATGTGGTGGAATTACTACATCATTACGAAACAATAGTTCTCCCACAATGAAGAGCTCACTATTCACTTGAGAAAAAGATTTCAGGGTATTACGTACTGATAGGTCTTTAGGCCACCCTTTCTTCACAAATATCATTGTAGATAGCACATTGTCTGTTTTCCTGGCAGACATCCACTCTTCTGTAGATACGTCACCTGACAAATTTAAAATCTCATCTAATGTAGCTACCACAGATTATATAGACTGTGCTCAACATCTTGTAAAGGCATTCTAGAGAGAAAATCAGCTCTAGTGTTCTTCCCTCCGGGAATATAATTCATTTTAAAATTGTATTCTTGTAACATAGATAGAAGTCTGACTAACCTAGCCAATGCTTTCCTAGTGCCATTACCATTCACCAAATCAATTAGAGGTTTATGGTCTGTATAAAGTTCACAGTAGAAGCTCCAAATAATGTTTTACATTTCTCAATTGCCCAAGAACATGCTTCCTTTTCAATTGCGCTGTAGTGGGCTTAAGTGAACAAGAACCAAATGTGATAGTGTGTTCTTTACCATTGTAAACTTGAGATAAAACAGCTTCTAGGCTTACTTGGCTAGCATCAACTGCAATGAGACTTTTACTACCAGGTTTGAAAGAAGACAAAGCTGGTCCTTCAATAATTAGTTTCTTAATTTTTGAAAAAGCTAGATTACCATCATCATCCCACTCAAATTGCACTTTCTTCTGCAGTATTTTATGAAGGGATTGAACCACCAAGGCATAACCCTGTATAAATCTTGAATAATATTCACTCATGACAAGAAAATACCTTCGGGTGTCTTTTCATTAGGTGGTAAAATATCCTTTATGGCTTAAACTAAAGAAACTTTTGGAGTAATTCCTTTGCTTGAAATATGATGCCCTATATAGTTAAGCTCTTGCTTTAAAAACCCATCATTTTTCTACTTTAAGAGTAATGCCAATCTCCTTGAATGACTTCAAAACATTCCTTGGAATATCATTATGTTCTGATATGGTGCTAGCGAATATTAAAACGTCACCTTGGTATGTCTGAGCACCTGCTATATTGCCAAAAATCGAATCATCAGTTTTTGGAACATGCTCCCTGCAGAAGCAAGACCTAACAGTAGTCGCAAAAATTTGTATGCTTCAAAGGGAGTAACAAAAGTGGTCAGGTCTTGCGATTCTTCAGCTAGTAGTATTTGCTGATATGCAGAATGTAGGTCGAGCAATGAAAAGATTTTTGTACCATTGATATTAGACAACAACTCACTTATATTTGGCAAGGGATGACAATCAATCATTATGTTTTTATTTAGTGTGCGTAAGTCTGCGCATAGCCTAATCTCTCCATCTTTTTGTGAACTACCACAATAGGACTTACCCATTCAGGAGAACGTTTTTGAGTTCTGCATGTATGGTCAATGGTAACCGGTCTCACTTTGTGAGCTTCCGGTACTGCATTCCTTTTTAGTTATAGTTTGTTTTCATGTTTTTTATGTTGACTTTTTTATTGCTAAAAACCTACAGATTTTTTATCAATTCTTTCAATATATTCATATTGTTGTCAACAATTGTTGCAATGGAACTATCATTCACCATAACAGAATTTTCAGAACCAGGTACCAGCACCAATCCCAACTTCGCTAGATCTTGCCATCCTACAATATGTTTGCCTTTTTCATCAACATAACGTTTTGTTACATTATCATGACCCAAATATTCTATTTTCTTCATAAAGAAACCAATCATGTTTATGTCTTGATCACCGTATGTTTTTGATGAAGCATCAGAGGGACTAAGGGGTTTACATTTTGCCCAGGTGTGATCATAAAGTGTAGGAAGTTGGCTCTGTATGTGCTATTTCAAAGTAAGGAATAGCATGCACAGAGTCAAAGGGTTCCCCTTAGAGGTAAAATAGTGGTAAAAAGAGATAATACTAATGCTCTATTTTGTGGTAGTGTGGTCGAGCAGTAGGCTTATCCAAGGAGTAGTGTTAAGCATTTGTTGTACATACACATAGACAATAAATGAGGTACACACACTCAGAGACAAATCCAGCCAATAGGTTTTGTTATAGAAAAATATCTTTTCTTAGTTTATTTTAAGAACCACAGGTTCAAATTTAACATGTAATATCTTGTTTGAAAGGTATTGCAGGTAAGTACATTAGGAACTTTGAATCATTTCAATTGCATGTATACTTTTCAAGTTATTGACAAATAGCTACTTTAAAAGTGCAATTTTCACAGTTCCTGGGGGAGGTAAGTTTTTGTTAGTTTTACCAGGTAAGTAAGACACTTACAGGGTTCAGTTCTTGGTCCAAGGTAGCCCACCGTTGGGGGTTCAGAGCAACCCCAAAGTCACCACATCAGCAGCTCAGGGCCGGTCAGGTGCAGAGTTCAAAGTGGTGCCCAAAACGCATAGGCTAGAATGGAGAGAAGGGGGTGCCCCGGTTCCGGTCTGCTTGCAGGTAAGTACCCGCGTCTTCGGAGGGCAGACCAGGGGGGTTTTGTAGGGCACCGGGGGGGACACAAGCCCACACAGAAATTTCACCCTCAGCAGCGCGGGGGCGGCCGGGTGCAGTGTAGAAATAAGCGTCGGGTTTGCAATGTTAGTCTATGAGAGATCAACGGATCTCTTCAGCGCTGCAGGCAGGCAAGGGGGGGCTTCCTCGGGGAAACCTCCACTTGGGCAAGGGAGAGGGACTCCTGGGGGTCACTTCTCCAGTGAAAGTCCGGTCCTTCAGGTCCTGGGGGCTGCGGGTGCAGGGTCTTTTCCAGGCGTCGGGACTTAGGTTTCAGAGAGTCGCGGTCAGGGGAAGCCTCGGGATTCCCTCTGCAGGCGGCGCTGTGGGGGCTCAGGGGGGACAGGTTTTGGTACTCACAGTCGGAGAGTAGTCCGGGGGTCCTCCCTGAGGTGTTGGTTCTCCACCAGCCGAGTCGGGGTCGCCGGGTGCAGTGTTGCAAGTCTCACGCTTCTTGCGGGGAGTTGCAGGGTTCTTTAAAGCTGCTTCTTGAAACAAAGTTGCAGTCTTTTTGGAGCAGGTCCGCTGTCCTCGGGAGTTTCTTGTCGTCGTCGAAGCAGGGCAGTCCTCAGAGGATTCAGAGGTCGCTGGTCCCTTTGGAAGGCGTCGCTGGAGCAGAGTTCTTTGGAAGGCAGGAGACAGGCCGGTGAGTTTCTGGAGCCAAGGCAGTTGTTGTCTTCTGGTCTTCCTCTGCAGGGGTTTTCAGCTGGGCAGTCCTTCTTCTTGTTGTCGCAGGAATCTAATTTTCTAGGGTTCAGGGTAGCCCTTAAATACTAAATTTAAGGGTGGGTTTAGGTCTGGGGGGTTAGTAGCCAATGGCTACTAGCCCTGAGGATGGGTACACCCTCTTTGTGCCTCCTCCCAAGGGGAGGGGGTCACAATCCTAACCCTATTGGGGGAATCCTCCATCTGCAAGATGGAGGATTTCTAAAAGTTAGAGTCACCTCAGCTCAGGACACCTTAGGGGCTGTCCTGACTGGCCAGTGACTCCTCCTTGTTGCTTTCTTTGTTCCCTCCAGCCTTGCCGCCAAAAGTGGGGGCCGTGGCCGGAGGGGGCGGGCAACTCCAGCAAGCTGGAGTGCCCTGCTGGGCTGTGACAAAGGGGTGAGCCTTTGAGGCTCACCGCCAGGTGTCACAGCTCCTGCCTGGGGGAGGTGTTAGCATCTCCACCCAGTGCAGGCTTTGTTACTGGCCTCAGAGTGACAAAGGCACTCTCCCCATGGGGCCAGCAACATGTCTCTAGTGTGGCAGGCTGCTGGAACTAGTCAGCCTACACAGACAGTCGGTTAAGTTTCAGGGGGCACCTCTAAGGTGCCCTCTGGGGTGTATTTTGCAATAAAATGTACACTGGCATCAGTGTGCATTTATTGTGCTGAGAAGTTTGATACCAAACTTCCCAGTTTTCAGTGTAGCCATTATGGTGCTGTGGAGTTCGTGTTTGACAAACTCCCAGACCATATACTCTTATGGCTACCCTGCACTTACAATGTCTAAGGTTTTGTTTAGACACTGTAGGGGTACCATGCTCATGCACTGGTACCCTCACCTATGGTATAGTGCACCCTGCCTTAGGGCTGTAAGGCCTGCTAGAGGGGTGTCTTACCTATACTGCATAGGCAGTGAGAGGCTGGCATGGCACCCTGAGGGGAGTGCCATGTCGACTTACTCGTTTTGTCCTCACTAGCACACACAAGCTGGCAAGCAGTGTGTCTGTGCTGAGTGAGAGGTCTCCAGGGTGGCATAAGACATGCTGCAGCCCTTAGAGACCTTCCTTGGCATCAGGGCCCTTGGTACTAGAAGTACCAGTTACAAGGGACTTATCTGGATGCCAGGGTCTGCCAATTGTGGATACAAAAGTACAGGTTAGGGAAAGAACACTGGTGCTGGGGCCTGGTTAGCAGGCCTCAGCACACTTTCAATTGTAAACATAGCATCAGCAAAGGCAAAAAGTCAGGGGGCAACCATGCCAAGGAGGCATTTCCTTACACAACCCCCCCCCAAACGAAAGAGGATGAGACTAACCTTTCCCAAGAGAGTCTTCATTTTCTAAGTGGAAGAACCTGGAAAGGCCATCTGCATTGGCATGGGCAGTCCCAGGTCTGTGTTCCACTATAAAGTCCATTCCCTGTAGGGAGATGGACCACCTCAACAGTTTAGGATTTTCACCTTTCATTTGCATCAGCCATTTGAGAGGTCTGTGGTCAGTTTGAACTAGGAAGTGAGTCCCAAAGAGGTATGGTCTCAGCTTCTTCAGGGACCAAACCACAGCAAAGGCCTCCCTCTCAATGGCACTCCAACGCTGCTCCCTGGGGAGTAACCTCCTGCTAATGAAAGCAACAGGCTGGTCAAGGCCATCATCATTTGTTTGGGACAAAACTGCCCCTATCCCATGTTCAGAGGCATCTGTCTGCACAATGAACTGCTTAGAATAATCTGGAGCTTTTAGAACTGGTGCTGAGCACATTGCTTGTTTCAGGGTGTCAAAGGCCTGTTGGCATTCCACAGTCCAGTTCACTTTCTTGGGCATTTTCTTGGAGGTGAGTTCAGTGAGGGCTGTCACAATGGATCCATATCCCTTCACAAACCTCCTGTAATACCCAGTCAAGCCAAGGAATGCCCTGACTTGAGTCTGGGTTTTTGGAGCTACCCAGTCCAGAATAGTCTGGATCTTGGGTTGGAGTGGCTGAACTTGGCCTCCACCTACAAGGTGGCCCAAGTAAACCACAGTTCCCTGCCCTATCTGGCATTTGGATGCCTTGATAGAGAGGCCTGCAGATTGCAGGGCCTTCAAAACCTTCTTCAGGTGGACCAGGTGATCCTGCCAGGTGGAGCTAAAGACAGCGATATCATCAAGATAAGCTGTGCTAAAGGACTCCAAGCCAGCAAGGACTTGATTCACCAACCTTTGGAAGGTGGCAGGGGCATTCTTTAAACCAAAGGGCATAACAGTAAACTGATAATGCCCATCAGGTGTGGAGAATGCTGTTTTCTCTTTTGCTCCAGGTGCCATTTTTATTTGCCAGTACCCTGCTGTCAAGTCAAAGGTACTTAAGAATTTGGCAGCACCTAATTTATCTATGAGCTCATCAGCTCTAGGAATTGGATGAGCATCTGTCTTGGTGACAGAATTGAGCCCTCTGTAATCCACACAAAACCTCATCTCTTTCTTTCCATCTTTGGTGTGAGGTTTGGGGACTAAGACCACTGGGCTAGCCCAGGGGCTGTCAGAGCGCTCAATTACTCCCAATTCTAGCATCTTGTGGACTTCCACCTTGATGCTTTCCTTAACATGGTCAGACTGTCTAAAGATTTTGTTTTTGACAGGCATGCTGTCTCCTGTGTCCACATCATGGGTACACAGGTGTGTCTGACCAGGGGTTAAGGAGAAGAGTTCAGGAAACTGTTGTAGGACTCTCCTACAATCAGCTTGCTGTTGGCCAGAGAGGGTGTCTGAGTAGATCACTCCATCTACTGAGCCATCTTTTGGGTCTGATGACAGAAGATCAGGGAGAGGTTCACTCTCTGCCTCCTGATCCTCATCTGTTACCATCAACAGATTCACATCAGCCCTGTCATGGAAGAGCTTAAGGCGGTTCACATGGATCACCCTCTTGGGGCTCCTGCTTGTGCCCAGGTCCACCAGGTAGGTGACCTGACTCTTCCTTTCTAGCACTGGGTAAGGGCCACTCCATTTGTCCTGGAGTGCCCTGGGAGCCACCGGCTCCAGAACCCAGACTTTCTGCCCTGGTTGGAACTCAACCAGTGCAGCCTTTTGGTCATACCAAAACTTCTGGAGCTGTTGGCTGGCCTCAAGGTTTTTGGTTGCCTTTTCCATGTACTCTGCCATTCTAGAGCGAAGGCCAAGTACATAGTCCACTATGTCTTGTTTAGGCTCATGAAGAGGTCTCTCCCAGCCTTCTTTAACAAGAGCAAGTGGTCCCCTTGCAGGGTGGCCAAACAGAAGTTCAAAGGGTGAGAATCCTACTCCCTTCTGTGGCACCTCTCTGTAAGCAAAAAGCAGACATGGCAAGAGGACATCCCATCTCCTTTTGAGTTTTTCTGGGAGCCCCATGATCATGCCTTTTAATGTCTTGTTGAATCTCTCAACTAAGCCATTAGTTTGTGGATGGTATGGTGTAGTGAATTTGTAAGTCACTCCACACTCATTCCACATGTGTTTTAGGTATGCTGACATGAAGTTGGTACCTCTGTCAGACACCACCTCCTTAGGGAAACCCACTCTGGTAAAGATACCAATGAGGGCCTTGGCTACTGCAGGGGCAGTAGTCGACCTAAGGGGAATAGCTTCAGGATACCTAGTAGCATGATCCACTACTACTAGGATGTACATATTTCCTGAGGCTGTGGGAGGTTCCAGTGGACCAACTATGTCCACACCCACTCTTTCAAAGGGGACCCCCACCACTGGAAGTGGAATGAGGGGGGCCTTTGGGTGCCCACCTGTCTTACCACTGGATTGACAGGTGGGGCAGGAGAGGCAAAACTCCTTAACCTTCTGGGACATATTGGGCCAGTAGAAGTGGTTGACTAACCTCTCCCACGTCTTGGTTTGTCCCAAATGCCCAGCAAGGGGAATATCATGGGCTAAGGTCAGAATAAACTCTCTGAACGACTGAGGCACTACCACTCTCCTAGTGGTACCAGGTTTGGGGTCTCTGGCCTCAGTGTACAGGAGTCCATCTTCCCAATAGACCCTATGTGTTCCATTTTTCTTGCCCTTGGACTCTTCAGCAGCTTGCTGCCTAAGGCCTTCAAGAGAGGGACAGGTTTCTTGTCCCTTACACAGCTCCTCCCTTGAGGGTCCCCCTGGGCCTAAGAGCTCAACCTGATAAGGTTCAAGCTCCAAAGGCTCAGTTCCCTCAGAGGGCAGAACTTCTTCCTGAGAAGAGAGGTTCTCTTTTTCTGACTGTGTTGCAGTTGGTTTCCCAACTGACTTTCCTTTTCTCTTGGTAGGCTGGGCCATTTTTCCAGACTCCAGCTCTACTTTTTCACCCTGTGCCTTGCATTGTGCTCTCGTTTTTACACACACCAGTTCAGGGATACCCAGCATGGCTGCATGGGTTTTTAGTTCTACCTCAGCCCATGCTGAGGACTCCAGGTCATTTCCAAGCAGACAGTATACTGGGATGTTTGAGGAGACCACCACCTGTTTCAGGCCATTGACCCCTCCCCATTCTAAAGTTACCATTGCCATGGGATGTGCTTTAGTTTGATTGTCAGCATTGGTGACTGTATAAGTTTTTCCAGTCAGGTATTGGCCAGGGGAAACCAGTTTCTCTGTCACCATGGTGACACTGGCACCTGTATCCCTCAGGCCCTCTACACTTGTCCCATTAATAAAGAGCTGCTGCCTGTATTTTTGCATGTTAGGAGGCCAGGCAGCTAGTGTGGCTAAATCCACCCCACCCTCAGAGACTAGAGTAGCTTCAGTGTGGACCCTGATTTGCTCTGGGCACACTGTTGATCCCACTTGGAGACTAGCCATTCCAGTGTTACCTGGATTGGAGTTTGGAGTGGAACTTTTCTTGGGACAGGCCTTGTCTCCAGTTTGGTGTCCAGACTGACTACAGTTTCGACACCAGGCCTTTTTGGGATCAAAGTTTTTACCCTTGTACCCAGGATTGTTTTGTGAAGAGGCTCTGGGCCCACCCTCCTGTGCAGGTTTTTGGGGGCCTGTAGAAGACTCTTGACTATTTTTATTTTTGGCTGTCTCACCACCCTTCCCCTGGGGAGGTTTTGTGACCCCTTTCTTTTGGTCACCCCCTGTGGAAGTTTTGGACACCCTAGTCTTGACCCAATGGTCCGCCTTCTTTCCCAATTCTTGGGGAGAAATTGGTCCTAGGTCTACCAGATGCTGATGCAGTTTATCATTGAAACAATTACTTAACAGGTGTTCTTTCACAAATAAATTGTACAGCCCATCATAATTACTTACACCACTGCCTTGAATCCAACCATCTAGTGTTTTTACTGAGTAGTCTACAAAGTCAACCCAGGTCTGGCTCGAGGATTTTTGAGCCCCCCTGAATCTAATCCTATACTTCTCAGTGGAGAATCCAAAGCCCTCAATCAGGGTACCCTTCATGAGGTCATAAGATTCTGCATCTTTTCCAGAGAGTGTGAGGAGTCTATCCCTACACTTTCCTGTGAACATTTCCCAAAGGAGAGCACCCCAGTGAGATTTGTTCACTTTTCTGGTTACACAAGCCCTCTCAAAAGCTGTGAACCATTTGGTGATGTCATCACCATCTTCATATTTAGTTACAATCCCTTTAGGGATTTTCAACATGTCAGGAGAATCTCTGACCCTATTTATGTTGCTGCCACCATTGATGGGTCCTAGGCCCATCTCTTGTCTTTCCCTCTCTATGGCTAGGATCTGTCTTTCCAAAGCCAATCTTTTGGCCATCCTGGCTAACTGGATGTCCTCTTCACTGGGGTTATCCTCAGTGATTTCAGAGTTGTTGGTCCCTCCTGTGAGGGAACCAGCATCTCTGACTATTATTTGTGGAGTCAGGGTTGAGTAGCCCTGCTCTCCCTAAGTAGGACTGGAGGGGGGGAATTTCCCTCCAAGTCACTATCTTCATCCTCTGAGTTGCCACCCTCAGAGGGGTTGGCCTTTTCAAACTCTGCCAAAAGCTCCTGGAGCTGTATTTTGGTAGGTTTGGGGCCTATTGTTATTTTCTTTAGTTTACAGAGTGACCTTAGCTCTCTCATCTGTAGATGGAGGTAAGGTGTGGTGTCGAGTTCCACCACAGTCACATCTGTGCTAGACATTTTGCTTCTAAAAGTTGGAATACTTTTTAAGAATCTACAACTAGTTCTAGGTTCTAATTCAAACTTTTACAAACTTTTAAACTCTAAAAGAAATGCTAAACAGGATCTAACACAAGGCCCTAGCAGGTCTTTAAAGAATTTAGAAAACTTTTCAAATTGCAAAAAATCAATTTCTAATGACAATTTTGGAATTTGTCGTGTGATCAGGTATTGGCTGAGTAGTCCAGCAAATGCAAAGTCTTGTACCCCACCGCTGATCCACCAATGTAGGAAGTTGGCTCTGTATGTGCTATTTCAAAGTAAGGAATAGCATGCACAGAGTCCAAGGGTTCCCCTTAGAGGTAAAATAGTGGTAAAAAGAGATAATACTAATGCTCTATTTTGTGGTAGTGTGGTCGAGCAGTAGGCTTATCCAAGGAGTAGTGTTAAGCATTTGTTGTACATACACATAGACAATAAATGAGGTACACACACTCAGAGACAAATCCAGCCAATAGGTTTTGTTATAGAAAAATATATTTTCTTAGTTTATTTTAAGAACCACAGGTTCAAATTTAACATGTAATATCTTGTTTGAAAGGTATTGCAGGTAAGTACATTAGGAACTTTGAATCATTTCAATTGCATGTATACTTTTCAAGTTATTGACAAATAGCTACTTTAAAAGTGGACACTTAGTGCAATTTTCACAGTTCCTGGGGGAGGTAAGTTTTTGTTAGTTTTACCAGGTAAGTAAGACACTTACAGGGTTCAGTTCTTGGTCCAAGGTAGCCCACCGTTGGGGGTTCAGAGCAACCCCAAAGTCACCACACCAGCAGCTCAGGGCCGGTCAGGTGCAGAGTTCAAAGTGGTGCCCAAAACGCATAGGCTAGAATGGAGAGAAGGGGGTGCCCCGGTTCCGGTCTGCTTGCAGGTAAGTACCCGTGTCTTCGGAGGGCAGACCAGGGGGGTTTTGTAGGGCACCGGGGGGGACACAAGCCCACACAGAAATTTCACCCTCAGCAGCGCGGGGGCGGCCGGGTGCAGTGTAGAAACAAGCGTCGGGTTTGCAATGTTAGTCTATGAGAGATCAACGGATCTCTTCAGCGCTGCAGGCAGGCAAGGGGGGGCTTCCTCGGGGAAACCTCCACTTGGGCAAGGGAGAGGGACTCCTGGGGGTCACTTCTCCAGTGAAAGTCCGGTCCTTCAGGTCCTGGGGGCTGCGGGTGCAGGGTCTTTTCCAGGCGTCGGGACTTAGGTTTCAGAGAGTCGCGGTCAGGGGAAGCCTCGGGATTCCCTCTGCAGGCGGCGCTGTGGGGGCTCAGGGGGGACAGGTTTTGGTACTCACAGTCGGAGAGTAGTCCGGGGGTCCTCCCTGAGGTGTTGGTTCTCCACCAGCCGAGTCGGGGTCGCCGGGTGCAGTGTTGCAAGTCTCACGCTTCTTGCGGGGAGTTGCAGCGTTCTTTAAAGCTGCTTCTTGAAACAAAGTTGCAGTCTTTTTGGAGCAGGTCCGCTGTCCTCGGGAGTTTCTTGTCGTCGTCGAAGCAGGGCAGTCCTCAGAGGATTCAGAGGTCGCTGGTCCCTTTGGAAGGCGTCGCTGGAGCAGAGTTCTTTGGAAGGCAGGAGACAGGCCGGTGAGTTTCTGGAGCCAAGGCAGTTGTTGTCTTCTGGTCTTCCTCTGCAGGGGTTTTCAGCTGGGCAGTCCTTCTTCTTGTTGTCGCAGGAATCTAATTTTCTAGGGTTCAGGGTAGCCCTTAAATACTAAATTTAAGGGCGGGTTTAGGTCTGGGGGGTTAGTAGCCAATGGCTACTAGCCCTGAGGATGGGTACACCCTCTTTGTGCCTCCTCCCAAGGGGAGGGGGTCACAATCCTAACCCTATTGGGGGAATCCTCCATCTGCAAGATGGAGGATTTCTAAAAGTTAGAGTCACCTCAGCTCAGGACACCTTAGGGGCTGTCCTGACTAGCCAGTGACTCCTCCTTGTTGCTTTCTTTGTTCCCTCCAGCCTTGCCGCCAAAAGTGGGGGCCGTGGCCGGAGGGGGCGGGCAACTCCAGCAAGCTGGAGTGCCCTGCTGGGCTGTGACAAAGGGGTGAGCCTTTGAGGCTCACCGCCAGGTGTCACAGCTCCTGCCTGGGGGAGGTGTTAGCATCTCCACCCAGTGCAGGCTTTGTTACTGGCCTCAGAGTGACAAAGGCACTCTCCCCATGCGGCCAGCAACATGTCTCTAGTGTGGCAGGCTGCTGGAACTAGTCAGCCTACACAGACAGTCGGTTAAGTTTCAGGGGGCACCTCTAAGGTGCCCTCTGGGGTGTATTTTGCAATAAAATGTACACTGGCATCAGTGTGCATTTATTGTGCTGAGAAGTTTGATACCAAACTTCCCAGTTTTCAGTGTAGCCATTATGGTGCTGTGGAGTTCGTGTTTGACAAACTCTCAGACCATATACTCTTATGGCTACCCTGCACTTACAATGTCTAAGGTTTTGTTTAGACACTGTAGGGGTACCATGCTCATGCACTGGTACCCTCACCTATGGTATAGTGCACCCTGCCTTAGGGCTGTAAGGCCTGCTAGAGGGGTGTCTTACCTATACTGCATAGGCAGTGAGAGGCTGGCATGGCACCCTGAGGGGAGTGCCATGTCGACTTACTCGTTTTGTCCTCACTAGCACACACAAGCTGGCAAGCAGTGTGTCTGTGCTGAGTGAGAGGTCTCCAGGGTGGCATAAGACATGCTGCAGCCCTTAGAGACCTTCCTTGGCATCAGGGCCCTTGGTACTAGAAGTACCAGTTACAAGGGACTTATCTGGATGCCAGGGTCTGCCAATTGTGGATACAAAAGTACAGGTTAGGGAAAGAACACTGGTGCTGGGGCCTGGTTAGCAGGCCTCAGCACACTTTCAATTGTAAACATAGCATCAGCAAAGGCAAAAAGTCAGGGGGCAACCATGCCAAGGAGGCATTTCCTTACATAAAGTCTATCACAAATTATTGTAATTGTGATAGGTGGACTAGAGTCTGCCATCATGTTTAATGTAATTTATTCTATGCAAACATCACATAAAGGTCCTTTAACTGCTATCACACTCATATCTATGGTGCTCATTATGACATCAGCGGTAAAAACTGCCTACCACCTCGGTGACGGCTGCCAAAATACCGCCACCGCGGGTACTATCCATTTGCCATATTATGAGCACTGCCTGACTTCTGCCACAAGAAGTGTGGAAATCCGGCAGTGTTCATGGTGGTGGAGAGTGGTAATCTGGCGATGCTACCACCAGCACCGCCACGCCTGTAGAACGCCACCAGCCGTATTATGACAATTCATTCGGCCTGGTGGTGTTCTGCAGACGGGGACCTGCTGGCGGTAGCAGTGCCCCTTCCCGTTCCCTGACTGAAGACTTCCTCGCTCAAGGTAAGTTGGGTTTCCGAAGGGGAGGGGTGGGGAAGTGGGGGGTGTTGTGTGTGTGTGTATGAATGTCTGCATGAATGTGTGAGTAAGTGTGTAAATGCGTATGTGCGTGTTGTGTTGTTTGCGTGGTTGTATACGTGTGAGTGAATGCTTGCAAGAATGGTGAAGTGACTGGGTGTCTGCATGTCAGTGTGATCGTTGTGAGAATGTGTGTGAGCATGTCTGGATGGATGCGTGTATGAATGTGTATGCCAGTGTGTGTATGAATGTGTGTATGCCAGCGTGAGTGATTGGGTGTATGTGTGGTGCCTGTCTGCGGGTGTGTGCATGTATGGGGTGGGGAGATGTTTCTGAGGATCGGAGGAGGTGGCGTGTGTGTGTGTGTGACATCGGAGTAGGTGAGGGGTGTGTGTGTGAGAATTGGAGGGGTGGGGTGTTTGGATGGAGGGGGGCAGGGAGGCACCAGGTGAGTGTTGGGGGGCTGGGGAAGCCCCCTACCAGTGACAGGGAAGGAATTCCCTGTCACCGGTAGGGCCTACCTCCGTGGTGTTCATGGCGTTGAAAACGCCACGAAAACAATGGTGGTAGGCAGGCTGATAATGCTGCCAGTCATAATGATCCCCTATGTATCCAAGGTGAGTACTACTTTAGAGAAGTCCTCTGCAGTAGAGGCAATCTCTAAAGCATTCATGTGAGTGTGTCCCTTTGTACTCTTGCAGACTCCTTGAAATTGTCTTCTCTTATGACATTTGATGCACCTTTTTCCTACAGCTGGGCAAGAATTACTGTTGCCAAAATTAGTTTTGGACTCACAACTAAAGCAAAAAGTTTGAGATCTTTTTTGTTGGATTCTATTGTAGCAAAACGTTTGAGATCTTTTTTGTTAGATTCTATTGTTTCTTGATCTTGTAGAATCAACATTTATATCAGTCATATCAGGTGTTTGTATAGTATTAAAAGTTTGAGAAATAGAGTCTTCTGTCGTATATTTGCTAGATATTATATAATGTTCTATTGATTTAGCAATATCTAATACTTCCTGTAAGGTCGGGTCGCGACAGCTGAGGAGACATTCTTGTATTGTCTTTGAATTGCAGCTATATACAAATTGGTCTCTGTAGCCGGGTAATGGAAACCCCGGCCACATATGCGGAAAATCGTCCGTACACAGAGTGCCCCGGGAGTCCCATGGACGAAGGACTTGCGCCAGCTGGAAACCCGGATGTCCGGGTTTCCAAAAGTATGAAAATAGTTGAAGGACAACGCGTGCGGCGCGTTGGTTTAGAAGAGGAGACAGACGCCGGAGAGAAGAAGGAAAACACGACCACGAACGTCGGGAGCACGGAGGAAGACGCCGCGGAAAGCGTCCTGCTTGGTGTAGAGGAGGAGAACATCAATCCAGGACCCTTGGAACAACGAGACGAGAAACAGGACGGAGAAGGAGACTCCGACGAGCAACAACTCCGCCACGTCCCTGGAGGGGCGTGGCTTCAGCAGGTACGGTCCTGCCTAAAAACAAAGTTGAGCGCTATAGTGGGAAGGGAGGAGGGTGGAGAGAGGGAGCAGAGGGAGGTTGGGAAGGGACAATTGGGGAAGTGGATACTAAAAAGGGGGGAGCACTAGTCACAACCACGGAGGCACTTTAACTGTGGTAAAGGAAGGAAGTTTGGGCTTCACCAGGGTGAGAGCGGAGACAGGACCCTATCCATCCTTTCAGTCCTTTTCTTTTACCCTCAGTTCTGGACCACTACCCCGACCATCACTGTTCCCACTGCAGCACTCTCTCTCTCTACACCCTCTCCCTTACTAACACCATCCCATGAATCCCCAGACATACAACTTACATACTGTTCATTCTTTTTTCCGGTCCACCTGACAACACCACTGCCGAGAGTCATATCCTCAAACGCCGAAGGCCCTAGAAGAGAGGAAACCAAAGGAGATAAGCAACATCTAAAGAAAGAGAGAGACTGTATGAAGGCACCCATACACTTTAAATAAAACCTCTTGTATAAAATCAGCAACCTGAGTGTCTCTTTCATCCCTATCTCTATCCCACTGCCACAGTCTCCTATGTGCATGTCAATACAAGCATCAAAATTGCAATAAGTAAACTAAATATATATACTTAAACAGATTCCTCCTGCATTTGTTTTCTCTTCATAAAATTATATCGTCATAGAGTACACTTGGGGCCAGATGTAGGAAAGGATTTGCAACTCGCAAACGGCAAAAACTGCCGTTTGCGAGTTGCAAATCGCATTTTCCTATGCAGAAATGCATTCTGCGAGTCGGACCGACTCGCAAAATGTATTTCAGAATCGCAAATAGGAAGGGGTGTTCCCTTCCTATTTGCGATTCCTAGTGGTATGCAATACCATTTGCGACCGCATATGCGGTCGCAAATGGTGTTGCAGTTACCATCCACTTCAAGTGGATGGTAACCCACTCGCAAATTGGAAGGGGTCCCCATGGGACCCCTTCCAGTTTGTGACTGGACCCAAAACAATTTTTTCAGGGCAGGGAGTGGTCCAAGGGACCACTCCCTGCCCTGAAAAAATACCGAAACTAAAGGTTTCGTTTTTTTTTTAAGTGCAGCTCGTTTTCCTTTAAGGAAAACGGGCTACACTTAAAAAAAAAAAACTGCTTTATTTAAAGCAGTCACGAACACGGAGGTCTGCTGACTACAGCAGGCCTCCATGTTTGCGAGTGCCCATTGTCGGTATGGGGCCGCAATTTGCGACCCACCTCATGAATATTCATGAGGTGGGTCATTGCGACCCCATACCGACTCGCAGACGGTGTCTGAGACACCGTTCTGCATAACATTTTGCGAGCTGCAAATAGCGAGTCGCTATGACTCGCTATTTACAACTCGCAAAATGTTTCTTTGCTACATCTGGCCCTTGGTTGTTCCGTGAACTTGTTCTTTAATCTGGTGATAGCTTCACTGTATTTGTTCCAGTCATCAACATCCTCAGGAGGTCTTGAAACAGGTAGGTTATCAAAGAATTGTTGTCCTTCTGTACCTAAATTGCTAAATAAAATAGCTGCATTCCTTTTGGGTCGAATTGTTTCAGCAACAATTGCAATTAGATGATTTTCAAATGAACGAAACCATTTTGGTGGTCATTATGGTTATGAGTTTACGTGGCAGTATCACTGCCAACAGGCTGGCCGTAATGAACGCCAAATAATGACCACTGCAGTGATCCCTCCTATAGACAGACAATGTACCACACCAACCGCCAGCGCGGTACGAACACCGAACACTGCTGTAGCCACCTACAGGCAGACGGAAGACAAGGATCCGCCCACCATATCACGACATAGCACACTGCCACAATTTCCAGGGCAGTAGCAACGACACCAAAAGCCTGGCGGAAATAGATCATTTAAAAGGAGACACTGACCTCCAGGGACACACAGGAGTCCGCGTCCGCCATGGAACCTGAACTGCAAGAATTCCCGATGCTGTACCACGCCATGGCAGAGAGTACACCCGCCTAGCACATACGGGTGGGAGGGGAGGAAGTGACACACACACACGCACAATACACACCATAACACACCACACACCCAGTAACACATGCACAGGAATAAACAGCAATAGAACCCTGGAGTAAATAAAAGCCGGACACATACACAGTTCCAACCACTGTATTTCTTTTGTATGAATATGGAAAATTCAAAAACATGCACAATTGCAGTAATAAAGAAATGCAGGTCCAAAGGCCAGTCCAAAGTCACTAATGCCCACAGGGCAAAGTCAAAGCCCCAACTTGACTCCTGACAACATTGGGACTCCACTGTTCAGGGGCATCATGTTGGAAATGGGCAGGCACCTCAGGTGGTGGGGGATGTGTGGGTGGGGGTTGCAACTCATTGTGAAGGGGCTCCTAGCCCATTGGTTCTGGATGGGACTGGCTGCCCACTGGTACTGGAGGGGGCTGGCTGCCCTCAGGATGAGGAGGGGGCTAGCTGCCCACAGGATGAAGAGGGGGCTGGCTGCCCACTGGTTCTGGAGGGGGCTGGCTGCCCACAGGATGAGGAGGGGGCTTGCTGCCCACTGGTTCTAGAGGGGGCTGGCTCACCACAGGATGAGGAGGGGGCTGGCTGCTCACAGAATGAGGAGGGTGCTGGCTGCCCACTTGTTCTGGAGGGGCCGGGCTGCTCACTGGTTCTGGAGGGGGCTGGCTGCCCACAGGATGAGGAGGGGGCTGGCTGCCCACTGGTTACCGATGGTGCCCCTTGGCCTCTGGTTCGAAATGCTGCTCCATGGCCTCTGGTTCCGGATGCTGCTCCATGGCCACTATATTGTGGGCCTCCTGGTCCAGGAATATCTGAGGGGCCTCCTTGTCAAGAGATTTCTGGGGTTCTCCCTTGTCCAGGGATTCCTGTGGGGTCTCCTACTCCAGGGATGTCCGGGGCTCCTCATTGGCCTTGGATGTCTGGGGTGCCTTCATGGCCTTTGATTTCTTGGGCTCCTCCTTGGCCTTGGATATCTGGGGGGCCTCCTTTGCCTTTGATTTCTTGGGCTCCTCCTTGGCCTTGAATGTCTGAGGGGCCTCCTTGGCCTTTGATTTCTTGGGCTCCTCCTTGGTTTGAATTTCTTGGTCTCCTCCTTGGCCTTTGATTTGTGCGGGGCCTTCTTGTTCCTTTGATTTCTTGGGCTTCTCCTTGGCTTTTGATTTTTATGGGGCCTCCTTGGCCTTTGATTTCTCGGGCTCCTCCCTGGCCTTTGATTTTTATGGGGCCTTCTTGACCTTTGATTTCTTGGGCTCCTCCTTGGCCTTTGATTTTTGTGGGGCCTCTTGAGGCATGGATTTCATTGGGGCCTCCTTAGGCCTGGGCTTTGGAGGTGCCCCCATGGTCTTGCCAGTCTGTTTGGTAGGAGGCAGGACTTTAGCCCTCGGTTTTGGGGGTGGAGTGTCCTTGGGGGAGGGGGCCGGCTTCTCACTCATGAGCCCCTTAGTGGTGTGTCAGACTGGGTGCTTGAGGTACTGGGTGGGGTGGTATGACCTTCCTTTTATGGGCAGGATGATTGAGGGGGAGGGAAGAGGTCAAGGCAGGCAAGGAAAAGCTTCTTAGGAACAATGGGGCAGGATGTGGGAGGAGGGATGGAGTGGAGGTAGAGGGAGTGGTTGTAGGAGGAGGAGGTGTGCTGGACTTGGGTGCAAGTGCTTGGACAGTGTGTGTGTGTGAGGTATATGGCTGTTGGGGGTCTGAGTGCCAGACAGGGTGGGGGAGGACAAACATGACATGTGGGTGGATGTTGTGGTAATGTCTGCAAGTGAGGTGAGTGTGCTGCATGTGGTGGTGGTGACTGCGCATGTGGTGTGTGGGTTGCATTTCTGAGGGTCTGCTGTTGTGGTGACTGTGGGCAAGGCGGCGCAGGTGGCAAGATCTGGGAGTGTTGATGCAGTGCATGCAGGTGTGAGTGAGGATGTGACTGTGAGGGAGGAGGGGGAGACAGTGGAGGCAGTGGATGATGTTGCGTGTGCATCTGGGTGTTGGCTGTGTGAGTGCTTGTGGACTGAAGTGTGCTGCCTGTGCTTGTGTGTGCGAGTCTTGTGTGTTTTTTGGGTTCATGCTTGTCAGAATGTGTGGGTGGGATGGGTTGGGGATAAGGAGACTGGGACTGGGTATTTGTAATAGGAAGGGGGAGGGGTGAAGCAGGGACACTGGCTGCCGTCAGTGAAGAGGCTAGACCCTGAATCAATCTCTGTAGGGCCACCAGCCCACCGTGGATGCCCTCCAGGAAGGCATTGAATTGCTGCATCTGGGATGCCATCTCCTGGATGGCATTCACAATGGTCGACTGCCATACAGAGATGGATCTCAGGAGGTCAATAGCCTTCTCACAGAGGGAAGCAGGGCTGACTGGGGCAGGGCCTGAGGTGCCTGGGACAAAGGAGATTCCCACCCTCCTGGGTGAGCGGGCACAGGCAACTCAGTGGTGCTGGTACAGAGATAGCGGTAGAACCTGTAGCTAGAGTGTTCCTAAAGGGGTCCACCACCACCAGGGAGCTCCCATCGGAGGCTGATTCAGAGTCCGTGGTGTCACCTCTGTCCCAGCCGTGGTGCTCCCCTTGCCCTCTGTCCCACTGGTCCCCTTGGCGTCTGTGGACCCTGCATCCTGTGTCCCATGAACTGCAGCTTCCTCACTCGCCAGTGTCCCTGCTTCTTCACCAGATGATGCTACTGTGAGGGAGGAGGGGGAGACAGTGGAGGCAGTGGATGATGTTGCGTGTGCATCTGGGTGTTGGCTGTGTGAGTGCTTGTGGACTGAAGTGTGCTGCCTGTGCTTGTGTGTGCGAGTCTTGTGTGTTTTTTGGGTTCATGCTTGTCAGAATGTGTGGGTGGGATGGGTTGGGGATAAGGAGACTGGGACTGGGTATTTGTAATAGGAAGGGGGAGGGGTGAAGCAGGGACACTGGCTGCCGTCAGTGAAGAGGCTAGACCCTGAATCAATCTCTGTAGGGCCACCAGCCCACGGTGGATGCCCTCCAGGAAGGCATTGAATTGCTGCATCTGGGATGCCATCTCCTGGATGGCATTCACAATGGTCGACTGCCATACAGAGATGGATCTCAGGAGGTCAATAGCCTTCTCACAGAGGGAAGCAGGGCTGACTGGGGCAGGGCCTGAGGTGCCTGGGACAAAGGAGATTCCCACCCTCCTGGGTGAGCGGGCACAGGCAACTCAGTGGTGCTGGTACAGAGATAGCGGTAGAACCTGTAGCTAGAGTGTTCCTAAAGGGGTCCACCACCACCAGGGAGCTCCCATCGGAGGCTGATTCAGAGTCCGTGGTGTCACCTCTGTCCCAGCCGTGGTGCTCCCCTTGCCCTCTGTCCCACTGGTCCCCTTGGCGTCTGTGGACCCTGCATCCTGTGTCCCATGAACTGCAGCTTCCTCACTCGCCAGTGTCCCTGCTTCTTCACCAGATGATGCTAATGCACACATGGACAGGATGACAGAAGGAGAGAGAGGGGAAGAGCACAAATGGCACACACATCACTGTCACACACTGACACTGAGAATGGGCACTATGGTCCGGAATGGCATACCATTGACTAAGTACCACAGCAGGTAGGAGCCAAACACTGCCAACTGGGACCAGCGAAGCCCTGCCTAACATAGGACATCTCTTACCTAGCTATCTAATACATGCTTTCAACCCTATTATCTTGAGCTGGACCAACCAGCATTATCTGAACTGGCATAGTGGGGCACCCACTGACTAGTACCCTGCACCCATATCCCATGCCAGGCAACAGAGTTGGTTGACATACACACTTTACTCACGCCCTTGTGGCTGCTGCTATGCCCTCAAGTGCCCATCCAGGTCTGGGTAGGCTACCGCCAGAATGCGTGCCATCAGGGGGTCAGGTTCAGTCGGGCACCCCTCCCTCGTTGGGAGGCCATCCATAGCTGGGCCTCTGCGATCTTCGGGGCCCAGCGTTTCAGGTCCTCTCACCATTTCCTGCAGTGGGTGCTTTGCCTGCTAGGGATCCCCAAGGTCCTCACATCCTTGGCGATGGCACGCCACAATCCCGTCTTCTGATGGTCGCTGACCTGCATTGGAAACACAGAAGGTGGGACACCATGAACCTGACAATCCATCCTGTCACACCTATGGCCCACAAAAATCATTTGCCCTCAACAGGCACACACATGGCCCATACCTCTGCATTGACGCTGCCAACAGCAATTTCCTCCCACCTGACACACTGCCTACGCACACACACATCTCCATGCAGTCATGTCGCATGCAACGAACCCATGGTGTACTCACCTGGTGGTCTGGAGGCCCACACAACTGGCCAAACTTGGGTAGGACCCGGTCCACGAGGCACTCCAACTCTTCTGACATGAAGGCTGGGACCCTTCCCCTGTAGTACCAGCCATGGCAGGTTCCAGACACAGGTCACAGCAGCACACGCAGTGGAGATGCCTTTCTGTGGAAAGTCAGGAATTGAGTGAAGTGGTAGAAAGGAAATGGCGGTCACGTCCGAGGCGGTGAACACCATCACCACCAGCGTTGATCATCATTGGCTCCCATACTCCATGAAGGGCCATGTTAGCCAATGAGGAATTGCACAGCGGTGCGGACCGCCTTCCGCTATGACGCCAAGCGGTGTGAGGTCACTTCCACCTGTCCCTGAATACAGGACAGGCGGGTGCCATTTTTTAATGCATGTACAGATTAATAAGTGCGTCATTGTAGTTAAATGTACTCACCTACACAGTTCCAGTGTTCAAAATACAAACATGCTCTGTAGACACTGCTGTAGTGTGGGTATAGGTCCTGTTGGCACTTCATTTCTACTTTTGGTTCCCTTCGGTACCAACCACTGCTGAGGAATAGGAGGAGGCAAACACTGGTGTACAGACCCCTTGTGGACATGGCTACACTGTAGAACTGGCACATCATACTCACCTATCTTCTGGACAGGGCCACAATTACAGAGCTGTGTGCACAATTGGAGCCTGATCTGCTATCTGCTATCTGAAGCACCACAGCAATCCCCCCTCTTGTGAAGGTACTGTCAGTGCTTCATTTCCTAGCAACAGGCTCTTTCCAGGTGACAGTGGGCTTGGCTGCAGGGATGTCACAGCCAATGTTCTCTATTTTTCTTGCAAGGGTATTGTCTGCCTTGCTCAAACACATGTGCAGCTACATCGCATTCCCCCATGTCGATGACTTACCCACTGTGAAGGCTGGATCCCATGCAGTGGGACCTATACCTCATGTTCTTGGGGCCAGCGATGGGACCCATATTGCCTTAGTCCTCCCCCCCCGGGCCAATGATCAGGTGTACAGGAATCGGAAGAGTTTCCACTCACTCAATATCCACATGGTGTGCCTGGCTGACCAGTACATCTCCCATGTCACTGCCAAGTATCCAGGGCCTGTGCATGCTGCCTTTGGCCTGAGGAATAGCAGTGTCCCACAGCTGATGGCAGAACTACAGAGGCACAGAGTGTCACTCATAGGTGAGCCTGAGTCCCACCCAATGTATGTCAGTGTATGCTTTCAGGAGTAATCCCCCCTGTCAATGTGCAAGGTTCCTGTGTGTTCCTCTCTTCTTGCAGGTGATTCCTGCGACCCAAACCTATCTTGGATCATGACCCCTGTTAGGAATCCGAGAACAGGGGCTGAAAACAGGTATAATGATCCCATAGGCGTACCAGGAGTATTGTCGCAAGGACCTTTGGTCTCCTGAAGGCTAGGTTCAGGTGCCCCCATCTGACAAGTGGATCTCTATGCTACTCCCCTGAGAAGGTCTGCAGAATCGTTGTGTGCTGCATGTTGCACAATTTGTCCCTCAGACGGCATGTGCCCTATCTGCTGGGGGAGAGGGTTGACAATGCAGCTGTGGCATCAGTGGACACTGAGGACAGTGAGGAGGAGGAAGAGGAGGAGGATATGGACAAAAGGTCACATTTGATCCAGCAGTACTTCCAATGACACTCAGATAAGACTGTTGAACTAAGCAAGACTACATTTTAGTGTTGTAGTGTGGCTGCAGCATGATGCCAGTCATCCCCTTTGCATCCCACCTGACTGTCCCCTATATCTTCCCTTATTGCAGATGTTGGTATTGTTCCAACAGCGCACTATTACAGAAGTTGTGTCCAAGGGTGTTTATTGAAAATAGTTTTACAATGGGAAGTGCAATAGAGTGGGGTGATGGTTGGGGATAGTGCAGGGTATTGCTCCAGTCTGTTTGTAGCACAGGTCCAGTGTCCAAGGGGCCATAGGAATGGGAGCAATGGCCGTTCAAAGTGGACATGGTGACACAGTGATACACAAGGGGGCCTCCACTCAGGAGGGTCTCATTTCCTGGCAGTGGTCGTTGTCTTAGCAAGTGTCTCTGGTGTCTGTCTGGGTCGCAGGGAATGTTTGCAGGGTGGTTTACCTTCTGCAGGGGGAGGGGTGCTGGTGGCCTGTGGGTCCTGTGGCAGGGCCTTCTGTCCACCAGCTGCAGCAGATGCGGAGGGCTGGTCAGTTGACTGGCTAGTGGAAGGGGCCTACCGGTGTGATGTGTACTCACTCATGATGTTGGCCATATCACCCATTACCCCTGCTATTGAGACCATGGTGGTGTTGATGGCCTGCAATTCTTTCTTGATCTCCTGCATGATGTCTATCACCTGACCCATCTTGTCCTGGGAGTGTTGGTAAGCCGGCAGGACATTGGTGAGTGCCTCCTGGGCAGTCAGTTCCCTGGGCCTGTCCTCCCCCTGGCGCACAGCTGTACTCCAAGTGTACCTGGCCCCCTGTGCCTGTGTCCCCTGAATGGTGTGCCTACTGCCACTGACCCCAGGTCCCTCATTGTCTTGCCTGTGAGGTGTGGACTGGGGTCCCTGTACAGATGGACACACTGCTGATTGACGTGTCCTGGGGACAGAGGTCTGGGGACGATGAGTGGCTGCTGTAGTGTTGGATACTGAGGGGGGAGGCTCTGTGGTGGACTGGGTGTGGGCTGGGGTATCCGACTGACCAGTGGTCCCTCATGGGCCAGGGAGTTCATCCAGCTCCAGAAGTACAGAGTTGCTGTCATCACTGGGGGCATCTTCTGGTGGTGAACTGGTTAGCTGTGGCACCTCCTCGTCGCTGGCAGTGCCTGGGGCACCTGCAAGGATTTAAGTGGTGTATTATGCTACATGTCTGTGACATATTCTGCATCCCTAGCTTCCCCTAAATCATTGCTGTAGCCCTGCCACTTTTGTATGTTGATGTATTGTGGGATTGTTAGTTCTCCATGCTGTGCATGCATTGGTGATGGGTGTCCATGCAGAGCTTGAAGGGATGTGCATGCAGTGGGTATTGCATGCAAGGCTTGGCATAAGGGTTAGTTCATTGTGGTGGTGCACTGTACAGGATGGAGCAGAGTGATGTGTTTCAGGGTGAGGGGTGGTAGTGGTATCGCGTGGGCTCTCATTATTCTAATGAGACTACTGGATTTGAGCGGCAGAATCACTGAGTCTAACTCACTACAGGTGACACCTGTCGGCCTAATCCGGATTTTGCTCTGGCTAACTAGCGGTGCCTCATCTCTACCCAAGAGCAGGGATGATTGGGCAGCTGAGCGCATGACACAATTGACTCCTCAGGGAAATCGTGGTCACTCAGATCACATCCGTTTCTCTCAGTTACATGAGTCTCACATATACAAGGTCAAGCATAGGCAGTATATGTTTCAATAACGTTTTAATGAAGCAACTGTGTTAGACCTGACAGCCTTAGGATGGTCATCCCTAACTTTTTGCCTGCTTCCCTCCACTTTTTAGATACTGTTTTTGCTGGTTTTAAGACTCTGCACACTTTACCACTGCTAACCAGTGCTAAGGTACATATGCTCTCTCCCTTTAAACATGGTAACATTGGATCATACCCAATTGGACTATTTGATTTACTTATAGGAAGTAAAGTGCACTATATGTGCCCAGGGCCTTTAGATTAAATGCTACTAATGGGCCTGCAGCACTGCTTGTGCTACCCACTTCAGTAGCCCCTTAACCTTGTCTCAGGCCTGCCAATGCAAGGCCTATTTGTGCAATTTCACTGCCAATTCGGCTTGGCATTTAAAAGTATTTGCCAAACCTATAAGTCCCCTTTTTCTACATATAATACACCCCTAGGGTATGCCCTAGGTAACCCATATGGTAGGGTGCTGTGTAGGTAAAAGGCAGGATATGTACCTATGCAGTTTACATGTCCTGGTAGTGTGAAACGCCTAAGTTCGTTTTTACACTGCTGTGGGGCCTGCTCCCTTCATAGGCTAACATTTGGGCTGCCTTCATACATTGTTTGAGTGGTAGCTGCTGATCTGAAAAGAGTAGGAAGGTCATATTTAGTATGGCCAGAATGGTGATATAAAATCCTGCTGACATCCACGCACCTCAAAGAACACACACCAACACAACAAATCACATAGCACAATAAACATCACCTCACTCATCACCCACACCACATTATGGCACCTCAAAGACACCCCAGGTTTTCTGAGGAGGAGCTCAGGGTCATGGTGGAGGAAATCATCCGGATAGAGCCACAGCTATTTGGATCACAGGTGCAGCAGACATCCATTGCCAGGAAGATGGAGCTATGGCGGAGAATTGTTGACAGGGTCAACGCAGTGGGACATCATCCAAGAACACGGGATGACATCAGGAAGCAGTGGAACGACCTACGGGGTAAGGTACGTTCCATGGCATCCAGGCACCAGGTAGCCATACAGAGGACTGGCGGTGGACCCTCACCTCCTCCCCCACAACTAACAACATGGGAGCAACAAGTCTTGGCGATCATGCATCCTTAGGGCCTCGCAGGAGTAGCAGGAGGACTGGACTCTATTAAGGCAAATATTTACTAATATATCCCCCCACTCTACCTGCATGCCATCACAAACTCCTACCCTCACACCCCAACACCTCACAGATACCCCACTATCACAACCCACACATCCCCATTCCAATCCCTGCATGTAACACCAATGCATGGGAACCCATTACACACCTGCATGGACACCCATCCCAAAGCATGTCCAGCAGAGAGACTCACCCAGGCCCCAAAATCACCAATCACATAAGGTCAAAGACAATAATGCAAGCACAGGAGTAGAGGGTAACTCACCCATTGAACAAGATGGCACACACAGATACAATAACTATGCATTTACACCCCAACAGGACCCAATGTCATCGGAAAGGAGGTTCCAGACATATCCAGTCCCCCCACAGAAGAGGCCCACAGTGACGACAGAAGCTCTGCATGCCTGGATCAAGATGACTAGCCCGGCCCATAAGGGACCTCTGGACAGTCGGTTCTCCTGCTTCAGTCACAAACCACCACTGAACCTCCCCCCTCAGGAAACACCACCACAGCACCCACCCAGCGGGCCCATGCCACTGTCCCCAGGACACGTCAATCAGCAGTGCGTCCACCACTACCGTCACCCCAGGCAAACCCACTAACCGAAGACAATCAGGGACCTGGGGTTAGTGGCAGTGGCACACGGTTCAGGGGACAGAGGCACAGGATAACAGGGAAGCTGGGAGGACTGCTGTGCGACAGGGGGAGAACAGGCAAAGGCAACCCATTCTCCACGAGGCACTCTCCAACATCATGGGAGCATACCACCATTCCCAGGAGACCATGGGCACGGTACTGGCCAAGTTTCAGGAGACCCAGCGGCTGCAGGAGGAACAGTACCTGGGGATCAGGGAGGACTTGAAGTCCATTAACACCACCCTGGTCACCATTGCGGGGGGGCTGGCAGACATGGCCAACACCATGAGGGACACAGTGGCACACCAACGGGCCCCTGACACTAGCCTGAACGATAAACAGCCCTTCACCTCCGCCGTCGCTAGTGGACAGGAGGTCCCGCCACAGGACCAACAGGCCACCAGCACCCCATCCCCTGCAGAAGGACAACCACCCCGCAAACGGTCCCTGTGATCCAGGCACAAGACAAAGAATATTGCCAAGACCCCCGCCAGGAAATAAGACTCTCCTGATTGTCACCCTTCTGTCCCATTATGTCACCCTGACAACCTTGAACTGCCATTACTCCACTTCCTATGCCCCCTTGGACAATGCAACTGTGATACCAATAGACTGGACTCCACCATGGACATTCCTCCACCATCACCCCAGCCCATTGCACAGCCCCCTCACTTATTAACACAGAAATAAACACCCTTGAATCACAAATCGATCTGGAGTCAGTCTGTACTTTCACAAATGTGTTATTGCAACCTCTCTGAAGCATAGCAATGTCAATTTTCATTTTCACATACCAATGTTCGACCATTGTTGGGCAGCAGTAAACATAGCAGAAGGCAGAAAGTGGTACCCAGATCTGTGAAAAGGAAAGCCAAAGTGAACTGTCAGGGTCCATACACAGAGGTAAAAAGGCAGAATCATGCAATGTCCTACTGAAGTCTGATATGAGAGGAGCAGTGCCAGTCTCTTAACTGTGTCTCACTGGAAGTATTGCATGATGATGTTGTTTCGGTTGCCTATATCTTCTTCTTCTGCCTCCTCTTCCTCACTGTCCACAGGCTCCACAGCTGCCACAAGACCAACATCAGGCACATCCTCCTACAGAAAAGGCACCTGGTGTCGCAAAGCCAGGTTGTGCAACATACAGCATGCCACGATGATCTGGCACACCTTCTTTGGTGAGTAGTATAAGGAGCCACCTGTCAGATGGAGGCACAGAAACCTGGCCTTCAGGAGGCCGAAAGTGCACTCTATTATCCTCCTAGTTCGCCCATGTGCCTCATTGTAGCTCTCCTCTGCCCTTGTCCTGGGATTCCTCACTGGGGTCAGTAGCCATGACAGGTTGGGGTAACCAGAGTCACCTGCAAATATCGAGGGGTATCTGTTAGACACACACCAACCCTTAGTGACTCTCCCATGCCCAGACACCTATTCAAACTGTGTGGGGACCTTGGGCTCACCTATTAGCCACACACTGTGCCTCTGGAGTTGATCCATCACATAAGGGATGCTGCTATTCCTTAAAATGTAAGCGTTATGCACTGAGCCAGGATACTTGGCATTCACATGGGAGATGTACTGGTCTGCCAAGCACACCATCTGCACATTCATGGAATGGTAGCTTTTGCGGTTTCTGTACACCTGTTCATTCTTGCGGGGTGGGACAAATGCCACATGTGTCCCATCAATGGCACCAATGATGTTGGGGATATGTCCCAGGGCATAAATGTCACCTTTCACTGTGGGTAAATCCTCCACCTGGGGTAAAACAATGTAGCTGCGCATGTGTTTCAGCAGGGCAGACAACACTCTGGACAACACGTTACAGAACATTGGCTGTGACATCCCTGATGCCATGGCCACTGTTGTTTGAAAGGAACCACTGGCCAGGAAATGGAGTACTGACAGGACCTGCACTAGAGGGGGGATTTCTGTGGGA
Organism: Pleurodeles waltl; assembly: GCF_031143425.1. NCBI lineage: Eukaryota > Metazoa > Chordata > Amphibia > Caudata > Salamandridae > Pleurodeles > Pleurodeles waltl. The sequence continues at coordinate 433,310,624 of NC_090440.1, read as the reverse complement.
TGGCAGATAGCTGACATCAGGTCTGGCTCCAACTGGGCACACAATTCATGGATTGTGGCACGATCAAGTCTGTAGGTGATAATGATGTGTCTGTCTTCCATTGTCGACAGGTCCACCAGGGGTCTGTACACCGGAGGATGGCGCCATCTCATCAGCTTCCCCAGCGGACGTGCCCTAAGGAGGAGAAGGGTGAGCTGAGGGTCATACACCACATAGGTTTCACAAGGGTGTCCAGAACAATTGTGATGTAATCGGTGTGTGGCGCTGTCTGTCCGTATTCCTGTACAAAAGTGATGTGACACAGTTAGTTGGCCTGCCATGTGGCCCCCTGAAATGGCGGCTGCCTGACCTGTAAGGAGGAACAAGGGGAAATGAGGTAACTGCGCTGGCGTTGTGCAGCGTCGCGGTAGGCGGACGAAGATCGCAGTGCAATTCAGTATTGGTTATCATTGGGCCCTATGGGTTCCAGGAGCCAATGACAATGTACGCCAGTGGTGATGGTACGCACTGCTGCGGACGTGACTGCCATTTTCTATCTGTTCACTCACTTGATACCTGACCTTCAACAGGAGAGGACCTACACTGCAAGTGCTGCTGTGACCTGAGTCTGGAAGCGACAATGGCTACAGTGTCTGGGGAAAGGGCCCCTGCCTTCACCGCGGAGGAGTTGGATAACCTGGTGGCTGGGGTCCTCCCCAGTAAATGCTACTCTATGGTCCTCCAGACAAACAGGTGAGTACACTGTGAGCATGATGGATGGGACATGAATGTATGGAGTGGCGTGGATGGAAGATACGGGGGGTGGGCAGAGGCCAGCATGTGAGGATGGTCAGTGTATGTGTTTCTGGGCCAGGGTGGGAAGTTGTGGCCAATGATTAAGAAGGACAGGGAAGTAAAATCCATCCTTACTTCACTTTTCCTCTAGGTCAGCGCCCACGAGAAGAAGAGCATTTGGCGTGCCATCGCCAAGGAAGTGCAGACCCTGGGGGTCTACCATAGATGGAGCACCCACTGCCGCACAAGTTGGGAGGACCTGCACAGCTGGATCAAGAATACGGCGGATGCATTTGTACCGGAGCAGGAGGGAGCTGCAATCAACATGGCCCAGGAGGGTGAATTTATGGAGTCTGAAGGCACCACTGGGACGGAGGTTGAGGGGAGCTCCACGACAGGGACAGGAGGAGATACCAGTGACATCGACTCCTCTTCTAATGGGAGCTTCCTTACGGTGGCAGGCACCTCTGTGCCCACCACATCAACAGGTACAGCCGCCACCCCCCTACCAGCACCGCCCTCCCAGCAGCCCCTCAGCGTGTTTCCCATGCCCGCTTACCCAGGAGGGTGGGCATCTCCTTCGTCCCAGGCACCTCAGGCCCTCTCCCAGTCAGCCCTGCTACCCTCAGTGAGGAGGCTATTGACCTCCTGAGATCCCTCATTGTTGGGCAATCAACCATTTTGAAAGCCATCCAGGGTGTCAGGAGGCATTTGCAGCAAACAAATGCATACCTGGAGGGCATTCATTCTGGCGTGGCAGTCCAACAGAGAGCATTTCAGGCTCTGGCCTCAGCACTGATGGCAGCCCTGTGTCCAGCCTCCCCCCTTCAACTTCCACTACCCAGACCCAATCCCCTCTACCTCAGTCTATCCCAACCACACCATCAGTCCAGCATGCACGCTCATCAACACACAAGAGTGGACATGGCAAAGATAAGCACCACACATCCCACAGGCACTCACACAAACACCATACACATGCAGACACACCAACATCCACTGCCTCCACTGTGTCCCCCTCCTCCACGTCCTCCTCCTCCCTCCCAGACTCGTTTCCACTCATACCTGCAAGCACTACATCCTCAGCCATTACCTCCATCACCAGCAAGCCCATCACTACACACCGCTCACATGCAATCCCCACCCCCACTACCAGGCACACGTCCCCTGTGTCCTCTCCCAGTGTGTCTGTGAGCCCTCTTCCCAAATTACACAAATGCAGGCACACACCCACTCAACTGCCATCCACCTCACAACAGCCACCAGCCCATGCATCTTCACCCAAATTCAGCAGACGTACACCTCCTACAACCACTACCTCTTCCTCGACTCCCAAACCACCTCCATCTTCCCGTCCCAGTGTGCCTAAAAAACTTTTCCTGGCTAACATTGACCTCTTCCCTACACCTCCCCCCTCCCGTCCTTCCCCTAGGGCCAGGATGTCCAGATCCCAGCCCAGCACCTCAGCCACAAAATCATCGAGCACTATGTTCCCTGCAAGTACAGTAAAATCACGGGCGGCACCCATCAGGGCTGCCAGTGTGCCACCTAGTGAGGCCAAGGATCACCCTATTCCACCACCTGCCAAGGTGAGGAAGGGGCCCACATGCCATATGGAAAAGCTGCACCAACCACCCAGTAAGGCCTCCTTCAAGACAAAAGACGACAGTGCCAAGGTCCCAGCAGTGACTTTCAAGGTGGGAAAGGGACACAAGGCTAAAGGGAAGTCACCTCAGGGCACGGAGCCTCCGGGTGAGGGACTGGTGTCTCCCTTTCTGCAAGACAGAACTGCAACCTGTACGGCGGTGGCCACCGCCACAACCACCGCCACCTGCACCACCACCGCCACCTGCACCGCCACCTGTACATCAGCTGCCTCTGCTACAGTCCCCAGCATAATCCCCAGTGGGCAGCCGTCCGAGGTGCTGACACATGCACCACCGGCAGCATCTCTGCCGCAGACACCGCCGCACCCACCACCACCTGCCCCATGATGTGCCCAGACAGTGCCACCACAGCCAAGATCAACATCATCCCCAGTGTGCAGTCGTCCGAGGCTGCAGGAGACATCCTGGACCCTGCACACACTACATGAGGCACCACAACCAGCACTGGCCGTATCAGCAGTTGGCAGGCAAAGTCGCCGCAGGGTGGAATGTGTCTCTGCCCCCATGGAGTATCATGCTACCTGTTCCCAGAAAATGTTGTGGCTCTGACACCCAGGTGAGGGAATGGGAACCGCCACACACCATGTGCAACACTCTGGCCACCATGGCCCCTCCAGAACCACTGGAGAAATGCATCTATTACCCCAGCCCTTGGCAGGATAAAGCACTCTGGGCACAAAGCCCCCTCCAGAACCAGTGGAGAAAGACATTCACTACCCCAGTCCTGGGCAGGATGAAGCACTCTGGGCACAAAGCCCCCTCCAGAACCAGTGGAGAAAGACATCCACTACCCCAGAACTTGTCAGGATGAAGCACTCTGGGCACTAAGCCCCCTCCAGAACCAGTGGTGAGAAGCATCTACTACCCCAGTCCTTGGCAGGATGAAGCACTCTGGGCACAAAGCCCCCTCCAGAACTAGTGGAACATGTCACCCACTTGAGGGACCGTGGCCTTGCACTCCCCAGGAGCAAGCAGTGGGCAAACCACCCACTTGAGAGACTGTGGCTTTGTACTCCCCAGGACCAAGCAGTGGGCAAACCACCCACTTGAGAGACTGTGGCTTTGTACTCCCCAGGACCAAGCAGTGGGCAAACCACCCACTTGAGAGACTGTGGCTTTGAACTCCCCAGGACCAAGCAGTGGGCAAACCACCCACTTGAGAGCCTGTGGCTTTGTACTCCCCAGGACCAAGCAGTGGGCAAATCACCCACTTGAGAGACTGTGGCATTGCACTCTCTAGGAGAAAGCAGTGGGCTTGGAGTCCCCTCGTGGAGCAGTGGCGTCGTCCCATCATCTGGCTGAGGTGCCCTCCCTCCCCTTGCCCCTGACGTGCCTGTTTTTTTTCGAACTGATGTCACAGCAGTGTTCTCTCCGTTTTGAGGCAGGTGTCATGTGTGGGCTTCGCCCATGCATTTTGGAACCACTGGTCCACGGACACTGAATGGAACACTTTCCGGACTAGTGTAGTTGCTGTACATATTTGTATATATTGATCTCTTACAGACATGTTGCCCTATCTGGATTTTCAATGATTACACTTGTTACAGCCATTTAATTTGGTCCTTGCGTTCTTCCAGAGGGTTACGGGGTGTACATGTAATGTTGTTGCATGTATTTGTGTGTATGGTGTTGTGGGTGAGGGTGGGGGTGGGGGTGTTACGTGTTGCGTGTATGTGTCACTCTCTTTTTCCTCCCCCCTCCCCTGTGTGCTAGGTGCAGTACTCACCATGGTCGTCGCCACCGTCTTTGATGTTCCTGGTGGAAGATGAGGTAAACCAACATTGGTAACACCTGAAGTTCGGGCTCCATGGCGTCCTGGTTCCTCGTTGGATGTGGAGAGGTGAGTGGTTTCCATTCCATAGACTGTTTCCGCAGTGCTTTTGATGGTGTTGGTACCGCCCCGGAAAAGCTGGCGGATTGGTGCCTTGTAATAAAATGGGCGGTACATTGTCTTCTGCCTGTCTGTTGGTGGTTACCGCTGCGGTGTTTGTTTCTACCGCCGTGGCGGTCGGTGTGTTAAAGTGGCTGTCTGTGTTGGCGTTTTCCGCCATAGTCGTGATTCCATTTTTTCCCGCCGGCCTGTTAGCGGTATTACCGCTGCTTTAACACCGACCGCCAGGGTTGTAATGAGGGCCTTTGTTTGCTTTCAAAAGACTTAAGACACTTTGGCCCTCATTACAACTCCGCCGGATGATGGTACGACGCCACTGCTCCTCGAGGGGGCTCCATGTCCACTGCTTGGTCCTGGGGAGTGCAAAGCCACAGTCTCTCAAGTCTTTCAAGTGGGTTCACTGCCCACTGCTTGGTCCTGGGGAGTGCAAAGCCACAGTCTCTCAAGTCTCTCAAGTGGGTGGTTTGCCCACATGCTCTGGAGGGAGCTTTGTGCCCAGAGTGCTTCATCCTGCCAAGGGCTTGGTGAGTGGATGTATCTCTCCACTGGTTCTGGAGTGGGCTTTGTGCCCAGAGTGCTTCATCCTGCCAAGGACTGGGTCAGTGGATGTATCTATCCACTGGTTCTGCATGACACCTACATTTTGAGGAATAGCAGTATCCCTTATGTGATGGGCCAACTCCAGAGGCACCGGGTGTGGCTAATAGGTGAGCCCCAGGTCCCCACACAGAATGAGTAGGTGTCTGGGTATGGGGTAGTCCCTAAGGGTTAGTGTATGTCTAACAGTTATCCCTCGACATTTGCAGGTAACTCTGGTTACCCCAACTTCTCATGGCTACTGACCCCAGTGAGGAATGCCAGGATAAGGGCAGAGGGCCGCTAAAATGAGGCACATGGGTGAACTAGGTGTATTATTGAGAGGACGTTCGGCCTCCTGAAGGCCAGATTCCGGTGCCTTCATCTAACAGGTGGCTCCCTATACTACTCACCGAAGAAGGTGTGCCAGATAATCATGGCATGCTGCATGTTGCTCAAACTGGCATTGCGATGCCAGGTGCTTTTCTGCAGGAGGATGAGATTGGTGATGGTCTTGTGGCAGCAGCAGAGCCTGTGGACAGTGAGGAAGAGGAGGCAGAGGAAGAAGATATTGACAACCGAACGAACATCATCATGCAGTAGTTCCAATGACACACAGGTAAGAGACTGTAACTCCTCCTCTCATTTCTGAATACTGTAGGACATTGTATAAGTCCGCCTCTGTCTATGGACACTGACAGTTCACCTTGGATTTAAATTTTTCAGATCTGGGTATCTCATTCTGCCTTCTGCTATATGTACTGCTGCCCAACAACTGTCATACATTGGAATGAGCAAATGAACATTTACATAGCTATTTGTAGCTGATGTTGTAATAATACATTTGTGAAAGATCAGACTGACTCCAAATTAGGGGCTAATGAGTATAGGGGTATGTGCAAGGTGCTGGGGTGATGGTGGAGGAAGGTCCATAGTAGAGTCCAGTCTCTTGGTATCACAGGTGCATTGTTCAATGGGGCGTCAGAAAGGGGGTAATGGCAGTTCAAAGTGGACAGGGTAAATGAGTGGGACAGAAGGGTGACAATCAGGAGGGTCCTATTTCCTGGCACGGGTCTTGTCAATGTTCTCTGTCTTCTGCCAGGATCGCAGGGACCGTTTGCGGGGCGGTTCTCCTTCTGCAGGGGGTGGGGTGCTGGTGGCCTGTTGTTCCTGTGGCGGGGCCTCCTGTACACTAGCGCCGGTGGAGGTGGAGGGCTGTTCCTCGATTTGGCTGGTGTCAGGGGCCCTTTGTTGTGCCAATGTGTCCCTCATGGTCTTGCCTATGTCAGCCAGCACCCCTGCAATGGTGACCAGGGTGGTGTATATGTTGGTGAGGTCCTCCCGGATCCCCATGTATTGTCCCTCCTGTAGCCACTGGGTCTCCTGAAACTTGGTCAGTACCGTGCCCATGGTCTCCTGGGAATGGTGGCATGCTCCCATGATGTTTGATAGTGCCTCATGGAAGGTCGGTTCCCTGGGCCTGTCCTCCCCCTGTCGCATAGCAGTCCTCCTAGCTTCCCTGTTGTCATGTGCCTCTGTCCCCTGAACCGTGGGCCCACTGCCACTGACCCCAGGTCCCTGATTGTCCTGGGTTAGTGGGTTTGCCTGGGGTCTCTGTAGTGGTGGACACACTGCTGATTGACATGTCCTAGGGACAGTGGCATGGGCCCGCTGGGTGGGATGCTGTGGTGGTGTTTCCTGAGGGGGGAGGTTCTGTGGTGGCTTGGGACTGTGGCAGGGGAACCGACTGTTCATAGGTCCCTGATGGGCCAGGCTAGTCATCTTGATCCAGGCGTGCAGAGATGCTGTCATCACTGTGGGCCTCTTCTATGGGGGTACTGGATATGGCTTGCACCTCCTGTCTGATGACGTTGGGTAGGGGTCCTGTTGGGATGTAAATGCATTGTTATTTTATCTGTGTGTGCCATCTTGTGCAATGGGTGTGTTTCCCTCTATTACTGTGCTTGCACTATCGCCTTGGCCCTTGTGTGAGTGGTGATTGTGTGCCCTGGGTGAGTCTCTCTATTGGACATGCTTTGGTGAGGGGTTTACATGCATGTCTGTGATGGGTGTCCATGCATTGTTGTTGCATGCAGGGCTTGGTTGTGGTGGATCGTGATGGTGGGGTGTGTGGAAGATGGTGGAGTCATGGGAGTGAGGTGAGGGTGAGGGTGGGAGTATATGATGGCATGCAGGTAGGGTGGGGGGGTATAGTATTCAAGATTTGCCTTACCAGAGTTCAGTCCTCCTGCTACTCCTGCGAGGACCTCAGGATGCATGATCACCAAGACTTGCTCCTCCCATGTTCATTCCACCTCTTCCTGATGTCATCCCGTGTTCTTGGATGCTGTCCCACTGCGTGACCCTGTCCACAATTCTCCGCCATAGCTCCATCTTCCTTGCAATGGATGTCTGCTGCGCCTGTGATCCGAATAGTTGTGGCTCTACCCAGATGATTTCCTTCACCATGACCCTGAGCTGCTCCTCAGAAAACCTGGGGTGTCTTTGAGGTGCCATGATGTGGTGTGAGTGATGTGTGAGGTGATGGTTGATGTGATATGTGGGGTGATGTGTTGGGGTGTGTGGAGTGAGGTGCGTGGATGGTGTATGAGTGATGGTGTTGTGTGCCTCTGGATGCTGGTGTGGTCTTTGCTTTTCTCTCTGCTTCTTCCAATTTTTTCACTGTACGGGGTTGTGGGTAATGTGGGTGTGTGTTTTATAGTGGTGTGAGTGTATAGGTGTGGTGTGTGTATGTGTGTCAGGTGTGTGTATTTTGAATTGTCCAATGTGGTTGTGTTTTGTAAGTGTGTGTGTATTTTGAGCACGGCGGTGTGTACCGCCAATGGTTTACTGTGGTTGTAAGACCGCCGCGTTGATTCGTGGTTCGTGTTACTGTGGGCGTATTCCTGTTGGCGTAACACTGTGGGTTTTGCTATCGCCAGTTTATCACTGACCTTTGGTGTGGCAGACTTGTGTGGGTGTCTGTATAGTGGTGGAATTCTCAGTGTGGGTTGTAATACCTGTTGCGGATTTCCGCTGTTGGCACGGTATGTTGGCACCCGTCGTCACGGTGGTAAGCGGGATTTACTGCCAGGGTTGTAATGAGGGCCTTTATATCACGTTTCAGTGATATCTCAACATTTACTTATTGCAATTTATTCGTTTTGACCTGCATTTATCCAGATAAATATTATATATTTTTCTAAACACTGTGTGGCGTATTTTTGTGGTGCGATATGGTGTTAGTGTATGATTTATTGCACAAATACTTTACACACTGCCTTCTAAGTTAAGGCTGACTGCTCAGTGCCAAGCTACCAGAGGGTGGCACAGGATAATTTGGATTGTGTGTGACTTACCCTGACTAGAGTGATGTTCCTTGGTTGGACAGGGGGTAACCTGACTGCCAACCAAAGACCCCATTTCTAACAAACTGCATCTTAGATAATAAAGCTTGTACTGCAATAACCAGGATGATGAAGCAGACAGGATTAAAATTGTGACAAGGACACCAAAGCATAAAAATAACGCTACCAATTTGTCACTAGAGTCATTAATATAATTCCTTCCTAGGCTATGTTAGAGCACAGTATGTTAAGCTCTAGTTCTGCCCTTCAGGTTCCCCTGGATATACATCATCCCTCATACATGAGCAAGAGGCCTGAAGTCTGCATAAGCAGCTGTAGCAAAGCATTCAGAAATCAGCAGTCAGTCGTGGTCATCTGGCTGGAATCTCTCTCTAACGTGTATGGGACAGAGAAGTGTTTTTATAATAACGAAAAAATAGAGAGGGTACCCTCCTATATCCAATATACCGGGGGGACAGGGTACCGTAACACAGGGAAATCAAAAGAATCCCCCACGGGAAAACCAAACCAGTCACTACACACTCACACAAACAATGAATCTCTCTATTGATGAGTCTAAAAACAAAGGAATCAAGGGTAAATATTTAATATAATTCCAAATAAAACCCCAGATCATACAGTAACAAGACAAATACATCCATACTAAAACATCAATAAAACGAAATAAATTTCAAGTAAAATTCAATAAAAGGGAAACAAACAGAAGACATATACAATAGTCTATAAAATGAGACTGTCCCAATTATAGTAGGTGTTGGCCTATCGATAATTGTCAGCAATCCTTATTCGATAAGAGCCTCATCCGTCCAGTGAGAGTAAAGCGTCGACGCGTTTCGGTGGGCTTCCAAACCTTTTTTACCACCTTCTTCAGGACTGAATAATATGCTCCCCAAGGTTGTTCAATCAAACCTACATACAACAACACAATAGACTAAATATATATATACTTTCACATTTCTTAAACCCCCGTATACAACATTCATCCACCCAATGGGACTAATTCATTATCCAAATTCCACCCAGATTCCTTTAATATTTATCATCACAAATAGAGATTTCATTGTCCCCCTTCCAAATCAAACCATGAATAAAATTTAATTAACACACAAATATATACAGATATATTTAGATACACAATAATACAATATGTGTATATATATATACCCCAAATTACTTTCCTTCCAGAATCTACCCAAAGTTCATTAAAAAAAACTTTAAAAAAAAATCTCTCTTAATATAGAATAAAAGAACCAACTATTAAATCAATCCCCATCACTCACGTCCATAAATGCCAGTACAAAACATCCACACTGATAAAAATAGATACTTTCCTCGACATCCACAGTCTTTAGAGGACCATTAATCAATTATCCTTCATATCGCAGAGGCCCAAACACCATGTAGTGACCCATATAGTGATAGGAAGTCATCCATGCTGTCTTTCTCCCATAAGTGCATAAAATATGTGAAGAAATGTTACAATAGAGACAAGAAAGCAACCAGGTTTGTATGTATCCCTCATGCAATCCAAAAATATCTTTAATTTCATAGCATGCACTGGTCATAATCCTGGGGCTTACCATGGAGTCCAAATATATTCAAATAAAATAGGCTATTGTTCATCTAGTTCAAGCCTTAATTCTACAATGAGAATCAAACATTTTGAATTACAAAATTACACAATACTCTAAAGATTGTTAGACAATAAATCAAAAACCGCCCTACTACCACACTAAATCAAACTCTTATATCAAAACGCCCCTATAGGTCCTCTAATTTCTCTTAACTTATTTTTCATATATAAGAAACTGACACTTTATTTAAATCTGTAGTGCAGCTCTGTAGCTCAACTGAGACAAACCAACGGGCCCCCTATAATGCAGACGGTTCCCTTAACTTACCGCTAAGTCGGCGTTCTTGTCTTTATTTAACCGCTTTGCATTTTATTCATAAAGAAACCCGACTGGCCTCCCATCCGTCTATTTATACAGAGTGCTCGCTTCAACCGGTGTAGACCAGGAAGTAAAATCACTTCCTGTTCAATCTGATTCACTTCCTGCCTACACCAAGCGAGCCACGAGCCACTAGACTGTTGCTTATGGCACCGAACAGGCGCCATCTTGAAATCCCATGTTATTTCAACAATGAACCCGACACGCAGGGAAACTAAAATAATTGTATTTAAAAAAACAAATAAAACCCCGATCTCCTGTTAATAAAAACTGGAGATCTGCTACAAATACAAAAGAGCTGTTAACGTCCATAGGGCACTATCCCTATCAAAAAAGAGCAGCTCAATACGAGGACTATACGAATTACATATGGTCCAAAACGGGATTACTATCTAATCAGAATATTAAAAAGCTAAAAACCAACCCATCAGCTATGAAAAATATATATACACATAAGCCTATGTACACCATCTAGCATAATAATAGACAGCCATCTCCTGAATAGTGGAGATAAGGAATTAAGAATAAATGACCTTCCAAGTCAATCCAAAACAGCCCCTCCATAGTCAAACCCCTTCCTCCTAGCAATTGAAACCATATTCAATGGTGTCTAACCTAGTGATGTACCACCATTCGCGTTTTTTCCTAAGTAGCTCACAGTTTCCACCTCTCTTCCTCTGGAATATTTTCTCTAAGATGAACCACTTAAAATCTGTTTCTGAATGTTCACTACTCATAAAATGTTCCACCAAAAGTGCATTGATCTTTCTAGTTCGAATGGCTGATCTTTGTTCACATAGGCGAACCCCCAATTCTCGCCCCATCCCCCCCACATATCCTAATCCGCAGGGGCAAAGAATCAGATACACCACATTCTTGCTACGGCAATTGTTAAGGGTTTTAGAGGTGATACTTACTCCCTTATATTCAATAACTTTCTTCTCTAAACATTGATCACAGCAACTGCAATTTCCACATTTGTAGTTACCTCTAATTATATTGCCAGTTAGCCCCAGCTGTCCAGTTTGCCGATCCTCCCTATAAGTATGAACCAATCTATTTCTCAAGTTCTGGTTATGTCTAAATGCAAAAAGGGGCTTTTCCAACCTAGTCTCATCTACAGCATCCAATAAATGGCAATTCATATTTATCACATTTTTGATCTTATTACTGATCGCACTAAACTGACTAACAAAAACTATCCGTTTATTATCTTTCCTTCTTCGATCCTGATTGAACATACTATCCCTATCATAGAACGGGGCACTCTTAAAAGAGTGACTAATTAGCTTTTTCGGGTACCCCCTATTCTTCAACTTTTGTTTCAGAACATTAGAATGTTTATAGAAATCTTCCAAGGATGTGCAGTTTCTCCTCCGTCTTAAAAATTGTCCAAAAGGGATACAAACCCTCTGGGCTTTAGGGTGAAAACTCTTATAATAAAGCAGGGTATTTTTGTCGGTGGGTTTTGTAAATAACTCTACCCCTAAACATCCATTGTCATCTTTGATAGAAATATCAAGGAAGTCAACCACCGTCTTACTGATATGGGCTGTGAAACGTAGGTTAATGTCTCCCAGATTCAACCATTCGAGAAACTCTTGAAGCGTCTCCTCTGGTCCTTCCCATATAAAAAATATATCGTCAATAAATCGGAACCAGGCGGTGACATTTTCATAAAAAGGTGCTGTAACATTATATATGTGCTTATTCTCAAAGTCACCAACGTAAAGGCAAGCCAAACTGGGGGCACAGGTTGCTCCCATGCTCGTCCCTTTCAATTGGAGATACAGATCATTCTTAAATAAAAAAAGATTAGTTTTGAGAACGAAAGTGACACAATTAATGATAAACTCACTACTTGCACCTCTAAGGTCCGTCTCCTCTAAACAATTCCTAATTACTTCTATAGTATGATCCTGTGGAATATTAGTATACAGGGGTTCTATGTCTAACATCACCAAAAGCTGTGTACCGCTGTTAAAGAGTCTGCCCTCTACCTTTGATATCATATCAGCGGAGTCCCTAATATATGATTTCTGTTGTAAAACTAGAGGTTTTAGAAAACTATCTATATACTTACTAAGGGGTTCAAGAAGGGACCCAATACATGAGATAATCGGTCTCAAGGGGGGATCTGAGGTATTCTTATGGATTTTAGGCAATCCATAGAATGCCGGAATAATGGGACAGTCATTCAAGGGAAAGTGTCCCTCTTCTTCACAAATACAACCTTCCATTAATCCCTTATCTACAGCTTTTCTCACTTCCTTCTTCAGAATCTCTAATCGATTCATGGATACTTTTTGATAGTGGTCTTGTACTGACAGGAGGTCAACAGCCCTCCTCTCATAGTCCCACGTATCAAGGACTACTACACCACTACCTCTGTCTGCTGGTTTTATAGTAATACTAACGTCCCCCGGGTAAAGCCCAGAGAGCGTTATATTGTTCCTTGGGCAGATTGTTCTTTGATTTAAAAAGGTTACGCATGATTCTCTGAATCTCTTTATCCACCAATGTCTCAAACAATTCCACTTCTTTTCCTACTTGTGAGAGCAAGGGAGTAAAGGTCACTTTTGGTTTCAAACCAGAAATATTATCAGTATTCCTTGTATCTTCGCACCCCATAAAATATTTTTGAAACCTAACTTTTCGAAAAAAGGCCCTCAAATCCTGCTGTAAATCCACCCTATTGATGTTAGCTGTGGGGACGAAGCTCAAACCCTTCTCTAACACCTCGACCTAGATGTTAGTGAGGGTCCTGGCTGATAAATTAATTATAGGGGCCTTATCTACCTCCAATAATGTTGCTTCCTTGTTCTGATATATTCCTGTTGAGGTTGATTTCTTTGTGGCATAGACCTTTCTCCTGTGCCCCTCCCTCTCCGATTCAGTCACGGGCGAACTTCTAAAAAAACACTACTACTTTGTTCTCCCAAATCCGTACTATTATGTGTATATACCTCATCTTTACTACCCGAACCTGATGACTAGGAAAAAGTTACATACTTTTTGCCTCCAATTTTGGGTGCCACCCATCTCCGTCCTGGGTTCATATCCCCACCCTGATCTTTTTTATTTTGATAAAAATCTTTTTGTAGATACGGATGAGCTAATTCATAGCTAAACCTATTCACATCCTTTCTCAGTTTCATAGACTTCTTATTCATCAAGTAGTCTCTATATCCATCAATATCCTGATTTATTTCTTCTAAATATTTTTTTACATTTTCAAGGGCCATACTCTCCTTCAGGGCTTTTTCTAGCTCTTCAACCTCCTGTTTCTCTATTAATACCATACCAGCCTTTGTGGGGACATGGGTGTTGTGTGGTATGTGTGCTGTGCAGAGGGTGTAGAGTAATGTGGTGGGGTGTGTGGTTTGTGATGAGTGATGGATGAATGGGTGGTTGTGGTATGTTTGTGAAGTTATCTCTGTGATTTGCATGGCTAGCTATTGCAGTCTTGTCGTGTTGGCAAAGGATTGTGTGTGATGTGGGTGTGTTTTTTATAGTGCTGTTGGTGGGTGGGTGTTTTTGTGTCAGGTGTGGGTTTTTAGTTCTGGCAAATAATGTCTTCTTTTGTCTTTGGGTGGCCTTATCTGCTGCGAAGGTGTTCACCGCCAATGGTTTTCCGTCGCTGAATGTCCGCTGTGGTGATTGGTGGGCCATTATTTGGAGGGCGCAGTGTTGGTGGTGTAACGGTATGGGTGGTTGTACAGACAGTTTTTTACATTCAGTGGGTCTGGTGGATTTGTGGTTGTGGCTGTTTTCTTTATATGTCATAATGTGGCGAACAGATGCCCGCCTCCTTTTTTTGTAGCTATTTGGGGTGGTTCGCGCTTAGGCCTTCATAACTTTTTGTCCACATAAGCTATCCATGCCAAATTTGGTCCTTTTTTCCAACATCCTAAGGATTCTAAAGGTACTCAGAGTTTGTGGTTTCCCCTGAAGGAGCCCAAGAAATTAGCCAAAACACAGCTAAAATTTTGTTTTTTTCAGAAAAATTGTAAAAAAAGGGCTGCAGAAGAAAGAATGTGATTTATTCCCCTGAAAATGGCATCAACAAAGGGTTTGCGGTGCTAAAGTCACCATCTTCCCAGCTTTTAGAAACAGGCAGACTTGAATCAGAAAACCACATTTTTCAACACAAGTTTGGCATTTTACTGGGACATGCCCTATTTTTTTTTTTGTGTGCTTTTAGCCTCCTTCCAGTTAGTGATAGAAATGGGTGTGAAACCAGTGCTGCATCCAGGACAGCTAAATATTTCTGAAAAGTAGACAAAATTTTAAATTCAGTAAGGGGTAATTTATGTATATCCTACGAGGTTTTTCTACAGAAATTAAACAGCTGAAATAAAAAAATATTGAAATTGAGGAGAAAAACAGCCATATTTCTACACGTTTTACTCTGTAACGTTTTCCTGCGATGTCATATATTCAAAAGTAATATGCCATTACGTCTGCTGGACTCTTCTGGTTGCGGGGATATATAGGTCTTATAGGTTCATCAAGAACCCTAGGTACCCAGAGCCAATAAAGGAGCTGCACATTGTAATGGGTTTTCATTTTATATCGGGTGTACAGCAATTTATTTGGTGAAATATAAAGAGTGAAAAATAGGTATCAAAGAAACCTTTGTATTTCCAAAATGGGCACAAGATAAGGCGTGAAAAGCAGTGGTTATTTGCACATCTCTGAATTCTGGGGTGCCCATACTAGCATGTGAATTACAGGGCATTTCTTAAATAGATGTCTTTTTTACACACTGTCTTACATTTGGAAGGAACAAATGTAGAGAAAGACAAGGGGTAATAACACTTGTCCTGTTATTCTGTGTTCCCAAGAGTCTTCCGATAAAAATGGTACCTCACTTGTGTGGGTAGGTCTAATGCCTGCGACAGGAAACGCAACATGGACACATCACATTTTTACATTGAAATCTGAAGTGTTTTTTCGAAAGTGCCTAGCTGTGGATTTTGGCCTCCAGCTCAGCCGATACCTAGAGAAACCTACCAAACCTGTGCTTGTTTGAAAACTAGACAGCTGGCGGAATCCAGGATGGGGTGACTTATGGGACTCTCACCAGGTTCTGGTACCCAGAATCCTTTGCAAACCTCAAGATTTGGCAAAAAACACTTTTCCGTCAGATTTTGGTGCTGCAAAGTTCTGCAATCTGAGAGGAGCTGCAAATCTCCTTCCACCCAAGCATTTCCTAAGGTCTCCTGATAAATATGGCACCTCACTTGTGTGGTTTAGCCTAGTGCCCGTGACAGGAAATGCCCCAAAACACAACATGGACACATCACATTTTTCCAAAGAAAACGGGTGTGTTTTTTGCAAAGTGCCTAGTTGTGGATTTTGGCATCTAGCTCAGCTGGCACCTAGGGAAACCTACCAAACCTATACATTGTTAGAAAACTAGACATCTAGGGGAATGCAGAATGGGGTGACTTGTGGGGCTATCACCAGGTTCTGTTACCCAGAATCCTTTGCAAACCTCAGAATTAGGCAAAATAACACTTTTTTCTCCCATTTCGTTGATAGGAAGTTCTGGAATCTGAGAGGAGCCACAAACTTCCTTCCACCCAGAGTTCTCCCAAGTCTCCTGATAAAAATGGTACCTCACTTGTGTGGGTAGGCCTAGTTACCGCGACAGGAAATGCCCCAAAAAGCAACATGGACACATCAAATTTTTACATTGAAAACTGACATGTTTTTTGGAAAGTGCCCAGCTGTGGATTTTGGTCTCTAGCTCAGCCGGTATATAGGGAAACCTACCAAACCAGTGCATTTTAGAAAACCAGACACCTAAAGGAACCCAGGATGGGGTAACTTGTTGCGCTCTCACCAGGTTCTGTTACCCAGAATCCTTTGCAAACCTCAATATTTGGCAAAAAAAAAACCTTTTTCCTCACATTTCGGTGATAGAAAGTTCTCGAATCTGAGAGGAGCCACAAACTTCCTTCCACCCAGCATTCTCCCAAGTCTTCTGATAAAAATGGTATGTCACTTGTGTGGGTTGGCCTAGTGCCCGCGACAGGAATAGATCACACAACGGTCAATGTTGGTCCTTACATGAGGGCAACTGTTGACCCTGGGGTGATCCATTCCTGACGCAGGCACTATGTACAGGCACTCAAGTGGGGTAGCTTTTTTATCAGGACAGGTGGGGAAACACTGGGTGGTAGAAATTTTGTGGATCACAGCATATTCCTGTAGTTTGTGTGACAGAAATGGAAGAAACAATTGAGTTTTTACTTAACATTTCACATTTGCAGGGTATTCTGGGTAAAAATACTTTGGGGAATCCACACAAGACACACATCTGTGGACTCTCCTGGATGTCTAGTTTCCAGAAATGTCTGGGTTTGGTAGGTTTTCCTAGATGGCCTCCGAGCCCAGGACCAAAAACGCAGGTGCCTGCCTTACAAAACCAGGTTGTTTTATGATAGATAATTTTGATGTCTCCACAATACGATTATGGTGGTGGAATTTGGTTCTGAACCAAATTGGGTAGCTCCCAAGAGGGCACTCTCTGTGTGCTTGCAGGCACAAGCACCTGCTCTCTGGGTTGGGCTAGCCCGCTATTGTCCCGCTGCACAGACTGTGCTTGCGAAGGGACAGCAGGACTGTCCTCATCACCTCCCTCATGATCAATGGAAGAGGCGCTATTGAATGATCACTCCCAGAGTCTGCGCCATTGTCTATCTCTCAGATGCTATCTCAGTAACAACCCGAGTGTGGACTTGAGCAGCAGTCATCCAACGAGATGCCATCTCTGCTACTGGCTAAACTGTTGTTCTAAAACACTAGCCTACATTGACAGTCACAGAATTGCTGGTGGGTGTGTGTGTGTGTGATAGGTTCAACAGTAGAGGTAATCTTACCTTCGCTTCTTCCCTCAATCAGCACTTTCAAGACACAAAAAAAAAGACACACTATTACTTGACCTTGTCACATACCAGTTGTCACAGTCTTTAGCGCCTTTAGCACCCAGTCCAACAATCATTATTGGTGCTCCCACTCCCATGACCTCCTCCTTGGATTCTCTCACTACCACCCAACAAAAGTGCCCTTCATCTCTCCATAGCCCCCCACATATACATTTGATTTGTATTATAGCGTAGGTAATGGCTGACTTTACCAATGTACTCAGCTATTTACATAAAATACAGATTTGATCTTTGAGGTAGGCATATGAACCTTCTGCGCTACTTTTTGGCATCAAAACTGCCACTAGACAAAAGTCTGATCCTTTTGTAGAAGAAACATAATCACAAGACTTACTTGACTTTTTTATTGCTGCCTAAAAGCTACAGTTGAAATGTGTCAGTTGAAGTATGTGCATTGCTTTGAAGACGCAAGCTACAACTGCAAGAAAACTGGTGGCAAATATATATATATAGATATATATATATATATATGTAAATATATAGATCACTTTTATATGTGGGTGTGGTTTTCCTGGGGGCTGATTGCAGCCCCCAGGGAAACCACACATGTTAACAAAAGTGATCGCGTATATATATATATATATATATATATATATATAATAGATCGATCTATCTATTAAGATCAATAGATCTATCTATCTACATAGATAGCTGTATCTATATATATATATATATATATATACATATATATATAGATTTCTATATATATAGAGCTATATATTTTTTTAATATCTGTTTGGTTTCCATGAGGGCCATAGTGGCCCCCAGGGAAACCATACAACTATTAAAAACAATTATTGCCCCCACAGGGAGTCGCCCTGCTCACAGGCAACCCCCTGTCAATGTCTTTTTTTTATTTTTATTGTTTTTTGCAAAACAAAATATATAATCCCTGAAGGGTGCGATTGTGTGCGATCGTGCCCCCAGGGGTAAACCTACCTTTTAAAAAAATATATATACTGTATATGCCCCCAGGTGGCCCGATTGCTGAGGGGGCTGACCCACCCCAAGGGAAATCCCTGGTGACTAGTGGGGGTTTCCTGGCCCTCAACAGGAAACCGGTTCAGGAAGGCCTCGTTTGAAAGGGGAGACTCTCCCCTTTCAAACAAGGCCTTCCCGAATGTCGGGAAGGCCGTTTGGGGCTGTTTTCCCCACTAGAGCAGGAAGCGGCTGCTCCGATGGAGAAAACAAACAGTGAAGTCAGCGCACGTCACAAAGGTGTGGGTAGAGGGGTGGGGGAGACACAGAAAATCTTCCGTGTCTCCGGAGGTCTTTTTAGATAAAAAAAATCTCGGGTATGATGCACCCGAGGATTTTTTAACCCCCTCCCTTGTGTCGGCCACTGGTTGTGACCCGCACCAGGGAGGTAGTGGCCCACGCCCGCACTAAAGTGGGTATGTATCAGATGCATTCAAAATGAGCTCAGGTTAAATAACAAAGTGTTCCCAAACAAGTTAGACGTGCTTGAGTCATACACTCCTGTGAACATCAGTGCAGTGCTGGGTTAATGTGGTTGTGCCCAATTATATATGTTCGGTAGATGCTGGACTCACTTGCGTCATTTCTCACATTCTTTTCAATAAGTGGAATACCGCTACAGTCTCATGCACATTGTTCAAGATTAGTGGGGTTAGGCTCAATTAAATATGGCCGGTAGACGTTGGAAACATTTGCGTCATTGCGCGCATTCTTTTCAGCAAGTAGAATACCACTGTGCAGTCTCATGCGCACTCTGCGATGAGGTTACTCCACGTGCAATCCACCACACTTGGCTGCTAGATGCACTGTAAGTCTCAACTGCACTACGTAAGTAGCTTGAAATATCTTATACAGCCTTCCACCAACTTGTTAAATTCACAGTTAAGTAGGCGCTCCTTTCTGGGTGAAGTTGACATACTACCTCTGCAGGCTGAGTTGCTCCTGATGGTGGACTCCTATAACTCCGTTTTCACTAAATTATGTTGGGTGGTAACAACATAAACAGATCAAATTGAAGATTGAGGGGAGCTTTATTTTCAAATAAAGCGGAGCCCAATTCCTGCACTCCTATCTCCATGAATTCCAAAGGGTGTGGTTCTAAAAATTCTGGACCCATGTAATTTACTTTGCCACAGCAGTACGATTTTAGTATCAAAAGACCGATAATGACTAGTACACTAAGCATGAGCATTTTCGCTCAATTCCAGCAGCGTTTTCACCTCGAAATCGCCATTTTCGTCCTGCACTCGTGGCTCCCATTTTATACACGGCAGCCATTTTTAAAAGTTGCCCTCACATAGGCTTATAATACAGTCAGATTTGATTCCAAGGACACGTACACCTTGATTGACTTTTCTCTGACCTGGGCAAGCTGGAACCATTGCCTCAGGCCAAACCTGTTTGGTCAGTCCCTCTCCCAGTGGCCGAATCAGATAGCATCAAGGCACACCATGCCATAAAACCCTTATTATCGCTCACACACCCTGCCTAATCTTGCTCACACCTGCACCTGCTCTTTTCTTCTTCTTACTTTACGAGGGGGAGGTGCCCGTTTTTATTGGGGGTCCACACTTATCTGATGTAAAATACTAGGCCTTGCCGGGTAATTTATTATGGGTTGGATGACATGAAATATGAGGTTTCATCATGACACTGTTTTTTCCTTTGTAGTGAAAACATGTGAATGACCAACCAAAATGTCAAGAATGTTTGCCTGAAGCTTAAAAAACTGTATATAAGGAAACCTGACTTTGCATTGAAACACAGTCTCCTGAGAACATACAAACCGTGCTGTTGTACTTCTAGGACGCTTGTTACTTGGCTGCAGCCAATAAATTTGATCTTTGACTTCACCTAGAAGACTCTGAGTTTCTGTGGTCTGAATCAGGAAAGTACCCGAGGTCTTTGGGTGTACCCTGGCACCGCTGGGTTACCGGATCAGTACCGGTTCTGAAAAACCCAGTACCTCAGTTGGCGCCCAACGTGGGGTGATACCAGCGGTACCGGTCCAAATCTGAGGTCCGTGGGGAGCTTTGTGTGAAAATTCTGGAGGAAGGCCGCCACTTCATCGACCCCTGCATGTCGACGTGGTCCGAAAGTCTTTGCTGCGAGGTTCCCCGCTTCCCGACGGCTACGAAGGACTGCTGCCCTGGCTATCGCCCTGATTTGGACCCTTGATGTTTGGTAGAGCGAAACGATAAGACGAGTCTTCTGGTGACGTCATCGATATTTTCAGTTAAGTATAAGTGGAGCGTCTCCCAGTCCTTAGTTGGACACTTGGTTTGGTCCTTAAGTTGGACATTTGGTTTGGTATCCCTTTGGGATCACTTTGATTTGGAACTTGCAAGTACCAAAGCCGAAGGACTCGTTTATTCACGAGACTATCGTAAACGATAATCCTTTGAAGATTGAAGCTAGACTAGTGAGCGAAGATGCCTGGTCTTAGCAGACTTGGAAATTTGTTTTGTCTTGGTTGTAAAAGGGACTCCCGGTTGGAGGACTCATGTCCGGTTCCTCCGATTGGAACTCCAACCTATGAACTATATGTGAAGCACGGAGTAGGCCCCATCACATTTAATAAAGTATGGGTCCGCTATTCTTCGAAATAATTGAGAAAAGTTTTCTTTTTTTCTTGTAAATGTGACTTACAACTAGGATCTGCAAACGGTTCTGTAAGTAAATTGCGACGGCGCTATTTATGAAAAATGGCTAAAGTGCGCTGTATTGTGTGTACTGAGTGTTTTCTGTTTATATCTGAAATGAGCTCAATGTGTGTTTGTGGGTCTTCTTGATGTTTACAGTTTGTTAAGTAAAATGTTGGTTAATTAATATTAAGTAGAAACTTAGAAAAAATCCAGAAATGAACCATGTGATGTGCTAACATAGCTATATGTTGCTCTTTAATTTATAGAATGAGCAATTGTGCACATATACAAAACTGCCGTTAAATGCTTAATAAATTAGAAAACACATTCAATAGATATAAATAGGGCCCCAAAAAAACGAAATTATCTATTTTTGCAAAAAAATAAATACATTTACAGCATTTTTCTTAGATGCATTGTATTAGATGTTCACAGGCAAACTTTTCAGCTGCAGTATATTTGATAGGAATGTTCAATTCAGCCAGCACTTTCCCAGTTAAACACGGGTGGAATTTTGCATAACCTTCCTTTTAAATAAAAGTGGCGCAAAAATGTGACGCATTTCAAGTTAGGCTTATGCGCTTAGGCTTGTGAGTTAATGTATCCCAAATAATAGGCAAGGGATGCAGCTTGCTTTTATATGTGGAATTATCACAAAAAAAAGAATAATTGGGTTTTTTTAAAAAAAAGAAAATTATTAATTATGGAAAAATTATTTAAAAAATAAGTGCCTTTCAAAATCGTTTTTTTAATATTTATAAAGCTTAATACCTATACTATGACCTCCTAACATTAAAATTTAATTTAAGTTATGTTGCACCGCTAAAATGACATTTATATGTGCAATTTTCCCTTGGCGCAGGAGCAAACAAGCTCATTTCTATAAAGTATAAGTTAATATTTTCAATGGCTGACTCATGGATTGTGTAATAGACATTCTGGTAATGCATATTATGCAAGAAAATTGTAGGATATTGATTTTTTAATGCCTAAAATATCAAAGTCGATTTTGGGCAGAAGCACTGTTTAAACTGCATTTTCTTTCATTCAGAGTACTTTTTAAAGTGTCTCAGACTTCAGTAAATGCATACATTTAGATTTGATATATATTTGCAGGTTGTGCCTTCTTATGATTCAATGAGTCAATGTGCCAGTACAAAGGCTTGTTTTAATATCAAGGTTGAAGGTTCTAACTTCAGCTGGGCCTACTGAGACGTTCATTCATTCGAGGTTGATGAAATATGTACCATTGCATGGGATTGCAACAAGCATTTATTCTAACAACTGGTATGTGTGTTATTAAGGTTTGTGAATTATTCACAGTAAATGTAGTTTAATAATCTGGAAATAGAGATAAATTTTTTTAGCGCCTAAAAATGAAAAATTATTTTTTTTAAATAGAGTGAATTATTGCAGGTTAGAAGGAAAATAGGAAGGCCTACTGTCTTTGACAGATTCAGAGTGGCAGAAGCTAGGAGAGCTACAGAGGCTGGCTCAAGTCACGCTGCTGAGATGCTATCTTTAGTTTTCCCATAAACAATGGAGGAGGCTGTCATGTTGACACTTGTGACCTTTTAAATTAGGGCCTTGTCTCTGTGAAATGCAGAATGACCCTACAGGCCTCTAAAAGTGGGATTTCTGGTTTCTCCAGAAGAACATCAATACAATTAAAGAACTTAATTCCAAAGGGAAAATATAAAAAAAAGGGGTTTCTTCGAAAGTCCCAACATCATGTTAAATGCTCTGCAGAACTGATACATTTGTGTCTCCGCTCTAAAAAAATAAAATGATGCCTGCTAGTTGCTTTTATTTGACAGAAAACGAAGTGTTGCATTAAGTCTTAGACAGAAAATAAGATGCAGCCCTTTTCTAAAATTTTGAAGGCTACATGCCTTAATGAGAACGATTTACCAATTAAGACTTATTTTTCACAGTGGAAATTGTAGGTGCCAAATTAATATGGAGTGTCAGTGTAACAATTTTTACTTTTAGAAAGGTAAAACTAAGGTGGCTTGATGTTGCGAAGTAACTGACAAGAGGGTAACAATTAAGTAATGGAAATTTATTTTCATGTATTTGGTCCTATCATAAATTGTTCTTGCTGGTCCTGTATGTTAGAAGAGAAACAGTAAAGTTATATTTGACAGCAGATTTCCATTGCCTGGTGATCTACTGTCAAAAGGAGGGTAAGGATTTTAAACCTGACAAATTAAACAGGCCCAAATATTGGGTTTTGGGCTGCAGGTTTACAGTGCATAAAGTAAATGACATGGTGTTGTGTGTCACCGCTTATTCACACATGCTATTGTTTTGTCTATGCTTTTTGTGCTTGATACACAGCAAGTATATCTGATAGCTTGACGTTTTGTGCGTTTTTATTTGTTTTTTTTGCATGTTTGTTGCTGCTTTTGGTACTATTACAAGCTCCCCTGTGTTGTGAGTCGATGGTCATGACGATGCCCATCGCTACGCAACAGTTGGTTGAACTTGTTCTGGTTACTAAATTCCACAGATAATGATATTTCATGCTGTGAACATAAAAGACAACACTTCACCAGTGCATGTCTATTTGGCTATAATGGTATTGAAGGAAAATAAAAAGAGATATACAGGATCAAAGTGTGTCACCTGCAGTTAGTCACGTTACTGCCCCTTCCCTTAAAGGAACAGGCAGCCCTACATTTATGTAGCCTTGATTGGACCTAAGGATGAAATTATAGATCTGTGACTCAAGGTGGCCTAATTTCTATATTACATTAGTTAATGATGTTCTGTTTCCTAAGTAGCATATGGCTTTCGTTCCTTAAAAGAAAACCAGGTTTTCATTTTTTCCTGAAGAAGGAACTGAAACATTAGCTAGGAGTACCGTATTTGGTGTAGTCGCCAACGGCAGAGTTAAAATTTGTGTAACTTTGGCCTTTGTGTATCACCCATACTCTCGGTGTTGTGTCACATGCCTGACTATCACCCAAATAATTTTTTTTGTTCTTCCTATAGATTTTTTCTTTTGTTACTTCCCCTGACCAATGTCGCATCATGCTTAGTTATTGAGATTTTAGCTATGTCCTAGTCCCATTTCTCTTTTTCGAATTCCTTTCACCAGTCAGACCTTTTATTATTATTGATGTATTGTTCAGGTTCACATTTCCAGACTGCAGTGATGTACCAGGGACCCCCATGTTATGTATAATTCCCTTTGGTATGACCAGACTGGTTTTCAAGAATTTGCCTTAGGCCTGCTTCAATGTTTTCCAGCCTGACTGTCAGGGTAGCGATAGACTGGTTAACTGACTCAATATTATAGTAAGACAAGTTTTCCATCTCAATAGGAGATATCTTATGTTTACCTTTCTGAACATGACGAATTTTCAATGTCTATTTTAATTTGATTTTTGGTTCCCTTCTGTTCCTGCTACTTTAATTTTTGGTGGGATCAGATGTGTCCTAATCATGCAAATATCAGGACCCTCTAGTTCTTGTCTTTTTGTTTGCACATTTGACTATTAGCCTGTGTATTGCATAGTGCACCTGATGCACAGTTTTTAAAGGAAGGTTTCTACATGTCCCTGATAATCGGTATCATGTGATTTCTCTATTGAGATGTTCTAAGGTAAGGAGGAACACCTAGACTTAATCATTGAGGAAAATATGTGTTTACCCCATTAGACAATGCCACTGTGTGAGGAAATCCATTCAGATAGAATTCTCATGTAGCTATAGATGGCAGAGAATAATGGAGAGAACCCAATTAAAGATGCTAGAGACCCTGTTTTGCCCTTCTGCCTTTGTCTTTGTATTTTATGCCCATGGTGTATGGCTACTCCTTTGAAGATTGCAGACCACCTGCTTGCAGTCCCCTTGTTAAAAACCATGAACTGTTTTTGTACTAAATTGAAGGGAACTAACAACTGTGGCACATTTCCTACGTCACTAGATTCTGCGGGTATCAAGTCATAATAACCTGCAGGACATTGATTTAAGCCTAATTCCCATCAGTGATAGCTACAGATGAAAGACGGACGTCTTGGCCCTACAGTCTCAGCACCCAGAAAGTAGCAAAGCTGGACAGCGATCGCCAGCGCATGGTATCGTACTTGCTCCATCAGACGGCGTTGGACATCACAAAACCAAAGTTTCAGTGTAAAGGAGCTAAAGAGAAGGATTCCTGTTGTTGATGGCAGAGCTGTTTTGAGGTTTCATTTCTCTACCTGTCATGTGCTGGTAACCTCTGACAATGTGCAATCCCTTGAGCCCCTTGGCCTGAGTTTTGGCCACACCCCCCCTTTTCTTTGCTCCAACGGAAGAAGGGCAGTGCACCGGAGATTTCAAGTTTGGAAAAAGGCACTATATTGTGGTGCCCATGAAAGAGCAGCTTGAGCGTCCTCTGACACTAAATAATGAGTGTTGGAGTGTGAAAGTGCTGCTGAGCTTGAGCTATTTCCCAATTAATGGTGCTTGGGTCTGCACGAGATGATTTGTGCCCTTGATCAATGAAGAGCACATTGTTTGTAGTGTCTGCCACAGAGGAGAGACACTGGTGCATTGCTTTAAGACATTGAGACTTTCGAGTGAGCTGTGGGTGTTTGCCAGGAGGGCACTCCAACTAAGCAGTACTTTTCTCACGAAGAGGCCTGAATTGAGAGGCCCATGCGAAAGAAAACAACAAAAGAAAATTTGATGGACAATAGAAGCCTGCCAGAGAGGCTTTTTGAACGGACTCTGGGCATAGTTGGTTTCACAAGAGGTTTCCGTGTGATTGTATAGACTAGGTGTTAGGAGACTGATTGTTTTGCTGGCATTGTTTTAAAGTACTATTCTGTTTAGTAAAAGCAGAATAAAGTCCATTTTCTGTGGAAAGAGTACCCCCTTTTCACCTTAGAGCATTGATGAGAGTCACCACTGTTCCACCTGAACATACAAAAATTACTGAAATGCAGAGGAGCCCTAAAAATGTTACTAGATAATTTTAGGATTTGCTTTTTGGTTAGGGTTGTGAAAAATTATTTCATTTGTAATAGTGGTCGCTACTTTCTCCCGTTGTCTATATGTTCTTAATAACGTGTTTTCTAGTGTCTTTTAAACATGACGTTGTCATTTATGGGTGGGATTGTTTTTCTCTACTCAATTGACTTCTGCACCCACTTCCCAACCTATGTCTTTTCCTACTATTGTTTCTTTGCACTCTTTTCACCCTTTTCCTGAACATGAGCAGGTTAGAAGATCAGAATTCGTAAGCAATTCTTTTGTACAGCTTCTGCATCAACACTAGTTAGTAGTGAACATCACTAATTGTTGGGTGTGTGATCTTATGCCACCTACTGCAGATAGAGGTATTCCTTACTTTGTCCTGCCATATGTGGCCTCTGTGTTACATCATGCATAAGGAAACCTGCACCAAGAGACGAGCTAAATACTAGGATGATGTTACAGCAACATCTCAACGACTTTAGAAACATAGACCTGGACTCAGATTAGCATGAGAATAGGTTTATTGCCTATGTAAGGGCAAAAGGAGGGTTTGTGGTTCTAAAAATTCTGGACCCATGTAATTTACTTTGCCACAGCAGTACGATTTTAGTATCAAAAGACCGATAATGACTAGTACACTAAGCATGAGCATTTTCGCTCAATTCCAGCAGCGTTTTCACCTCGAAATCGCCATTTTCGTCCTGCACTCGTGGCTCCCATTTTATACACGGCAGCCATTTTTAAAAGTTGCCCTCACATAGGCTTATAACACAGTCAGATTTGATTCCAAGGAGCCCTTTAAACCGGAGACAGCGCTCCCGCCTCGCGGGACGCGCTTAGGGGAGGAGAAAACCCCCGGCAACCCTTGTGACGGGCAGGAGCCCTTTAAACCGGAGATAGCGCTCCCGCCTCGCGGGACGCGCTTAGGGGAGGAGAAAACCCCCGGCAACCCTCGTGACGGGCAGGAGCCCTTTAAATCGGAGACAGCGCTCCCGCCGCGCGGGACGCGCTTAGGGGAGGAGAAAACCCCCGGCAACCCTCGTGACGGGCAGGAGCCCTTTAAACCGGAGACAGCGCTCCCGCCTCGCGGGACGCGCTTAGGGGAGGAGAAAACCCCCGGCAACCCTCGTGACGGGCAGGAGCCCTTTAAATTGGAGACAGCGCTCCCGCCGCGTGGGACGCGCTTAGGGGAGGAGAAAACACCCGGCAACCCTCGTGACGGGCAGGAGCCCTTTAAATCGGAGACAGCGCTCCCGCCGCCCGGGACGCGCCCGGGCAAAGCCCGGGCCAAGGGCGGGCCCGTCCTGCGCCCGTCAGCGACCGGAAGAGGCCGGGCTGGGCCATATTATTTTCTTCCTGACTTCCGAGGTCGGTGACCAGTGGACGAACATATCTTACCCACCTGGACACCTTCTTAATATAGGTGAGCTGCACTTCTGGCCCTCCTGGTGTCTCAGTTTCTCTTAACAAAGCCCCAGTAGAGCTAAAACAAGGTGGGAGCAGGAGAGGAAGGGCACCCACGGAAATAAACTGCCAAACTTTGGGACTGGACTTAAGTGCCTTATCAAAGCAAGATGGGTAGACGGAAGGGGGGGATGCCTTTGGTAAAAGCCGACAATAACAAGACTCTTGATGGTTTCCTTCAAAAAGCGGTTGGGGCATTAGAAAAAGAAATTGAACTGGTGGAGCGCCGTCTGACTGCCCCCCCACCAACGGAGGCTTTGTCGAAAACTCCACCACAACCTTTACACCCACCAGCTCTCCAGCCTGCCCCGCCAACTCCACCTCCAACTATCCAAACTACCCGAATGCCCGTCGCAGAGCCCCTGGACAAGGTTATATATCCTTCAGAAATTACACAGTCTATGCCAGATAGGCCTGCACCCTCCCCAGAGCATAGCTCAAAGGGCAAAAGGAAACGAGGGGAGGTAAACCTAAAGAACAAACGGGCCCGCGTTTTGAACTCCCCCAATCATGCCGTGCCTACTCGGACCAAGGACTGTACACCTGCCCAAGCTACTAACAACGGCATCCTAGACATAGCTTTCATAATAGAGTTTATAAAAGACGAGCTCTCCAAAAAACTATACCCTATAACAACTCGCCTATCAGCTATTGAGGAGAAACTTGATGTTCTCATCAAACTTAACCAGCCAAATACTTCTTCCTCATTAGATTTACAATATTCGCAACAATATTTTCCCCCTTGCCCTCCAGTTAACAGTGCCAGTAACCCTCCTCTACCACCAAGTATGGCCCACATCTCTCAATCACTTTGCCCTGATTCTTCGCATCAACCAGTGAAGGCTTCTACTGCTAGACTGTCCAACCCCCCTAAAACTTGGCACCCAAAGAGAGATTCCCTCCTCCCAAGGCGGACTGATGAAATTGCTTCTTCCATGAACATGGGCACAAAACTGCTCAAGGTCCATACAAACTCTCCAGCAGACCGGATGCATAGGGATCTAGGAACCAATATGAGAACTTTACACCTACCACCGGAAGCTTGCCCTTATGTGCTTGTTATTACGAATGTTCCTAAGCTTAAGCCTAATATTCCGGAATCATTTACAGAACTGAAAAATAAGGTCATCCACTGGCTTCATAGATATGCTAGATTTGCTTTTCACATGATACCCTCAATATTAATGGTGAGGAGGGTGGGTTGGGTGGGTCCACTCAAAAACCCCGGCACAGGGGATTGTATTGTTATTAACTTCGATGCGCCTTCCCTTGTCCAACAGCTCTCCTTGAATGTGTGTCATTCTAACCCTCTAGGGGGAGTAATCTCACTTTGCAGGCTCCAGGCTTTTTACCCTCACAAAGCTGTACCAGCTATTAAGGGGGTAACAATGTCACCCAGAGGTCCCACTAGGGCACAGATGCAGACTGATTCTCAGCCGAGACCCAGCCCTTTCTCGCTTTTGCTTTCTGAAATTGATTGACTAAAAGACAGCACTAAGTACAGTTCATTTCAGCCCCAAGGTTCAAATAATTGGGATAAAAAGTACTCCATAGTTAAAAATAATAAAACTCATGCAATAGGGCAAGGTAATCCCGAGGTTGAACAATCCCCCACTGCAGACACCAGAGACCCTACGCCAATCTCTACACTTGCCCAGCCAGATCCTTCTAAGATGGAAACTAGCATCTGGCCTTCCTCCTGTGCCCAGAGTTCTGAAATCTGTACTGGGGGTGCAAATAAAGAGCGCAAGGCGATGGAGACTAACTTAGCCATAGATTTAGTAGACCTCAGTAAACTTGGATATCCACCACTACTTCAGACACCCGAACTGCTCACGTCATCCCCCGATCTAGACGGGGCAAGAAATACTTTGGGAAATACTGTAGTGGGAAATCCAAATACGGCTGGTATAGACACAACTGAAAAGGGTATAAAACTTCCCCACGGTATTCCATTAGCAAGAGAAAACCCTGCGGTTGAAGCTCCCCAAGACATAATAGATGGCCTAGATACCATCCTTAGTTGGAATATTGCAGGGTTGGAGAATAAAATGAACAACCCTGAATGGGGCAAATTCATAGACAAATATAAAATATGCCTTTTCCAAGAAACATGGGCTCTGGAGCCCAAATACAGAATTGGCTACAAAAGTTACTGGGTCCCAGCAACTAAGGTGAATTCAGGGAGACCCTCAGGTGGGCTGCTTATATGGCTCAGTTGTTCCTTCAAATGTCGGATTGAAATAATCGACTTGGGCTGCCCTGATTTAATGGGGTTATCAATACCATCCCTTAGCGAGAAACCACTTTTAATAATTAATATTTATAATAGGAGCCTGGGTAGCAAATATGAGTCCGACACACTGACTATTTTGGATAGCTTTCTTTCTTGTAGATCACCTTCTCACTTTATTCTTATTGCTGGAGATTTTAATGTCACTTTTGAACCCTACTCGCTGGCCCAGGAATTATATAAAGATGAAGACGCCTACTGGGGTATCCCTCAACTGGTATCTAGCAAAAGACCAAAAACAAATAGATTAACACACCAGGTTGTGGATATTACACTGGCACATGGCTTGCGGGCTTGCAATGGGCGTTCCCGCTCGGATCCCAATCTTCACCCTACATTCAGGCGCGGACACAGAAGAGCCAGATAGATTATATTTTGCTTGATATCCGCCTGTGGGGCTATATGGTCGACATGAACATTGTAGAACATGAGGAAAGTGACCACAAACCATTGATTTTACTTCTTAGGAACCTATTACCCCTACTCGAAGTCTCTTGTTCCAAGACCCACGAACAACTGCTTGCATTGACCAACAATAGACGAAATGTTAGATGGGAATCCATGAGCACCGACACAGCCACCTTGGCATCTGTGTTCAGGCAGTTGGCTGATCATATGGATCGTATATCTCAGCCTATAGAAGATAGTGGTGTGCTTATAGCAGCACACACGCAATTTTTTAACTCTCTAAAAAATCTTTTCACTAAAGAGTCTGCAAAAGAAGTCAAAAAGAAGTGTAACGCAAGGTGGTTCAATGCCGCATGTAGGGAAGCACAACACAAACTCCTGAGAGCTTTAAGAGGAGGCCAATCAGACCATTTAAGGGAAGCCAGGAAAGAGTATAGACAGGAACAAAGTAGAGCCCGTAGGACATGGAATGAATCTAGATGGGTTTCCCTCTTGGAGTCTGCTAAAATAAACGACACCTCGAAATTTTGGAAAATAGTGGCTGATGCCAGCGAAGATCCTAATTGTTCGCCCGGTGCCTCAATACTCCCTGTAGAGTGGACAGATCACTTTTCCCGATTATATTCCGGGATTACTGGTGTTACTTCTAGGAAACTGACCCATACCATGATTATTGAGAGTCCCAAAATTGAATTTACCCTGGCAGAAACCAAGGCTGCGATCGCTTCACTGAAATGGGGAAAGGCCCCCGGCCTTGATAAAATACCAGGCGATTTATACAAGACAAACCCAGATATATGGGCCCCATATCTGAACCTCATTTCCAATGCGGTAACTGCAGGAGCACCTGTCCCGAGCTCCTGGATGGGAGCAGAGATAGTTCCCATCTTTAAGAAAGGTAACCCCTCTAACCCTGTTAACTACCGTCCAATGTCCTTACTTGACAACTTCCAAAAACTTTTTGCCAAGCAAATTTTGTCTCATTTAGAAGAATGGATTCTGGAAACTAATGCCATTTCTGATTTGCAAGCAGGGTTTAGGCCCGCAGTTAGTACCATAGATCAGGTGTAAGATGTTTAACATTAAAATGGAAGACTGTAGAAGTAGGCGGAGGTAACCTTTTCGTAGTTTTTATTGACCTTAGAGCCGCGTTTGATCTGGTCCCCAGAAATCAGCTATGGCTGACACTAGCTAATATGGGTGTCCCTCATGGCCTCCTGAAACTAATTATCCGATTACACGAGAATACTTATGCTCAAATCAGGAGTGGCAAGAAAGGTGACCTAACAGAAGCAGTGGCTATTGAGAGGGGAGTCAGACAGGGGTGTGTTTTGGCCCCCACCCTTTTTCTTCTATACATAAATAATTGTATTAAGTATTTAGAAAACTGCACTAATGATTCCCCAAAGCTGGCCGGGACCAAAGTACCATGCCTACTTTATGCAGATGACACTATCCTTCTGTCTAAATCATCCATGGGAATTCAGAATCTGGTCAACCAGTTCGGTGTTTTCTGCAGAGACTACGGGTTAGACATAAATCTTAAGAAAACTAAACTTATGATATACAGTGCCCCGAATAAGAAGTTTAGAGCAAACATTAGGATGGATTCAATTCATCTGGAGAGGGTAATGGAATACGATTATTTGGGTATTAGACTATCTGATAAGGGCTTCTGGGATCCAGCTATAAGGAAAGGGGCACTAACAATCAGCCAAAGATGTGGAGTGATAGGACGTAAGGCTAGCACTGCAACAAGTCCTCCTCTGATCCTCATCTCTGAAATCTACAAAGCCCAAATTCGTGCCGCGGCCCTATATGGAGCGGAACTTTGGGGATTCCACAGACAAATGGACACTCTTCAAACCAAAGAAAATAATTTCCTTAGACGCATATCCAGACTGGGGAAGGGCACGCCGATGCTCCCCCTAAGACTGGACCTGGGTCTAAATAGCATTAAGGACACAGCATACCTAAGACCACTTCTGTACTGGGTCAGATTATGGAAAACGGAGGAACTCGAACCCTTCAGATTAGCAGTTAAAGAACTATTGCCACCTTGCTATGGATGGGAAAAAGTACGGTGGCTTAGGGAGATGAGGGCGGCTTGGGTTAAACTGAACTTAGCCCAGCTAAACGCCTGATTAAAGACTGCTATTGGGAAAAGATCCATGAGGAATCCCTCGGCTCAATTGGGTTGGGTCGGTTGACAGCAGAGTTTCTGCTGGTTAAGCATGAACCTCTGCCTGAAAGCTTCCTGGATCTCCCTATGCCAGCCTGTGCTCGTTCCTTATTACTTCAGTTCAGATACGGAACATTGGCAGTCAACAGCTTCACAGCTTGCTGGTCAACCAATAGTTCTCTATCTGACAAATGCATAAACTGCCATCTATGCAAGGAAACCTCTGAGCATGTCCTATTTTTCTGTCCTCTGTACAAATGCCCTCGTGGGAAGTGGATTATCCCTCTGTGTAAAACACTGCCATCACAAAACCGAAACAGTGTACATAGAATATGCAAATATGACACTTCCATGCTGATAGTGAGTTCTGTTTCCAAATATTTGGCAGCAGCATGGAAAATCCGCAGTAGGACTACTACAGATCTTAACCCATCGGTCGAAGAACGGTCTAGAAGTTAGCGAACTAGTACCCTGTTATATTAATCTGGGATTTCAAATAAAACGATTAGTATGACCTATCGACGATGAAAGAATGTAGCCCCGCGCATGATGGCTAGTGGGTTACCCCAATTGAAGTGACTCATAGTTCCTCAGCATATATAATTTTAAAAATCGCAAGTTGCAATTTATTCGATCAACTTATTTAATAGAACTGATTAACTTATGGCATTATTTTCCACTGGTTGACTTCTAGCCTTTGCCAATAGGAGCTGCTATATGTAGTTTTTATGTCTTATTTTATATATAAACCTGTTTTAGAATGATTTTCATGCTTTTAACAATTGGTTAGCATTATTTTAGCACTTAGTCTCTTGCATAGGGTAAAATCCAGAGATTATTTGGAGAGCCTTGTCTTAATTATTTATGAAACTTTTTATGTAATTTTATGAATTTTTTCTTTCTGTATTAACTGCCAAATGTTTTTTTACTAAGTGATGGTTTATGGCTTTTATCTTTTTGTATGTATGATCACTTCTAACTATTCAAATGGTCCAAATTTGGACCGAATAAACTATTGATTGATTGATTCCAAGGACACCTACACCTTGATTGACTTTTCTCTGACCTGGGCAAGCTGGAACCATTGCCTCAGGCCAAACCTGTTTGGTCAGTCCCTCTCCCAGTGGCCGAATCAGATAGCATCAAGGCACACCATGCCATAAAACCCTTATTATCGCTCACACACCCTGCCTAATCTTGCTCACACCTGCACCTGCTCTTTTCTTCTTCTTACTTTACGAGGGGGAGGTGCCCGTTTTTATTGGGGGTCCACACTTATCTGATGTAAAATACTAGGCCTTGCCGGGTAATTTATTATGGGTTGGATGACATGAAATATGAGGTTTCATCATGACACTGTTTTTTCCTTTGTAGTGAAAACATGTGAATGACCAACCAAAATGTCAAGAATGTTTGCCTGAAGCTTAAAAAACTGTATATAAGGAAACCTGACTTTGCATTGAAACACAGTCTCCTGAGAACATACAAACCGTGCTGTTGTACTTCTAGGACGCTTGTTACTTGGCTGCAGCCAATAAATTCGATCTTTGACTTCACCTAGAAGACTCTGAGTTTCTGTGGTCTGAATCAGGAAAGTACCCGAGGTCTTTGGGTGTACCCTGGCACCGCTGGGTTACCGGATCAGTACCGGTTCTGAAAAACCCAGTACCTCAAGTGAACCAAGGAGAAGGCATGCAGAACGAACGAACATCATTGAACATACACACAAGGTGATACCTTAGAATTAATACACTAACATTATTGAAAATAAAGCTGGACTAACTTAATTACTTTACAATTACTTATGAAGTCATTAGACTTCGTAAGGTGCAGAATGTCAAATTCTAGCTTCTGGGTCAAATAGCAGCTAATGATGCATTCTGTAATGCATTTTCCAAATCTGTAAGTCTTTAAATAATCATTTAAAAAAAAATACTTTCAAAATATTTGGTTGGCCACAACCAAATTAAGTTTTACAAAATAGTCCTAGTTTAAACACAATTTTGTACTTATTGTTATGTTCATATTATATTTAATAGCATACACTACCAACACATTTGCAGGACCGATGTCATTAAATGAATCAATTGTCTTGCAGACAGGGGTAAGAATGCCTCCTTTATGGGCTCGATAACACATAGAGGCCCTCATTATGATTTTGGCAGTCTTTTTCTCAGACTGCTGAAGTCACACCCGTCACTTGACCACCAGTGTTGGCGGTCTTCAGACCGCCATATTATGGCTGCTGGCTGCTCTCTGCTACTATTGGGCGGGGAAGCCTCCAGCAGCCATACTGGCGGTCGGTGGTCTAGTGGAGCCTGCTCCGTCACCACTGACACGTCACCACAGTACCGCCCACCGTATTACTACATTGTAGATGTCGTGGCGGTGTTGTGTTGGCAGGGCGCTGGCGGCGGAGCAGGCTTGATGGACCCCCTTCCCTCCTGGACAACCACCAGGTAAGGTGATCGACCGACAGGGGAGGGGGTGGTGTTGAGTATTGTGTGGATGAATGGGTGTGTGTCTGTGAATGGAGGGGGGTGGGGGTGTTGTGTGTGTTTGTGTGCGTGTGTGTGCAAGTGTCTGTGTGCCTGTGTGACTGCGTGTATGCAGGGGTTGGGGGGGAGTGTCGTGGCCATGTGTGTATGGGTGTGAATGAGTGAGCATGGATGTGTGTGTGTGTATGTGTGGTGTGTGCGTGTGTGGATGGGAGAAGGGGGTACAGTACGGGGATGTGGTGGGGATGTCACTGCTTGGGGGAAGTGGGGGGCTTCTGATGCAGTCAGGGGTTAGGGGGCACTGGCAAGAAGGGGGGTTGGGGAGTCCTGTAGTGGCAACAGGAATGAGTATTCCTGTCACCAGTATCCTTACCGCCAGAGATTTCATGGCAGGGCTGCCGCCACAGAATCCCTGGTGGTAAGGATACTCAAATTACCGTGGGTGGTGTTAGGTGGACCGCAGGGTCGAAGGTGGACAACCTTTGGCCAGGCGGTCCTACCCCCTGGCGGTACAGATGGTGAACTGGCTGCGATGCAGCCAGTTCACTAGCGCTGTCATAATTTGTTGGTCCTGCACCGCCACGTTGTCGGCGGTCTGGCTGCCACTGCCGGCATGGGGGGCAGGACCACCAGGGTCATAATGACCCCCAGAATGTCTTAACCGCTTCAAGGGTAGAGGAGGAGTTATGGCCATCATTTTCAAGGACATTTATTTGTGCACGAGTTTCACCACAAGTGACCTATTACAGGCTGAAGCATTTTGGTTTCTGCCTAGCACTGAATGCCCAACAGTTGATCGGGGCCTTCTGATTTACCAACCTCCAGATCTAGCCGGCTCTTATCTCAATTCCCTCAATGAAGCTGTTTTGCAGGTCTTACTATATTTCTTGCACTGTATCATACTTGACAATTTTAATATCCACTGAGATTCCTCCTCTGACAAAGACATTCTCAGTCTTATTGATATTATGTCCACTCCTGGCCGCTCTCACTCGGTCACCAACCTCATGCATACTGGGGGACACCCCATTGGCCTGATTTTCTCAAATAAGAAGCTAAGTATGTCTGACCCCCTCCCTCTTCCATTGGCTGATCATTATCTAATCCACTTCGGTTGGCAGGTGACCTCACATGGAAGTCGGAGAACCTCCTCCATTATAGATATATTTTTTCCTTTTTCCAGGATCTCCCAGGTTAGCATGCCAGAGACTATAGAAAACAAGGCCCCAACCTTCTATGGGCCAATTTTGTCAGATATTTGATAATTGGGTTCCATCCTCTGTGGAAGAACTAGCCCCACTCCCTAGACACTCAACAAGGTGTGCCATGCTCTCTTGCCTCTGATTTGATAAATCTCTTAGGCAGCCCAAAAAAAAGTAAGAAGGCCAAAAGAGCTTGGCTGAGCCATTATAGTTTTGGAGGAGAAAACCAAATATAAGTCAGCGTTCAAAAACTATTCCAGTCTAAGTCAACAGAAATCTTGATCCGGTAGCATGCCACCATAGCAAATATCCCTCAGCCAAGTGGTTGAACAACTAGACTTCTTCTTTAAGAACAAAATTGTAGAAAATCATAGTAGCCTCGCCACAGTGGGTCTCACAGTCATCTGCCTTCGTCCCCCTGATATCATCACCTGTCCACTGTCCTCTTTTGATCCGATCTTGACAGAGGATTTGAGATTTGCCATTTTACATCTTAGGTTAGTTCAACCTTCTGACCCCTGTCCCCCTTCTGATCTAGCAATGGGATTGGATGCTATCAATCCAGAGTTGAGCTCCCTACTGAGCAAATCTCTGTCATCTGGGTAGTCTCCTCTAACTGGAAACAGCCCAAGATTTTGCCCCTTCTGAAAACACTCAATGCAGACCTCAATATCCCAAGTAACTCTAGATCTATCTGACTGATGCCAGTCTCATCTAAACTTATGGAGAAGTTTATGAATCTCCAGCTTTCCAACTACATAAAGTCCAGAAGGTTCCTCCATTACAGTCAGTCAGCCTGAAACTACACTCATAAGAAGTAGCTGTTAACCTAAATAGCTCTAATGCATGCAAACACAGGTATGCACAAATAGCCAACCTATTTGTGTATTGTGTTTGACATTCTGTGGCTTCCTAGTTCTATGCTCTATATTGTCCTCAAGATTACTGGCACAGCACTCTAAGATCAGACCTATTGACTTTGCCAATGCTTGTTATTTCTGGGCTAAAAAGCAGCCAAAAATAATAATGAGCTTAAATGTTTGTGAGGCATTTCTAAATAAACTCTTTGCCACTGTTGCCATCTTGTGAAAACTATGAAATACTGCACCATTTCTGTCAAATTGCGAATCTTTTCACCACAAACGTGCTGTATTTGCTCTCTTTGAAAGCACCACTCCAACACTCCTCTTTTGCCGAACATAAGACATGTTGTAATCTATTATTTGGACTTTAACCACACCCATCTCACGCCCATCACTTTCATTCGTTCCTAGGCCTGCCTTTCAAAAATCCCTTAATGTGGTTGTTAAATGCTTTATGTTTGTCCCGCCTTGAGGCTGTTTTGTTACCGCCTTGGAGACTGACCCTGTTACATGGAATATTGTGTGATTGGGCCTGTACCTTAGTGTGTTGCACTATTTTTCCTTTTGCCTCCTCGCTTCACTCATGGCGGTATGTTCTTTCGTCGTCTTCCTTGGTTTCGGGCATTTCTTTCGAAATGTGCAGTGGCTTATTATTATTTTTTTGTTGCCGTGATATGTAGTGCGAACTCGGCACAAAGGTACTTGAGCACTTAATTTATCTATTTTATTTGCAGTTTTATATAGAGCCAACTCGATGCAAAGGCATTACATCACTTTCCATTAGCACAGGTTACATTATACAAGAACTCATTCATTTTTTATAGCAAGCGGAGATTAAGTGATTTGCCCAGAATCACAGGATGTTGAGCTGGTGCAGAGACTCAACTGTGCTCCCCATCTCCAAAGTCGACAGCTCTGGCCCGTATGCCACTTCCTTTCCCCTAGGGTTTTTGTCTGGTGCGTAGTGGGGCAGTCTGGGAATAACAATTATTTTTATATAGTGATTTTTTAAAATAGTGCTTTTATGTAGCTACAAAGAAGGTGTCATTCTTAACAAAATCGCTATGATTCATTTGCCTCAATCTTGCAGAAATGAAGAGGTGAAAAAGCTGTGTCAGGATTATAAGCAGTGACATTCTCAATCTGTGAGGACCTCTGCAGTGAGCGCATTAACCAACAGACTTGAGTAGAGCTTAGCACTAGACAATAGCACGTGCTCTTGATAACCACTGGAGGGTCCCCAACCAGTCACATAGGTTAGCTCTAGGCAAGAGGATGGTGAAAGGTGTTGTTCCCAAAATGGCAGAAAAGGAGTTGTGAATCCAGACCCAGGCACTTCACGACGCCAAGCTTCACAGCAAACATCTAGGATTTGGATGTAAATTACACCTCTTCAAATAGAGTTCAGTCAGTAGAGACAGCCATTTTCATAACCATGTAGTGCAAAGAACCTAACACATGGTTGCCACAGTGAGAGGAGCAGTGCATCATAGGGCACAAAAGTGGAGTAAACTCCATCGCTTCCTCCTTTCAGAATTCACTGGTGTCATGGCTTTGACAGCCCCTTCACAGCTACTGCTACCTTGCAGACAGCACTTCCGGGAGCACTGTCTAAAACAGCACTCACATTGCACTGCTTCCTGTTTGAAGAGGCCCCACTCAAATACCCCCCACAGTCGCTGTCACAGGTGCAGAGCCTTCCCCATCACCCTGTGGACTCCTGCGTATAATAATCCACCCATCGTTTGTCACAGTCCAGTAATGTTTAACCTGCTCTCCTCTCTTCCAACCCTAGGCTTCATGTAACCACGCCACTAAGTTCCCAAGCATCATTTGATGTGAACTCTAAGCATTATTTCTGATTGCTGTGGTTACCAAGTACATGAAAAATCAATGTCAAGAATATATCCTTTTGACCCTATCAAGTGGCCCTTTTCTCACTCTTGCTTCTACTGGTGTTCCTCTTAGTGCTTCACCACACCTCCCCATGTCTATAGGAGTATATGTGTGTTTGTAGATTTGAGTACGCACCCCAAGGACTACATCTCAAAGTCAGTCCTAGACCGTAACAGTAAAGACTCCATGGTCAGGAGATGTTTTAAACAAGACAACTGCTGTTTCACAAACTGTGGCCACCAAGACCAGCCACTGCTTGTACATTTTGTAACCCCAAATGTATAGTTGTGATTTAAGTCTTTTTTTGTATAAGACAACAAAGAAAGACTAGAAAATAGGCGCTATGATGAGTCCAGGTTTGTTACTGGCACAACACTGATAGGTTATTATAATATGGCTTGCACAACGCCACGGTGGAAAGATTCTAAACAATTGAAATAGTGAACAACAAGAGTTTAAAAAAAATATAATTGCATCGCACATTTTGTTCACATTACAAATATTTGAAATTTGAGGTCCCGGCATTTAAGAAATGGTAGTCTGAATATGGGCTAAGGTAACCCGCAGGCCTAATGTGTCCTCAGCTAAGATCTGTGTGGCAGCAAGGGTGAAATGTATGATTGCCAGAGGGGCTAGCTTGGCGTTTCATCATCCAGGGTGATACCACCTGAGCCTTTGAATAGTATATCATGCCATCACTGCATGGAAGAGACCGGACGTCATTGAACTAACACACTAAGACCAAACCATCACTCTCCCAGTTAGTGAGAACTTTCAGAACCCAGCAGATGATGCCATACAGAAGGCAAAAGTGTGCAAAACAACCAGTGGGAATATCATGTATCTGTTTTATCTTGTGTCTGTTTCTTGGTCCTTTCCTTGTCCTGGAGTCATGACTTGTTTCTGCTGCAGCCCTGTAGGGCATACAACTAGGGTGGCCACCTTGCATGAAAACAACTTCAAAGCAGTGACTGTAAAAATTCAGGACAAAAATTCGGGACAGGAGTTAAATTATGTGGACACGTGAGGAGGTTGCTATATATGCCAACCCTGCTGTTTCAGGCATGAGACTACTGATTTCAAGGCTAATCTTCCCTCATGTAGACACCCAATTCTGAGTTTTTTCTCATCTCTGAGAGTTATCTCTGACATCAAAGATTAACGCTTTATCCGTAATTCTCGGAGGGGGAAATTAGAGCATGTGAGAGTCCTCGACCCTTTATTTTTGGCAGTATTACATGAAAACAATAACAAAGTCTAGAGCTCAGTTATTGTTTGCGCTATACTATTAAACTGCCAAAAATGAAATGCTGATTGCCTGTCACCATACGTGCAATTGACCCGAATCAGGCAGATTGCCTCTGCTTCAATGAAAGTCAGTGGGAAAAATAAATTTCCAGACTCTTTTTTTTTTTTTTTTATTCCACTCGCCTGCTCTAAAATGTTGGCATATATGGGTAGAGGAATTTTAAAATAAATGGTTGACATATACAAATCAAAATAGGTTTATGTTCTTTGGTTTGTTTTATGTATATCAAACACACAGCTTGTAGCTGAAGTTAATTCAGTATTAGCGATCTAGCCAGCATTTGCACACTAAACAGAATTTGACGATCAATGTCAGAGGCAGCTCGGAATTCTACCATCATACCACATTTGCCTTTTTAACTGAGGGAATTTTGAAATTCCAGACACAAAGTGCTGAGGTAGCTCATCATTTTGATAAGGTAAGGTAAGGCAGCAGCCACCAAGCAATTGAATTGAATAACAACAAATGGCCAGAAAAATGTCCAACAGGAACATGTGCGAATGTAACAAATCAGACCTGAGGAATCTATACACACCAACTTGCCATGCAGTACAGTATAACTTATATTTCCCATGGGTAACAAGTATTAAACTACACATTTAGCCACAACTTAAAGCTGAAATTTGACCACCACCATGGTTTTATAATTGAGAACCTATATCTCAACTATGCTTGTCTGTCATCAACCTCACTTTCCTATGACCTTGATTCACACATTTGTCAATCCCTTTTTCTCCCTTTACTTTCATACAAAATGAAGAAATGTGTCCCCATTAATCTTTGTGTTCCTCAACATCTTTTCTTCTAGCTCAGTCTTACTGCAGAACATTTTTAAGGTGGGAAACCATTCTCTTTTTAGGGCACCACCGCTGGAACTCTTTTCTTGGAAATCTGAAATACACTTCCTAGCCCAGTATGTCATGGATAAAATGTAAAACGTTCTCTTCTGTTGGTTTCTTTGTATCACTGATCAAGATTCCAGTTCATTTTATGATGTATTTGCACTTCAGAAATTCACGTACCATAGCTAGCACATCTACCTCTCACTGGATAAGTGGTGGAACTACCTAACCTTCAAAGTCTTTGGTTGACATCCTCTGGGATCCCTGCCCACAGGTATGGGAAAACCTACATCACAGACACTGCAGAAAGTAACAACTGGTAGAGGAAGCGCAGAGACCAGGCATAGTCACATTTCAAGTAGGTCCTGGTCTTCTGGTGTGGGTCCAGTGGCTATATTCCATACAAGAAAGGTTGCATCCTTTCTGAAAGTAAACAAAAGAGAATAGCTCTTAGCTCAGCCAGGACTGCATTGCTGACTACCACTTTATTTTAATATAGTGTAGCAATTCTAGCTGAGGTACAATCTTTTGAATTAAAAATTTGTCTAACACCGTCCATAACATTGCACGTACCAAGAAGTCCTCTTGGTTTTCTCCTAAGATACAGCAACATAAAAAGATATGTAAGCAGTTAGAAAGGAAATAGAGAAAAACCTATGACGATGACTCTAAACATGATTATAGGGCAGCAATTAGAGACTATCATGTGGAAATTAAAACCACCCAAGGACTGTTCTATGCTGCCAGAATAGAACAATCCTCCAATTCTCCTAAAGAAATCTTTACAATATTTAAAGAATTAACTCAAGACACTTCTCCTTGCAGCCCAATTCAAGCACCTTTGGAGCACAGTAACAATTTGGCAGCTTTCTTTCACGAAAAAGTTCTTGATATTCAACGATTCTCCCACCTCTCCACACAAGAAGCCACTATGGCATTTCAAGACCCTTCGAATGTCACTTTCATAGGGTTTCAGCCTCTGACTGAGAACCTAGGGCCAGATGCAGCAAAGGTTTTTACCCATTCTGTGTCTATGGGAAAACGTGTTCGTACATATGGCCCCTAGTTCTCAATCTCCTACGCACTAAAAAATCAGGCTCTCTGCTTGATCCGGCCCAACCGTCTGTATTAATCCTCGGAACGGACGTTATCATGCCTGTTCTAACTAGGATTCTCAATAATTCTCTTGCCTCTGGTCAGCTTCCACAAAACTGGAAACATGCTGTCATCAATCCTTTATTAAAGAAGCCTACGCTTGATCCCAGGTCATTGAGCAATTATAGACCAATGGCCCTTTTGACGATAAAATCTAAAATTATCGAAAAACAAGTTAACAAACAAATTTCAGGCTTTCTCGAGGATTACAATCTTCTTCATCACACTCAGATGGGTTTTAGACCTCTGCATAGCACGGAATCTGCCCTGTTGGCGGTTACCAAAGACACCCGTCAATGCTTGGATTCAGGTGGCTATGCAGCAACTATCCTTTTGGATCTGAGTGCTGCATTCGATACTGTAGATCATAATATTTTCCTTCAGAGAATCTCTCGGATCGGTTTTTCAGGGAGCCCATTTCAGTGGCTCTCTGACTTCTTGAAGGACAGGACCTTTCAAGTCCTTGATCGATCTTTTTTTTCTAAACCTCTGCCACTCACTTGTGGGGTGCCGCAGGGCTCCTCTCTGAGAGTTACTCTTTTTAACATTTATATGTCCCCCCCTGGCAAGAATTATTGAGCCACATCGACTATCTCTAGTATCTTATGCGGATGATACTCAGTTGGTCTACTCCTTCTCTGCTAAGAATACCCAAGAACAGGCTACCTTATCTTCCTGTCTCTCAGATATCGCCAGATGGATGATAGACAGCAAGCTTAAGCTCAACGATGGGAGAACAGAAGTTATGATCGTCAGGAATCCTTCCTTACTTAGGTCCCCATCCTTAGCAGTGAACTTGCTCAAGTATCTACCTCCGCCTAATGATTCCATAAAAAGCTTGGGCTTTTGGCTAGACCTGCACCTGACAATGAAATGCCATTCCAAGAAACTAGCAGCTACCTGTTTCGGTTTTCTAAGAACCCCTAGGAAAATCTTTAAATTACTTCCATTTTCAGCCAAAAGACTTCTTACTCAGGCTCTGATACTTTCACGTCTCGATTAATGGAACGTACTGCTCCTGAGCTCTCCTTCGCATGTTCTAAAGAGACTTCAGGTGGTGCAGAACGCTGCTGTTCGTCTACTCACAGACAACCCCAGACATTCATCTGCCACTCCAGCCATGGCTTCCCTCCATTGGTTTCCGATTGAACAACGCATTATTTTTAAAGCTATGTGTTTTATTCACCGAGCCCTTCGAAAAAAGGGTCCAGTCTTCCTCAGACAAATGATCACTTTCTATATCCCCTGGAGAATACTCAGATCTTCAGCTTTTTTAATTAACTCCTTTTGTGCTAAGCAAGTTAGATGAGGGGGTAGATCCTTCGCCTGTAGAGCAGCTAAGTTCTGGAACTCCCTCCCCTTGGAACTTTGTTTTGACACGTCAGAATCTTCTTTTTGTAGAAAATTGAAAACTGTACTGTTTCCTGTTTAGGTCTGTTCCTCTTGCCTAGTGATCTTCCTCAGCTCTGGGAGGCCTTCGGGTAGCCACGCGCTCTACAAATCCTCAAAACTAAACTAAACTAAAAAGCATATTTTGGATTGTTTCACTTCTGCATATTAGATAATATTAGTGCACTGAAAGTTTTTTTTTAGAATTATTGAACCAGACCCTTTCTGCCTTGAACATTCTGTCAATGACTCAAGGGCAAGCCATTTTTTTTGTGCCTCCTAAAAAATCCTTTATTGTTGCAGATGTGGTTATAATCTCTGAAACCATATAGAAGAGAGTTTAGTGTCCAGTGCACATTCTCAGCTGAACTATTTAAAGGTGATTTAAAATATGATGATCATGGTCAAGAAGGCATAGTGAATTAAAATAATTTTTGTGTTGGATCACACAGTTTGCTCAGGTCGGCAAGCAGAGTTTGAAAATGCTATTAAAACAAATCTAAGAAAGGGCATTTAAATCTGATGTGA
Source organism: Pleurodeles waltl (assembly GCF_031143425.1). Classification (NCBI taxonomy): domain Eukaryota; kingdom Metazoa; phylum Chordata; class Amphibia; order Caudata; family Salamandridae; genus Pleurodeles; species Pleurodeles waltl. Next base: position 433,266,820 of record NC_090440.1, on the reverse strand, counting down.
ATCAGTATCCCCACAAGCGAGGACACCTGGTTGAGCCAAAATACAATTCAATTTGTGGCAGCTTAGTAGTCCATTGAACCACATATCAATGAGACTTCTCTTTGTATTTCTCAGACCACAAATTGAAAGACTTCAGCTTTAAATTTCATCATTTTTTTTTTTTGAATCTGTTTTATTGTTTCCTTTTTTTAACCACATTTTTTTTTACAGTGACAAACATTAAATGACAGCACACGTATTTAGATACATGTTTGGTGTTGGAAGACAGTATACTTATCACTACAGATGACACATGATTGCACAATGATCAATAGAGGCAATATGCACATGGTGCATCGGTGTAACATGCTATCTCGTGCATTAAAAATGTAATTCGAAATTGCTAACGGTTGGTACTAAACCAGAATTGCAGAAATTAAGACAATATAAAATAAACGTATTCACATTTGTGGTGGTGTCAGCAGATTATTATGCATGCGTTAACAAAGAGCAATTCAACTATTTTGCAACCACAGCGCGGATTAAATATTAAATCAATAGAAAGAAAAATAAAGAGCGCTGTTTGCAGATAGTTGTCAAGGATAATCTTACATCTGTGCAGAGGAGTAGATAGGTACCTGTCGGGGATTGTATCGTGCATTGGTCAACTAATGGCCAGTTAGAGGACTGTGATTTGAGTTTAGGTTTCATAGAATTTGTCCGTAATTTTAGCCTTTCACCTAAAGGGCAACGGAGGCAGGGCGAAATTACGGGCAGGGGAGTTTCCCCAGCTGGGCTGGAAGGCAGGGGGTCTCCTGTGCTCTGAGGGAGGGAGGGGCAGACAGATATGAATAGGCATAGGCCTTCTTGCCAGGGGGTCTCCTTGGCAGACAGATAAGAAAAGGCCTTCTTGCCAGGGGGTCTCCTTCCCTAAAGACATGCAAATGTGGGCAAGTGGTAAATCTGCAAATACAAAGGGGCTTGAAAACCTGCATTGACTTTACTAAAAGGAGTCACTTGAAGTTTTCTTGTGGCAAAGATATTTCTTTCAGAGAGGTATTGTAATGGTGTTCCAAGGTGAGCTGTGGAGTGTGTGGTTTTAATGGAGTGTTATAATTTTTTTTTTATCCTAGGTATATACTGTATATTATTCAAATCTGTATTTGAGAAGCACTTTTTTTTATTTAACCGAAATGTATTTGCGCATTTTGTAGCAGCCTTTATTATGATGTAATTGTATTTTTCACAGTTCTGTCAGGTACCTCGGTACCTCATAGTACTAACAAACATTGGCCATGCCAATAGGTCTCATCTACGAAAGAGTTATTGGCTTTGCTAATGTGTTTTAGCCATTAGCCATGTTATACACCAGAGTAGCTGCTGTTCAGCATGGCTTAAAGCTAGTGGCATAGTGGTGTGGAGTGGAGTAGGGTAGCATAGGAGCAGTGGCGTAGAGCCCAGTGGTGCAAAGTACAGTGCAGTGGGGTACAGTGTAGTTGTTTAGAGTGCGTTAGAGTAGAGTGCAGTGGTTTAGAGTGCAGTGGCATGGAGTGGCATGGGACAGAGTAGAGTGGCATAGAGTGCAGTGGAGTAGAGTGGCATACAATAGAGTAGCAGAGAGAGCAGTAGTGTAGAGTGGTGCAGTGGCATAGATTGCAGAGTAGACTCACATTGCAGGGAGTGCAGTGGTGTAGTGTAGAGTGGTGCAGAGTAGGGCAAAGTGCTGTAGAGTGGAGTGATGCAGAGTGGAGTGGCATAGAGTGCAGTGGCATAGAATGCAGTAGTACAAAGTACATTGGTGTATAGTACGGTGGTGAAGAGTGCAACACTGCAGAGTAGAGTGTCAGTGCAGGGATGTAGAGTGGAGTAGAGTGGCACAGAGCAGTGGCATAGAGTACAGTGGTACAGAGTAGAGGGCAGTGGCGTACAGTGCAGTTGTTTAGAGTGCATTGGCGCAGAGTGCAGTGGCATAGAGTGGCATGGGGTAGAGTTACATAGAGTGCAGTGGAGTAGAGTGGCATACAATAGAGTAGCAGAGAGTGCAGTAATGCAGAGTGGTGCAGTGTCATAGAGTGCAGAGTAGACTCATGTAGCATAGAGTGTGTTGGTGTAGAGTGGTGCAGATTGGAGTATTGTAGAGGGGTGTCGAGTAGAGTATAGTGCCTAGAGTGCAGTGGCATAGAGTAGAGTGGTGTAGAGTGCTGAGTTGCAGAGTAGAGTGTCAGTGAAGTGGTGTAGAGTGGTACAAAGAACAGTGGCATAGAGTACAGTGGTGCAGAGTAAAGGGCAGTGGAGTTGTTTTGATTGCACTGGTGTAGAGTGCAGTTGCATAGAGTGGCATTGGGCAGAGTAGAGTGGCATAGAATGCAGTGGAATAGAGTATATTGATGCAAAATGCAGTAGTACAGGGTAGATGGTGTAGAGTATAGTGGCGGCCAGAGCAGTGTTGCAGTGTCAGCTTGCAGTGGTGTAGAGTGCATTGAACTAGAGTGCAGTGGTCAGAGTGGTATAGAGTACAGTGGTGTAAAATAGATTGTTTCAGAGTAGAGTGCAGTTTCATAGAGTGGAGAGGCGCAGTGTAGAGTGCAGTGGCATAGAATGCAGTGGCACAGAGTGCAGTGGCATAAAGTAGATAATTTCACAGTAGAGTGAGGTGGCTTAGAGTGGAGAAGTGCAGGTTAGAGTGGAGTTGCATAAAGTGGCATAGAGTGTGATGGCATAGAGTAAAGTAGTGTAGAGTAGATTAGAATGATGTACAGTGTATTGATGTAGAGTGCAGGGGCATAGAGTTGAGTGTTACAGAGTAAAGTGCATTAGCATAGAGTGTATTAGCTTAGAGTGCAGTGGCGTACAGTGCAGCATTGCAGAGTGGCAGAGAGTGGAGTTGTGCGGATTAGATTGGTGTTGCCTAGTCTGGAGTGGTATGACGTGCAGACGAGCAGAGCGCAGTGGTGTAGAGAGGCGCAAGTGTGGTGGCTTAGAGTAGAGTAGTACAGAGTAGAGTAGAGAGGCATAGTGTGAAGTAGCATAGAGAGCAGTGGCATAATGTGGAGTGGTTCCGAATGGAGAAGAGAACAGTGGTATGGAGTGGCGTAAAGTGGAGTGATACAGAGTAGGGTGCAATTCTGATATATTCTGAAGTCTATTTAAATGTTGTCATGTGATAGAAAAAACTCTTTCCTAACCCCAGTATCCAGCAAGATTGTTGCATAAATCCTCTCACTTTGAAGTCAGAGAAAGGAAAGTAAACACTAAGGGCCTCATTATGACCCTGGCGGGCGGCGGAGGCCGCCCGCCAGGATCCCGCCCTCCAAATTACCGCGCCGCGGTCAAAAGACCGCGGCGGGTATTACGAGTTTTCCCCTGGGCTGGCGGGCGGTTCCAGTAAAACCGCCCGCCAGCCCAGGGGAAAACGACCTTCCCACGAGGATGCCGGCTCGTAATCGAGCCGGCGGAGTGGGAAGGTGCGACGGGTGCAGTGGCACCCGTCGCGTATTTCAGTGTCTGCAAGGCAGACACTGAAATACTTTTCGGGGCCCTCTTACGGGGGCCCCTGCCGTGCCCATGCCATTGGCATGGGCACGGCAGGGGCCCCCAGGGGCCCCGCGACCCCCCCCTACCGCCATCCTGTTCATGGCGGCTTTCCCGCCATGAACTGGATGGCGGTAGGGGGGGGCAGAATCCTCATGGCTGCGGAGCGCGATCCGCAGCCATGGAGGATTCCAAAGAGCAGCGGAAAGTCAGCGGGAGACCGCTGACTTTCCGCTTCTGACCGCGGCTGAACCGCCGCGGTCAGAATGCTCATTGGAGCACCGCCAGCCTGTTGGCGGTGCTCCCGTGGTCGGTGGCCCTGGCGGCCACCGGCCGCCAGGGTCAGAATGACCCTCTAAGTTCCCACCGAAGACAGAGCCTGACATTTGACTTTGTTCTTTGAATGCACAGCAAATATGATAAGATAAGAACAATACTTACAGGCCTGTTTACAGAAAGGGAGCACTTGGCAGGATACTGTAAATAAGGTTTTGGCAAGGGAAGGGACGAATTCAAGCTGCATAGCCTAAAACAAATAAAGCCAGCAAATTGAAAGGAACAAATTGTGAGTTACAAACCACAAGGCCAATGGCAAGCAACGGGCAGAATGCATTCACAAGGAAGCACTATGAATTTACTTAAATTGACAGCTGTGGCATAGTTTGTGGGGAAAGTCCAGTATTTTAGTCCATATCTTGCAGAGGTTTGGCTACATCAATCACCCAGGTAGTGTGAGAAGAAGACCTGGAGTGGTTTCCATGTTGCAGGATAGGTCTGTACACCCATTCTATCAGTTTGCCACCATTTCCTATGGTACAGAGCTGAGCTTCTGGCACACCTCTTGTAGGGTTAGTGCTAGGTAGCAGACATGAAATAGGGCATTTAATGATTATTTAAGGTGGTTGTAAGTAAGGAGTTGACCTGGGTGAAGATGGTAGTCTGCCACAAGGGTTTGGAAATTTAGTAGCTCACTGTTCAGAAACAAAGTCCCCAATTTTAAGACACCTGCAACATGCCACTGGTGGAGTTGCTCTGAGCACAGCCATCCTGTGCGAGTGGGAAGGCTTAGCAAAGGTAGTGCAGGAGCATAGGGTTTCTTCATGTCAGTGAGCTTACAGGTTCTGGCAAGGCAAGAGAAAGCCATGCATGATAACCCCGGATGGTGATCCATAGAATGGTCAGTAGGAAATGATGAGCAGTCCATTAAGCCTTCCTTAAAAGTCTTTACTGGTAAACCCCATCTCATGCAGGGAGGTGGGCAGAAAGCCAGTGAGCCACCCATTGGACATCTGCAGCTGAATAAAAGCATTCTAAGTCCAGAAGATCTAATCCACCCGCAGTCACAGTTAGCTTTAGAGTGGAAAGAGCTCCCGTCGGCGCCGCAGCGACCAAATCAGATGTGTGGCCTGTCTGAAGAAGGAATGAAGGACGAGGAGGGGAAGGTTTGCAAAATAATACTATCATTGTGGTAGCACACCATCTTCGCTAGTGCCACATGGCCTCTACAGAAAGCAGAAGAGAAGACCAAAAAGCAAACTGTGCTTGGAGGGACCGTTCGCTCTGCCGAGATTTTCATCCTGGAAATCAGTGTAAGAATGGTAAATATTAATCACTAGGTATCAAAAGGTAACTGGTTCCCAGTTCAATATGAGATCTAATTGTGTATGAAGGCTAAAACAGTGCCATATGTTAAAGAAACCCTAATTACATTTTAAAATTAGAAAATTTTGTTTGTGCAATTTACATCCCAAATATTTTGAAGATTCTATGTGTACTTGACACTTAGGGATAACCCAGATCTCTAGTTTGGCTTTTGCTCAATTTCAAAACCATATAAAGACATGGACTAAGCGGGCAATTGCCTTGCACAACCTTGCAAGGGGTCTGGCCCCTGCTCACCCTTCACAAGCACTAACAGCGAACCATTGCACCAGAAGAGTTTGCCCAGGGTGGATGGGTGTTGATTGTTCAACCACTTGACAGTGCCCATTCTGTTTCGCTCCTGTGTGCAGACAACTCCCCAGGTACCCAATACCTTCAAATAGTCTTGGTGGACCCATCTTGTCTGATTTTAGGAATTGTCCCACCTTGTTCTTCTCTTCTTTATTTATCCAGTTGTTAGCAACAACCCTTTGAATTACTTGCCGTGGATCTCCCATTTGATCTTGATTTCATCCTACTCTTTTATTATCTTTGATTGGTAGTCCGGGCTCCCATTTCTGAGATAAATGTAGAGTCCCAAACATACACTATTGCAGTGAGACTACAGACAAGTTATGGGTACATCACATCCTGCCATACGGTGTGAGACTGTCACCCACACCATCTGCCCTGCCTCTTTAAAAAAAATTAGGTTGAAAGTCCATGGGTGGTTGGGGTAAGCCAGATGTTTTTGTTCAATTTGTTTAAACTAGCATTAGGTTAATTACCTTAATGTTTCCCAAACTGTTTGCCAGGGGTTTTGAAATGTTCAGAAACATAATCAAAATTTAGCTGTTACTTTCTCTTCAGGAAAGATCGGGTAGATTTGGGTTGGGGTGATGGCCTTGCCCTACTGAACAAGGACGTAATGTGACACCTGAATGTAGCACACCAGGAGGCAATCACAAGAGGTCCACAATGAATAAATAGTGCTATGTTAAAAAAGAGTACATAAATGCACTGACAACATAGTGAGGCATGGCCTCTCTTGCATGTGTCTGTAAAACTGACGTTTGTTCTTGAATTTTTGTCCTGAATTTTGACCCTTTATCCTGAATTTTTGTCCTCAATTTTGACCCTTTGTCCTGAATTTTTACAGTCCTGTCCAGAATTTGCCTCAACGCCAGGTGGTCACCCTACTGAAGCCATCTCGGGCCTCTTCAATCCATTGACAGCTACTCCCTGCCACTTCAGCTCACTTTTGCAGTTTCCTGTTTTCTCCCTTTGTCACGCTTTTTCGTTTTTCTCTTCCTCCTTCTTTCCCATATGTGTCTTTTGCTCACAGGAATTGCTTGAGGCAGAGAAATAAGCGCCGGCCCTCAAAAACAAGTGGCGGCTTAGCACCAGAAACAACAAGAACAAATTAAGGACTGCATTGACTGCAGCCATGCCTTATAGCTCAGCGGGTCAGGCAATCTTCATCTGCGAATGATGAGTCTTTTAACTAGTTTAAAACCAGAAATTTCACAGTAACACAGTTGTTTTTGGCTCTATGGAAGAGTCCCAGTATACGTCTCCCATGAAATTGGGACTGCGCGATTCACACAGTGCAGCAACCGCTGCCCCACCGCAACCTAGTAGTTCTGTAAGTTGCACCATGACCAAAACATGTGTAACAAGTCCGTGTCTATTAGGTGACACTGTGGGCATTCTGCATCCATTCGGTAAAAATATTTATTGCTTTTAGCAGGTGTTTTATAGGCACGTTGGATAATGTAATATTGAGTAATGCAAAATCTGGCATTGCGCAACACTTTCGTTCGACTTTCCAGCACCATTGCTTGTCTGTGTACAATGTGTCCCAAGCAGTCTCCCAACAGTCATGGAGCAATGTGAGTGGTGGGGAAGAATGATGTCTTAGGGAATCTGCTAGCCAATGTACCAAGTGCCTACCGGTGCCAAATATGTTGAAATACTGCAGCGTAAGTTATGTGGGAGGCACCTGAGCTATTTCCCCCATGTTTTTCCCAGCGCGCCAATGATGGAGTGGTGCAGGGGGAACCCTCGGTTAGGTAGACTATTCTCCTACCTCAAGACGTCAAAGGTGAAGAGAGTATGGTTATCATAAGGATCCCCTAGTGTGTGAATTACAGCAGCATGCCATGAGGTAAACTCTACTGCTGATGTTGTGTTGGGGCCACATGGCGTCCCCAAGGGGGAAAGGGCTGGTGCATAGGTAATCATTGTTCTAGTGAGACAAAGGCTCATGCAGAAGCAATGCACTACATGTAGTAGTGGGGCCTTAGGTGTGGATGTTGAGCACAGGGATGGAATAAGCAAAGTATGTCAGGGCGTTTCCATGATGGGGATAATATAGCAGTGTCAGGCAGGTTTTGGGTGGCTAACCAGCAAGATAGCCACTGCAGTTGAGCCACAAGGTAGTAGACTTCAAAGTAAGGGAGTGCCAGCTCGCCCTGGTCCGTGGATCTGTATAGTTTGGTGAGTGATACCCTGCAGCAGGAGTTGTGCCAAATGAACTCTCAGATGGTGCGCTCAAAAGAACGAAAGATGGAGGCTAGAACATACAAAGGGAGATTCACAAAAAAATAGAGCAGGTGAGGCAAAGCAACTGTCTTTACGAGAGCTACTCAGCCTGTCACCGACAGGGGTAGGGTCTTCCAAAAGGCCATATGGGATTTCAGGGAAGCCACAGCATGCAGTGGGTTCCCGTCTACTAGATCGCTATCTGAATGGTAGATCTGGATCACATGATATCTGAATGTGTTTGGTTGCCTGTGAAGGGAGGGAGCAGCGGGGAGCGGACCTCGATTAGGTGTGGTAGCTAAGAATGAGAAAGTACAGCATTTGGACCAGTTTACATGGAGACCAGACAATGTCGCAAAAGTGGTAAGTGTGGCAGTGATGGATGTGGGAAAGTGAGAAAGGCCGCGTAGGTAAATAAGATCATCCGCGTACCATCTCCCATGGGTATGCCCCACTCATGTCCCTGTGCATGGAGAGTAATAGCCAGGGGCTTCAGGGACAGAGCAAAGAGGATCCTCCTTGTCTTGTGCCCCTCTCAATATTGATACAGGCAGATATCAGAGGTACCGTACACAGTCTGGCCGTTGGCAAGGTGTACAACAGGCAAGCAATGTTCGTGAAGTGGGGACCTAGTCCCATTCCTGTCAGAACCCAGAATAGAAAAGGGCCATTTTAGGGAATGAAATGCTTTTCCCAGGTCAAGCAGGTCAAGCACCAGGCAATCTGCCTAGGGCCATTGTGACAGAACATGTTTTAGGAGTCAAAAATAGCGTTATAAGTTGAGCGATGTAGTGCAGTACGGCACAAACCTGTTTTGATCCTCATGGACCAGGGTAGGGACCATTGGTGCCAGACATTCTGCTATGACCTTGGCCAATATTTTATGTTCAGAATTCAAGAGGGCTAGCAGTCTGTATGAGTTGAGGTGTATTGGGTCTTTATGCGCCTTGAGTAAGGAGATTAGAAAAGCATCACACAGTGAGACAGGGAGGTGCGCAGTGTACAGTGCTTCTTCATAAAGCCTGAGCAGGCAGGGTGCTAGTAATGAATCATGGGCCAGATGTAGCAAAATCCGTATTTGCGACTCTCAAATTGCGAGTCTGAGCGACTCACAATTTGAGAGTCGCAAAATCGGATGCTGGATGGTGTCCCTGACACCATCTGTGAATCGCAAGGAGGTCGCAAAGACCCACCTCATTAATATTAATGAGGTGGGTCGCAATTTGCAACCCCCTTCCGATTCGCAGCACTCACAGGGATGGTGGCCTGCTGGAGACGGCAGACCACCATGTCTGTGACTGCTTTTTAATGAAGCATTTTTTTTTTTGTATTGCAGCCCATTTTCCTTAAAGGAAAACGAGTTGCAACACAAACGAAAAAATGAAACGTTTGTGTTTCATTTTTTCAGCGCAGGCAGTGGTCCTCTGGACCACTGCCGGCTCTGAAAAAAAAAATTCTGGTCCATTCACAAAGGGGAAGGGGTCCCATGGGGACCCCTTTCCTTTTGCGAATGGGTTAGCACCCATTTGAAATGCGTGCTAACTGCGAATTGCTTTGCAACCGTATTCGCGGTCACAAAGCAATTCTACATCGCGATGCGAATCGCAAATAGGAAGGGGAACACCCCTTACTATTTGCGAGTCGCATTCCCATTTTGCGAGTCTGTAACCAGGGTACTGATTTGCAAAATGGGAATGAGCATCGCGATGTGCTTTTTGCATGGCGCAAACAGCTAATTTTGTTGTTTGCGCCATGCAAAAAGCTTTGTACATCTGGCCCCATATGCCTTATAGAATTCCAATGGTAGTCCATCGGGGCAGATAGAAATGAGTCATTGATGACTAAAGAGATTACTGTATTGGAGTGATATAAGGTGGTGTAGTGGTGGTACAATTTGTCATGTATTTCCAGTTGTGTGTAGAGTAATGTACCCGTCTTGGCTTGTAATGCCTCTATGGGTCACTGTAGCCTATCCTGTCTTATGAACCTTGCTAGTAGGGAGCCAGCCTTATCAGCTGTGGCATGCATCCTAGCCGAGTATGCTGCATATTTCAGACAGCGTAATTTTTCTAGGAGTTCAGCATGTTGTTTGTGAGCTGCTGCAAGTGTGGGATGTCTGTTTAAGTCCTGTATCACCTCATTGTGAAGCTGTACAAGCTGTTGCTCCACTGAAATTACCTCCCTATCCAATTTCTTGGATATAATCCAGGTCAGTCCAAGAAAATGGCCGTGAAGAGTCACCTTAAAGGCATCCCACTCGTGGAGCGTGTACTTATAGAGCCCTGAGTTAGGTCAAAGTAGTCAGTTATCATGCATTTGACGGACTCCCGGAATGCAGGGTCCCCAAGTGCCACCGCTTGTAGCTGCCATGTGGGAACTGATGGGGGACTGGTCCCAGTCCAGTTGCAAGAACTGGGGTTTGTGATCAGAGTAAGTACAGCCTAGATAATCAGTTTGTGTTACGGAGTGTGCAATGCTAGCAGTGCAAAGCAGCCTGTCTATATGTACAAGTAGCCCATGTGGGGCTGTATAAAAGGAGTAAACTCTGGCAGATGAGTATGTGGCGACCATTTAGGTATTCCTTTACAAACACATATCTGCCCTCTGGATCTGTTACCATGTCTTCCATCGCAAACGGGACCCACGTACGCATCCATGTCAGGGCTCTGCGAGCATAGGAAGAGTAGTTAGTGGAAAATATCTGGAGCAGCAAGGTGTGTCTGCAATTGCGGAGACCACCTTCAGTGCTTGGCTACGCTCTGTTATGATTTGCTCTAGATCTGGGGCATCTGAGAAGTGCAGCAAGACTTTGGGCTGGGTCTACTATGTCTACGTTGTTGTTTTGGTGGAGTTTTTTTTTTGTCTATCTAGTTAGGTTCCCTCCAACCCTTTCCATATGTCCTCTGGAGAGGAAGCGTGCCAAGAACAACAGTGAGTTCCGAAGATCCAATTCTCTGAGTCTGCACTTAACAGCAAGGAAGGAACTTCTCTGCAGTTGTACCGCAAGTGTATAGTCCGGGAAGGACATTATTTTGGAGTTATCTATTTACTCCTCAGAAAGGAGCCATGTCTCCCACAGAATCGCATCCCTGTCCTGGAAATGCAAGAAATGGACCACCATGGGTCGAAGGTTTGATCCAGGTGGAGATGCGCCTGTTGGGACCTGATGTGCTCTTTTGATTGAAAAGTGTGATAAGGATGCTGTGGGGAGCTACTCCCACAACTATGATTCCATATATGTCACCACTTCTTGACCCTTAATGCCCTCTGGAAAGCCCACCTCATGTATATTGTTCCTGTGGGATCTTCCCTCTACATCTTCAATGTGCACTTCCAGTATATGTACATGATCTGAGACGGTTTTTAGTGAGGTGTTCGTAGTTTTGGTTTTATTGTGTTGAGGGCTTGTTATAGTGCTATTACTTTGTTTGCTAGCTTCTGGTGATCTGCGTGCAGCAGATTGAGATCCAACGCTACAGTGTCAATTTTTGTTTCCAATGAGAATCTAGATTGTTCAATTGCACCAAGTACAGGATCCAATTTGTCTTCCAGTGAGGCAGGATTTGCAAGCTGTCCATGCATGCCCGATGCTGATCGTAGGGGTGATGCTTGTTGCCAGGAGGGTTCATGATGGTCAATTATCCGTGTTTCTCCCATCTCGGCTGCACTTGCTGTGCAGTGGATCAAATGAGGAGTTCCAGAACCCGTTTGACGGTGGTCGCGAGAGTGGGTGCACCTACGTACGAGCAGTCCAAAGCATTTTTGGCAGAGTCAGTAACGAGTCAGCTCCGGCAATATCAGGAATATGGGTCCAGCGGAGAGTTACAGAAAATGCAGTGTTGCAACCCAGCTCACTGCGGCCTGCAACGGAACCCGGAGGGCAGCAAGAGGCAGAGGTTGCCATTTCCCCCCGATTGTGAAGTGTCAGACCAACAAAGGAAGGGGGTGGTCATTCAGGTGGGACACTGTCCTAGTAGGGCGACAGGTGCAAAAGCCATGTGAGTGAGGTTGCTTTAATTAACAGATGGAAGCCAATCGCACAGGTCCCACAAATGAGACACTGTATGCAGTGCTCACTGTTCCATGATCCTTTAAAGTGAGACATCTGGTGATAGCAATTAAAAACAGCTTAAAGAGTTTGTGGCTATTGACTGATCAGATCAATCTTCTCCTCCTGCAGCCCATTAGGGAGACCCCTGCTTAAAATGGGAGTTGGTGGGCTCCACAGTGACTCCACACACCTCACTGTGCACCTGCCGCTTCATGGCTGAGAAGAGCAGGCAGCAGGAGCAGCGAGGCCCAGCAGGGGGAGCCAGCCACCACACAATAAATGTCTCCTTGGTGCTTCCTGCGTAGCAGCTCCTTCAATTAATGTAGGCAGCAGGGGCATCCGGTTTGTCTGGGACCAGCCCCAGGCCTGATGCACAGTCCTCCTTCATCCCCCTGAAGCAGCTCGCCCCAAGCCTCCAGCAGGCACCCCTCCCCCACCGTACCTCTAATCTGGTGAGCCCACTCTTCAGCCACTCAGGGCCCGGCCATTGCTGTCAGCATTTTCCAGTGTCCAGCACCTGTGGGCCTCAGGTCTGACCTCATCTTGGCTCTCTCTCCATTTCTGGGCTCGCACACTGCACCCCACGGCCACAGGCGGGTCCCTTCCTCAGTCGCTCATGATGCCACTCACCCAAGTAGCCCTACAGCTCAGTCTTCCACTGGTATAGGACTCCGGACAGTAGTTTTTTCTCGCTGGATGGCATACACAGGGGCATATTTATAGCCCCTAGTGCCTCCTTGAGCCACATTTGGGGCATTTATTTTGATGCAAATATGGTGTTAAGGTGGCATTTTCCACGTGCTCTTTTTATGAAGTGGTGCAATGCTTGCATTGTGCCACTTTGGAAACCCTTGCGCTACATTATGCCTGCACCAAGCATAATGTATGCAAGGGGGTTCCCTCTTTAGGGGGGCTGAAAAAATGTCACAAGGATATCAAAGAGATTTCCTTGCGCCATTTTTTTTCAACACTTTTAACGCCTGCACAGAGCAGGCGTTCAATGGAGGCATACCATTATTTATAATGGGCCCCTATGTACTCTGCAAGAGTAGTGCCAACATTTGAGCACTACTCCTGCAGGGTACATCAATAGCGTCACAAAAAAATACGCTATTGCCTCCTACCCTGTGCCATGTTGTGCAGTATTTTACATATGGCGCACACATGGTGACAGTAGGGGGGCGCTAAGATTATGAAACCTTTGTGGGTTAATGCAATCACTGTGGAGGTCTGTGCAACCAGAGAACAACAGAATTTAATCCTGGATGATTTAGTAGGGACTAGTGACTTGGGGATTTTTAGTGAGGTCCCAGTCTGTGACAGGAAGCACTGTGAATGTGTAAGTCATTATTTTACCTTTGTATTCCATACAGTATAAGATAGGATGCCACAGAATGTTCAAACAAATTAGGACTGAGATGAGAAAAGCTCTCCCAATTGTAGATTTTAGTGATATGCACACTGTACCTGGTGCAACATTTTTCATAACTGTCTTTTAGGGCCTGATTTAAGAAAAGTGGTGCTGCACCCAGTGCAGTGCTGTTTTTCTTGTGCCCCTTTTGCACTCCTCCAATGCCACGATGTGTGCACCCCATCTAAGATACGGTGCACAATGGCGGTAGTTAGGGGAACTAGTATCACATTTTTTGATGCTAGTTCAGAGCTATGCGGGATTAGCATTAAATATTTTGACGTTAACCCTGCATACCCCATAGAGGCCCATTGAAAACAGTGGCATGCCTCCTTTTAACACCTGCTTTTAGCAGACGTTAAAAGTGTCAAAAGAAATGATGCAAAGAAATCTTTTCGATTTCTTTGCGCCATTGTTTCACCCCCTCCATAACAGAGGAACTCCCCCTTTGCATACATTAGGCTCAGGTTTAATGTATCACAACGGCTTACAAAGTGGTGCAATGCATGTATTGCAACACTTTGTAAATTTGGTGCTGCCATTTTGACCTTAATGGCACCTTTTGGCTTAAGACAATGACACTAATTTGTCGCAAGGCGGTGCTAGGGGCTCTTAAATCAGCCCCTTAGTCTTTTAGAAGTACTCACTATTGATGAGCTGGTAGCGCACTTTCAAAAAGAAGATTCTTTGTCCTTAGAAAATTATAAAGGATCCTATCAGTTAACTACAATGCTGGTTTTCAAGCAGCCTTTGCATTTGCAGATTAGTCAATTGCACACATTTACATTTCTTTCAGGCAGCAGATACCCTGGCAAGAAGGGCTGTTTCAGGTTTAGCTCTCTGCCTTTCCCTCGGGATCACAGGCGTCTCCCCTTCAGCTAAAGCCACTCAAAGTTTGGAGTTAATCTTTGTCTTTTAGCACATAATTATGAGCAAATTATGTCTGTTGAAACATGGATCATGGACAATGGACATTAGAGCCAATCTAAGGATAGTCTGTGTAAATTATGGGTGATCTCCCTACATGCAACATATTTCAGTGAGAAATTTAATATTTAATCGGCGTTGTTGACACTGGAGGTGGGTGAGCCATCAAATTACCCGGGAAATCCGAGGCAAAGCCAAGACAAGGGTCTTACGAGTTGAGCTTTTAAAAAAGTTACCATGTAAATAATACAATACAATAATACAACAAATATGATGTAAAATATGATAAAGGCTGGCGGTGCTTCATGGGCAATTCTGACCGCGGCAGTAAAGCCGCGGTCAGAAAAGGGCAACCGGGCGGTTTCCCGCCGGTTTACCCCTGCCCCAAAGAATCCTCCATGGCGGCACTGCTCGCAGCACCGCCATGGGGATTCCGACCCCCTTCCCGCCATCCTGGTCCTGGCGGTAAAAACCGCCAGGAACAGGATGGCGGGAACGGGTGTCGTGGGGCCACAGGCATGGGCAGTGCAGGGGCCCCCTAACAGGGCCCCATAATGATTTTCAGTGTCTGCCTAGCAGACACTGAAAATCGCGACAGGTGCCACTGCACCCGTCGCACACCAGCAACTCCGCCGGCTCCATTCGGAGCCGGCTTCATCGTTGCTGGGGCTTTCCTGCTGGGCGGGCGGGCGGCCTTTTGGCGGTCGCCCGCCCGCCCAGCGGGAAAGTCAGAATGACCGCCGCGGTCATTTGACCGCAGTGCGGTGTTCTGGCGGTCTCCGCCCGGCGGGCGGTGCCCGCCGCCCGCCGGGGTCGGAATGACCCCCAAAGTCTCATTTAAAAGAGTATTTATTTAAATGTGGACATTAATAAGTCACATTGCAGCACTGCACTGAGAAGTATTCAATAAAAGTTATAGGGCCAGATCTACAAGAAAGTGGCACACCGGTCCCAATGCACCACTTTTCTTATGCCACCCCTGCCCCACCTAACAACACCATGGTTGCACCGTATTTACGATATGGCACACCATGGCACTATGGGTCCCTCACTTTAACACCTGCCCGAAGAAATGTTGCAGTGAAATCTTGTAGATTTTACTGTGCCATCTTTTGCGGCCTTCCTGTGTGGGAATGCCCCCCTTGTGTACATTTTACCTGGCGCACGTATAATATGGCACAAGAGTTACAAAGGGTTACACACTGGGGCAATGCTAGCATTGTGCCACTTTGTAAACATGGCGCAGGGAAATGGCCTCATTAACACCACATTAGTGTGGCACAAGCAGGCGCAAGGGCCTTGTAAATCTGGCCCATAGTTTTTGAAACATGGCTTAGAACCACTCTAAGCCCAACCCCCATCCCCATCCCTGTCGACAGTGCGATTTAGTGAACTAAGAGGTATGACAGTTGTAATGTGACCACTGTATGTGCCCCAGATTCTTAAAGGTAAAGCAACAATATAGTTCATTAAATCAAACACAATAGGGTTTTGCATTGATGGTATTCTGAGGTCATTTATTTGAAGGTGTTTTCATATGTGAAAGTGAAGAAAAAAGAGGATCAGTAAAATAATATATTTGTCTAAGATCATACAACTTGTCTTCATTAAATCAAACACAATAGGGTCTTGTACTGCTGGTATTCTGAAATCATTTATTTGAAGGTACTTTCTTACACGATAGCGAAGAAAAAAGAGGATCAGTAAAATTATATATTTGCCTACGATCATATAATTTGGCTCAATGGGGAAGCTGCAATTAATCCAGATTTTCTGGTTTCACTTTGTACAGATCAGCCACTAAATGAGTATATATTTGTCTCTCCTTTTTTACATTGAATGTTAATGCTTTGTTTTTATCTCTTTGTGCATGAAGGTAGAGCAAGGGACGCAGGCCGAAGCCACGTGAGAGATCGGCTTGTTATGGGTTCTGAGTTCCACAGGGTCCTTGAGGTGAACCAGAGTTAAGCTTCAGGCTCAAGCCTGGCTCGAGCTTTCAGCAGCTTTCAGCAGCTCGCTCACCGCTAGTTCCTATGAAATCATGTTCTCTGAGATGACTGCTATTAAGATACCCCTTCAAATCTTCACCAATTGCAGTATAGCAAATATTGCATTGAGCCACGTGTGTAAAACATTCTATATGCTGCATTACAAAGAATAAGTAAAAAACAATAATGAGCATCCTTTAAAATGCAGCATCATTTTCCATTGGTGTTCATTAGGAAGTCCACCGGTAACTCTCGTGGAAGCAGCTTAACAATGTAAGAATCTTAAACACATAAATCAACAAGTGTATTAATCGGTTTCTTGTCTTTGGAGTGAGTGGTATTTCAGAGCCCACCCCTCAAGAGCCCACAGGGCAGATAGAGACTACTGAGCCATAACCATGGTGGTTGGAGTCATTTGCCTGTTGTGTACAATTAGGACTCTGCCAACTGGCCAAGTATACCCCTTCCGCACTTGGCTCTGAGGTTAGCGAGAGTGAGCTGTCAAAGGCATCTCAGGGAGGTAGTGGAGGAGACAGTGTATCAGAACTCAAATTGTCAGCCAACATACACAATAATTCAATGTCCAGCCAAGTGGTTATCTTTGTAAAAAGAAATTACTTTAGTGCCAAAGACTTCATGCTAGTAAATGTTAACTTCCTAACTGCAAGCTTCTTTTTGTGTGTTAAGTTATAGTCTCAGTCTGCATTACCTGCTTAGTTGGTGTGGTGGTGGATGTCATGCTTTTCGGAGTTGTAATGGTGGCATGTTCATCAGTGGCACAGGACCAAAGATGGCTTGCTGCTGGGATGAACTGTTTGACTGGCCTGGTTGACAGATGCTCGTCTTCTGATGTGGTGGCCTCTGGATGGAGGCAGGTCCTCTGCTCCAGTGGTGATGATGGCAATCACAGGACACACCACATCAGTGAGTGCAGCAAAATGTCCTTAGGTGTGCTGCAGGAGGGTCAGAATCCAACCCACACATTCTCTAACAAATTGCACATAATTCAGGCTCCATCCCTTACCCCTGAGAGACTGGCTGTCATGTAGACACCGGCCCTGCTGTTACTACAGCTCTTTCAGTACAAAGCTGAACACTCCCTTAGTTGCTCATGAAGAACTTGGAACTGGAACAAAGTGGAATGGTTTTGAATACCAACTTTATACCCATTTTCCAGACAATGGATGTGGAGCCACTGTATAAATTCCTGGAACTAGGTCGTGGCCCCGCAATTCACATTTTTCTCCTCAATAACTTAACTGAAAATGTTACATTGATATCATCAATGATGTTATCAAAGATGTCATTAGTGATGCAATATGTGGGTAATTAGCAGTGTGTGGCGAGGGTACAAGTTATAGTTACCTTAGGGCAAGAGTTATACTTACTTGAGATACTGATAACTATAACTGCTGAATTACTATGGTTTTGTGCATGTAAATTCAGGGCCTAACTAAAACATTCCTGTAACCTTCTTTTTTTGTCAGTGAATTTGTATTCGTTTTTTTTTTTTTTTACATAAAGCAATTTGAATTACTTTATGTTAATCCAACCCGTGGCCAACTCCATACTGGCATGTCCTACTGAGACTGTGTCAAGGCCTATGAAATCTCCACCCAGTAGGATGGACTGGAGTGGGCTGGTTTGGATTGGATTGGGGTGGGGTGGGGTGGATTGGATTGGTTTAGGTAGATTGGATAGGACTGTGATTGGCTAGATTGGATTAGGGGTGGGGTGGGGTGGATTGGAGTGGGGTTGGGTGGAGGGGAGTGGGGTGGACTAGATAGGAGTGGGGTGGATTGGACTGAAGTGGTGTGGATTGAATGGGAGTGTGTTGGATTGGAGTGGGTGTGAGTCAGATTAGAGTGATGTGGAGTCGGGTAGATTGGATGAGGTGACGGTTGGAGGGCTGGGGTGGATTGAAATGGATAGGATTGGATTGGGTGGGGTAGATTGAAATTGAGGGGGTGGATTGGATTGGGTTAGTCAGGAAAACTATTGCCAGCATTGTTAAATTCTTCCATCAGCAAAGACGATTCCCCTTTTCCTTGTACCCACGTTGGTTGCAGCGGCGTCCTCACTCCTGGTGGCTCTTGCAGAGCTACGTGAAGAATAGATATCCCCTGCCCTTGATTTCAGTACTGGTAGATCAGGTAAAAGACGCACAAATCGACACCAAACTAGATCATCGTGGAGCGTACCATTTAATTTGAATTGCTAAGGGAGACAAATGGAAAACGGTCTTCTGCACCCAGTTTGGTCTATACGAGTACCAAGTGATGCCTTATGGGCTATGAAACGTGCCGGCCGCTTTCCAGCACTTTGTGAACAATGTCCTGAGAGAGTCTTTAGATCAATTTGTAGTAGTCTACATTGATGATATTTTAATCTTCTCCCAGAATATGCGAGACCATGTAGATCACTTGAGAGCAGAAATTGCTGGAAAATAACCTATATGTGAAGTTGGAAAAGTGTGCTTTTCATACGAAGGAAATAGAATTCTTGGGATTCGTCTTACCGGAAAATGGAGTTTCCATGGATCCTGCTAAAATCCAAACAATCCTAGATTGGGCTTTTCCTAAAACGGTGAAGGAGGTGCAAAGTTTTATTGGCTTTGCCAGTTTCTACCACTGATTTATAAAAGAGTTTTCCAAAATGGTTGGTCAACTGATGCTGAAGAATCTTTTGAGTTTCTCTAAAGAGCCTTTATGACAGCCCTGATTCATCCTAACCCTGGGGAGCCATTTTTTGTGGAAGCTGACGCCACCGACCAAGAAATTGGTGGTGTATTGTCTCAGAGGCACAAGGAAGCAGGTAAACTTCATCCAGTGGCATTTCTATCCAGGAAATTAACTCCTCCTGAAAGAAATTAGCCAATTGCTGAGAAAGAGGTATTGGCAGTGAAGGATGTCTTTCAGGAATGGTGGCAATATTTATTAGGGGCTCGTCATGTAGTCACTGTGTTCACCAATCATGTCTGCTAAGACATTAACTCCAAAGCAATTGAAGTGGTCCTTGTACTTTGCAGATTTTAATTTTACCATTACCTGTCGACCTGGTTCTGCCAATGGCAAGGCAGATGTGTTATCAAGAATGAATAATATACCTGGAGCTGTAGAAGCTGAAAAGCATTCCAATTATTCCAGAAGATAAGTTTGTTTGTTCCTTACAATTTTCTAAATTAAAAAGGAAGGTTCCAGAATCCATGTTTGACCAAGAAATTTCAGATTGGACCAACAAAAAAGAAGGAAGAAGGGTTTTAGAAAATCTTCCTTTTGTTGAAAATGCTTTATATTTGCCAACTCGTGAGTTGCAAGAACTAGCACTCCAAACATGTCATGATGATCCTTCAGCTGGCCATAAAGGAATTATAAAGACAACCAAATCAATTAAGAGGTATTTCTGGTGGCCTGCCATACTCCCACAAATAAGACAATACGTTCAAACCTGTGATAAATGCATTCGGGGAAAGACAACATGATTAGCTTCTGAAGGTGAGCTTCAGCCTCTTCCTATTGCACCATATTCCCGGCACACCATTACTATGGATTTGATTGCAGATGAACCTTCAAGTGAAGGTTTTGACACAATCCTAGTTTTTGTAAACACCTTTTCTAAAATTAGTCATTTTATCCCTCTGAAAAAGGTTCCTCAAGCCTCTCAGTTAGCAAAGTTATTTTCACAACACATAGTGCGAGCTCATGGCATTCTGGTGGTTGTAATCTCAGATTGAGGTCCCCAATTTGTTTCCCAGTTTTGGAGGGCCTTTATGTAACAACTTGGAATAGACTCACGGTATTCTACCAGTTATCATCCGGAAACTGATGGGCAGACAGAAAAAGTTAACCAGGAGATAGAGCAGTATCTACGCTTGTATCTCCTGGACCAAGATAATGATTGGCCAGATTTCATTTGGACAGCAGAATTTACGTACAACAATGCTATTCATGCCTCCACTGGTTATTCTCCTTTCTATTTGAACTCTGTTAGGCACCCAAACATTATCTTAGGAAGGTCAGGAGGCTCAGTCCCAGCTGCGAATTAATTCAGTAAGAAAATTCAAAAGACCTACCAATCCTCTAGAGAACACTTAACCAAGGCGAAGGTCTCTTACAAGAAACATGCTGATAAAAAAAGGAGAGGCAACCCTGGTTATTGCGAGGGTGAGAAGGTCTGGCTATCCTCTCGACATTTACATTTAAGAGGGAACAAAAAATTCCAACCTAGAAATGTAGGACTCTTTAAAGTAAAGAAAATTGTAAATCCAGTAACAGTCAAACTCGCCTTGCCCTCTCAGATAAAGGTTTATCCAATATTCCATGTCTCGCTACTTAAAAGAAGCCCTCCTAATGTTAGGACAACCACCCCTCCAGATCGTATCCAAGTAGATTCACATTTAGAATATGAAGTGCATAGAATTTTAGACTCAAAGTTTAAAAAGGAACATTATATTACCTCATTGATTGGAAAGGTTTTGGCCCAGAAGAAAGGTCCTGGGAAGCCTTCCAAAATGTATATGCTCCAATTTTGATAAAGCAATTTCATGACACTTTCCCCAACAAACATTCTGTGGGAGGGAGTTCTTTGGAGGGGGTACTGTTAGGAAAACTATTGCCAGTGTGGTTCAGTTCTTCCCTCAGCAAATACTATTCCCCTTTTCCTTGTACCCACGTTGGTTGCAGCGGCAGTCACACTCCTGGTGGCTCCTGCGGAGGCTGTTCTTAGAACTAGCTTCTTCAAGTTTAACTGCCACTCAAGATGGTAGCTGCTATGAGGTAAGCACTCTAGTGTTTCTACCTTAGTCTCGTGCTGAAGCTTTCCTCCAGCTGCTTCTTTCTGGGAGCCATGCACTTCAACTGTCACCCTGAGTAGAATGAGCAGTGTTCCTGAGGCACTTTGTTTCATAGAGAATTCTTCCAGTTTTGAGCAATTCATTCTTTTTCTTGTTACAATGTGTACACCAGCTACTTTTTCCCGTTTGAAGAAGCTGAATTTTTCCCTTCTTCCAACAACTGGCTATCGGCCTTCTGAGGAGAATTCATTTTGACTTAACAGAACTTCAAGCAACTGCAGTAAGGAATCCTTTTGTATGATTTCCAGACTTGCCAATATATATATGTACATACATTTTCAAGAACTTTTTGCTTTGCAGACTTGTCAGTCTTGGAGACAAACCTCAGTATTCAGACTAATTCCTAGAGACTGTGATTGAGAAAACTGAACCTTGAGAAGGTGTTTTCGTTTCCTGTAAAAGACTTTAGTAGTTTGTCTATTTGTGAACTTTTGAACTGTTCTGCAGAGAACCTTGGAAACCTCTGACT
This sequence comes from Pleurodeles waltl, assembly GCF_031143425.1. NCBI lineage: Eukaryota > Metazoa > Chordata > Amphibia > Caudata > Salamandridae > Pleurodeles > Pleurodeles waltl. The sequence continues at coordinate 433,245,427 of NC_090440.1, read as the reverse complement.
CCTGGAGAAAAGAAGATATTAAGTTAACATTGTTCTCTTAGAGAGAGGCTAGTCTCTCAGAAGATCGTGGTTAGGAGAACAATAGAATTGGGTTAATGTGAATGGCTGAACAATTGATTGCGCAGTGGGAATGTACTTATCTATGCTCTTATCACCCGCCTGCAGGTCCTTCCTTTAAAGAAATCTCAATAAGAAGAAAGGTGCAGATTTTCAGAGACACACACTGAATATCCTATGTTCAAGTGAGAAACACAGGCTAGAACTGGATCTGGAGGCAGTCTCTCTTTTTCTATTCCCAATCCTTTTCCCCCCAGCGGATGCAGAGTTCAGATAATCAGTTAAAGTCTGAGCACGCATTTGTGGGAGGGAGTTGGGTAAAAGGCATCTGCTGCTCTGGAAGTTTGATTTAATGGGTAATCTTCTGACACTCTGCGACATCTATCTCCCCAGGCGAGTTTCACTAGCATGGTGTTCAATAATCGAAACACCCATATTGGCACCAAGATTGGCAAGTTCACAAAGTGGTACAGCAGGCTCATCTCCTTGGAGCTTTGCTGAGTCTTTGGTGGCTCGGATCTCAGAGGCCTATGTTGTTGGGAATCCGGGAAATCTTGTTCCAGCCATTACCACGCCCTTTCTGGTGTATCAAAAAAGATCCTTGCTAGAAATAACAAGGCATACTTAAGGCCATCAGTGCAGATCTGCTTCCTAATTTCCTGGAAAGAAGAGCACCTACATTGGACAGCAAGTGTGTAGTCAGGGAATAGGAAAAGTCTGGCATTCTCAATGAAGATAGACGTCTTTTTGCATGCAGCACGTAGCACTGCATCCTGGTCTTTGTAATTAAGAATCCTGGCTACTACGGGTCATGGCGGTGCTCCAAGAATGGGCCATCTCGAAGGAACCCAGTGCAATCTCTCTACTGTAAAGAGTTCAGACAGGCCCGAGGAGGCTACCACAGTTCAGAGCCAGTCCTCTATGAATTGAGTGGCGTGGGGGCTCCCGGCTCCTTCCGGGGAGTGCACAAATCACACATTGGGGGTCATTCTGACCTTGGCGGTCTTTTCGCAAGACCGCCGAGTTACCGCCGCGGTGAAGACCGCCGACCGCGGCGGTATGCCGCTGTGCGCATTCTGACCGCTGGGAGCGTTCCGCCGGAAAACCGCCAGCAGCCACACTGGCGGTCGGCGGGAAAGTGGAGACTGGTCAACCTCCACCGCCACGCCAGCAGAACACCGCCCACAGAATTACGACCCACATTTCTGTGTGGCGGTCTTCTGTTAGCGGTCACCTCCCCATGGCTCCTGTCACCTCCCGGAGGACCAACGCACAGGGTAAGTTGATCGCCCGTGAGGGGAGGGGGTGGGGGGTGTTGTGTGATGTGTGCGTGCATGGGGGTGTGCGTGTGAGTGTGTAGAGGGGGTGTGTGAGTGCGTGCATGCGGGCGGGGAGTGCTGCTGTGCCTATGGGCAATGTGTGTAGTTCGGCGGGAGCGCATGTCGGCATGTATGTGTGCGGGTATGTGTCCCCGTTGTGTATGTGTGTGTGTAGGGGGTGTGTATATGTGCATGTTGGGGGTGTGTGCATGTCGGGGTGCGTTTATGTGCATGTCGGGGTGGGGGTGGGGAGGGGGTTCGTACCACCTCTGGCGGGTGGCAGGGGGGTGGAGGGTGTGGGGGGAGGACTCGGGGGGCAGTGGGGGGTGGGGGAGACCCCTATCAGTGCCAGGGAAGGAATTCCCTGGCCCCGATAGTGCCTACCGCCATGGTTCGCATGGCGGTTCCCGAACGCCAGAAACCGCGGCGGTAAGCAGGGTCATGATACCGTTGGCGGTCTTGGGTCGACCGCCGGACCGGAGTGCGCAGACTCCAGCCCGTCGGTCATGACCGCCGTGGCTGTCGAAGTGGGGAAGTGGCGGTCGGTCGCGGCGGTGACCGCCGCGGTCAGAATGCCATTTTTAATACCGCCGGTCTGTTCGCGGTCCGACCGCCGCCTCTCCGCCGACCGCCAAGGTCAGAATGAGGGCCATTGTTCCTCTGAGCTCTCCCCTCTGCATCATCTGCTTGGTCCTGGAGCTGTTCCACCTGCTGACACAAGTGGCTGAGTTGGGATGAGTATTCTGCTTGAGAAAGGGATAAGCCGGAGAGGGTCAACTCATTTGTTTTGAGTCTATCAGCCAGTTTGCGCTCATCTTTGAGAAGGCTGATGTAATTTGTGATAACCCCCAAGCGTTGCTTGATCACCATGCTAGAGTCACGTATTTCTTGTAGAATTATGTCCAATTTGTCCATATGGAGTGCTGCCATTTTAAGAGGAACACAGTTCTCGAGTGTCAGGGTCAGTGAACACACTGAGGGTGTCCAGCAGGAGCGAGCTCGAAGATCTGGTTTCTGATGTTTATTCCTGGTGTGGCCCATAGTGTGTGTCAGTGGTGTCTGGCCCTGGTATTCTGCAAGAGATACGTGTGCCTCTCTGCAACACTCACCACCCCAAGGGGCCCACAGGTATTCCAGGTAGGTCTCTAGGCCACGGGGGTGGACACGGTCTTCAGTGGCGGGGCAAAGCAGTTTGCAGTGGGGGGGAGCTAGATGTCATCCCCCAGATAGAAGTATAAAGTGATGCAGCACCCTAGAGTAATTATTCAGGTAAACAGCTGGCCAGCAGTCTCTTCCCATACTCGCCAGACCCTCCAGCCACTTTCTATTGCTACAACAAAGAATGGGGGTGGGGGAGGGTCCACTGCTTGGGGAAACATATGGCCCTGTGCTGTGATTGGTCATCCATGCCACTTTGGAATTGAGCGTTCAGTTCAGAAAATGGTAAGTGTAGCCGGTAGGCCCTAGATCTCTCCACTATGTGTTAGTCAGCACACTCAATTTAATAGGCTATGGCAGTGCACCGGGTCTCATGGATGCACTCTTGGGCTAGTGAGGCCTGTAAGTCATCACAGGCAGTTCTACGAGTGCGCAGGCTTCCTCCTCAGTCCGTATGTGACAGCTTAGGTGCTCCAATGAGGCTTCATCAGACCGGTGGGCGCAGTGGATTCCGGTAGGCCAAAGCAACACACACGCAGTGAGGCTCATGCCCACACCTGCCCACTCCTCACCTTGGATGCTTCCGATGGCATGTGCGAGTATGCCCCTGCATTATGCTGTGTTCCATGCTCCTGGAGTCCATCCACACACCAGGGCCTCCAGCTTTGCAGTTTTGTAGCTCAGTGCTGCAGAATTCGGAGATATTGATATGAATTACGGGATGTGGGAGCTATCAAGCTATGCAGCTGCCTCCCTAGGTGGTTAGACATGCCCTAGGGTCTACCACCTATATTCACCCAACCTCTTGCCATGCATGGCATGGAATGGTCGCAGGGCCTGGCCTATGACTATGCCCTGTGGCCAACCCCCTATAAGCACCCAACCCTACATGGCCTTTGGCCATATGCTAAATAAAGACTAAAGGGGCAGGGCCCCCCTTCAGTTTCTTTATAAAGCCCCTAAGAGGTGGTGGTCTCTGGGGGTAAAAAAAGCCCTTGCAGGGGGGCATCAGTTGCCCTTCCATCATATTTAGAATTACCCCCATACTTGTTTTTATTTATTTTTGCCATGAATTTGTGAATCTGCCATGATTTTGAGGCAAAATGTTTTTTAAAAGCAATGCTTTTTTGCCCTGACGGAGTACAAGAGGGACAATAGCACCAAGGATAGGGGTCAGGAAACTCATACCTAGCCCCTTTTCTTAGTTTTTATCTCTAGATGTACAAATTTGGTTTTCTTTCAATATCTTCAAAACTGCTGAACTGATTTACACCAAATAAAAAAGGATCAAGAGCTAGATTTCTGTTAAATCTGGTGTAATTCCATCATGTGGTTCAGGCTATAGTCGTGTCTAAAATCCTTACGGAAAATTGCATGGGGAAAAAGTATTTTGGGACCCCTTGTTTACTTGCCCCCGCTTGACGAATCACCCCAAAACTTTCAAGACAGCAGCTGAGCTGAGCTTCGTATTAATTTTGAACATTTTGTGAAGATTCATCAAACAGCCCCAGAGTTATTGGCAAAGCAAAAAACACTTTTTCTATGGAAACTGGGCCCTAACTATGAATACCTACTGACGGTCACCAGTAGGTACTTATAGCTAGCACCTAGTTTCCACAGGAACATTTTTTTTTTACATGCCTATATCTTTGGCATCATTTGACAAATCTTCCTGATTTTTTTTTTTAAAGTGTCCTTTATGGTCTTGTTGTGCATGGAAGGTTTCAGGGAGATCTGTCAAGCAGGGGCCGAGAAAAATGGGAGGGGGGTCAGTAAAGTGGTTTTCCCATGTTAACTCCCCTAGAGGTTTTGCTCACACCTACCATCTGAACCGCTTTACAGAATTACACCATGTTAGACTTGGCATCCTTGTCATGGTCTCCCCTAAATGTTTGCCATTGCTTCCCAGGTTGTTACTGTGTGCTGGACTCTGTTTTTGCTGTTGCTACTTACTCTGGGCACTTCTACTACTACTGACCAGTGCTAAAGTGCAAGGGCTCTCTGAGTAAAATGTATGTGTAATTGGCTTTTCCATGATTGGTACATTTGATTTACTAGTAAGTCCCTAGTAAAGTGCACTAGAGGTGCCCAGGGCCTTTAAGTTAAATGCTATCAGTGGGCCTGCAGCACTGGTAGTGCCACCCACATGAGTACCCCTGTAAACATGGCTCAGACCTGCCAATGCAGTGTTTGTGTGTGCAGATGTAACTTGCCAAAATTCGACCTGGCGATTGTACCCACTTGCCAGGCCCAAACCTTCCCTTTTTATGCATGTAAGGTACCCCTAACGTAGGCCCAAGGTAGCCCCATGGGCTGGGTGCAGTGTATGTTAAAAGTAAGATATGTACTGATGTGGTTCACATGTCCCAACAGTGAAATACTGCCAAGTTCGCTTTTCACTGTTGTAAGGCTCACCTCTCTCATAGGTTAACATTGGGGACGGCCTTTTAATAACTTTTAAGTGAAGTTTCCCTTTGGGAGCAGGTAGAAATGTGGAGTTTGGTGTCTCTGAACTCACAATTTAAAAATACATCTTATGGTAAAGTTGTTTTTTAAATTGTCAGTTTGAAAATGTCTCTTTTAGAAAGTGTTTTGAAAAAATGGGGCAACCCAGTACCCTGGGACCTGGGTAATTGACTAATGTAACAGAAACATGTTTTGGTCCCTCTGGGGGAAGGGTATGAATTAACCTCCACAACAGTGGTTGTAACAGAAAGAGCTTTCTGTACCAATGAGGTTTGTGAGTAATATATCACATTTCTTAGAAACTTAAATTCAACAATTTAAAGTAAAGTAATCGAGGTGCTCCTGTGTAATGGCACAGTGTGAGTGAATTATGTATTAGCATAAGTGTTGCAGTGCTATTTATATGAAAACTAAAACCAAATAGTGGTTAAAAGAATGAGGTCTCAAATAAGCACCTATAACCATAGGTACTGTGAACCTGCTGAATTTTTGGAAAGTCAATCCACGATTTCTAATACAATGCCGACATTTCGCCCCAATCTAAGAAATTGATTCAGGCAGGTCATCATCAGGACAGAATATTGAAATAGGAAGCATTCCTATTTGATTGTACTCAGACACATTCTAGATATGTTAACAATAAAACTATATCAATTCACCTTCCATCTCATGTTTCCCTGGTGTGTTGTTAATAATAACACTTTTTTACTTTGCCATCTAATGGCTTCAGGAAGGTCTTAGATCATTCCATGAAAATGACTTAATTGCTTAAAGTCCTTTTTAAAAACTTGTTGGATCCCTAGGATTCACCGGGCTGCTGAACTACCAGCCAGAGCATTTAACCTGATTAAATCAGGGCTGCAGATCGTTAACTTTTACATAGGACCACAGCAACAAGTTTTTAAGAAGGACTTTAAACAATTGGCTCATTTTCATGCATGTGTAGCAGAGCATCATAAAGCCTGAACCTAACAGCACACCACAGTATGGACTCACATGCACTCACATTGCCAGGTTATCGTGAAATCAACCCAGCCATAGTCCACTGCATCCTCCGAGTACGATTTGTCAAGGGTATCACATGCATTACCACGTATTGGACAGAGCCCATCATATGTACTGTGTTGTTAAATGGACATTTGGAAATCAGACAGTACAATGCGGTAGACCCACAAATATGTGTTCAATCACAAAAGTACACTCCTAGTACACATGGTAGCATGTATGTGGACAAAGTCTAGCAAAACATGCACATATGCAAACGGTATCAGTCATTGCATGCATCACAGACACATACAAACATAATGGTAACATACTGATGTTACAGTTCAGATATGAACGAACATGCATGTTCAGGTAGACATACCATACTGACTACATACATCCATAGCCCCTGTAACATGGTATGTGAATCTGGGTGCACTGTCAGCCTTTCCAGCAAAATCCATGCATTCCCGTTATGTGTAAAAAATGCTGACACAAATGGCAATATTCCATACTCCGCTATGCCAAAAAAATTATCCCTGCCCCTGCACATCAATTGCAAGTCCACAGGCCTTTTCTGGCTTCATGGGAAGGAATACCACACATGACTATCATGCGTCAAAGATTTTGACGCAAATGACAATACTTCCTACTTTGCTAATCAAAAAAATTATGCCTGACCCCTGTGCGTCAATCGCAAGTCTTGAGGCCTTGTCAGCCTCAATACAAAAAAATCAAAGCATGACCGGCATGTGTCAAAAAAAATGACGCACATCAGAAAACATGATGCACAGGCCAAGGAAGTGATCGAACAGGACTTCCTGGCTGCATGCATGTGTAATGATTTTACTTTCACTTCACAGTCTTTTTGTCTGTGACTGTATGAGGGCGTGTGGAGCTGGTGGAGGATTGGTGCTGTTGAACAGTTTTGTGCTGTGTGCTGTTGCTCTTGTGTGCTTTTTGTCTTTTTCCTCAGTCTTTTGTAGTGTTTTTGTTCTGTATTGGTCACTGTATTGTGGGGTGTTTGTCTAGGGATAGCATCGTTTGTTGGGGTATTTGGGGTTAGGTGGGGTAGTTAAATAAGTTTATTTTTTTGGGCTCTTACATTTACAGTTTGCTCATACTGCTAATGTCTGGGAGAGGGAGGGCACCGATGATGATAGCAGACGAGCTGGTAGGGTTCATCTGGCTGGTGCAGCACTACCTTCCCATGATGCTGGTTTTGTGTGGCCAGGTAAATCAATCAATAGTTTATTCGGTACAAGTTTAGACCATTTGAAAAATTAAAAATAATCATACATACAGAAAGATAAAAATCATAAACCATCGCATAGAAAAGAAACATTAGCAGTTAGTGCACTGCTTATCAAAAAGGTTCATAGTGCTACATAAAAAAGTTTCATAAATAATTACGACAAGACTTTTAAAATAGTGTCTAAATCTTACCCTATGCAAGACGCTAAATGCTAAGATAATGCGAATCAATTTGTTAAAAACATATAAACTATTCTAAAACAGATTTACACATAAAATAAGTCATAAAAACTACATACAATAGCTCCTATTTGCAAAAGTTAGGAGTCAACCAGTGGAAAAGGGTGCCCTAAGTTGGTCAGGTCTCTTAAGTAAATTGATCAAATAAATTGCATCTTGCCATTTATAAAATAATATATGCTAGGGAACTATGAATCACTTCAATTGGGGTGACCCACTAGACAACATGCTCGGAGATACAGTCTAATATCCACAATAGATCACACTGATAATTATATTTAAAATCTCAGACTATTGTAACAGGGTGCTAATCCGCTAACTTCTAGACCGTTCTTCAACCAGTGGATTAAGATCTGTAATGATCCTGCTGCGGATTGTCCATGCTGCTGCCAAATATTTAGAAACAGAGCTCACTATCAGCATGGAAGTGTCATATTTACGTATTCTATATACACTGTTTCGGTTTTGTGTTAGCAGTGTTTTGCACAGAGGGATAATCCACTTCCCTCGAGGGCATTTGAACAAAGGACAGAAAAATAGGACATGCTCAGAAGTTTCCTTGCATAGATGACAGTTTATACATTTGTCAGACAAAGGGCTATTGGACGACCAGCGAGCCGTGAAGCTGTTGACTGCCAATGTTCCGTATCTGAGCTGAAGTAGTAAAGAACGGGCACGGGCTGGTATAGGGAGATCCAGGAAGCTTTCAGGCAAGGTTTCGTGCTTGACCAGTAGAAACTCTGCTGTCAGCCGACCTAGCCCATTTGAGCCGAGAGATTCCTCATGGATTTTTCCCCAATATCGGTCTTTGATCAGGAGTCTAGCATTACCAGGAATCATCTCGGGATTCTCCCAATAATGGGATGAATCCAATTTGACCCGAGCTGCTTTCATCTCCCTTAACCAACTTACTTTTTCCCATCCATAGCAAAGTGACAATAGTTCTTTAACTGCTGTCCTAAAGGGTTCAAGTTCTTCCGTTTTCCATTGTCTAACCCAGTACAGAAGTGGCCTTAAGTATGCTGTATCTTTAATACTGTTTAAACCCAGGTCCAGTCTTAGGGGGAGCATCGGCGTGCCCTTCCCTAGTCTGGATATGTGTCTAAGGAAATTATTTGATTTGATTTGGAGAGTGTCCAGTTGTCTATGAGATCCCCAAAATTCCGCTCCATATAGGGCAGCGGCACGAATTTGGGCTTTGTAAATTTCAGAAATAAGAGTCAGAGGGGGGCTTGTTGCAGTGCTAACCTTACGTCCTATCACTCCACATCTTTGGCTGATGGTAAGTGCCCCTTTCCTTATAGCTGCGTCCCAGCTGCCCTTATCAGATAGTCTAATGCCCAGGTAATCGTATTCCATTACCCTATCCAGGTGAATTGAATCCATCTTTATATTTGCTCTGAGCTTCTTGTTCGGGGCGCTGTATATCATGAGTTTGGTTTTCTTAACATTTATATCTAACCCGTAATCTCTTCAGAATGCACAGAACTGGTTAACCAGATTCTGGATTCCCATGGATGATTTAGACAGGAGGATAGTGTTGTCTGCATAGAGTAGACATGGAACTTTAATCCCGGCCAACTTTGGGGAATCATTAGTGCAATTTGCTAAATACTTAATACAATTATTTATGTATAGAAGAAAAAGGGTAGGGGCCAAAACACATCCCTGTCTGACTCCTCTCTCAATAGCCACTGGTTCTGTTAAGTCACCATCCTTACTGCTCCTGATTTGTGCGTAGGTATTCTCGTGTAATCGGGTGATAAGTTTCAAGAGACCATGTGGGATACCCATGTTGGCTAATGTCAGCCATAGCTGGTTTCTGGGGACCAGATCAAACGCGGCTCTAAGATCAATAAAAACTACAAAGAGGTTGCCCCCTCCTACTTCCACAGACTTCCATTTCATTGTTAAAAATCTTAGCACCTGATCTATGGTACTAACTGCTGGCCTAAACCCTGCTTGCAGGTCGGAAATGGCATTGGTTTCCAGAATCCATTCTTCTAGACGGTACAAAATTTGCTTTTTGGAAGTTGTCGAGTAAGGAGATTGGGCGGTAGTTGGCAGGGTTAGAGGGGCTGCCTTTCTTAAAGATGGGAACTATCTCCGCTCTCACCCAGGAGCTCGGGACAGGTGCTCCTGCAGCTACCGCATTGGAAATCAGGTTCAGATATGGGGCCCATATATCTGGGCTTGTCTTGTATAAATCGCCTGGGATTTTATCAAGGCCAGGGGCCTTTCCCCATTTCAGTGAAGCGATCGCAGCCTTGGTTTCTGCCAGGGTAAATTCAATTTTGGGGGTCTCAAAGATCATGATATGATTCAATTCCCTGGTAGTAACACCACTGATCCCAGAATATAATCGGGAAAAGTGATCTGTCCACTCTACGGGGAGTATTGAGGCACCAGGCGAACGATTAGGTTCTTCACTGGCATCAGCCACCAGTTTCCAAAATTTCGAGGTGTCATTTATTTTAGCAGACTCCAGGAGGGAAACCCATCTAGATTCATCCCATCTCCTACGGGCTCTACTTAGTTCCTGTTTGTAGTCTTTCCTGGCTTCCCTTATATGGTCTGACTGACCTCCTCTTACATCTCTCAATAGTTTGTGCTGTGCGTCCCTGCATGCAGCATTGAACCACCTTGCGTTGCACTTCTTCTTAACTTTTTTTGCAGACTCTTTAGTAAAAAGATGTTTTAGAGAATTAAATAGTTGTGTGTGGGCTACTATAAGACCGCCACTATCTTCTAAAAGCTGAGGTATTCGATCCATGTGATCAGCCAACTGTCTGTACACAGATGCCAAGGTGACTGTGTCGGTACTCAGGGATTCCCATCTAACATTTCATCTATTATTGGTCAGTGCGAGCTGTTGCCCGTGGGTCTTGAGACAAGAGACTTCAAGTAGGGGTAATAAATTCCTAAGAGATAAAATCAATGGCTCATGGTCACTTTCCTCATGTTCTACAATGTTCATGTCAACCATATAGCCCCACAGCCGGATGTCAAGCAAAATATAATCTATCTGGCTCTTCTGTGTTCCGCGCCTAAATGTAGGGTGAAGATCAGGGTCCGAGCGAGAACGACCATTGCAGGCCCGCAGGCCATGTGCCAGTGTAATATCCACAACCTGATGTGTTAATCTATTTATTTTTGGTCTTTTGCTTGACACCAGTTGAGGGATACCCCAGTAGGCGTCCTCATCTTTATATAGTTCCTGGGCCAGCAAGTAGGGTTCGAAAGTGACATTAAGATCTCCTGCAATAAGAATAAAGTGGGAAAGTGATTTACAAGACAGAAGGCTGCCCAAAATAGTCAATGTGTCGGACTCATATTTGCTACCCAGGCTCCTATTATAAATATTAATTATTAAAAGTGGTTTCTCACTAAGGGATGGTATTGATAAACCCATCAAATCGGGACAACCCAAGTCAATTGTTTCAATCCGACATTTAAGGGAACAGCTAAGCCATATAAGCAGCCCACCTGAGGGTCTCCCTGAATTCACCTTAGTTGCTGGGACCCAATAACTTTTGAAACCGATTCTGTATTTGGGCTCCAGTGCCCACGTTTCTTGGAAAAGACATATTTTATGTTCGTCTATGAATTTGCCCCATTCAGGGTTATTAATTTTATTCTCCAACCCTGCAATATTCCAACTAAGAATGGTGTCTAGACCATCTATTTTGTCTTGGAGAGCTTCAGCCACAAAGTTCTCTCTTGCAAATGGAGTGCCGTGGGGAGATTTTATACCCTTTTCAATCATATCTATACCAGCCTCATTTGGGTTTCCCACTACAGTATCGCCCAAGATATTACTTGCCCCGTCTAAATCGGGGGGTGGCGTGAGCAGTTCGAGTGTCTGAGATGGTGGTGAGTACCTATGATTACTGGGGTCTATTAAATCCGGGGCTAAATTGGTCTCAATCACCTTGCCCTCCTTATTTGCTCCCCCAATACAAATTTCCAAACTCTGGTCACAGGAGGGAAGCCAGATGCTGGTTTCCATCTTAGAAAGATCTGGCTGGGCAAGTGCGGAAATTGGCGTGGAGTCTCTGGTGTCTGCAATAGGGGTCTGTTTGGCCTCAGAATTACCTAACCCTATTTCATGTGTTTCAGTATTTCCAACTATAGGGTGCTTTTTATCCCAATTTTTAGAACCTTGAGGCTGAAATGAACTATACACAGTGCTGGTTTTTAGTCAATCAATTTCAGAAAGCGAGAGCGAAAGGGGGCTGCATCTCAACTGGGGGTCAGGCTGCATCTGCAAACTAGTGGGACCTCTGAGTGGCATTATCGCCCCCTTAGTAGCTAGTACAACTTTGTGAGGGTAGAAAGCCTGGAGCCTACATAGAGAGATTTCTCCCCCTAGAGGGTTAGATTGGCACACATTCAAGGAAAGCTGTTGGACAAGGGAAGGTGCATCGAAGTTGATAACAATACAATCCCCCGTGCCGGGATTCTTGAGTGGACCCACCCGACCCACCCTCCTCACCATTAATATTGAGGGTATCATATAAAAAGCAAATCTAGCGTATCTATGTAGCCAGTGAATGACCTTATTTTTCAGTTCTGTAAATGATTCGGAAATGTTGGGTTTAAGCTTAGGAACATTCGTGATAACAAGCACATAAGGGCAAGCTTCCGGTGGTAGGTGTAAAGTTCTCATATTGGTTCCTTGATCCCTATGCATCCGGTCTGCTGGAGGGTAGGTCTGATCTGGGATATCCTTATGCAGTTTTGTGCCCATATTATTGGAAGAAGCAATTTCATCAATCCCCCTTGGGAAGAGGGGATCGGTCTTAGAGCACTTAGTTTTAGGGGCATTGACCAGTCTAGCAGTTAGAGCCTTCACTGGTTGATGCAGAGAATCAGGGCAAAGTGATTGGGAGTTATGGGCCGTGCTCGATGATAGGGGAAGGCTACTGGCACTGTTGACTGGAGGGCTTGGGGGAAAATGTTGTTGGGAAGATTGTGAATCTAGTGAGGAGGAAATGGTCAACTGATTGAGTTTGAGTGTGGCCGGGTAATACTGGGCTACCCCACAGAGGCACAGAAGCTGCGGTGGGGCAAGGTGCTCCACCACCTGCACAGAATATTCAGAGTTGTCCACACCAACCACCAGCGGAAACACCTTTGAGCTGACCTCATAGCATGGGAGGAAAGATCTACTGGATCACCTGGGGATTGAGATTGGTGGACCAGTTGGTAAGTATCCCATTAGCATAGCAACATCCTTATTTGCATGTGCATAACAGTCGGACATAAGGTTGAGTGGAGCATATTTTGTCAAGGATCAGGACAGGTTGTTTTGGGCCTGATTTAAGAACCCCGTAGAGCCACATTAGTGATGCCATTGTGAAATTCATAAATGATGCAAAGGCAGGGCTGAAGTCCCATATTAACACAGTGGTGTGAGCATGCAAAGTGCCACTTTGTTAAGCCTTGCATAACATGATGGCTACGCTAGGCATCATATATGGGAGGGGGCAAAATAAATAGGGTAGGGAATTTCTTTATATATCCTTGCTCAATTTTTACCGCACTTTGAACATCTGCTCAGAGCAAGCATTAAAAGGGGGCATACCATTATATATGATGGGCCCCTATGTACTCTGCAGGAGTTGTGCAAAATTGTTGGTGCTACTCCTGCTGAGTACATCATTTGCATCTATGTAAAATTATATGATTGCCCTCTACTTTGCGCCATGGTGTGCAGTATATTTTATATGGCGCACACATGGCGGGGGTAGTTGGGGGCGCTAAGGGGCACAAGGACAGTTGTGATGCACCAGGTACAGCACCACTTTCCTTAAATCTGCCCCTTTGTGTCTTTGGCCAATGGCATTTAAGGGAGCTTAGCTATTCACCGTGTCCAGACTACTTGCACATTCTTCTTTGAGTACATTGTGTATTACATACACCCCATAATGTTTCTATTATCTGACACACATGTGCTGAATTTGTACCACAGGCCTGCCCCATTTTACAGGCAGTATGGGGCAGGCCTTCATCTGCGCCAGCACTAGCACATTACTCAGAAGCCTACACCAACTCAGGCATATTTGGACCACAGTGGAAGTGTCTACACCAGTGGATAAGTGTCCCAATTTGAAGACCACAATGCACCCAGTAAGTGACACCTTGTGCATCTCATGTGTCATCCCAGGATTTTGTGTGAGAGGGTCTGATGTGTGCAATGCAATGATGAAATGTATTGTGTGACCAATGAGATGACATCATCTGAGTTAGGATAATGAAATCATGTCCAATGCTGTCTAATTGTCAACACCAGAGCAGTACGCGCTCTATTGGCGACAAAAATGCAAAAACCCAGCACTCTCGAAACAAAGTAATTTATGCATTGTGCTGATATGTTGTGGTTTAACCTTTTGCATTGCAGAGTTCAATCCTGAAAACCTATTTTTAATATGCTTACAAATACTGTTCCTTTGCAATGTATTGCTGCAGGTTTTCAGAGTGTGTTAGGGTGTGGCCCCTTTCCAGGGCCTTGCAGAGACTTTCCCTGCAACATGCCTGGGCGTGGTTCTGGGCTGGGCCAAGACTCTATAAAAGAGAGCCAGCCCAACTCCCAGTGCTCACTATTCAGAGGTCCCGGTGCAGAGCAGCAGCTTCTTCCTCAGCTCCTGTCCCGGCGGCCTATTTGGATCTTCCAGTCTTCTGCCCTTCATCCTTCATTGGTGATCATTGTTCCAGGCGGTAAGATGGTTGTTGGACTGTCCCAACACCGTTAATGAGAATTTTCATATTCTTGGTTTCATTCTTAAATGAGTAACAGATTACTTGCGCGCTACCATTTCTTGACATTTATATGGTAGTTTACAAATAGGCAAGACGCGCGATTTGTTTCATAAAGGTTTGACTTTGTTATTCATTGCATGCTACCATTTCTTGACATTGCCATGGTGGCTTGAGAATCGTCAAGACGCGCGATTCGTTTTATGGTGTTTAAACATTGTTGTCCATTGTGCGCTACTATTTCTTGACATTTACATGATGGCTTAAAAATCGGCAAAAGAAGCGCGATTCGTTTCATTGTACTTTGATCTTGTTATTTATTGTGAGCTGTTATTTCTTGACATTTACATCGTGTTTTACGAATCGGCAAGACGTGCGATTCGATTAATGATGATTTGACTTTGATATTCATTGCGTGCTACCATTTCTTGGTATTTTACATGGTAACACTTGAATCGGCAAGACGCAAGATTCTCTCCTCGAGTTTATTTCATGTTGTTTATTGTATGCCACTATTCTAAGATATTTATTATGTAATATTTGAGTTGACAAGTTATGTGATTTGTTTCCTGAATCCATATTGTGTTATTCATGGTTATTCATGGTGCACAATCCTTTTATGGTGTTTACTATAGGGCACCCATATAGCCGCCATGTGTGTGCCGCATTACACAATTTGCATACCAAAGCACAGGGTAGGGGCAATAGCTACAAAATCTGTAGACAACATAGATGTACTGTTCAGGCTTTGGCCAAACTATATGGGCATGAGCCTGAACTGTACATGTGGATCCATTGTGAGCAATGGTGTGGCCCCTTGTAACACATGCTCTGAGCAGGTGTTAACCCAAGGACACATGAATGATGCTTTGCCAAACCTTAGATTTGCCAGTAGGAAGTTTCCTGTCCCCATATCAGATGACCTCTACCCTTCCATCCATGATGCTTTGCCAAGGCTTGATGTAGCACCAGGGATGTCAAAGTGGTGGATTGCACACATTGTGCTGCTTATTGACAATGGAACAGAGATTCTGGACTGGTTAAGCCACTTAATTCTCACTTGTATGATGACACAAATGTTGAGCAAGGACGCAGTGGTCCACTTACCTCTGAACCCTGATGGTCAACAATGGATAGCCGTTACCCCAGTGACATGTACATGATACTGTTGCTGACTGGTAGAATGTTAGTATAGAATTGGAGTTTGTCGGTGTTGTGGAATGTGTGGTGGACAGCATGTGTCATCTGAGGATCCTGTGTACATTGCATGTCTTTTCTTCCTCCACCCAATGCTGTATTTAATGCCATGTTCTCCTCATGTTTCAGCTGCCAATATGACCCCAGCCAAGAAACATGCTTTTGAGAAGAGGGCTGACAGGTACAGACACATCATGGAGGTACAGGCCAGGTACCAGAGGATGGAAAAGAAATATAGGAGGGAAACATCCACTGGGGCTTTGTGTGCATTTTCTCATGGGGGACCTCTGCTACAGCCCACAACTGTGCAGGCCACATCGGGGAAGAAATCTGGGGTCAGAGGGCCTCTGCTAGTCCTACCTCCTCAACATCTATTGCACCTATCCACAGCCAGGCACACCAACAGCCACCTGCTCCAGCCACAACCTCAACCTCTGAGACCGACATGAGACAGGACATGGCAGCCATGATGGCAAGATTGGATAAGTTAGAAACAGACAATGCCAGGAACTACAAGTTGTTTAAGTACTGCAAGAAGAAACTGAAGAAGATATGAACTATTTTTGCCACAGCCTCTCGGTTCCTTCCCTCTCCCTTTTACTAATGTTAGCTTTTTTTAGTGGGTGTAGGTTAGGTGTAGGTTAGTGTAAGTATAGTTGGGGTGGCTTTTAGTACTTGTTTTATTGTGGGGGAGTTGGGAGGTAGGTTTTGTTGGGGTTTCTATGTTAATTAAAAAATATAAAAAAATACAAAAAATATATATTTGTTTAGGAAATTGGTTAAGTTAGTACATGTGTAGCCTTAGTTTATGTTGTCCTACTAGTATCTTCGGGGGGCAATGTTTAGATAGGTGTAGGTGTAAGTTATGATAAGTTAGTTTAGGTTAGTTTGATGTAGGGTAGTGTATGGGTTAATATAAATACAGAGTAACAGAGCACTCTAATAAGAGAGAATTAATATTCAAACAATATGGTAACAATAAATTTAGTGAGGTCAATAGATTCCTGTGTACTATTGTCTTTTAATTTGACATATGTCGAATGGTAAGGACACATAAATACAGTACAATAGAGATGAATTCATTTACATACAACCCAACTTTGTAATAAAATCTTTAGTACATAAATCCAGGAAATAGTAAGTGTTATGCTCTATGTAATGGATCCAGATCGAGTTGAAGAAACAGCCGACATGTGTTTCATCCCTAATGAGATACTTCTTCAAGGGTAACTGTAAAATAACAATGATGTGTTTTACCATTGCATAATTATTACTAGCAAAATCTCATTGTGTCCTGACCCATCACAATCGCTTTGTGATGTTTTATGCAAGTACAGCAAGTGGTTAAAGTGTTTAATCACCACACGACCAATAGTGAATATGTTAGGATGAGGATCGTCTTTGCTGATAACATTAGGAATCCGTTGGAACTAGTATCGAAAGATAGTAAGAAAAGGAGACCAAGAACACTATACCGTGAGAAAGAGTAAGAGAAGGGGAAAAGCCCTTGATGTCACCAAGATTGTCAGATATAACTAGGACATGTTTCTTACTAGTAAGTTGTGTCACAAAGAATACATTCTAAGATTGGCAAATGTAGATCATAATGTCAATCTTCTTTTGGAAAATACTCTGTATGATAATACAAGTATAAAGAGTAAGGCCCTCATTACAACCTCCCCACCGAGGCAGCGGGCGCCAGAATACCGTCGGTTCTGGTGGTATTTCTGGCTTCCTATTTTGACTTTTCCGCTGGGCCAGCAGGCGGTAACAGTGTTACCATCTGCTGGTCCAGCAAAAAAGTCACATCAACATTGCTGCCTGCTCGTAATACAGCCGGTGACAATGCTGATATGCAGTGTAGCGCCCGTCGCGCATATCACTGCCTGAAATTCGGGCAGTGAAATGCAGAATGGGGCTATGCCTGGGGGCCTCTGCACTGCCCATACCAAGTGCATGGGCAGAGCAGGGGGCCTCAGGGCCACCTCAAGTCCCCCTTACCGCCAGCCTTTCCTGGGGATTATGACCGCCAGGCAAAAGCCTGGCCGTATAGTGGAGGGGCCGGCGGTATAGCCGTGGCTATTGCGCCGCAGTCATAATAGCTGGTGGAACACCGCCAGCCTGTTGCCGGTGTTACCGCCAGCTTACCGCCGGCCGCCAGGGTTGTGATGAGGCCCTAAGTATTTATTGCATCTTAAGCACACCAAAAATGAGTAACCAAAATATAAATATTACTACTAACCTTCAAAATTGTTGAAACGTGAGTCAAAGTATGTTCATGAGAACCAAAATTAACGTCTCTCTATTCATGATCGGAATAAACCACAAGTAATATTTTCAGTCAAAGGTAAACAATAAAACCATATGTCCCGGTTCATAAATTGTAACCAGCTTGAGAGCCTTGATAAGCCTCCTGGTTATAATCTCTGTATTGGAATAAATGAGAGGCTCACTAAATCTGAAATCTTTGGCCATAGATTGAAAGAAAGTCTGCCAAACAATTCCTCAGAATTTAATGTGTAAAGTTTAAATCGAACCTCCAAGACACATAGGCGGTCCGGGGACCGCGGGAGCACCGCCAACAGGCTGGCGGTGCTCCCAAGGCATTCTGACCGCGGCGGTATGGCCGCGGTCAGAAACGGAAAACCGGCGGTCTCCCGCCGGTTTTCCGCTGCCCTGAGGAATCCTCCATGGCGGCGCAGCTTGCTGCGCCGCCATGGGGATTCCGACCCCCTCACCGCCATCCTGTTCCTGGCGGTTTTGACCGCCAGGAACAGGATGGCGGTGAGGGGTGTCATGGGGCCCCCGTAAGAGGGCCCCAAAAAGATTTTCAGTGTCTGCCATGCAGACACTGAAAATCGCGACGGGTGCTACTGCACCCGTCGCACCCTTCCCACTCCGCCGGCTCCATTCGGAGCCGGCTTCCTAGTGGGAAGGGGTTTCCCGCTGGGCTGGCGGGCGGCCTTCTGACGGTCGCCCGCCAGCCCAGCGGGAAACACAGAATAACCGCGGCGGTCTTCTGACCGCGTAGCGGTATTCTGTTGGGGGAACTTTGGTGGGCGGCCTCCGCCGCCCGCCAAAGTTAGAATCACCCCCATAGTAAGAATGAAGCAAACTGACAAATTAATTTCTTAACCAATTTTTGAAAGCGTCAAATGGAGTGTGTTCATACGTTAAGCAACTCAGAATCTGTAGTGAAATTTATCAGTATACCATCCAAGCCAAAAATAAAATAATGGAATATCAATCAACCAAATGGCCTGCCAAATAACTCTAAGAGAAATAATATAAAGAAATGACCATTGTCACATAAAATTTCAGTATGTAAAGTTCCACTTACATATAATACTGATATGCCCCTCAGTAGATTTGCACTGTTTGGAGCATGTTAGAGATCCGAGCGCCGCTAAGTCTTAAATAAATTCCAGGTTGTGCAGGAGTTTAAGTCCGTTACATAAAAGTGTGTCAGTGAACTTCTGTGTAACGTCTGGGACTAGCACGTAGCACTCGAATGCGTCATGCCTGCCTGGGAGAAATGGAAGTTAGAACAGCTAATCTCATTCATATGCCGAATCACCTGTGAAGAAAGACTTGTCTTCTTGAATTTAGACCATTGATTTCCAAATAAGTCTGTGATTATTAGTGAGAAAGTAATAAAGCGAAAAACGAAGACTAAGAAGAAAAAGAGCATCATAAAAGAAAACTGAAAATTAAAATGTGCACCAGAAAGATGGTGATAGGAAGAAGAAGGTGACTGTTCATAAATATGTAGTGAAATAAATCAAGCGCATTACTAATTCTTGTATTGGTTTTTAGAAAAGTTAGTTTCTTAAAATCACCGTTTTGACAAATGAATTGAGCCTCTCATGGTAAAAAATGCTTACAGAAAATGATATAATTCATTGTCTGGATTCATACCTCTATCTGTACCCCGTAATCTGATAATCCATCGAGCTTCATTTTCTCAGAGATCTATTGTATGATCCCCTCCCATCTGGTGAGATCTTAAGTGATTTATTCCCAAAAATTTGACAATGGGAAATTCAATTCCTGTATGATTTTCATTCATGTGTCTAACTAGTATTGCGTAATGCTCTCCTATGTTCTTGTATTTGATCCTTAAGCGCCCGGATTGTGCTGCCAACATCAATGCTCTCACAAGCACACTAAAGTACATATACTACGGATTTTGTACTACAGTTTATAAAGGAATCAATAACATAGGTTGTGCTTTGATTGAAACTGAACTGGTGTGTTTTGTGTATCGCTAAGCTGCACATATTGCAGTTTCCACATTGGAAGAATCCCTTAGGGAGATCTGGTAGCCATGTTTTCGTAGGAACATCATGTAAAGGTGGCAGGAAACTGTTATACACCAAGGCCCTGATTCTGACTCCGCCGTCCGCCAAGGTACCGCCGACAAATGACCGCACTGCGGTCAAATGACCGCGGCGGCCATTCTTACATTTCCGCTGGGCCGGCGGGCGCTCTCCAAAAGAGCGCCCGCCGGCCCAGCGGAAATGCCCCTGCAACGAGGACGCCGGCTCAGAATTGAGCCGGCGTAGTTGCAGGGGTGCGACGGGTGCAGTTGCACCCGTCGCGTATTTCAGTGTCTGCAAAGCAGACACTGAAATACTTTGTGGGGCCCTCTTACGGGGGCCCCTGCAGTGCCCATGCCATTGGCATAGGCACTGCAGGGGCCCCCAGGGGCCCCGCGGCACCCCCTACCGGCATCCTGTTCATGGCGGGTTTCCTGCCATGAACAGGATGGCAGTAGGGGGTGTCTGAATCCCCGTGCTCCGCCGCCATGGAGGATTCAATGGGGCAGCGGTAAACCGGCGGGAGACCGCCGGTTTACCCTTTCTGACCGCGGCTGAACCGCCGCGGTCAGAATGCCCTTGGGAGCACCGCCAGCCTGTTGGCGGTGCTCCCGTGGTCGGTGACCCTGGCGGTCACCGGCCGCCAGGGTCAGAATGACCCCCCAAGTCTCTGATGGTTTTACCTCTCTTGTGTATCATTTTAGGTTTGATTATAACAATCTGTGAAAGTGTTGAATCTGTGTTGGGTATGTGCAGTGTTTGTATAATATGTTGTAGATAGCCTTGCTATCACTACTGTATGGAGTACAAAAAAAGTGCTAGTTAAATCCCCTGCTGACTGCATTTTTGTACTTTTCTTAAAAGAGATGATCGTGGAACTTTGGCAATCTTGGTCCTTACTTGGGAGATAACATCTTTAGAATACCCCCTTTGTTGAAATATTTCTGAAAGATTGTCCAGTTCTAATTTACACAATTCCTGATCGCTACAATTTATCTTAATCCTTAACATTTCACCATGTAGTATTGAGGATATTTGACAGACCAGGTTTGCACTACTCACTAGTAATTGGGAATTACATGCTGTTGGTTTGCGATACAGTTTAATTTGTATATTGTTGTCATGACTTGAGATTTCAATGTCCAAAAAGAGAATGCCAGTTTTGTTATATTCAAGTGTGGTATGTATGTTGAAATTATTTTTATTCAAATAACAATGGAATTCTAAGAGTAATGTTTCCATTCCTGTCCAAATGAGTAAAATATCATCTATGTATCTACCCCAAAAGTACACATGCTCTGTCAGATGGGGAGGACCTTTAGACCATAGATGCACTAACTCAAAGTAACCCATATACAAATTGGCCTGTGAGGGAAAAAACGTGAGCCATTCATTACTCCTTGGGCAGGGATTTATTATTACTAAGTTGTTTTATAGCTAATCGTTCCTGGTGTGTTAGATTATGTAAATGTTGTGTCTTTCCTGAATTTACCTAGTTTTCAAATTCATAAAAGTCCCTGGTTACCAATTTACTAAATATATTGATTACATTATCCAATGCCAGACAGGGTATGAATGTCGATTGATGTTTTAATCCACTCTCTAGGGTCACATCTTGATAGATATCCAAATCTTGTAATATTTGTGTGTGCCCTGATTCTGTATTGTCGCCATCCTCTAATTTGAGCTTCAACTGTCAAATGAACCTAAAAAGGTCAATATGTATTTGAGTTGTGTCACAGTGTGTTGATGGACAGAAGCCCAAACTTTGCTCAAAACATTTATTTGATCTTGCATCAGCATATTATTAGATAAATTGACAATAGATATATTTCCACTCAAAGGGGCATCCCTGTTTGCACTCCCTTCTTGGGCAGACAATACTTCTAATTGTGTAAATTCTTGGATTTGGCTCTGGTTTGTATTCCTGAACTTTATTTTGACTCTATTCCTCCTTTAACCCGTGCGTATTCTTTTTGTTTTTGGAGTACTGGGGTAGGAGACTGGGTATGTATTCTTTTGTTTGCTAATATGAATCTTTTGGTCTCGTGTAAAAAACAAGAGGAGTTGCTTTCCTATGTTCTTGAACCAGTGCTAGCAGCGTCACTGCATACACTTCCATCATTATCTGGTCCCCTTGATATATCCGAGAGTTCAGATTCAGTTTCAGATGTCATGTCATTCTCTGTTAATTTACTTTCCAAAGTTTTGGTAGAACTACCATCAAATGTTTTTGCGAGAGTGTCTATTCTTCCATTCCTGTAATCATTTTCATCTCTACGAATCTTTGACAATCTTTTGTTTTTAATGTAATCCTGATGTCTGTCTAGGACCTCTTTAAGGACTTTGGCCCTCATTACAGCCCTGGCAGTAAATGTCGTCTACCGCCATGCCGACGGCCGCCAAGATACCGTGACCGCAGCGGTAATCTGCCATGGGTATTATGACCACACATAGAAATCCTCCACAATACAGACACCCACACAAGTCTGCCACACCAAAGGTCAGTGATAAACTGGCGATAGTAAAACCCACACCGTTACGCCTACAGGAATACGCCCACAGAATCATGACCCACGAATCAACGCAGCAGTCTTTCAACCGCAGTAAACCATTGGCGGTACACACCGCTGCGCTCAAAATGCACACACACTTACAAAACCACACTACATTGGACAAATCAAAATACACAGAACTGACACACATACACACACCACACCCTCACATACGATTATAAAACACAAACCCACATTACCCACAACCCTTTCACCAAAAAAAACAGAGAACAAGTACAGAGAGACAAGCAAAGAGCACACACTCACTCAGAAGCACAGAACACCATCACCCATACACCATCCACGCACATCACAGTATACACCCCAACACATCACCCCACACATCACCTCACACATCCTCACACATATCACTCACACCACATCCATGGAACCCCAGAAACACCACAGGTTTTCTGAGGAGGAGCTAAGGGTCATGGTGGAGGAAATCATCCAGGCATTCGGTTAACAGGTGCAGCAGATATCCATTGCAAGGAAGATGGAGCTATGTCGGAGTCAACGGGTCAACGCCGTGGGACAGCACCCAAGAAGAAGGGATGACATCAGGAAGAGGTGGAACGACCTACGAGGGAAGGTACGTTCTGTGGTTTCAAGACACCAGATTGCTGTACAGAGGACTGGCGGTGGACCCCCACCTCCTCCCCTGCAACTAACAACATGGGAGGAGCAAGTTTTGGCGATCATGCATCCTGAGGGCCTCGCAGGAGTAGCAGGAGGAGTGGACTCTGGTAAGTCAAATCTTAACTGTTATATCCCCACCCTACCTGCATGCCATCACAAACTCCTTCCCCTACCCTCACCCCCATCACTCCAACACCTCACATATACCCCACCATCACAACCCACCCATCCCAATACCAAGCCCTGCATGCAGCAACAATGCATGGACCCCAATCACAGACCTGCATGGACACCCATCATCCCAGCATGCCCAATAGAGAGACTTACCCAGCCCACAAAATCACCACTCACACAAGGGCAAGCCGACAGGGAAAGCACAATCATACAAGGAAACACACCCATTGCACAAGATGGCACACACAAATACATTAACAATGAATTTGCATCCCAACAGGACCCCTACCCAACGTCACCGGAGATGAGGTGCCAGCTACATCCAGACCTCCCCCCACAGAAGAGGCCCAAAGTGATGACAGCAGCTCTGCACGCCTGGATCACGATGACCAACCTGGCCCATCAGGGACCTTTGGACAGTTGGTTACCCTGCCACAGTCCCAGCCCACCACAGAGCCTCCCCCCTCAGGAATCACCAGCACAGCACCATCCCAGCGGGCCCATCCCTCTGTCCCCAGTACACGTCAATCAGCAGTGTGCCCACCACTACAGGGACCCCAGGCAACCCCACAAACACAGGATGATCAGGGACCTGGGGTCCGTGGCAGTGGGCACACGGTTCAGGGGACAGAGTCACAGGACAACAAGGAAGCTGGGGGGACTGCTGTGTGACAGGGGCAGGACAGGCCCAGGGAACCGACCCTCCACGAGGCACTCTCCAACATCCTGGGAGCATACCACCATTCCCAGGAGACCATGGGCCAGGTACTGGCCAAGTTACAGGAGACCCAGCGGCTGCAGGAGGGACAGTACCTGGGGATCAGGGAGGACCTAACTAAAATATACACCATCCTGATCACCATTGCAGGGGTGCTGGCTGACATGGGCAAGACCATGAGGGAGACAGTGGCACAATAAATGGCCCCTGACACTAGCCAAACTGAGGAACAGCCTTCCACCTCCACCGCCGCTAGTGGACAGGAGGCCCCGCCACAGGACCAACAGGCCACCAGCACCCCTCCCCCTGCTGAAGAAGAACCACCCAGCAAATGGTCCCTGCGATCCTGGCAGAAGACAGAGAACATTGCCAAGACCCCCGCCAGGAAGTAAAACTCTCCTGATTGTCACCCTTCTGTCCCACTATGTCACCCTGTCCACCCTGAACTGCCATTGCTCCACTTCCAATGCCCCATTGGACAATGCACCTGTGATACCAATAGACTGGACTCTAACTGGACATTCCTCCACCATCCCCCCAGCCCCTTGCACTTCCCCCATACTATTTTGCACAGAAAATAAACACCCTTGAAACAGAAACCATACTGAAGTCAGTGTAATGATTATAAAGATGTATTATTACAACATTATCAAAGCATTGCAATGTCTATGTTCAGTGAAATATATCACAAGATGACCTTTGGTGTGCAGCAGTACATATAGCAGTAGCCAGAATGGGGTACACAGATCTGAAAATAGTGATTCCAAAGGGAACAGTCAGTGTCCATAGACAGAGGGTAAGACGATGCCATGTACAATGTCCAAAAGTTTACTGTAATGTAAATTTGAGTTACAGTCTCTTACCTGTGTGTCACTGGAAGTACTGCTGTATAATGTTTGTTCTGTTCTCCACATCTTCTTCATCTGCCTTCTCTTCCTCACTGTCCACAGGCTCCACCGCTGCCACAAGACCATCTCCAGGCTCATCCTCCTGCAGAAAAGGCACCTGATGTCTCAAGGTCAGGTTGTGCAACATACAGCATGCCACGATAATCTGGCACATCTTCTTGGGTGAGTAGTACAGGGATCCACCAGTCAGTTGGAGGCACCGGAACCGGGCCTTCAGGAGGCCGAAGGTTCTCTTAATAATTCTCCTTGTACGCCCATGTGCCTCATTGTAACGTTCCTCTGCCCTTGTCCTGGGGTCAATAGCCATTAGAGGTTGGGGTAACCAGAGACACCTGTAAATATTGAGGGACAACTCCATACCCAGACACACACTAACCCTTAGGCACAACCCCATACCCAGGCACCTTCCTATAGTGGGTGGGGACCTTGGGCTCACCTATTATCCACACCCGGTGCCTCTGGAGTTGGCCCATCACATAAAGGATGCTACTATTCCTCAAGATATAGGCGTCATGCACAGAGCCAGGATATTTGGCATTCACATGGGAGACGTACTGGTCTGCCATAAACACCATCTGCACATTCATCGAGTGATAGCTTTTTCTATTCCTGTAAACCTGTTCATTTCTGAACAAATGCCACATGTGTACCATCAATGGCACCAATGATGTAGGGGATATATCCCAGGACATAGAAGTCAGCTTTCATTGTGGCCAAAATCCTCCACCTGGGGGAAAACGATGTAGCTGCGCTTGTGTTTCAGCAGGGCAGACAACACTCTGGTCAACATGTTGGAGAACATTGGCTGAGACATTCCTTATGCCATGGCCACTGTAGTTTGAAATGAACCACTTGCCAGGAAATGAAGCACTGAAAGAACCTGCACTAGAGGGGGGATTCCTGTGGGCTGGTGGATAGCTGACATCAGGTCTGGCTTCAATTGGGCACACAAGAATTGTGGCACAATCAAGTCTGTATGTGATGATAATGTGTCTGTCCTCCATTGTCGACAGGTCCTTCAGGGGTCTGTACACCGCCAGGATGCTACCATCTCATCATCTGCCTCAGCGGTTGTATCCTATGGAGGAGAACGGTGAGCAGAAGGTCATATTTCCACATAGAATGCACAACTGTTGCTGAAGTTAGGTCACAGAAGCAGTATGTGAAGTCGAGAGTCAGTTGATGGGCCAATGTCTGCTGTGACGCAGTTAGGTGCTATGCCAAGTGCCCCCCTGAAATGGCCGCTGCCTGACAGGTGGGGAAGGACAAGTGGAAATGAGGTAAGAGCGCTGGCGTTGTGCAACTTCGCATTGGTTATCATTGGGCCCAATGGGTTCCAGGAGCCAATGGCGATGTACGCAGGCGGTGACAGTATGCACCGCCGCGGTAGTGACTGCCATTTTCTAACAACTCACTCACTTGCTACCTGACCGTCAACAGGAGAGGACATACACTGCAAGTGCTGCTGTGACCTGTGTCTGGAAGTGACAATTGCTCATTTGTCTGGGGAAAGGGCCCCTCCCTTCACTGCGGAGGAGTTGTAGAAACTGGTGGATGGGATCTTACCTCAGTACATGTCACTGTACGGTCCTCCAGACAAACAGGTGAGTACACTGAGAGCATGATGTGTGGGCAATGCATGTTTTGAGTGGTGTCGATGTAAGCCACATGTTGGGGGGTGCTGAGGCGTCCTGGCCTGAGTGCTGCATGAGAGGTGGTCAGTGTATATGCGTCAGGGCATTGCTGGGAACTGGGGGGGCAATGAGTATGCCGGTCCGGATGGGTGAGTAATTTCCTTTCCTCCTGTCTTTTCCCTCTAGGTCCACGCCCACCAGAAAAAGGGTATTTGGCATGCCATCACCAAGGAGGCGCGGACCCGGGGGGTCTATCACAGGTAGAGCACACACTGCCGCAAGAGATGGGAGGACCTGCGCCGCTGAATGAAGAAAATGGCGGAGGCCCAACTGGGGCTGGCCTCCCTATGTAAAAGGGGTGCCCATCGCACCATGACCCCCCTGATGTTCTGCATCCTGGCGGTGGCCTATCCGGAGTTGGATGGGTGCTTGATGGCATCTCAGCAGCCACAAGGGGGTGAGTACAGATTCTGATTCCTGACTTTGCACGCTTTAGAAGGTAGCTGGTTTGGGTATGTGGGCTGTGGATGACCCTAGGCCAGGGCGATCATGACAGGGTAGGTCCCTTGTGTGCAGGCTCTAAAGCACTCCAAACCAAATGGTGTGAGTGGGCATATACTACTGGGCAGCATCCTGTGGGTGTCAGGTGTGCAGATGCTGGCATTAGCCATTATACCCCATGGGCTTGTGACTACCTTAGTGACTGGTTTGGCATGGCCTAGTGCATAGGGCTGATCCCTGTGTGTTGTGTATGCCAACGGTAGTGGTGTTGCAGGCATTGACCATGTGTATCTTCTGTCTCTCCCCCCCCTTTTTGTTTTGTCACCCTGTACTTGTGTGCATTAGCATCATCTGGTGGAAGAGCAGAGGCACTGGCGACGGAGAGAGCTGCATCCCACATGGCCCATTACTTTGTATGTATATTGTTTATCTAAACAGAAACCTTTTTCTGGCTATTGTTTACACATCAGGGCAAGAGGTGTGTTGTAACATATGAGCACCAAAAACTATGTAACAAAAACTCTTTGGGGAATACAAATTGGATTTGCATTAACGTAATAGTGTTTAGGTTAGATTTTGATATGAGGTTCTTGATATGTTTTAATACATCCTGTTAGTATTAGACACTTATCTCTCCATGTTGATTGAGTGTCTGGGTGTTCTCATGTGTGCACTGGCCAAGTAGGATGAATGTCTTAGGGTATGCTCTCTGTCTTTATTTCCATGGATGACCATGTGCATCCCCTACGACCAAAGAGCTGTCAGATTGGCTGTTAAATGACATCAGGTACTCAAAACATTTGTCATCCACAGTTCCAGCTATTCACATTGTGTATATATATATATATGGAATCTTTGACAGGCAAGTGTGGAACTTCAACTGTCATCGCTGGGGTCTGGCAGAATTATTTGTGGAAAGTGTGGCACAAATGACATCAGCCATTTAAGGGTCTGTGTCCTGGCACACTGACAGCTGCCCATCACTGATGAAATTTGCCTCTTCAGCACCACACATATTAGTTGTACTGGTGCTCTCCTCTGGGTAAACTTGATTCTGACCCATACATGCCATATATCAACTTCCATGGATATCTGTTCAATGCATGTATTTAAGGCTCAGACTAAGTTGATTGTAGCCCACAACATCCTCATTCACATTTTTCATTTTAGAATCCTAGTGTGTGGCTTTGAGTCTGACAGTAATGCACACATGTAATTAGGTTCTGTTCTCATTGAAATAGTTTCAAACAATGCATACATTTAGCTGAGTTGATGGATCACAGTAAACGTTGACATGTTACATGTGAACAAGGAGATTTATTTACAGGTGCAAGTGTATTTTCCAATGCAATACAATGTCCAGTTCACAGACTCCATGAGAGATCTTGAGCCAATTGTTGCACATTCAGAGTCCAAGGGTGAAGGGCATGTTGTGAGACATGGTTAGGAGAAGTGTGCATTAGTGAGGAGGTATCCAAATTGCTAACAGGTATGAATTGAGACAATGACAGTACATACCAGACAAGTCAACAGTGGTTGAATGAAGAGGGCTCATTCCAGCTGTCATAACACTGGCATGATCTAAAGCACAGAACTAAAGAGATACTGCCCATGTGGCACAGACTGTTGCTACCGGGTGGTTTTCCATGTGAATGTAGTTCCCCCCACATCTTCATCCTCTGATATGTGTGGTGCCTCCTGTGCCATGGGTGGTGCTGTTGTTGAGGTCCAGAAGGCCACACACACATCAGGGGTTAGGGAAGTGGAGTCAAAGGTCCCAGCAGCTGCCATTTGTGGGAACAAATAAGGCATCCCTGCAGCAAGGAGGAACTGCTGATTTCTCAACACCGCAGCAACATCACAGTGGTAGGCAGCCATGTTTTCCATGAGAGAGGCCACTTCCCACTGTATGGACTCCAGTGTAATCTGTATAGCCCCCAGCCTCTTGTCTAACATGCTGCTGGCACTTTGGCAGGGCAATTGTTTAAGCCTCTGCCTCATGACAGCAGCTATGTTGGCCAGGGACTACTGGAGTCCATGTAGCGTGGAGTGGATGCCTCTGATGGCAGCTGAGCTGTCCTTATTTGGACTGAGGCACCTCTGCACTCCCTCTAGGCTGCCTGCCATGGTCTCCATCCACACCGGCACCTACTTGACCAGCTCCCGCTGGACTCAAGTCAAGGCTGTGTCAGTAATGGCTGGTGCTGTGTGTTGGTAGCTGGGTAGGTCATGTGGAGATCCTGCAACAATGTGTGTCCTCCCTGCGACTGGAGGTGGTGTCTGGAGGGAAACTAGGACATCCTGGAGAGTCTCTTTATTGATGGTCGGCAACTGGTCATCCATGTCATCTGCAAAATCCAGAACAGGCAGGTCGGCACGAGGTAAGACATCATCCTCTGCAATGAGATAGTGATATGTCAATCTTTGACTGTGGTGGCTGTTGACATGGTACATCATTTACTTGCTGCTGGAGGCTCAGTAAAATGTTACAGACCCCAGGTTGTAGTTGTAAATGATGTGTTTCATTGTGCATCACACATGGGGCAACCTTTCAAGGTATTTTGTGCTTTGATCCCACACCACCAAAATCCTTGGAGGGTCCTTGCAGGCTCCTGCCACTGACACCATTGTGGCACATAATTTACCTGCCTATGCACCATGGTGGACATTCCCACAGTAGTGTAATGTGTGCTGTCACTCTTTTGGTGCTATAATGCATTGGTACATGAATGATGGCACTAGTGCAGCAAAACCCAGGTAGGTCACATTGTGTTACATTCTCATTTGCTTCTGGCAGGCCCAACACGTGCGCTAATTAGAAGAGACAGAACAACTATTAGGGATTGTCCCCTCCATTAGTTTGTCCCTCTCTACATTTGGGACATTTCCTTGCATACAGCATATCTGCCACATGCATGTGTTGGGCTAAGGATGTAGAATGTGGATCAATGCATGCATTTTGAGACTTTGTTCATGTGGCACAAGGGGAATGTGCAGATTGGATCCACATGGGCAATTATTTGCATGATGGAACAGTTACATTAAGGGCTAGTGACATTGTGATGAACCATGTTTACTGGAATATGGCACGTCCGTGCAATTCCCCCTGCACCTGTGCAGATTTGTTCTCCCTGCACCAATGCAGGCATCCTTGCACCATAGTGAAGGGGTGCCTGCGTTGGGGGGATAGATTGTTTGTATGCAGGCAACCGTCCCTTCCTGCACATGTACAAGCAATAATGGCAAGGTGTCATTTCTATGTGTGCTGCAGGATGCAGCACACATGAGAAGAGCAATTACACAAGGAGGGAGGAAAGCATTTTGCCTTGTTGCACTACTCTGACACCACCCCTGGGGTGGTGTTGACTTCAGTCGCAGTCTCTGATGAACATGTTGTGTTGGATCTAGGGCAATAACAATATGCAATGGTTGTTGTTGTTGCACAGCCACAGCCACACTAATTGCACGCCCCTTCGGGGGAATGAGCTGCATATTTATAAGGTGGTGTAAAACCATAGTAAGTGGCTTATTGTCCACGCTGTGTATATTTTGGAGTGCATTGTGCAAGCAGAGCATCACTACAAGTATGGCTTGGGTGGCGATGGGGCATTTTGATTCAGGGCCTATGTGTCCAGATGCAATACTTAGCATGCATTGAGTGCCATTTGTGACATTCCAGATTGTCCTCCCCTGCAAATCACCCTACATTTATGGTAGTTCTTGGTAGTCTGCACTGTCCTGTGATTCTGGTGACCAGTTCATCCAGGTATACCAGTGGTGTGGGACTTCCCCCTCCAGTCTGTAGTGCTGCCTTTCGGTTCCTGGCCAGTTTATCCTTAGTTCTGAGCTTGCAATCGTGCTGGTGCTTCTTGCAATTAGTGACATTTGGCCTCTTTCCTACCTATTGCCAAATTGGAGGTGACAAAGCGCTGGTGTTGGTGCTCCGTCACCTCTCTGACCAAGATATCATGCTCCTCCTCACTAAAGAGACACTTTTGCTTCCTCTTCTCCTTCTCCTGGGACTTTTCTGGACCCTCCTGGCTAGTGCTTGGCTAATTGGGATCTCCCTGGTGTCTCTCCTGGCCAGCATTCTCCATTTTGTCTTCCCAAATGTTTTTTCCTTGCTCATGTGTGTTTTTTTATGGTAATGCGGGTAAGTATGGCGCTAACGTGCCGCGAAACGGTCTAGTGCCACATTTTGGAGCATTAGTGTAATTATTTCTTGCGGCATGTTGCAGTGGTTAGCGTAATTTTTTTGGTGATAACTATTCCTTAGTGCAATCGGGTGTCATTTTTTAAAATATGGTACACTGATGTCGCTAGGGAATGACGTTAGCTCACGGTAAAGATTTTTGATGTACAACTGCGCTAGCAAAGTTGTGCGACATATTTCTCCAATATGGGCCAGAGTATTTAAACCTTATATACTATGAAAATCTAAGGGTACTGAGGGATATGCACCACAGTGCATACCCCTCAGTACCCTTACATACCCAGTATATACGCCTTCTATACTCTGAATATGTAACGGTGCCAAGATACTATGGGGGTGATTCTGATTCTGGCGGGCGGCGGAGGCCGCCCGCCAGAATTCCGCCCTCCATTATACCGCTCCGCGGTCAGAAGACCGCGGAGGGTATTATGAGTTTTTCCCTGGGCTGGCGGGCGGTCTCCAAAAGACCGCCCGCCAGCCCAGGGAAAAACTCCCTTCCCACGAGGATGCCGGCTCGTAATCCAGCCGGCGGAGTGGGAAGGTGCGACGGGTGCAGTGGCACCCGTCGCGTATTTCAGTGTCTGCAAGGCAGACACTGAAATACTTTGCGGGGCCCTCTTACGGGGGCCCCTGCCGTGCCCATGCCATTGGCATGGGCACGGCAGGGGCCCCCAGGGGCCCCGCGACCCCCCCTACCGCCATCCTGTTCATGGCGGCTTTCCCGCCATGAACAGGATGGCGGTAGGGGGGGTCAGAATCCCCTCGGCGGCGCAGCGAGCTGCGCCGCCTTGGAGGATTCTTAGGGCAGCGGAAAACCGTCGGGAGACCGCCGGTTTTCCTGCACTGACCGCGGCCAAAGCGCCGCGGTCAGAATGCCCTGCGGGGCACCGCCGGCCTGTCGGCGGTGCTCCCGCCGACCCTGGCCCCGGCGGTCTATGACCGCCGGGGTCAGAATCACCCCCTATATGCAGAAGTGCAGTCAGTGGTTTTTAAATGTGGCCAGAAGAGGTAGCTGCCCCTCTATGTTTAAATATCACTGCAGATTAAAGTTTAATCTGCAGTGGTTTCTAAATATATAGGTACTGCTCCCTCTTCTAGCCCTGTTTAAAAACCAATCAGTGCAGATTAATTCTGCCAGAAGAGCAGCAGAATTTCAGAATTACTAAATTCCTCCAATTCTGCCAGCGGAATAAAACATACTGCCCACCTCTAAATGTGACCATTTCTGTCAACAGTCTGGGGTCGAACAGAAAATGGAGAGGGGGGTTGCAGGTCTTTTGAAGAGGTACGACCCAAAATTTAGCACACTTCACATTACGTCCTGAAAGGGTTGCAAAATCAGAGAACACCTGTGCTACGGTGGACAAGTCCATACACGCATCACAGACATAACGCAGGATATCATCAGCATATAATGATATTACATGGGTCTTAGTTCCAGTTGGTATCCCCTATTCAGCTCCGTATAGGAGGAGGTGGGCTGCCAAAGGCTCCATTGCCCAGGCAAACAATAGCGGTGAAAGGGGGCAGCTCTTTCTGGTGCCTCTACACACAGTAAAGGAACTAGAGATACATTTGTCTCTTTCACACAAACTGTAGGGGTGGAATACAAAATTTGTATCCACTTTCACCCACAGGGGCCTATACCAAACAGTTTCAATAATATTCACCTTGGTGTTTTGATAAAATCCGGACACTCCTTTACTAATATGAAAATCTGCATGTGCAAGTTTCTTAAATGTGCATTTTGACACATATTTTCTGCTAAATCTAGCTGCCGGTGGAAGAGACACTCCACAATTTGAACAGAAGGGTCAGATCAAAGGAATATGAAATACAAGCCTTTTAAAAATGTAATGTAGATATAAATACATGTTTACATCAACAGAAAACTATGATTTATTGCCAAAAAAGTATCCTATCAACAAAGGGTTGGTAGAGAGCCCTTAAATCCCAAATCACTCGTAGCTTTATACAAGGGAGACAGTTTATATGTACTCTGCACTAGCTGAGTCTTGTGTTGTGGGACCACTCCACTGGTGCGGGGGTGGAGTCCTACAGGGAAAGGTGCCAGACCCCTTGCAGGAACGGCATTGTGGTATGCCCCTGACGTAAGGGGCATAGTAAATAAAGGGGCGAGCGACCTGGCGCCAAGGGTCAGTGTGTAACTTTAGTGTCTTGTGTGTGTGTTTCAATTAGCTGTGCTGTGCCTCAGGCCTTCCAGTACACAACAATACTGGCGATGCGGGCCAAGGAGACGGCTCTCGCTCGTCTCTCTCACCATACCTGCTTGTAGCGGGTCGAGGTTTTCACCCCGCCTGTTGGCGTCGCTCCGGTGGTCTCCCCAGCCTTCGGAGAGCCGGAGTGCGCTAGTTCGCTGTAGCAGAGGCCAGGTAGGTGCTCCAACTGCTGCTTTCTCTTGGTGACCTGTGTCCCTGCCAGGTGAGGCCCCCATCAGGAGACACAGCAAGAAAGAGGAGATGCTGAGTGGCTCGTCATGTGCCGGTCTTGTGGGGGAAATACGAATGTGCCATGAGCCTCGTTCTGAGGCTGTAATCCCACCCTCCCCGGCAGCTCTGGGTGGTGCAAAGCAGTGTCCGTAAGGGGACAAACTGTGAGGACATGCTCCATGCTCAAGTGGCTCCCGCTGAGCCACCACAGCAGTGCCAACAACAAGGTGAGCACACCTGGTGCCAAGATCCTGCAGTGCCTGAAAGCCTGGACACTAGTCCATTGCAAACAAGGAATGAACATCACGCAGAAAGACCTCAGACCCCATTGCAGCCATCATATGTATAGACTGACGCACCGTGGTACCAGCCAACTGCTCACCACCTACAACCTGCTCGAAAACCAGCATCCATCTCTGCTGATCCATGGCATCCATTCCAGTGCTGGAGCCATTTGTGGTGGACAGACCCCAAGCAGTGAGATGGAAAACGTGGGAAGAGAGTTTGCAAAATTACTTTGCGGCAGTGGCGCTAGATCCTGATAGACAATGATTCATGCTCCTACACCTCGGCTGCACTGCGATACATAAAATTAACAATTCAGTGGTGAAAGAAGGCCCACCCTTCTCCTACCAGTCCCTGAAGCGGGCCCTCACCACGCACTTTGAATCTCTCGCCAACCCAGACTACGAGAGGTTCCTTCTTCGGCAAGCCAGACAACTCCCGGAGGAGTCAGTGGACACTTTCTATGCCCGACTCAATGATCTAGCCAGCACCTATACCCTGCCCAACACAGAAGACAAGGAACGAGCACAGTTTAGTCAGGTGTGCCATTCAACAAAGCTAAGAGAACACATCCTGCAGGTTCCGGGCATGGCTATGGCAGACATGCTCACCATGGGGTGGTCGAAGGAGTTGTCCAGAGTGCACGCAGCTCATATGGAATCAGCGCTACAGAAGCCGATGAAGACGGAACCTGTAAATGTGATTTCGGCAGGCATGCCAGCAAAGAAAAAGGCCTGACCCAAGCCGCTAGGCCATTCTTGTACCTGTTACATGTGTGGAGGGGCATACCCGCACCAGGGAAAGTGCCCAGCTCAAGGGAAGCAATGCACGAACTTCAAAAAGCGTAACCACTTTGCCAAAGTGTGTCGCTGCATGCCTGTGCCAAAATCTACCATGACTAAAACAGTCCATGCTGCTCATGCACCCCCCCATTAGGAGGAAGAACAAGACATGGATGATGACAATGACCAAGAGGGGACTATTCACGTCACCAATGCCACGCAACCCTGTGGTCTTCCCCGGAAGAGAATTCAAAGGTGCAGAGTCACGGTCACAGGTCAACAGGTGTCAGCCCTCATCGACATGGGTGCATCCATTAATATTCTAGCACACTCAGTACTTAAAACATATGCCATTGGGTCCTTAACACCGCTAGCAGGAGTTCTCACGACGGACTTCACATATGAAACCAAGACCACCTGTGCCAAGATTTATGTCACCAAAGGGGTTCAGGAATGCCACTGAGCTGCCGCACTGCAGAGGAGCTCAACTTAGGGGGTCATATTGACCCCGGCCGGCGGCGGAAGCTGCCGGCCTGGCTGGGACCGCCAGAAGACCGTACCGCGGTCAAAAGACCGCGGCGGTCATTCTGGGTTTCCCACTGGGCTGGCGGGCGACCGCCAAAAGGCCACCCGCCAGCCCAGTGGGAAACACCCTTCCACGATGAAGCCGGGTCCGAATGGAGCCGGCGGAGTGGAAGGGGTGCGACGGGTGCAGTAGCACCCGTCGCGAATTTCAGTGTCTGCTAAGCAGACACTGAAATTCAAAGTGGGGCCCTCTTACGGGGGCCCCTGCAGTGCCCATGCCATTGGCATGGGCACTGCAGGGGCCCCCAGGGCCCCCACGACACCCCATACCGCCATCCTGTTCCTGGCGGCCGAAACCGCCAGGAACAGGATGGCGGTCGGAAACCCCATGGCGCCGCAGCAAGCTGCGCCGCCATGGAGGATTCCCATGGGCAGCGGAAAGTCGGCGGTACACCGCCGACTTTCCGTTTCTGGCCGCGGCTGTACCGCCGCGGTCAGAATGCCCAAAGGAGCACTGCCAGCCTGTTGGCGGTGCTCCCGCGGACCCCGGCCCTGGCGGTTTTTACCGCCAGGGTCGGAATGACCCCCTTAGTGTTGTTCGCCTTCAGTGTACACATAGGGGCCCTTGATGACCCGGTAAAAGAATACTCATCAGTGTTTGAGGGCATTGCGTGCCTGAAAGGACAGCCTGTGGATCTGCGCATTGACACTTCCATTCAACCTGTAGCTTTGAAACATCAGCGCATAGCGTTCCACCTGCGTCCCAAAGTGGAAAATGAGCTGCGAAAGCTGGAAGAAGCTGATATCATTGAGCGAGTGGAGGGGCCAACACCGTGGGTCTCACCCATTGTTGTGACTCGCAAGCCAAAAAACCCCAGTGAGGTGAGAATTTGTGGGGACATGCGCCTACCAAATCTGGCCATTCTGCGGGAGCGTCATCTAACCCCGACCGTAGAAGACATTGGGCCTGATTCTGACTTTGGCGGGCGGTGGAGGCCGCCCGCCAAAGTCCCGCCGACAAATGACCGCACCGCGGTCAAAAGACCGCGGCGGCCATTCTTACATTTCCGCTGGGCCGGCGGGCGCTCTCCAAAAGAGCGCCCGCCGGCCTAGCGGAAATGCCCCTGCAACGAGGATGCCGGCTCCGAATGGAGCCGGCGGCGTTGCAGGGGTGCGACGGGTGCAGTGGCACCCGTCGCGTATTTCAGTGTCTGCATTGCAGACACTGAAATACTTTGTGGGGCCCTCTTACGGGGGCCCCTGCAGTGCCCATGCCATGGGCATGGGCACTGCAGGGGCCCCGCGGCACCCCCTACCGCCATCCTGTTCCTGGCGGGAGACCCGCCAGGAACAGGATGGCGGTAGGGGGTGTCAGAATCCCCATGGCGGCGGAGCGCGCTCCGCCGCCATGGAGGATTCTCCCGAGCAGCGGAAAGTCGGCGGGAGACCGCCGACTATCCGTTTCTGAACGCGGCTGAACCGCAATAGATCCTGATAGACAATGATTCATGCTCCTACACCTCGGCTGCACTGCGATACATAAAATTAACAATTCAGTGGTGAAAGAAGGCCCACCCTTCTCCTACCAGTCCCTGAAGCGGGCCCTCACCACGCACTTTGAATCTCTCGCCAACCCAGACTACGAGAGGTTCCTTCTTCGGCAAGCCAGACAACTCCCGGAGGAGTCAGTGGACACTTTCTATGCCCGACTCAATGATCTAGCCAGCACCTATACCCTGCCCAACACAGAAGACAAGGAACGAGCACAGTTTAGTCAGGTGTGCCATTCAACAAAGCTAAGAGAACACATCCTGCAGGTTCCGGGCATGGCTATGGCAGACATGCTCACCATTGGGTGGTCGAAGGAGTTGTCCAGAGTGCACGCAGCTCATATGGAATCAGCGCTACAGAAGCCGATGAAGACGGAACCTGTAAATGTGATTTCGGCAGGCATGCCAGCAAAGAAAAAGGCCTGACCCAAGCCGCTAGGCCATTCTTGTACCTGTTACATGTGTGGAGGGGCATACCCGCACCAGGGAAAGTGCCCAGCTCAAGGGAAGCAATGCACGAACTGCAAAAAGCGTAACCACTTTGCCAAAGTGTGTCGCTGCATGCCTGTGCCAAAATCTACCATGACTAAAACAGTCCATGCTGCTCATGCACCCCCCCATTAGGAGGAAGAACAAGACATGGATGATGACAATGACCAAGAGGGGACTATTCACGTCACCAATGCCACGCAACCCTGTGGTCTTCCCCGGAAGAGAATTCAAAGGTGCAGAGTCACGGTCACAGGTCAACAGGT
Source organism: Pleurodeles waltl (assembly GCF_031143425.1). Lineage (NCBI taxonomy): Eukaryota > Metazoa > Chordata > Amphibia > Caudata > Salamandridae > Pleurodeles > Pleurodeles waltl. The sequence continues at coordinate 433,207,985 of NC_090440.1, read as the reverse complement.
GTCAGCCCTCATCGACATGGGGGCATCCATTAATATTCTAGCACACTCAGTACTTAAAACATATGCCATTGGGTCCTTAACACCGCTAGCAGGAGTCTTCACGACGGACTTCACATATGAAACCAAGACCACCTGTGCCAAGATTTATGTCACCAAAGGGGGGTCAGGAATGCCACTGAGCTGCCGCACTGCAGAGGAGCTCAACTTAGGGGGTCATATTGACCCCGGCCGGCGGCGGAAGCTGCCGGCCTGGCTGGGACCGCCAGAAGACCGTACCGCGGTCAAAAGACCGCGGCGGTCATTCTGGGTTTCCCACTGGGCTGGCGGGCGACCGCCAAAAGGCCGCCCGCCAGCCCAGTGGGAAACACCCTTCCACGATGAAGCCGGCTCCGAATGGAGCCGGCGGAGTGGAAGGGGTGCGACGGGTGCAGTAGCACCCGTCGCGAATTTCAGTGTCTGCTAAGCAGACACTGAAATTCAAAGTGGGGCCCTCTTACGGGGGCCCCTGCAGTGCCCATGCCATTGGCATGGGCACTGCAGGGGCCCCCAGGGGCCCCACGACACCCCATACCGCCATCCTGTTCCTGGCGGCCGAAACCGCCAGGAACAGGATGGCGGTATGGGGGTCGGAAACCCCATGGCGCCGCAGCAAGCTGCGCCGCCATGGAGGATTCCCATGGGCAGCGGAAAGTCGGCGGTACACCGCCGACTTTCCGTTTCTGGCCGCGGCTGTACCGCCGCGGTCAGAATGCCCAAAGGAGCACCGCCAGCCTGTTGGCGGTGCTCCCGCGGACCCCGGCCCTGGCGGTTTTTACCGCCAGGGTCGGAATGACCCCCTTAGTGTTGTTCGCCTTCAGTGTACACATAGGGGCCCTTGATGACCCGGTAAAAGAATACTCATCAGTGTTTGAGGGCATTGTGTGCCTGAAAGGACAGCCTGTGGATCTGCGCATTGACACTTCCATTCAACCTGTGGCTTTGAAACATCAGCGCATAGCGTTCCACCTGCGTCCCAAAGTGGAAAATGAGCTGCGAAAGCTGGAAGAAGCTGATATCATTGAGCGAGTGGAGGGGCCAACACCGTGGGTCTCACCCATTGTTGTGACTCGCAAGCCAAAAAACCCCAGTGAGGTGAGAATTTGTGGGGACATGCGCCTACCAAATCTGGCCATTCTGCGGGAGCGTCATCTAACCCCGACCGTAGAAGACATTGGGCCTGATTCTGACTTTGGCGGGCGGTGGAGGCCGCCCGCCAAAGTCCCGCCGACAAATGACCGCACCGCGGTCAAAAGACCGCGGCGGCCATTCTTACATTTCCGCTGGGCCGGCGGGCGCTCTCCAAAAGAGCGCCCGCCGGCCTAGCGGAAATGCCCCTGCAACGAGGATGCCGGCTCCGAATGGAGCCGGCGGAGTTGCAGGGGTGCGACGGGTGCAGTGGCACCCGTCGCGTATTTCAGTGTCTGCATTGCAGACACAGAAATACTTTGTGGGGCCCTCTTACGGGGGCCCCTGCAGTGCCCATGCATGGGCACTGCAGGGGCCCCCAGGGGCCCCGCGGCACCCCCTACCGCCATCCTGTTCCTGGCGGGAGACCCGCCAGGAACAGGATGGCGGTAGGGGGTGTCAGAATCCCCATGGAGGCGGAGCGCGCTCCGCCGCCATGGAGGATTCTCCCGAGCAGCGGAAAGTCGGCGGGAGACCGCCGACTTTCCGTTTCTGACCGCGGCTGAACCGCCGCGGTCAGAATGCTCGACGGAGCACCGCCAGCCTGTTGGCGGTGCTCCCGTGGTCGGTGACGACCGCCAGGGTCAGAATGACCCCCATTGTGGCAGAAGTCAGTGGGTCTCTATTGTTCTCCAAGATAGACCTCCGAGCAGGGTACCACCAGCTGCTGCTAGTGCCAGAGCCAAGAGCATAAATACGTTTTCAACACATGTTGGACAGCGGTGTTACAAGCAAGTTAGATTTGGGGTGTCAAGAGCTTCAGAGGTGTTCCAGGACACCATAAAAGGCGTGTTGGTGGGACTAAAATAAGTCAATAAATGTGAGCGGCGATATCCTGGTGCATGCCTCTACCATCAAGGAGCACCTTGAAAGAATTTGCGCCACCTTCCATCACCTACATCAAAATGGTCTGACATTCCCCCAGGAGAAGTGCAAATTTCTACAACAGGACATTGCATTCTTCGGATACCATTTCTCAGAAAAAGGTGGCTGACCTGATCCTGAGAAAGTCAGAGACATCCAATTGGCACCTGCCCCCACCTCTGTCATGGGCATCCGCAGCTTCTCAGGGATGGTCACCTACTGTGAGAGATTCATCCAGAACTTGACATCTCTCACCGCACCCCTAAGAGAGCTAACCAAGGTAACTGCCACTTCGGAGTATGGCCCCCCTCACGAAGCCGCATTCCAAGTGACCAAACAAGCCCTGTCCGCAAGCACCACACTGGTATGCTTTGATCCGTCCAAAGAAACAGAACTGTACGTGGACGCCAGTCCAGTGGGACTTGGGGCCATCTTGTCACAAAGAGGATGTGAGGGAGAGTGGGCTCCGGTTGTGTATGCCAGCCGAGCGCTAACCAAAACCGAGCAACAGTATTCACACATCGAAAAGGAGGTGATAGCAATGCAGTGGTGCTGTCATCACTTTCACCTTTATTTCTATGGCCAGCCATTTACCGTGCACACCGACCACAAGCCCCTCATTCCCCAGTTGAATGGGTCATTCTCCAAACCGCACCCACGGATTGAAAAATGGATCCTCCAGCTACAGGAGTACCAATTCTAGTGGTGTATCGGCCGGGAGCTCAGAATCCAACAGACTATGGCCCTCATTCTGACCTTGGCGGGCGGCGGAGGCCGCCCGCCAAAGTCCCGCCGTCAGGTTACCGTTCCGCGGTCGAAAGACCGCGGCGGTAATTCTGACTTTCCCGCTGGGCTGGCGGGCGGTCGCCTTCAGACCGCCAGCCAGCCCAGCGGGAAAGAGGCTTCCACGATGAAGCCGGCTCGGAATCGAGCCGGCGGAGTGGAAGCTGTGCGACGGGTGCAGTTGCACCCGTCGCGTATTTCACTGTCTGCGCAGCAGACAGTGAAATACATGTAGGGGCCCTCTTACGGGGGCCCCTGCAATGCCCATGCCAGTGGCATGGGCACTGCAGGGGCCCCCAGGGGCCCCGCGACCCCCCCTACCGCCATCCGGATCTCGGCGGTCCGACCGCCGGGATCTGGATGGCGGTAGGGGGGGTCGGAATCCCCGCGGCGGTGCAGCAAGCTGCGCCACCGCGGAGGATTCAATGGGGCCGCGGTACACTGGCGGGACCCCGCCAGTGGTGCCGGTCCGACCGCGGCTTTACCGCCGCGGTCGGAATCCCCATTGGAGCACCGCCGGCCTGTCGGCGGTGCTCCCGCGGTCCTCCGCCCTGGCGGTCAAAGACCGCCAGGGTCAGAATGACCACCTATCTCTCAAGGCATGCCAAACCTGCCACGGCCCAGGAAGAAGCCAATGCTGCGGATGTGGAAGAATACGTGAGGTTAGTGGTGGAGAGGTCATGACCCCTTCCAATCTCATTGGAAGAAATCAGGACAGCCACGCAAGCAGATGAATGCCTGCAGTTGGCCAAATCCAGTGTCCTCAGCAGAAGATGGCACTTCATGAGGCACAACCTAGCCAGAAGAAGGGCGAAAGCTCATATGACACTGTCATCTCTGCATCACGCCATGACTTGGCTGTGTTCCCAGACAGGTGTCTGTTACGAGGGTCCAGATTGGTCATCACTGGGTCCCTACAGCAACTAGTAGTTGACCTGGCCCATCTAGGCATAGTGAAAACCACAGCCACACTAAGATTCAAAGTATGGTTTCCTGGCTTGGATCCATGAGTGGAGCAGACGGTGCAACACTGTAATTTCTGCCAAACCATTGGTCCGGTGGATTCCCCAACTTCCATTACCACTAAGGCCATTCTCCTGGCTCCATGGCATTGCGCCAGTGCCGACCTAGGGAACCTGCCAGATTGGCGCCATATGCCAGTCGTCATTGACGATTTTTCAAAGTATCCGGAGATGGAAACCCTGGACTCTGCCACGATAGAACACGTCATCCCACGCATCAAGAAGATGCTAGCCACCCATGGACTCATCCAAGACCTTTGAACTGACAATGGCCCTCCCTTCTCGAGTCAGGATTTTGCCACCTATCTGGCCTCCTATGGCATTCGCCTCCGTAAGATCACACCTCGATGGCCTCAAGCCAACGGGGAGGCTGAACACTTCATGAGGACCCTGGTACGTGACACCATTCCACACCTTGAGAGTCCCACCAGACTCCAAAGCCAAGGAGCAAAGGAGTTGAACCAATGTCATTTTAAGAATGACTGAATGTCTGAGAAAAGGCGTGCTCCCACCCAAAGATCACAGGTGGGTGATCTGGTGCTGGTGAAGAATCGACATCCTGGTGGAAAGTTTAAACTGCTCTTTGAGCCAGAACAGTGGACTATCATCAGAGTGAAAGGTTTGATAGAGAGCCCTTCAATCCTAAATCACTCATAGCTTAATACAAGGGAACCAGTTTATATAATCTCCGCACTAGCTGAATGTTGTGTCGTGGGATCAATCCACTGGTGTGGGGGTGGAGTCCAACAGGGAAAGGTGCCGGACCTCTTGCGGGAAGGGCATTGTGGTGTATGCTCCTGACGTAAAGAGACCCGCGGCTTGGCGCCAAGGGTCAGTGTGTGTGTTAGCTGCGCTGTGCCCCAGGCTTTTCAGCACACAACAGCTGAGATTGGAGTTTTCCAGTGACATGTGTCTGCTTCACACTTTAGTCCAAACAAAATAGCTGCTTCTCAAAATAGCTGGCACTCTAAATAGCTCTAATGCATGCAACCATAGGCATGCACAAATAGCCAGACTATGGGCCTCATTCTGACCCTGGCGGTCTATGACCGCCAGGGTGGAGGACGGGGGTAGCACCGCCAACAGGCTGGCGGTGCTACATGGGCACCGCCGCGGTCAGAAAAGGGCAACCGGCGGTTTCCCGCCGGTTTACCCCTGCCCAAAGGAATCCTCCATGGCGGCGCTGCAAGGGCGCCGCCATGGGGATTTCGACCCCCTTCCCGCCAGCCTGGTTCTGGCGGTTTTCACCGCCAGAACCTGGCTGGCGGGAACGGATGTTGTGGGGCCCCTGGGGGCCCCTGCAGTGCCCATGCCACTGGCATGGGCACTGCAGGGGCCCCCTAACAGGGCCCCACATAGATTTTCAGTGTCTGCGTGGCAGACACTGAAAATCGCGACGGGTGCAACTGCACCCGTCGCACCCCTTCCACTCCGCCGGCTCCATTCGGAGCCGGCATCCTCATGGAAAGGGGTTTCCCGCTGGGCGGGCGGGCGGCCTTCTGGCGGTCGCCCGCCCGCCCAGCGGGGAACTCAGAATACCCGCGGCGGTCTTTTGACCGGGCAGCGGTATTCTGCCAGTTCCAGCCAGGCCGGCGGCTTCCGCCGCCGGCCGGGGTCAGAATGACCCCCTATCTGTGATATGTTTTTTAGTTATTCTGTTGCTCTCTAGGTCTAGGCTCTGTTTTGTGTTCCCCAAGATAACTGTGACTGGCGCATGACATTAAGATCAGACCTATTGACTTTTCCTATGCTTTTTATTTCTGGGCTCAAAAGCAGCTCTGCTTTCTGTATTTAGTTGGCAGAATATACCATACTTCGTTAGGTGTTCGATCGCAGCTGGAAAATAATAATTTTAGTAAACGTTTGTTAGGCAATATTAAACAATTCTTTGCCGCTGCTTCCATCTAGTGGTATGTTCCCAATACCGCACCATTTCTATCTAATGCGAATCTTGTCACCATAAACGTGCTCAGTGGCGTAACAAATGCCCCCCCCCCTCCCCCAGCAAAAGCGGTAGGTGATTTACTACGGAGCGAAGGCCCCCCCAGATGTACTTTGCAAGGGGGACCCTCAAGTTTTGTTACGCAACTGAACGTGCTATCTGCATTTCTTACTTTCGTCTGCACTCTGTCCTCTCTCTTTTTTATCTCAAATGTTAAGGCTTTGTTTTTACCTCTTTGCGCATGAAGGTAGAGCGAGAGAGGCAGTCCGAAGCCACATGAAAGCTCGGCTTGTTATGTGCTCGAGGTTTCAAAGGGACCTTGAGCTGAGCCAGATCCAGACTTCAGGCTCAAGCCTGGGTCGAGCTTTCAGCAGCTCGCCCACCTCCTGCTAATACGAAATCGCGCTCCCTGAGACCGCTGCAATTAAGACACTCCTTATAATCTTCACAATTTTCAGTAAAGCAAATATTGCTCTGAGCCACATATGTAAAACATTGTCTATGCTGCATTACAAAAAAAAAAAATCCAACCACTGAGAGCGTATAAAATGCAGCACCTTCTTCCACTGTTGTTTGTTAGGAAGCCCACGGGTAACTCCTATGGAAGCATCTTAATAATGTAAGAATCTTAAATAGGAAAGTCAATAATTGTATTTGTCAGTTTCTTGGCTTTGAAGTGAGTGGTGTTTTAGAGGCAATATAAGAACCCACTTAGGAGGCAGGACAGACAGAGACTACCGGGCTATACGTTTGGTGGTTGGAGTCATTTGCCTCTGGTTTGCTACTAAGATTCTGCAAATGCGTCAAGTATACCCCTTCTGCACTTGACTCTGAGGTTAGTGAGGTGAGCTGTCAAAGGCTTCTCAGGGAGGTAATATAGGGGGCCGAGTGTCAGAGCTCAAATAGTCAAAGAACATACACAATAATTCACTGCCTAGCCAAGTGGTTAGCTTTGTCAAAATAAACTACTTTAGTGTCACAACAGAATGAATATTGCACAGTTTGATGGTTGTTTCAGGCTTTGTGCCTGATATAAGCCCTAGTTAATGACTACACCGTCTATTGGGCCTCATTTCGAGTTTGGCAGTCGTATTGCCAACAGGCTGGCAGAGAATACTGCAAAATTATGACCATGGCAGTATCCCCAACAAAACACAACCAAAGCACCGCCGGCACCGCCACTGCGGTCAGACTGCAGCAGAATACACCTGCACCCCAGCAGTTACCCTGTTACCGGCAGAAAGATTACAAGGCAGCACACCACCATGGTTTCTATAGCAGTCGCACCACCACGGAAACCCAGGTGGAAAATGACTGCTTAAAACAGTGGACTTCAAACCTTTTAATGCCGCGCCCCCCCCAGTTGAAAAATAAAAATCATTGGCCCCCCCCTCAGAATTCTTCACAATTATTTTAGAAAGATGGCAATGTTTAAATATGTCTAAACCTATTTAAACATTGCAGTTAAGTACTGTTACCTTTTAAAAACTGCAATAACATGCTTCTGCTTAAAACAAAGGCATGTTATCTGTATAATATTTCTTTTGGCCAGAGTTTGGCGCCCCGCCCCCCCCCCCCCCCCGGGATCACTTGAGGCCCCCCTAGGGGGGCCCACCCCCTAGTTTGAAGACCTCTGGCTTAAAAGGAGGCACTCACCTCCAGGAAGCCATACTCGCCTGGAGCCGCCATGGAACTAGAACTACATATCATCCCTCTGCTCCTGCTCACACAAAGACAACGGAATCTTCACCGACAACAGGAACCATAAATACACACAGTTACCTGTTACTGTTGTATATTGTCAATGTATGTACACTTACACAATATACCATCGGTAAGGGGGTGCAAGGGCGACAACAACATACTACTACACACTGTCATACACACTCACATGCAGCCACACACACACACACACACACACATACACAGTGAACACACTACCGTCAACATACACACAATGTCAAAAACACACACTTATGCACGTAAACACATCACAGGCCCAGTTACACCCAATCCCACAAAACATCACAACACTTCACAACATCACAACCATACCATCATCAATACGTTGGCAAGCACACACTATAGACACTATCTAGGGACACATCACACATACAAAACAACCAACAACCAACAGGCAACAAACACACACAATCACACAACCATACAACTTACCAATCAACATTCACACCACACACAGCACATCGTATCTATCATGCCATGCACTAAACACTCACACGCGCACTGTCAAAACATACCAAGCCACACAACACAACACAGCAGCAAACACATGTCAACACAAACATCACTCAATAGCATGACAACAACATTTTTCAAACAGACACATGCCCATCACACAACACACACACTATCACTGTGGGACAAAAGCACAGAACACAAGCTCACATACTGCCCAGACAATACAGGTCGCACAAGTACCACACACACATAAATACAGACACATGACCAATCTCAGTCAGGAACAACTCCATACTAGGAAAAGAAATGCATGACAAAGATATACCCACTAAATCAACAATATGTTGGTTTTAAATATAATTAGATAACAAAATGTGAAAAACAAAGGCCATAGACCAGTCCTCAGACTACAGTCTTGAATGCAAACAGTGCACATATGTGTGCCCAGAACCTGACTCCTGACTGCCATGTAACCTCCACAGGTAGGGGCATCAAGGGGGCAGGCACCAGAGGGATTCTCTGGGGAGTGATGGAGGGGGGGAGGGGTTGGGATTAGGTTTGGGAAGGGGTCTTTTGGGATGTTGTTTGAGAGGGAGGGGCTTAGGTTTGGGCTGAGGGGATTTTTTTTTTGGGAGGGATAGAATTCTTGTGAGTGAGAGGGGTACGGGTACTTTCAGAGGGGAAGGGGAGGACTTGCAGGTGGAAGGGATGGACTTGGAGAGGGAAGCAAAACATTTAGGGGTCTCACGGGGGAGAGGAGTAGGGAAAACCTCACAAGTAAGGCTCTTTTTCGCACACAGGGACAGCCATAGCAAAATGGTTTGGGTGTGGAGGAAGAGGGAGTGGTTGTAAGAGGTGTTGGTGTGGATGTCCTGGATGCATGTTTGTGCAAGGTATGCTTGTGGGTGCTGGGTGTCTGTTGGGTTGGCGACTGAAGGTTTTGATCTGTCTTGGCATGAGGAAGTGGAGGTGCTGGGGGATGCTGTGGTGGGTGGGTGACTGTCTGTTGGGGTGGTGACTGCAGGTATGGTGGATGTGCTACCTGTAGGAGTGTCAGTGGTTGTGGTGTCTGTGGGTGTGGTGACTGGGGTGGATGTATGAGGTTCTGCTGTGGTAGGATAGGTGTAGTGGCTGGATCTGTGAATGTTGGTGTGGTGTCTACAGGTGTGTCATGAGTGCTGTCTGTGATGCTGGGGGTGGCCAAGGTGTCAGGGCAGGTTGTGACTGTTACTGTGTGTGCATCTGAATGTTGCTTGTGTGCATGCTGGTGGTGTGTCTTGTGGTGCTTATGTCTGAGATACCCTTGGATGTTGAGGTGGATGCTGGCTGTCTGTTTGTCTGCTTTGGCTGAGTCTATGTGGTAAGAAGGGGGATTGGTGGACAGAGATGGTGCTGGTGTGGTCACAGATGGGTCTACCAACACCAGGGAGAATTCCGATGATGATGAACTGGATCCTGTCTCCCCTGTCTCCCCTGTGGCACTCCCTTTGCCCTCTGGGCCACTGGGTCCCTCAGTGTCGATGGTATCATGACTTGAGGTCCCGTGGCCAGCAGCTTCCGTGCTCGGCTGTGCCCAATCTCTTGACGCTGATGCTGGAAAACAGAAAGAGAGGTAGGGTCATCATATTATTTTCAAAAACTAACGTGACACTGGACACATCAATCACATTATAACCACTTATACTACAACCCCAGGTAGAACCAGGTTAGTGCCAACATCATGTTACAACTAGATACCACCTACACCCCTTCATTGCAACAATGTCACACACCAGCTAAGCCACCTATCACACAACTAACATACCATCATATCAGTAGAGCAATCACAATAATCATTCCATGACAACCTGACTTGCCAATATGAATCCGAGTCCGTATCCACAGCAACATAGTCAACCAACAACCAATCAATAGGAAATAGTGGTAACCTTCTTTTCAACATATCACATACACAAAATCCACACATACCTACTTGTTAGCTGATGTAATGTACCAGGGAAGGAACCATGTCATGTACCAAACACAAGGCAGCATGTTGCATACAAGCTAAAACCATTTTATGTCACAGAGTCCACAACCTTCACAATTGACACTTGCAAACATGCACCAACTATACCTGCCTTTTCAATATTTGGAGTATGATAGAGTCTAAACACATGTCAGTAACCCATGTCCCAATAGTCATGTAGGAAAGGATGATACATACTCTGTGGAGATACTCATCTAAGTCATTATCCACCTGTAAACAAAGTCATGTACACTTATAGGGGCAAACGTAGCCCATAGGATTTACCCACAGGCAAGCACAGGCACCATACCAATACCTTAAATACAATGTACACCTGTCATGTGCATAAAGGCCAAATAGAGTAGAACTAATCATGATGAGTGGCAACATCAATAGCCCACTATTCGAGTGGCAACATAACTATACACACTGCAGACATGAGCAATCTTACATCTGTATATGAACATTACAATGCCACAACACACATTTGATCTTAACATGATAGAGACATACACCTTGAGGCAAGCAAAATGACAAACTACACACACAATTCCAACAACATGTGAACAATTCACTCAGTACAAACTATAGGATTCCATATCAAAATCCTACAAAACATATCCACGATAGCATACATAAGTATGTTGAAGTTGCATCACAAGCTCAATCCTTCATTCATGCACATTTCATCTACCTCATCATACAGGCCCTAATTTTGACAATGGCGATAATGCTGCCTACCGCCGCGGTGACTGCTGCCAAAAGACCGTCGCCGCAGCTAAATAATGATCACAGCCGGATTTCTGCCACAAGGGCGGAAACCTACTGTGGCCATGCTGGCGGCTGGCATTAAGGTGGCGCTGCTACCACCAGCAGCGACACGCCAGTAGACCGCCTCCAACCGTATTATGTCAAAAAATACGGCCTGGCAGTGTACGCTGGTGGGCGCTGCTGGCGGTAGCAGCGCCCCGTCCCGTCCCCTGCTGGAAGACCCCCTAGATCCAGGTAAGTTGAGTTTCCGACAGGGGAGGGGGATGGGGGTGTTATGTGTGTGTGGGGGTGTGTGTGCATGAATGTGTGAGCGTGTGCGTGAATGCAAATGTATGTGTAGTGTTGTTTACATGTGTGTATGCATATGTGAGAATGCGTGTATGAATTGATGTGTGAATGTGTGTCAGTGTGAATGTTGTACGGATGTGTGCATGAATGAATGGATGCATGCGTGTATGAATGCGTGTATGCCTGTGTGAGTGAGTGTGTATGCGTGGTGTGTGTCTGCGTGTGTGTGTGTGTAGGGGGTAGAGGATTGGAAGAGGGGAGCGTGGATGGAGGGGGTGTCGGGGGCATCTGGGGATTGTATGGGGCCTCCTATCAGTGACAGGGAAGGAATTCCCGGTCACTGATAAGGCCTACCACCATGGTTTTCGTGGCATTACGAATGTCACAAAAACCATGACAGTAGGCAAGGTCAAAATGCCTGAGGCAGTACAATAGCGGCCGCTGGGCTGGAGATTCTTATCTCCAGCCTGGCAGCTGCTACCGCCATGGCAGTCGGAGTGGTACATTGGTGGGTTGGCTTCAGCCAACCCGCCAATGTAATAATGTGGCTGTATGTACCGTCAGCCTGTTGGCGGTACCACTGCCACATTATCAATGACCGCCGGGGTCAAAATGACCCCTACACTATACCTTTCACCCATTGGTACACCATATAGCTGTTCATACAGGGGTAGGGCCTCCTCCACAAGCCTGGCCAGTTCTTCTGGAGAGAAGGCAGTGGCCCTATCACCTGCAGGACATGGCATGATTGCTCCCAGATGCAGTACACAGCAGCTCAGGTCATGAAGGTCTTGCTGGCCGTAGTGTCAGGAGTTACGTGAGGGATTGTGCAGAAGAAGGTGGTCACGTCCGCCAAGTACAGAACCGTAACCGCCGGTGGACATCGCCATTGGCCCCAGTCTGCCAAAGGCAGTAATGTGTTCCAAAGGCAATTTCCAGCACTGTTGTAACTGCCTACCGCCATGGGGTATCCGCTCTTACAGTAGGTCGTGCAGCTGCCATTTTAGGGCTCAAATATGTATGGTGTAGTAATGAAAGTTGCATCATTTACTTAAACCTCACATCTATGGCTATGTGTGAAGTGCAGGCTTACTGTTTACAAATATTAATGTTCATGTCATTAGTAGAGGAAGTAAAGTGAGGTATTTTGGGTTATGTATATGAAACAGTGTTGTCACCATACTAATGCCAATCTGAAGATGGTATAGGTGCAAACAATATGTGTTACAAGTCTACAGGGTTGATGTAATGTTCACTGTCAGTGACATGTATCTCCATGCAGAGTACATGTGAGGGTTTAGGGCATTAGAATTCAGTACACTTTCATATTTTGGCTCGCTACGTGCTGAATACCACATATTCACTGCTTAATGTTGCATGATTTAGATATATGTGTAGGACGTTATTGTGATCATACTTATGATGTATGGATTGAGTCATTCACATACATTCTGGTGTTGTCCCACATAGTTTCCCTGGCTTGAGGAGAGCAAGACAGCCTCTGGTGTACGTCCACTGGCAGACATGCCGACCATGGAGGCGTGACATGTAATCCAAATATATCACCTGGACAGGCATACAATTATGGATCTCTGTCGTCAGTTGGAGCCAGATCTAATGCCTGCCATTCGCAATCCCAATAGCATACCTCCCATCGTTCAAGCCATGTCAGTGCTGCACTTCCTGGCCACTGGGTCCTTTCATAATACAGTGACGCTAACTGCAGGGATGTCTCAGCCCACGTTCAGTCTGGTTTTGAAGGCTGTGCTGTCTGCATTGTTAAAACACTTGGACAGCTACATCAGATTTCTCCAACATGAAGATTTGGCATATGTGAAGGCAGATTTCTATGCTTTGGGACACATTCCACATGTGGTTGGAGCCATAGATGGCACCCATGTTGCCTTGGTTCCCCAAAGTGCAAATGAACAGGTGTATAGGAACAGAGAAAGCTTCCACTCCATGAATGTCCAAGTGGTCTCTTTGGCTGACCTCTACATTTCAAAAGTTTGTGCAAGGTATCCAGGATCAGTCCATGATTCCTTCATCATGCGGGACAGCAAGATCCCACTGCTGATGACACAACTATGCACAGAGAGGGCCTGGCTGGTTGGTACATCATGTATGTCCTGTGTCTCTGTACCTTTCTTCTTGCTACCATATATGTGAATGTCCAAGATTAAAGTTTGGATTGGTGTCACTATACCTTACAGGGGACTCTGGCTTCCCAAACCATCCTTGTTTATTGACACCTGTGAGGTACCCAACCACACCAGATGGAAGTGTGCTTCAAAGAGGCTCACGGAAGGACAAGGGGTGTCATAGAGTGGACTTTTGGGCTCCTGAAGTCAAGAGTTCACAGTATAGGCAAATCTACAGTAGCCTTCCTCTACTCACCCTACAAAGTATGTCAAATAATTGTTGCCTGCTGCATGCTCCACAACCTTGCCCATAGACGTCAGATACCATTAATACCAGATGAAGGGGAGCCAACAGATTCTGTGGGTTGAAATGCAGATATGCAAAGTGAGGATGAGCATGATGAGGATGAAGCTGGAGACATCAGGGCAGATGTCATCAATCAGTACTTCAACTGTCTCAAGGTATGTGATGTGATTCGACAATAGAGATTCCATGGTGTATTGTTGAGGTTATGCATGCCATTTAATGTTCTTTTTAGCGTCATCAGTGTGGTCCTAAGTGGCTCCAAAGCCCATTACTCATATATGCATGCTAAATGTTCCTTTGAGTTGTGTACAGAACTGTTATATACATAGTCTATTGTTTAGAAAACTCACATTTATAATTATGAATAGACAATATGATGTGTGTGTTCCACTCTGGCCTGTACCTTATCTTTGTTAATCACAGATTTGCAGATTAGCTGTTTGGCTCATCCTCATTTGGCATTGTCAGACAGTGTCACAGTCAGCTGGGATTTGCAGACTGACATGAACAGTGGACGTGGATTAGACCAGGTACTGTTCTGCATGAGATATCTGGTGTGTGAATTCTATGCCCAGACTGTCACGACAGTGGTTTGGAAGCATTATTTTCAACAATATAGTCCTGTTTGGTACTGTAGGTGGTGGAATGTGTGTGTCTAGACACTCTACCATCATTATGGTTTGTGTTGTATGTAACCTAAAGTGTATTTCCTTATTGCAGACCAATGGGCATGTGTCTGAAGACTGACATAGGTGAGTGGCAAGCCTACAGATACCTGACATGTTAAGTGGAAGGTTCCATGACTGGGGAGAATAGTACAGACCTCTGTTTCATGAAATATGGTCATTTGGGAGGATAGGTTATGGGTATGTGATAAGGCTTTAGATGATGATACTTGAACCAATCTGCATGCCTCCTGGGAGGGTGACAGACTGACATGTCCCTAACTTCTGTATTTTGTGGGTTGGTAGTGAATGACACCTAAGCTGAAACACTGAAGTCCACAGCATGACTTCACAATGTGCTGATTGCCATTCTCCAGATAAATATGTGGAGATTTACAATTCAGGTGCCATGTGTATGTTACAATCCCAATGCAATATGTATGCTGGTTGCCCAGTACATGTATGATGACCATAACAGAGGTATAACATTGGAGAGGAACATTTGATTACACTAGCTGTCATACTTGTCAGTTGTATATGGTTGATACATCACACTTACACAGGATCTGTGATTAAGTGGTATTTATTGGGGAGTGAACAATTAAATGAGTGAATTGAAACTGAAATGAAATAGAATTAACAGTGAAGTGTTCAGTCATTTGGAAGCACAAGTCCAGTGTCCTTGTACCATTGGAAAATTGAGTTAGGTATCAGAACAGTCAACAGGGTGTATCAGTCACACACAAGGTGAACCAATCAGGAGAGATTCACTTCCTGGCAGTAGGTTTAGTCTCGGCATCTGCTCCTCCTGGATGTCTGGGTAGACATCCACGTCTGCGGGGGGTCTTCTGTTCCAGCGGGTGAGGTGTCTGAGGCATTCCCTTTGCTTGGCAGAGCCTCAATTCCAATTAGCAGCTACAGATGTCGAGGTGCCTGATGTCTCACGGCTAGTGGAAGAGGCCTGATGTTGGGTACCAAAGCTACCCAGGGTAGTGTTGATGCCCCTCAGCACCCCAGCAATGAAAGCTAGGATGGCATTTTGTGCTTGCTACTGCTGCATGGCTTCCTGGTGGTTGTCCCTCAGCAGCTGTCTGTTCTCCCCCACCATGATCAGTAGCTGGCCCATCATGGCTTGAGAATTTTGGTAGGCTCCCAAGACTTGGGAAGTGGTCTCCTGGTCAGGTGTGTCCCTTGGAGACCCCATCCTCTGGCCCACTCCATCCCTCCAACACACCCTTCCCCCACATACCTGTGCCCACTCCCACTAGTGGCAGGTCCATAATTGTCAGGGGTAACTGTCACCGAATTGCAGAGCTGGTTCCAGCGTAAAACGGCATTTCGGATCACATGAATTCCACTTCTCAGTGCCCTGGGGGAACATTGATGAGCCCATACTCCAGAAACAAGAACTGCTTCTGGAAACACATAAGTCAAAAGGGGAAGCAGGTGGAACAAGGGGAGGCGGAGGATGGTGACTTGTTGAGAACAGAAGGGAAGGGGACGACCGAGTGCAGGTAGCAAGACGGAGAAGATGAGGGACCCGTGGTGGTGGATAGATGAGATATGAGAGCAAAAAGAGATAGAACCCGAGGGCCTGGAGAGCAGAAGGAGGACGTGTCCAAACCAGTCAACCACGCCCATTCCTGGAGTAGCATGGCTGGACAAGGTACGGTCCTTCTTACATAAAGAAACGACCAGAAAGGGTGGGTTAAGGATTTGAACGGGGAGGGGTAGAGAGATAATACATCAAAGATGGGGTTTTGTTTTAGTGTGGATGGGGCACTATAAAAATCCCCTATGCATGGTGCAACAGCATGCTTTTCACCCCACAGTTAGTTTGAGACCCTCCACACACGAGCACTCCTATCCCAATATCCACAAGCATTAAACCTTGTGAGAGAACAGGGCTGATTGCAGAGGCCCCCTAACTTTTTGTCCCCATTTTCCACTTTTTGCTGGTGTTTTCCTGACTCTGATGGTGACCTGGGTACTGCTAACCATTCCCAGGGCCTGTGCTCTGTGTAAAATCAGTATGCAAATTAGGCTAATTATAATTGGCTAAGTCAACCGATCTATAAGTCCCTAGTATATGGTAGGGCATGTAGGTTTAGGGACCCTAGCATAGGTATTGCACCCATAGGTGCACTGCTGAGGTGCCCAGTGTCATTTTAAAGATAGGCCTGCCTTGCTGGCTGCTTTTAAATTAAAGTTACATGCAAATTCGAATTTGGAATTAAAAGTAGTTCCAAAGTCTTAAACTACCTTATTTTTACATAAAAGTCACCCCTAAGGTGTGCCCTATGTGCCCCTCGGGCTGGGTGCCATGTAACTATAAGCACGGACCTTATAAAAATAGTTTTATAAGCCCTGGTGAGGTAAAACAGCCAAATTAGTTTTTCCCTCATTGTAGTGAATAGCCTCCATAGTCTAAAATGGGGAGACTTTATTTCAATTTTAAAAATCCCCTTAAGTAACAGATACAAGATGTTTGATTCCAAATCAATTGTTATAATAAATCCCACAACTTCTAGTTGTGGGATTTAATGTAACTTGTTCAGGTAAAGCGTTTTAAACTTTACCTGACAAGTTGCCAACTTCAGCCCTGCTGTGTTTTTGCTGCTGTGCTCTGATGAGGTGTGAAGTGGCCTGGCTCCACACAAAGAGATGTGCCTGGGGGAGGAGATCTCCCCTCAGCAGATGGGAAGGCAGGAAGAGGGAGGGCTGCCAAACTGGTCTTCAAAGGCAGAGAAGGACATTTGGAGCAACCCAGCAACACCCTCACATTCTGAAAACCCAGACAATTAGGTGCCCCATTGATTAGATTAGGAGAGGGCAGGAGAGGGGTGTGTTTAGGATCACTTTCAGACATGATGGGTTTTTGAGGAATGTTGCTCCTTGGGATTGATTATTGCCACACTTCCCAGGAAGTGGTCATCCCAGGGGGAAGGATCCTGTCCCTGAAGGACTGCACCAGCTGCACACTTGGGCTTCACCACTAAAAGGACTGTACCTGTCTTCTACTGCTTTAAGAAGGGACTCCCTGTTTGCTACAGGTACAAAGGAGCTGCCCGGAGTCCCCTGCATCAACTCCTGCAAGCAGAGCCCAGCTGACCAGTGTCCGGTGGCCATTTGAGGATTCTGACCAGGCGCATTCTGGTAATTGTAGTCCCAACTCCCAAGGAGCAACTCAGAGCTTCTGGAACTTTGGATCAAGCTGTGGATACTTCAAGGACCCAAAAAGGACCTCTGGAAGGAGACCCAGAAGTTTGTAGACGTTCGGAACAACTCCATAAGTTGAAGAGGTGCACTGTGGAAGTTGTAGTCCCTGCCCCCAAGAGGCAAACCAGAGCCTCTAAACCCTTGGCTGGTGTTGTGGACCACTTTCCTGAATCAAGAAACACTTCTGAAAGTAAGTGTGACAGTGTTACCTCGTGGGTGGCTTAAACTCAGGAATTGTTCCTTTCCAGTGTGACCTTTATTTTTTTTATTAACCCTTTGAGTGCTAGTTGCTTCTATGCGCTAGAAAGCATTAATTCTTTACAAATTCATATCTCCGGTTCCCCTTATCCGATTTTATTTGTTTTGGTGTCATTTTAAAGATAAAAATATAACCTATTTATATAAATTGATTTCGGATTTTTAAACTGTTTCCTGTTTTTTTTTAATTACTGTTTTGTGATATTTGAATGCTTTACGCTTTGTCTCCTAAGTTGAGTCTTGTCGCTCATTGCCAAGCTACCAAGGGTTGAGCTAGGTTTAATTTACTGAGACCTAACTGGACCTAAGTGGAGGTTAGTGGCCTGTTGCTAAGTGTAGGTACTTACCTGCCCTTACCAATAACCCATTTTCCAACAAACCTGATCAAGGCACCGTGTTTTCTCCCATTCTACCCCTGAGGTGGACTGGCTGGATGCCAGAGTACGCCTTCCAACCTAAGAAACAAGATGGGACAGGAGGATTATTACCTGTATTCAGAAGAGTACCCAAACTAAGAAATAACAAGGACTTGAAAGTGACAAACGTCAGAAAAAAAACAAATAAAGAAACATCAGTGACCCTAACCAGTCTATCTACCAGGTCCTTCAGGATACAACCCACAACAGTGACATTCGGAGACTCAGGTACCAGTAGTAGGGGTCACACAATGGAAGAGACTGTCTTTGGGACACAGGTTTGGGGGCGAATGGTTGCCTGTGATGTTGCAACAGGGCTAGGAAGAGTTGTTGTGGGCAAGGTGAGGCTGACACCTGTTGACTGACCAGGTGTCCCTGATGGGCCAGCTTCGTTCTCAGTGTCCTGACATCCAGGGCTGTTTTCCTCACTGGGGCCTTCATCCAGAGGCGTAGTGTCTGTCTCTGGTGTCCTCTCCATGTTGGGGATGGCAGGGTTACCTGTAGGAGAAGTGGAACACACAGTTGGTGTAAGTGATGCAACAAGTGATGTATACATTACACAACTAATCATGGTATGTGAGATGCACACACTGTCTCTACATGATCCCCTGACAAGACAATGACAGCTGCTACTTAATCTGGGTTAGTGGGACACAGAGATTTACAATTGCATACAGCATGCTGCATGCTCTTGGAGTATGTGGGTGTTCAAATGGCTACAAATACCCTCATGTCATGTCTGTGTGAAGGCCTGACAATGTACATTTCTCTCCCAGTAAAGTGTATGGCATCATTGAGCCAACTACAAGCTGTACAATGCATAATGGTGTCAGAGCTGGCACACAAATTGGTGTTACAATTTCCCCTGGGCCTCTGTATGGATGTACTGCAAGTGCATCCAGTATGCCATTTAGGTGCCCCCCACGGGTGAGTATATGACATTATTAGTGATGTTTTCTCTGAGCCCTATCTGGTATGGGACACAACTGTAGCTGTGATTTGCTTGTAATTGTACTGGTAGTGGGCCACTGCATAGCTGTCACTGGTGGACCATTCAGGTTGATTTAATTTGATTGTGAGTTTTACATGCAAGACATTTCCAAATTTGGTGCACAGTTCGTTTTCTTAATGGTAGAACAGTGCCTTCTGGGAGTTGCAGTGCTTTCAGTTCCCAGGACTCACATGGCCTTCCAAAACACTGTGGACCAAGGTGAGTTTACTTCTCATGTTGTATGGCAGTGAGGGGTATTTGGAGATTCGGACAGAGGGTGGTGGGTAGTTTGATCATTGGGGTGGAGTAAGGTGATGAGTAAGCATGCAAGACAAAACTATTTGGTGACATGAATGTTGTTGTGACTTACCCGATTCCACTCCCGCAGGTATTCCTGTCAGGCTCTCAGGATGTAGGATGTCCAAGACCTTCTCCTCCCATGATGTGAACTGTGGGAGAGGAGGTCGAGCCCACCGCCAGTCTTGAGAACCGCCAGCTGGTGCCTGGATGCCATGGAAGTTTCCCTCTGAGGTCATTCCACCTCTTCCCGATGTCCTCCCTTTTGTGTGGGTAACTGCCTACTACATTTACCCAGTCAACTATCCTTTGCAACAACTCCATTTTCCTGGCTATTGATGTTTGATGGATCTGTGCTCAGAATAGATATGGCGTTACCCTGACAGTTTCGTCCACCTTGACCCTCAACTCTTCATCAGTGAAACGTGGATTATATAGTGCAGTCAGGTGTGTGAATGTGTGTCAGGTGTGGGGTATTTGTACTATCCAGAGTGGTGTAATGCTCTGACTGAAGTGAGTTCAGACCGTCACTGCTCTCCTGCTCTCCTTTAGGGCTTCAGATTCAAGTACATACATCTTCATTGGAAACTAAAGGTAAGTCATCTAGCGTTCCCAAACCAGTGACCCCTCCCAGCCCCACCTCCTCAACAAGCTAATCTCGGGAAGGCACCTCCATGTTGGTGATTCTAGTAGTAAAACCATTGCCAAAGGAGGCATGTCCCGGACTATCTCTCTGGTAACCGTCAAATGCGCCGACAAATGCACTTCATCAAATACGCCCCTTATTGTTATGGCAAACTTTGAAAAAATATCTCGCCAGGTCCAACTCTCCCAGAACTTAGTAAGTCAAGAAAGGCTCAGGGAGAGGGTTCATGAGAGTGAATTTACATCGACAATGCAACAACTTTCGAGGCTACCAGTCCTCAAAGTAGGACCAGCCATATGATGGTCCAGTCACAAGTAGCCCCTACAAGCCCTCTGTGGATCCTGCACAACAGTGATCCAAGCTCTACAATAACTTTGCTGTACCCAGAATATAGATCAAGAGGCACATTTGACCTGATGAACCATGGGACCACTCTATGGTTGTTAGGATAGCTTCCTGAAATCACAAATCTTACCTCAGCGTATATGGTCTCAGTGGCATTTATACCACCCTTGGCACCCCAGACGAATTAAGTAACCAAAGTGACCTGGACCTTGGCAGAGGTAGCAGAGCAAGTGCATGGAGTAGGTACTATGCTCATGAGCTGGGGGATACATATAACCCTGCAATACACCCTGCTTATCCACATCCTCTATTAAATTGAAAGGGTAGTAGAGAGTCTAAACCATCACCAAGTACTTCCAACAAGACCTCAAGGAATTCAAGGAACTCACACTTCACGGCCTAGTACAACACCTCTGCCCCGCTCTGGGGCATTATCCTTCTCTAACGACTGGAGCTGGTTACCCAGCACACTGAGCACAGGATCAAGGCAATCATGATGGGACAGGTCAAATGCCAGCAACGAAGAGGACAAGCCTAATTTTGCAATATGTTCCTGGAATATTAATGGGCTACTGGACAAATTGGAGGATAAGTGCCTACTCAACTATCTAACATAATTTCAGATAATAATGTTGCAAGAGACTTGGACAGAATCCCCACAATCACAGGATTTGCGAGTAATCATGTCCCGGTAATAAGAAGGGCTTATTTTGGGCGCTTGAGTGGTGGACTCATCACATATCTAAGTTCAACAATGAAGGGGCTCCACCCCATGTCCCCAGTTACATGCAGAAATCTGTTGACAGTTATTCTTACTGTGACACAAAGCCCCTCCAACCTCCATCTAGCCCTAATGAACATCTATATCTCACCGGGAAAAACTTGCAAACTAGAAGCTGCACGTCTGCTGAAATATAATATTGAGGAACTAGTCAATAATGTTCCATACCCCCAACTGATCCTAAGCGGTGATTTCAACATGAACCTACTGGGATCTGAGCTTTCTGACGAAGCCCCTTCTGTGCAGAACTTTCTCTGGCAGATACCAGACCAAGTTCTTCCTGGAACTTGCAAGGGGGACAAACTAGGGAAACAACTCATAAAAGATCTTGAAGCAATGGGACTCCGATCTGCCAACGGCCACTACAGTACGGATCAACCCCCCTCATTTAAATTTTTTAATCAAAAGGCACGATCGATAATAGACTATACAATCTTATCCCTACCACTGTTCGGCCTAATTTGTAAATTTCAGGTAACAATCAGAGGGGAGAGCGACCACTTACCGCAAGAGCTGCGTTTTACTCACCCAATTGAACTTCATGAACCTTGGGACACGTTGCAGTGAGCCACATATATAACTAACAGGAGAGGAATTAAGTGGTCCTCCAAGACCACTCATGCGCTGGCAGAGACAGCCAAGCAAATATGGTCCCTTAAATTAAACATTGCAGACCCTGAGCAAACGTCACAAACAGCCTGGGTCGAGTTTGTAGTAGAGCTTCTGACATCCTACCAGCAGCAGTTTGAACAAGACCCCACAGCTTACAAAGCCCTTCATCCAGAAGGTTTACAAAGACACTTAAACAGAACTTAAATTCCGCCCTCGCCATCTTCAGAAAGAACCCAGAAATGAGGCCCTGAGAGGGCTGGTATCTACCTCCAGATATGGACACATCACAGAGACAAGGCAGCTGAGCTAGCAGTAAAACTCCTGCACGCATCAAAGACAAATCGGCATGCAGCACAGTTTTGGAGGCTTATAAACAGCCTAAGCTCTGCAACCACCCCCCCATGATTAATAGCTCTGAGCCCATCTGGTGTCAGTATCTCTCATGCCATTTTGGCCTTTCAACTAAGAGCCTTGTAGGTGAGGGAGCCTGCCCCCAAGCAAAAGCATCAGCCTGTACCTCCACCGGCTCTCCAAATCAACAATGCAGCTGCTTTTCGGTTCCCTCAGAAACAGTGAGGATGATAATTATTAAGTGCCAGAATGAGGGAGCTCCGGGACCCAATGGTATCCCTGCCGCCCTGAACAAAGAGGACCCAGATTTTTGGGCAAAACATCTCTCGACACTCTACAATTGCATTCTTGCTACCAACATCATCCCGCAAGCATGGAGAGGCTCAACCATCACCCCTATCTTTAAAGGGGGTGTGACTAATGACACAGCAAATTACAGATTAATTGCACTTCTAAAAGTCAAAAATCTTTGCAGGGATTCTCTTGGAGGAGCTTAAAACCTGGGCTAATGTCAATAACCTGATCCCGTTTAATCAAACTGGATTCTCAAAAGGGGTGTGAATGACTGCCAATCTTTTGGCCGTCACACTATTATTTGATCAATGGCAATGTGCCAAGAAGTCCCTCTTTCTTTCATTTATAGGCTACAAAGCTGCATTTGATCGAGTAGAAAGAGGGAAACGCTGGTTTAAACTAGCAAGTTGGGGAATTCCCTCCCAGTTGTTGAAAGCAATAGTCCTTCTCCACACAGATACCTGGGTGAGGGTCAAATTGGGTGGCGGGACGCACCTCTCTAGGAATATTCCCACTCTTCAGTGTCTGCACCCCTTCTTTTTAATCTATTTTTGGCTGACTTACCAGCGGAACTGGACAAGGTGAACTTGCATCCACCAAGGTTGGGGCAAACTGCCATGACAAGTTTGACGTACGCAGATTATCTCATCCTTTTCAGTCACACTAGAATAGGCCTGCAGAGGCTACTTAAAACAACAGCTGAATTCTCTGGAAATAATGCTCTCCTCATTAATTTGAATGTATAAAAAATCGTGCCCTTTAAGACGACTGGGGGCTGCGATATCAGTGGTACTTAGGTAACAACAAGGTTGAAACAGTGCGCGAAAATAAATACCTAGGGGTTCTTCTTGACAGCAATGGCTCCTTCAAACCACATCTGGAGTCCCTTAGCCGGAAATTCATCTCGCTTGCATTCGCGTTCAACAGTGTCAAAAATGCAACTGGTTCTTCAACCTATCTGCCACTATTAAAGGTCATCCAAGCCAAATTAATACCAACACACAGATACGGCAGCAAAGTTCTAAGAGGCCGTGGTGACGAGCACTTGGACAAAATGATCATCAAGCTTTTCAAGAGGCTGTTCAGCTTACCAAATCATGTTTCACCGACCCAAGTCTGCCTAGAATTTGGCCTGGATAGGCAGTCTCTAGCAAGGAAAGGGGCATTTATCAATCTAAGCCATAAACTTAAGGTAGCCAGAGAAGGCTCCTTAAGCTCTCTTATTTGGGTGGAAATTACTTCAATATTGGCAGGCTTTAAAGGGGGCGACATGCAGCTCAGCTGCAACCGGCTGAATTCTTGGGTAAATTAGGGTGCCTTCTTCAAGAGACTGAACAAGCAAGACAAGGGTGCACAGCCAGCCTGCAAGTAACTTTGTAGTACTCCGTAATTCGGCCGAACATTTTAACTTAAACCGATTTTATTACTGTATTCTATGATTCCTTGGTTTCCTTTTTTTCGTATTTTTTTTCTCTTTTCTCTTCTCTTCGAGTAATGGTTTTTATTGACTGAACACGTGATATATAAAATACAATATAACACACACCTCCAATGATTTTCCGCCATGCAAAAACCATTCTCATGATTTTTAGATCATAATTAGATTGGTTGATTTTTGTCGGGCTGGAGGTGCTGGTGGTCTGACTCCCTTTTTTCCATCCACCAGTGTCCTGGCGGTTCCGGGAAATTGGCTGTTTTTTGGGGATCCGAGCTGTGTATCTCTTAATACGGCAGTCTGATGACCGCCAATATGGCGGTCTTTTTGCGGCCACAACTGTAGCAGTCATCATCAGACTGCCAAAGTCATAATGAGGCCCCTACTGTGCCTTGTATCAGTTGTAACCCTTTCGTTCCTAGCCCCACCCCCAACACTAAGCCTTTTTTGGCTATTTGGGGTAGTTCGTACTTAGGCCCCAATAACTTTTTGTGCACATAAGCAATGTACGCCACATCTGTGCCCTTTTTTCCCACCATCCTGGGAATTTTAAAGGTGCCTAGGGTTTGTGGATCACTGTAGGAGGTGGCTATATACTAATAAAGTGGAATGTGAATCACAAATTCTCCCGTAGAAAGTGTAGTGTGTGCAGAATAGCTGGGAGAGTAAGAATACAGTAAAGGTAAGTAAATTACCCCACCCCAGAGCCCAGAAAAGCAGGAGCAAAGTAGTGCAAGTTTCCTTAGGTCACACTACGCCTCATTTTTGGGATTTTGCAGCAGCCAACAAGTCTGCAAAGAACAACTGTGGATTATTGGACCTGAAGATCTGCAAAGGAAGTGGACCAAGTCCAGAAGTTGAAAGAAGTTCCAGGAATGACAGGAGCCCCTGCCAACCCAGACGAGGGTGCAAAAGAAGAGTCCCCAGTTAGTTGAAGGCTGCAGAAATACACCCTAGGAAGATGGCATGAAGATCGTTCCAGATGAGATTTTGTGTTGGAAGGTGCTAACAAGCCTTGGCAATGACAAAAGTGAATGTTTCATCAAAATGGTGCTGGATGGACCCAGGAGAGCCCTCGGATGCCAGACAGCACCCCCAGAAGCTGCAGGATCTGGGTTCAAAGGAGGTGCAAAACGCAGTTGATGCAGCACAACAAAAGAAGGTCCCACGCCACCGGAAAACAACTCAGCGTGTTGAGCGTCACAGGGTGGAGTGCTGGGGACCTGGGCCAGGCTGTGCATGAAGGAGTTTTGCAAAGAGTGCACAGAGGCCTCAGGAGGTGAAGAAGACACAGTACACAGGGGTACCGTCGTTCTTGGGGAAGGCAAGGTCTTACCTCCTCCATATTGCGTCAGCAGGACCTCAGGACAGTCTTTGTCGATGATGTCCACCCTCTGTGTCCTTAGGAGCACGCTCGTCATTGTGAGAGGAGTCCCAGGGGTACTGGTCGTCATCTTGGAAGGTGCCTGCTTGGATCAGGGGAATGACTCCGTCACTCCACTGGAGATTTCTTCGGTTCTTCTCATGCAGGTTGAAGACAGGGAGTCCCCAGAATGTCCACACCATGGAAACTGTTGCAGTTGCTGACTTGGAGCTGAGGTTGCTGAAGAAAAGTGTCTCTTGTAGACACTTTGTTGCAGTTACAGCGTTTCTTGGCGCAGGCTGCGGTTGATCCGAGGTCAGAAGAGTCTGAAGTTGTTGCAGAGCATTCCTGAAGGAAACTTACAAGCAGAATATGAAGAGAACCCACAGGAGAGACCCTAAATAGCCATGAGAAGGGGATTGGCTACCTTATCAGGTATGGACCTATCAGGAGGGGCCTCTGATGTCACCTGCTGGTACTGGCCACTCAGAGCCCTCCAGAGTGCCCCCACACCTTGCAAAGCAAGATGGCTGAAGTCTGGGACACACTAGAGGAGCTCTGGGCATCACCCCTTTCCTTTGTCCAGTTTCCCACCAGAGCAGAGGAGAAGGCGTCTCTGAACCAATGTAGACTGGTTTATGACCATCATCTGTGCCCTTCAAAGCATTTCCAGAGGCTGGGGGAGGCTACCCCCAGCCTGTAACACCTATTTCCAAAGGGAGAGGGTGTAACACCCTGCTCCCAGAGGAAATACTTTGTTCTGCCTTCCTGAGACTGGGCTGCCCAGACCCCAGAAGGGCAGAACTCTGTCTGTGAGGTGGCAGCAGCTGTAGCTGCAGTGCAAGCCTCAGAGAGCTGGTTAAGCAATACTGGGGGGTCCATGGTGGAGCCCCCAGGATGCATGGAATTGGCTCCCCAATATCAGATTTGGAGTGGGGGGGACAATTCCATGATCTTAGACATGTTACATGGCCATAGTCGGAGTTACCATTGTGAAGCTACATATAGGTATTGACCTATATGTAGTGCACACGTGTAATGGCGTCCCCGCACTCTCAAAGTCCGGGGAAATGGCCGTGAACTATGTGGGGGCGCCTTTGCTAGTGCAAGGGTGCCCTCACACTTAGTAACTTTGCACCTAACTTTCAGCTAGTGAAGGTTAGACATATAGGTGACTTATAAGTCACTTAAGTGTAGTGAAAATGGATGTGAAGTACTGTGTGCACTATTTCACACAGGCTGTAGTTGCAGTCCAGTCTAAAGGTTTGTCTGAGCCCATATGGATCTCCTGGAAGCCCAATGCCATGGACATTCTTCCACCATGACCTCTCCCCATTTCACAAACCCCCTACATTTTTATGCACTTCAATAAACACCCTTGAAACCTCAATAATATTGGAGTCAGTCAATGATTGTGAACTTTGTATTGTCAATTACAGTGTTAAAAAAGGTTACCCATTGGAAGGTCAACATACCAATGTCACACATCACAAGCCTTTCAAGGGTGCAAGCTGTTGACACGTAGGTTACCACATTACAGAAACTGAAATGGAAGGGGACAACTCAGTTACCAAATAGGGAGTGAAATGTAGGTACAGGATAGAGGTAGAAGTGTGAAATGTAATACGATGTGAAACATTAAATTGTACTCACCTGTGTCTCATTGAAAATATTGCTGTATGACTGACTCCCTGTTGTCGTTTTCATCTTCATCAGCTTCATCCTCAGCACTGTCCACAGGCTTCACAGGCTCAACCGCTGCAACAACACCATCATCTTGATCATCCTCCTGCAGAAAAGGCACCTGGCGTCGCAATACCAAGTTATGAAGCATGGAGCAGGCGATGATGATGTCGCACACCTTCTTCGGTGAGAAGAATAGGGACCCACCTGTCATATGGAGGCACCTGAACCTGGCCTTCAGGAGGCCGAAGGTCCGCTCGATCACCCTCCTAGTCCACCCATGGGCCTCATTGTACCGTTCCTCTGCCCTGGTCCTGGGATTCCTCACTGGGGTCAGTAGCCAGGACAGGTTGGGGTAACCAGAGTCCCCCAATAGCCATACACAGTGCCTCTGGAGTTCACCCATCATATCAGGGATGCTGCTATTCCGCAGGATGTAGGCATCATGCACTGAGCCAGGGAACATTGCATTTACCTGCGAGATGTACTGGTCTGCCAAACAGACCATCTGGACATTCATGGAATGATAACTCTTCCTGTTCCTGTACACCTGTTCGTTCCTGCATGGGGGGACCAGAGCTACATGGGTCCCATCAATGGCACCTATGACGTTGGGGTTATGTCCAAGGGCATAGAAGTCACCTTTCACTGTAGGCAAATCCGCCACCTCAGGGAAAATTATGTATCTCCTTACGTGTTTCAGCAGGGCAGACAACACTCTGGACAAGGCGTTGGAAAACATAGACTGGGACATCCCTGATGCCATGGCCACAGTTGTCTGAAAAGACCCACTTGCAAGGAAATGAAGCACTGACATCACCTGCACGTCAGGGGGGATTCCAGTCGGATGGCGGATTGGAGACATCAGGTCTGGCTCCAACTGGGTACATAGTTCCTGGATTGTGGCATGGTCAAACCGGTAGGTCACGATGACATGTCGCTTTTCCATTGTCAACAGGTCCACCAGCGGTCAGTACACCGGCGGATTCCGCCATCTTCCAATATGTCACAACTGACGGTGCCTAAGAAGGACAACAGCGAAGAAACTGTCAGCATTCCTCCAGGTATGTACCCACAGTCACACACAAGACTACACCAGACAATTAACCCATCCGGGAAAGGTTTTGAGTGTAGGCCTCGGTATGTGTGACGCAGTAGTAATTGAAGCCATGTGGGCCCCTGAAATGGCGGCTGCCTGACCTCTAAACTGGGACATTGGAATTGTGGGGTAACTGCGCTGGCATTGTACACCGTCGCGGTAGGCGGTCGTAGAGCGCGGCGCAATGCTGCATTAGTTAACATTGGACCCTATGGGTCCCAGGAGCCAATGAACAGGTGCCCTGGCGGTGATGATGCGCACCGCCGCGGACATCACCGCCGCGGACGTCACCACCATTTTCTATCTCTTCAATCACTAGATACCTGACCTTCGACAGGAGAGGACCTACACTGCTAGTGCTGCTGTGACCTCGGTCTGGAAGCGACGATGGCTGCTGCGTCTGGGGAAAGGGCCCCTGCCTTCACTGCACAGGAGTTGGAGAAACTTGTGGATGGGGTCCTCCCCCAGTATACGCTACTCTACGGTCCTCCAGACCAACAGGTTAGTACACAGGGAGCACGCTGTATGGGCTAGGCCTGGGTGGAGAGGGCTGGGTGGATGAGGGAAGGGGGCAGAGTACATAGAACAGTCATGCATGGGGATGAATGGGCCACAGGGATAGAGTTGGGAGGGGGCCAATTACAACGACGGTGCTGTAGGTAATGACTGTTCCTCTTACCTTGTGCATGTCATGTAGGTCAGCGCCCACCAGAAGAGAGACATTTGGCGTGCCATCGCCAAGGAAGTCCGGACCCTGGGGGCCCACCAGAGACGGGGCACCCACTGCCGTAAGAGATGGGAAGACATTCGCCGCTGCAGCAAGAAGACGGCGGAGGCTCAGCTGGGGATGGCCTCCCAACGTGGGAGGGGTGCCCGTCGCACCATGACCCCCCTGATGTTCCGGATCCTGGCGGTGGCCTACCCGGAGTTGGATGGGCGCTTAAGGACATCACAGCAGACACAAGGGGGTGAGTACAACCTCATCCTATGGACTTTGCGTGCAGTGGAGCTGTCTGGGTGGGGGTGGTGGGCTGTGGGTGTCCCTAGGCCAGGGCGAGTTAGGTAGGCAAGGCCCCTCCGGTATGTAGGCCATGTGGCACTCTACCCCAGCTAAAAAAACAATGCAAATTGATGTATAGTTGCCCCTTTGCCATCCATGTGGGCAGATTTCTACCATTGCCATGTAGGCCATATGCCAGAAATTGCATGTGCAGAGTGCAGGAGCACGGCGTAATGCAGGGGGCTGCTGCGTTTGTCTTGTCCGCCAACCGTAGCGGTATGCCATGCACTAAAACTCTCTTTCTTCTGTCTCCACCCTTTTTCTGCTCTCCCTGTCCTTCTGTACATCAGCATCAACAGGCGGAGGTACAGTGGCACCGGAGCACGAGGGAGTTGCATCCCACATGGCCATGGAGGGTCACACCACAGACTCTGAATTCACCAGTGGGACGGAGGGCGAGGGGAGCTTCACGTCGGCCACAGGATCACCAAACAGCGACACAGACTCGTCCGCCGATGGGAGCTCCCCTGTGGTGGCGGCATCATCTGTGCGCCCCACTTCTACAGGTACAGCCGCCACCTCCCCTACCAGCACCGCCCTCCCAGCAGCCCCTCAGCGTTCGCCCCGTGCCCGCTCACCCAGGAGGGTGGGCATCACCTTCGCCCCAGGCACCTCAGGCCCTGCCCCAGTCACCCCAGCTGCCCTCAGTGAGGAGGCCATTGACCTCCTCAGGTCACTCACTGTTGGGCAGTCTACCATTGTGAATGCCATCCAGGGTGTAGAACGAGAGTTGAAACACGGTAATGCATTCCTGGAAGGCATTCATTCTGGTCAGGTTGTCCTTCAGCGAACCCTGCAATCTCTGGCCTCAGCACTGATGGCAGCCATTGTCCCTGTGTCCAGCCTCCCCCCTCCAACTTCCTCCACCCAGACCCAATCCCCTGTACCCCATCCCATCCCAAGCACACCTACAGACCAGCATGCACACAAGTCAACACACACAAGTAGCTCAAGCAAACATAGGCACCACACACACCACAGGCACTCACACAAGCATCAGACCCATACAGACACAGCAACATCCACTGTCTCCACTGTGTCCCCCTCCTCCTCTTCTCCCTCCTCCCTCCCAGTGTCGTCTACACACACACCTGCATGCACCACATCTACAGGCACTAGGACTCGCACCAGGACACCCAGCACCACAAGCCGCTCACCTGCACTCACCACCTCCACTGCCATTTACACGTCCCCTGTGTACTCTCCCAGTGTGTCTGTGACGCCCCCTCCCAAAGTACACAAACACCGGCAATCACTCACCCAACATCCATCCACCTCACGACAGCCTCCAGTACCTACACCTGCACCCAAAACAGCTAAAGTGACACCTCCTCTTTCTCCACTCCCAGAGCCCCTCCAGCTACCCATCCCAGTGTACGTCAGAAACTGTCCCTATGTCAAATTGACCTTTTTGCCCCCACCCCCCCCTCTAATTCATCAGTCCCGTCGTAGCGCCTCAGCCAAAAAGCCTCCAGTACCAGTGGTGCGTGTACCAGGTTTTTGGAGGGCCCCGTCCACCAGGGCAGGCCGTAGGACCCGGAGCCAAGGCACTGTCAGCCCACCCCCTGTAAAGGCTCTGAAATTGGAGAGTGGACGACGGGACCGTGTCAAGACTCCTGGTGGGACAAACAGTGACATGGGATCCAAGGCGATTGCTGAGTCATCTGTAACTCAAAAGAAGGTGGGGAAGGTCCTGAGGAAGTCTCCCCAACCTGTTGTGAGTGTCACGGCGGAGAAGTGCGCCATCATTTCCGGCAGTCCAGACACAACCGCCAGCACCGTCGTTACTGGTCAGGAATCCACCGCCAGAGTCACAGCCCAGGAGGGCCCAAGTATTGTTACTGGTCAGGAGACCACCGCCACCGCCAGAGTCATAGCCCAGGAGGGCTCAAGTATCGTTACTGGTCAGGAGACCACCGCCACCACCGGAGTCACAGCCCAGGAGGGCTCAAGTATCGTTACTGGTCAGGAGACCACCGCCACCGCCGGAGTCACAGCCCAGGAGGGCTCAAGTATCGTTACTGGTCAGGAGACCACTGCCAGAGTCACAGCCCAGGAGGGCCCAAGTATCGTTACTGGTCAGGAGACCACCGCCACCACCAGAGTCATAGCCCAGGAGGGCTCAAGTATCGTTACTGGTCAGGAGACCACCGCGACCGCCAGAGTCATAGCCCAGGAGGGCTCAAGTATCGTCACTGGTCAGGAGACCACCGCCACCGCCGGAGTCACAGCCCATGAGGGTCCAGAATCCCACAGCCCTGCGGGGCAATGATGGAACGTCAAGCCACACACCAACGTCCTGTGTGGAGTTCGTCATGCCACACACCAATGTCCAGTGTGGAGTTCGTCATGCCACACACCAATGTCCAATGTGGAGTTCGTCATGCCACACACCAATGTCCAGTATGGAGTTCGTCATGCCACACACCAATGTCCAGTGTGGAGTTCGTCATGCCACACACCAATGTCCAGTGTGGAGTTCGTCATGCCACACACCAATGTCCAGTATGGAGTTCGTCATGCCACACACCAATGTCCAGTGTGGAGTTCGTCATGCCACACACCAATGTCCAGTGTGGAGTTCGTCATGCCACACACCAATATCTGTACCAGAACCGCCATGGCAAAGCACCGCTGAACAGGGCAAAGACCGCCATGGCTAAGCACCGTTGAACAAGGCCAAGACTGCCATGGTGAAGACCGCTGAACAGGGCAAAGACCGCCATGGTTAAGCACCGCTGAACAGGGCAAAGACCGCCATGGTGAAGACCGCTGAACAGGGCAAAGACCACCATGGTGAAGACCGCTGAACAGGGCAAAGACCGCCATGGCTAAGCACCGCTGAACAAGGCCAAGACTGCCATGGTGAAGACCGCTGAACAGGGCAAAGTCCGCCATGGTGAAGACCGCTGAACAGGGCAAAGACCGCCATGGCTAAGCACCGCTGAACAAGGCCAAGACTGCCATGGTGAAGACCGCTGAACAGGGCAAAGACCGCCATGGTGAAGACCGCTGAACAGGGCAAAGACCGCCATGGCTAAGCACCGCTGAGAGACTCTGGCTTTGCACTCCCCAGGATGTAACAGTGGGCAAGCCACCCACTGTAGAGACTTGAGAGACTGTGGCTTTGCACTCCCCAGGATGGCACAGTGGGCAAGCCACCCACTGTAGAGACTTGAGAGACTGTGGCTTTGCACTCCCCAGGATGGCACAGTGGGCAAGCCACCCACTGTAGAGACTTGAGAGACTGTGGCTTTTCACTCCCCAGGATGGCACAGTGGGCAAGCCACCCACTGTAGAGACTTGAGAGACTGTGGCTTTGCAATCCCCAGGATGGCACAGTGGGCAAGCCACCCACTGTAGAGACTTGAGAGACTGTGGCTTTGCACTCCCCAGGATGGCACAGTGGGCAAGCCACCCACTGTAGAGACTTGAGAGACTGTGGCTTTGCACTCCCCAGGATGTAACAGTGGGCAAGCCACCCACTGTAGAGACTTGAGAGACTGTGGCTTTGCACTCCCCAGGATGGCACAGTGGGCAACCCACCCACTGAAGTGACTTGATAGACTGTGGCTTTGCACTCCCCAGGATACATCAATGGGCATGGAGCCCCATGGTGGATCTGGCTTCGCATTCATCTGGCTGAGGTGCCACCCCTTCCCTTCCCCCTGAGGTGCCTGTATTGTTTCTATCTGATGCCCCGGCAGTGTTCTCTCAAATTTTGGTCAGGTATCTATTGTGGGCGTCGCCCATGCATTTTTGGACTGTTGGTGCACGGACATTGTTGTGTACATCTCTGCACTACTTCTTGTATTGTACATTTATTTTTGACAGATTTCGTGATATATATATCCGTATATTTTTTAATGAGTAGTATATTGGCACAATACAAAGTTTGACCGCTATTCGCTTTGTCTTTGCATTCTTCCGGGGGGATTGTGGGTTGTTACTGTGATTTTTGTGACTGCATTGGTGTGTATGTTGTAATATGCGAGGGTGGGGGTGGGGGTGTTTGGTGGGTGTCCCCGTAACTTTTGCCTCCCCCCTCCCCCGTGTCGTAGGTGCTGTACTCACCGGTTTGTTCTGCGCCTACGTCACTGTTGGTCGTAGATGAGCAGGAATGCAAGGGCAGGTAAGATTTGTAGTTCCAGCTCCATGGTGTCCTCGTGGGATGTGTTGAGGTGAGCGTTTTCCCATAGCATAAGCTGTTTCCGCTGTGTTTTTATCCACAGTGAATCCGCCCCGGAAAAGGTGGCGGATTGGTGTGTTGTGATAGTGTGGGTGGTACATTGTCTTCCGCCTGTCTGTTGGCGGTGACCGCCGCGCTGTTTGTCTGTACTGCCATGGCGGGCAATGTGTTAAAGTGGCTGTCTTAGTTGGCGGTTTCCGCCAGGGTCGTAACTCCCTTTTTTTGTCCGCCGGCCTGTTTGCGGTATTACCGCAGCTTTAACACCGTCCGCCAGGGTTGTAATGACCACCTATATGTTTCTGAAAAGTAAACAAAATTCTAAATTCAGCAAGGGATCATATTTGTAGACTCCTCAAGGTTTTCCTGATGAAAATAACTGTTAAAATAAATAAATATTGAAAATCAGTAGGAAGGAAAAAACAGGCATTTGTGACTCATCTGTAACTTTTTGTCACAATGGCCGACTGACAAAAGCAATATACCATTACATTCACTAGACTCTTCTGGTTGTAGGCATATATTGGGTTTGTAGGTTCTCCAAGAACCCAGGGTACCCAGAGGCAACAACTGAGCTGCACCGTAAAATAGTTTTTCATTGGGCACCAAGTATAGTCCAATTCTTATAGCCAAATAGGCAGAGTGAAAAAAGGGTATCAAGGAAACTTAAATAATTTGGAAAGGGGCAGAAGATATGCATTTTAGGAGCAATGGTTATTACTACATCTCTGAATTTGTGGGTACCCTTACAAGCGTATGATTGGAGGGTATTTTTCAAAATGTCATCTTTGTTATACACTGGCTTTCAATTAAAAGGCACAAATGCAACAAAACCCAATTGGTAATAACAAATGTTTTGCAATTCTATGCTGCCATAAGTCTCCCGATAAAAATGGTACCTGACTTTTGTGGGTAGGTCTACTGCCCGTTACACGAAATGGCCCAAAATGCAACATGTATGCAATGTATTTTTCCACCGAAAGCTGACCCTCTTTTTTCTGAGGAGGGTAGCTCTACATTTTTGACCGTAGCTCAGCTGGCACCAAGGGAAACGTAGCCAGCCACCTGTGTGGCTGGACCTATTGCCGTGACAGGAATGGCAGGGATCCACTTGGGAAAGGCACCATTGGAAAGGGGCGATTCTCCCCTTCCCAATTATACCCATCTGAATCAGTGCTCAGGGGGCTGAGAAAGCTCATGAGCATCAATGCAGAGAAAGTGAAATTTGATACAACAAATTTCAGTCAACGGAAGGTAAAGCCCTTTAAGCATGTTGCAGAACTGGCAGAAGTGCAGGAGTGGCAGAAACTAACCCACAGTTTTTCTAGCAAATTGTGAAGAATTCAGAGAGACTGGCTGTCATTCAGACACCAACCCTGCAGTTACAAAAGCTCCCTGAACACTCTGTGCACACACTCTTCATTGCTCAAGACAAACTTGGAACTGGAACAGAGTAGGATGTTTTTGGTGCCCATCTTTATACCGATTTTCCAGACAGGGGATGTGGAGCCACTGTCTATGGTCCTTGAAACAGTCTGGTGTAGTTCCCTTTCAAATGTTGTCTTGCTGCAGTGCAGACACATTCATTATGTAAGGTGATGGCTCTCAGACTAGATAGTGATGCTTACTCTAAGCAAGTTCCCTAAGAAATATGCTGAACTTCAAGCTTCTATACTTACCACTGCTTTGAGCCAGGGGAAAAGACTAAAGTGATTTTTTTAAAAATCATGTAAACTGAAGTCTACGAGGAGGAGACTGCAATGATATTCTTTATGCTGGAGTATCACACATTCTTGTATTTGGCCACAAGATGGTACTATGGGCTCTACGACCTTCAGAATAAGCACAAAGAAAATACATTCTGATTACCATAAACACAGAACTGGGGGCTAGATGTATCATGCTCCTGATTTACATTTCCTAAATAGGGATTTTTAAGAAATCGCTATTTAAGAAATGCAAAATGGGATGTTTGAAAATTGCGATTCGGTTATAGCGATTTCTTAAAAGTCGAAATCTCTTTTACCGAAATGCAATTAGGGAATGGGACTCCATTCATCCCTATGGGCCTGTAGGTCCATAGGTGCGAATGGTTGTGCATTTCCGAATTTGCGAATTCCTGTTAGGAATTCGCAAATTAGGTACTGCAAATCACAGGGAGCTGGGGGCCTGAGGCCCCCTTTGATGCAGCCCAAAAAAATATCAGTGGACATGTGAAGCGCAACATGTCATTTTTAAAAATGCATTTTTAAAGTTGCACATGGTTACCACCAAATTGGATTTGGTGGTAGTTGCATTTCCTAAATGCCCAATTCGCATTTAGGAAATGCATGATACGTGTGCTCTGGGAATCGCAAATAGGAATTCCCTATTTGCGATTTCCTATTTAGAGAATTGCAATTTGTGATTTCCTAAATGGAGTCGCAATTTCAGGGAATCGCTATTTTAGCTATTCCTTCAAATTGCACTGCGAATGCCTTTCATAAATCATGAAAGGCACTTTTGCATTTGCAAACAGTTGAATTTTGCGATTTGCACCGTTTGCGAATGAAAAAAGCTTTGATACATCTAGGCCCGGAACTTTACATGTCATCATTGGCAAGGAGCGCTATAATTTGCAGTTTTGGCCTGTTAGCAAACTTGTTAAAGTATCCAATCACATTGCTTTTTAATTTTTCATGCTGACTCACTCTGAGCTTTGCTGACTCCGTCTAAGGTATTTTATATTGTAAATGAATTTATACAACAATAAAACCTGACGATGCATTCAATAAATTCAGGTTTGTAAAGCAAGTGGTAAGAAAATGTACCTATGTCTTCTAAAGTTTTCCTGCATGTATCTCCTGCAGAATTTGGATGTGAGGGCGATCTGGCTCGATGGATGGGGAGGGGAAGGAGGAAGAGGCAACAGGAGACAGTGGACAGAGCGTGGAGTGCTTGAACACAAAAAAAGTAGTTCCTAAAACGGGAGCAGTGGATGGACGCAAGTACTTGGTCCATGCTCTGGGGAGGTCTAAATACAAGAAGAGGCATGACCAATGCATGCCGTAGACAAATGGAAACAAAGCATATGGGCGTGAAGATGGAGCGAGGAAATGGTAAACATGGGGAGGGGAGGCTGAAGCCCCCTGAATCATAAACAATAGGCAGCATATTTACAAGCCCCTTGCAACTCCATGCACCATATTAGCGTCATTATTTTATGCTAATGTGATGTTAGGTAGGCATTTTGGATGCGCCATATTTACAAAGTGGCTCAATGCTTGCATTGTGCCACTTTGTAACCCTTTGCACCGTGTTATACCTGCACCAGCCATAATGTATGCAAGGGGGCATTCCAGTGCTGGGAGGCTCAAAAAATGGTGCTGTGAAAACTACAAGATTTCACTGCGCCATTTTTTGCATCAGTTTTTAATGCCTGCTCAGAGCAGGCATCAAAATGATTCACCCATTATGTTCAGTCGCCCTCCCCGTGCTTTGCTGCACTAGCATCAATATTTTTGACACTGGTGTAGCAAAGCGCCACTATAGAGTGCTATCATGGTGTGGTTAGGTGCCGTGGGGGGTGCAAGAAAGGTGGCGCATCATCTATGATACACCACCTTTTTGTAAATATGCCCCTTTGTGCCTTAGAGACAGTTAATATGCTGTCTAGCTGATACCTACAATGGGGATCCTCAGTACCACTCATGAGTGAACCTCTGGACTTGTGGAAGTCTCAGAAGGACTGCTTTGCTGCTCTGCAAGAAATACTGCTACTCTGCTGCCCTGCTGCCTGAGTGAAGGACTGTGGATGACTCAGAAGGACTGCTGTGCTGCTCTGCGAGAAAGACTGCTACTCTGTTGCCCTGCTACCTGAGTGAAGCACTAGACCTGCATTTTAAACCCAGGGCCACCAGAGTGACTCCAAGGCTAGTTAGCTGGCTTTCTTATCAGAAGCTCAGGGACTGGAAATGCTCCAACCACCTTGAATCTAGAACCTGGACTCTGTCTGCTGGGAGTCATACCCCTCAAGTGGTGCCACCACAGTTCTGGGCCCTTGGAAGTGGGCCTGATGTGCTCTGCCAGCCCAACTGTGGTCTTGTAAGCAGAACCAATGCAGCACCATGCATCTCTTTGCAGCTGCATCTGAAATGCCTCTGTGCAACACATCTGCAGCGCAGGTCTTCACATTGCAAGTCCCTTGTCGATGGCATCCTTGATGACACAGGAATCCACATCACAACCCTACAACTCTTCAGAATATCTGGTGCATGACTTAGGACATTTGTGATGATGGCGCAGGATTCCTTCAGCGTCTCGGGACTCCTGCTGTGCAACCTATCCTCGACACAGGATTTTACAATGCAAACCAGGAAGTAAGGTATTTTGTTCAGCAGGCCTAACTGGGCCTCTGTATCCGGCCTGTGGTCCATCACAGTCAGCCTGAACTTCAGACTTTTTCCCAGTGCAGTGCAACAAGATAACCACAGTTGGCGCTTTGTGCTTCTAAGCACTATTTTTACTTAAAACTTTGAAATTGCATATCGCC
This sequence comes from Pleurodeles waltl, assembly GCF_031143425.1. Classification (NCBI taxonomy): domain Eukaryota; kingdom Metazoa; phylum Chordata; class Amphibia; order Caudata; family Salamandridae; genus Pleurodeles; species Pleurodeles waltl. The sequence goes on along the minus strand of NC_090440.1, from coordinate 433,170,204 downwards.
AGGTCTACTGATTTCAGTTATGTCATTTTGGTCTCAAATAAGTTATATTTTACTCTGTTTTTCTAATTTGGTGTGGGAGTTTTTATGTTTTCAGTTTATTACTGTTTGAAGTACTTCATAAATACTTGCCTCTAAGTTAAGCCTGACTGCAGAGGGTTCTGCACAGGTTAATATGGGGTTTGTTTATGTTTCACCCTGACAGACATTGTTGTTGCTGCTTGAGTAGGGACCCCCCTTCAAAAAGTAGACTAATTTCTCACAGACTTGACTCTAAAGGGTTTACATTTACTATTCCCACTTCATTCTAAACCATTTTGGGGATGGTGTTGGTCAGTAAAGAGGTTAAATGTATTCATCTCAATGCAATCTTAACCATTTTCAGAAATATGTTGGACACTAAAGGGGTTACATTTACTAGTCCCACTCCAATCTAGACCATTTTGGGGAAGGTGTTAGACACTAAGGCCCTCATTCTAACATTGGCAGAATTGACCGCCTACCGCTGCGGCGACAGCCACCAAAACACTGTTGACTCGGCTACCTACCGTCTGCTATATGATGACCGTAGCTGGAATTCCACCAGAAGGATGGTGGAATTCTGGCCGCAGTCATGGCGGCGGACGGCCGTACAGTGGCGCTGGTGCCACAGCAGCGCCACTCCAGTAGACCACCGCAGACCGTATCATGACCCATTATACGGCCTAGCGGTGTTCTGCTGGCGGACACTGCTGCTGGCAACAGCGCCCTGTCCTGTCTCCTGCCGGAGGAATCCCTCACAAAACGTAAGTCGGTGCTGCGACAGGGGAGGGGGTGGGGAGTATTGTTTGTGTGTGTGGGGGTGTGGGTGTATGTTTGTGTGTGCGTGCATGTGGGTGTGTGGAATGCGTGTGTGCATGCATGGTTGTGAGTGTGCGTGTATGTTGTGTTGTGTCGTGTGAATGCGTGGGTGCGTGTAGGTATGTAAAGGTATGTGGATGTGTGTGAATGGATGTATGCATGTGTGGGTGAATGTGGGTATGAGTGTGCGTATGCATGTGTATGATGGTGCGTGAATGTGAGTGTATGTTGTAGGGGGGTCTGGAGTGGGGGGAGGCAGGGGAGGAGACCCCTACCAGTGACAGGGAAGGAATTTCCTGTCACTGCTAGTGCCTACCGCCATGGTTTTCGTGGCGGTAAGGAAGCCACAAAAACCATGGCGGGAGGTGGGGTCATAATCCTGCAGGTGGGACAGTGACGGCAGCCTGGCTGGAGACTCAAGTCTCCAGCCCGGCGGCTGTTACTGCCCTGGCGGACGGAGTGGTACATTGGAGGATTGGCTTGAGCCAAACCGCCAATGTAATATTTTGGGGAAGAGTACCGCCAGCCTGTTGGCAGTACTCTTCTCCAAAATACTGCTGTCCTCCAGAGTCATAATGAGGGCCTAAAAAGGTTATCTTGACTATTCCCACTCTAATCGAGCCCATCTATGGGAACATATTGGACACTAAAGGGGTTACATTTACTGTTACCACTCCAATCTAAACCATTTGGGGAAGGTACTGCACAGTAATGGGGTTGTATTTATTCTCACTCCAATCTAAAGCATTTTATGGAGGCTGCTGGACAATAAAGGGATTACATTTACTATTGGCCCTCTAATCTACGCCATTTTAATGAAGGTGTTGAACCCTAAAGGGGTTACATTTACTATCCCCACTCCATAGTACAGTAAAGAAATTAATTAACTTATAACACATTCTTAAGTAATTTCTAATGAAATTAATAATACAAATCATCTAAATAATATTTCTTTAATTAATAACATTAAATAAGCTATACATTATTTTCAATATTAGTGCTATATAATTTGAAACTATTACATGATCACACATTAAGAGTAAGTAAACAAATTACAAAATGGAAGGCATTATGCTTAAATCATATATTTAAAATACCATTTATTAAGAATAATAGATATATAACATACAGTCATTAACTGTGAGTGTTACTGTGATGTAGCATGACAGTAAGTGTAGGTATAGGTGTAGGTGTGAGGGAGAATGACTGAGTGCTACTATGAGGGAAAATTAAAGTAGTTAGAGAACACAATCAGCCTGATTTACAGTCCTAGCTAGTGTCCTTTAAAAGTAGGTGGGTGTAATCTTTAGCTCAAATTCCTGTGAGTGAGCCTGACTACTCAGTGGGTTCAGGGGGTGAGGGGACTCAGTCTTGAACTCCCTCACTACTATTAAAGTTGTCACTGTGGCCACATAAATATTTTATTTATCCTTACAATTACCTAATTTATAATAATTTACCTTATTTTGTCTGTAAATAAAAGTACAACTATTCTATTGTATTTAACTGAAGACATCACAAAAGAAAGTATAAAGCTCATAAATATTTTTAATTTGTAAACAAAAGTCCATTATTATATAGAAAAATGTAATGCAAAACCTAAACAGTATTCATAACCAAATAATCAAATTTACATGAAAAATATTGTTATTATATATTAATATTTACTCATATTATATCTAAAATAATTAGAAAATCGTATTTCTTCCAAAAAAACAATAAAAGTATTTATTACATTTACATTACTGCTAAGTTCAACAAGACTTGACAAATGCAACCGATTGCTACAGTCAAACTGTGAAGGAATATGATGAACGTTGTAAGGATCAATAGCCTATGATCACTGACCATTTTAAACCGAGTCTGCAACACAGCCAACACTCACCACCACTGTCCTGTAATGTACACTCTCACTGATGTTCACAAGAACGAAATAATGGCTGTTAGCTCGCATACAGTCAAAGCGGAGGAATAATGACAGAGCTCCCCACTAAAAATAGTAATATCTTATTTAGCATGGGGCATTAGGATGAAGTGTATGACATTTTTTCACTTTTTTAGGGGCATGAATAGCATCACAAGGCTCCCAAGAATCTTCCTCTGGTCCATAGCCTTGCTGTGAAATTAGGTACCATAATTTACCTTGTTTTGGTTTGCTATTTTTGATACATTGGACTTCATATTGCAAGGGATTGTTAATCAAGAGTGGGAGAGGTCTTGAGTGGACCTTTCTTTTTGCTGGTTTCAGTGGGGAAGTATGAAAAACTGGATTAATTTTCATTGTATCTGGAAGTTTTAGTTTGAAGGCAACTGGGTTAATGTGTTACATGATTGTGAATGGACAATTGAATTGTGGATAAAGTTTGTAATGTTTTTTAAATTGTATCTGTTTTGTGGACAACCACACTCTATCTCCAGGTTGATAATTGGGCCCTGGTTGTCTTTTTTTGTCTGCAAATGTTTTGTATGTTGTTTTAGCCTTCAGTACGTTTTTTCTTAATTGTTGTACTAAAGCATACATCTGTTGCAGTTTCTCTTTTAAGTGTGGAATTTGATCTGTTCTTTTTGGAGTTAATAATGGCATAAATTGTGGATGCCATCCATAATTAGCATAGGATGGTGACATATTTATTGATGTAGATTGTTGTAAGTGAATTCAGCTTCCCATAAAAGATCTACCCATGTACCTTGGGTCATAGAAAGTTAGCATTGTAGGTATTGTTTTAGTGTTTAGTTTACTCTCCTAGTCTTGCCATTCGTTTCTGGGTGGAAACTAGTGAAAATAATATTTTTAATATGCAAAGAATAGCACCATGTTCTCCATAATCTTGAGGTGAATTGGGATTCCCTATCAGATATAATGGTTCGAGGTAGACCATGTAATCTCACTACGTTTTGGAATATGAGGGTCACCAAGGTTGCTGCGGTAGGGATTTCTTTACAGGCTACGAAATGAGCCATTTTGGATAGATGGTCTATTATTACTAGGATAGTGTAATTTCCTTGATTTTTTGGCAAGTCAGTGACAAAATCCATTGAAATGTCTTCCCAAATGTATGTTGGCATAGGCAAGGGGTATAAGAGACCTTTCTTTTTTGAATGATCCGACTTGGCACGCACACATATTTCACAATCTTGTATTTATATGTCTACATCTTTCTTCCAACTAGGCCACCAGAATTTTTTTTGTACTAGTTCCCAGGTTTTCATCTTTCCAGGATGGCCTGCCATTGGGTGGTTATGGCACCACTCAGATACTTGTTGCCATAATTGTTTGGTTGGAACATACAATAGATCTCCTTGAAAAGGAAATTAAGCTAACATGGAACGTTTAACATCCTTTTTTTTGCAAGCTATGATCTTTCGTAAGTGCATTTGTTTTCTGATCTTGTGAAGAAATTGATCAGATATTGAGGCACTACCAATTTGTTCTTTTGGAGATCATTGGTGGTCGCTTTATCTGTTCTTTGTCTTGTATTGGTTCTTCATATCTTGATAAAGAGTCAGTCTTGTTATTTGAACAACGTGGTTAACAAGTTATTTTGAGGTCAAATTCGGCAAAGAAGAGAGTCCATCTCTGTTGTCTGGATGTTAGTGCTCATCGCAAAAATGGTAAATTATGGTGGTTGGTATATGCCGTGATAGGGAGTCTTCCTCCTAATAAGTAATGATGCAACTCTTTGAACGGTAGACAAATGGCTAACAAATCCTTTTCAGCCACTGTATAGTGTTGTTCAGCAGGTAAGAATTTTTTGGATAAGTAAGCCACAGGATGTAAGAGGCCAGACTTGGGATCTTTCTGGGATAATATGGCTCCTATGGCTGTGTCAGAGGTGTTGGTTTCTACTATGAAAGGTTGAGTAACATCAGGATGTCTAAGAACTGGAGCTGTCATGAATGATTTTTTCAAATTATATGAAGGCGGAATTGTTTTTTTGTGTCCATGTAAATTTCACTCCCTTTTTTAATAATTGTATTAAAGGAGCTGCTTTGGAAGAGAAATGGCTGATAAAATGCCGGTGAAAATTCTCAAACCCTAAAAATCGTTGAATGTCTTTCACTGATCTTGGTTCAGGCCAGTCAAGGACAGCTTGCACTTTCCGCTCTGCCATTAATATTCCTTGAGGGGAAATTATAAAGCCTAGGAATTCCACTTGAGTTACATGAAATTCACATTTTGATGGTTTACAAAACAGCCCGTGGTTTCACAGTGTAGCTAAAATGGTTTTAACATGTTCATAATGTTCTTTCTCTGAATTTGAAAAAATCAGTATATCGGCGATATAAACAATAATAAAGTGATCTAGATACTCATTGAGGACATCATTTACTAAGAATTGGAATGCCGCTGGTGCATTACATAAACCGAAGGGCATTACACAATATTCAAATAAACAATATCGAGTTCGAAACACCATCTTTCAGTCATCTCCAGCTCCAACACGAACCAAGTGATAAGCACCAGGTGTATATAGTGGCTGTTCTCACCTGGTTGAAAGGAACGGGAATCAGTGGCAATGGATATCTATTTTTTATCGTAATGGTAGTCAAAGCTCTGTAATCAATACATGTACGCAACTCTCCATTTACTTATGGTACAAAGAAACGCGCTGATGCTGCTGGAGATTTCAAGGGTCATGTGAAACCATTTTTCAAATATTTGTCTAAGTATTCACGTAAATGTTCATTCTCTTGTTCTGTTAGTGAATAAGTATGATTGCAGGGTGTTTTTGCTTCGGGAATCAAATCTATTTCACAATCATATGTGCGATGTGGGGGTAAAGTTTCAGCACTGTTTTCACTGAAGACATCTCTGAAGGTTTCATACATTTCTAGTAATTCTACCTCTTGTTTTGTGGCTGTTGATATGTAATGACCTTTAGCAATTATCTCAGAGGGTAGTTGGCATGTGCAGATGGTGTTTGTACTAGATGAGGGACCCTCCTGTTTACACTATTGTGAATCAAAAACAACTGTTCTTTCAGTTCAATTAATCGCGGGATTGTGTTGTGTTAACCAAGGCATACCCAAGATAATCCCAAACTGTGGGGCATTAATTAAATTGAATGAGATTGTCTCATTATGAGTGATTCCTTGAGAGTGGTATTCCATGTTTATATCTACTGTAGACTGAGTAAGTAGACCAGAAGTAAGTAATGTCCCATCAACAGCTTGCACCACCTCAGGTTTCACTTTCATTCTTGTAGGGATCTTCAATTTGTTGCAGAATTTTATATCAATAAAGTTCCCCATGGCTCCTGAATCTATCATAACCAGTATCATATTTTCCAGTAGTTCTGGTAACTTAAAGTGCATATTAAGGATCAAGGGCCAGATGTAGCAATTTCAGAATTTGCGATTCGGAAATTGCGAGTCGGTGCGAATCGCAATTTCCGAATCGCAAATTCTGATGCAGAACGGTGTCTCAGACACCGTCTGCGAATCGCTATGGAGTCGCAAAGACCCACATCATTAATATTAATGAGGTGGGTCGCATTTTGCGACCCCATAGCGATTCCCTGCACTCATAGGGATGGTGGCCTGCTGGATACAGCAGACCTCCATGTCTGTGACTGCTTTTTTAATAAAGCAGTTATTTTTTTTTTCTAATGCAGCCTGTTTTCCGAAAAGGAAAACGAGTTGCATTACAAAAAAAATAACGAAACCATTTGGTTTCGTTTTTTCACAGTAGGCAGTGGTCCATTGGACCACTGCCTGCTCTGAAAACATTTTTTGGGCAACATTCACAAAGGGGAAGAGGTCCCATGGGAAACCCTTCCCTTTTGCGAATGGGTTACCACCAGTGTGACACTGGTGGTAACTGCGAATTGCTTTGCGACCGCGTTCGCAGTCACAAAGCAATTTAGCATCGCGGTGCGAGTCGCAAATAGGAAGGGGACATCCCTTCCTATTTGCAAGTCGCATTCACATTTTGCGAGTCGTTACCGACTCGCAAAATGTGAATGAGCATTGCAATGTGCATTTTGCATGGTGCAAACTGCGATTTTCGCAGTTTACACCACGCAAAATGCTTCCTACATCTGGCCCCAAATGTGGTACGGATACTTGTACTGTGTTAGCAATGGACAGATCAGGAGTTATGATAGTGTTTCTCAAGGAAGTCTCCTACCCATTCCTCAAGCCTATTAGTTTCCCTGTATCCTTGTCACGTCTTTAGAAAGAGATCCTTTAGGGTGTGTTGAGCATTCTCTAACACAATGTCCCTTCTTAGTGCAATATAAACACAATCCATTTTTACGTCAAGATTGTTTCTCCTCCTACGTGAGTGGTTTGCGTATGCCACCAACTGCCATGGGTTCCCCAAGATCAGAAGAACTGTGGGTAGTTTTTTCTTTTAATTGTACGTAGGATCGACACTCTGGTTTACGTTTATCCCCTTTGCGTGCGGCTAAACTATGATCTAACCTGAAAGTCAATGCTATGAGAACTTCACAACTTCTATGTTGGGGGTCAATAGATGCTATGAGATCTTTTAGTTTGTCTTTTAATCCTTTGTAATATAGGGCTGCCTTTTTATCTGCTGCCAAATTTGTTTCCGAGACAAAGCAATTGAATTGGGTTAGATAATGTATCAATTCTCAAGTCTTTGTTTCCTTGTTTAAGTTCTAAAAGGTCTCTGTCAGCCAAACCAGTAATAGTTCTGTGATCAAATACTCTTTCAGATTCAACCTTAAATCTACTCCAATTATATAAGACAGGATCATCAGAATTTACAAGGGGAACTGCCCACATTGCGGTGTCTCCACTGAGATAAGAGATGAGAAATGCTATTCTAGATTGTGCATCTGGAAATGAAGCGGGTCTTACCATAAAATGTAATTGTACTTGAATTAGGAATGTTTAGAACTTGGCTGGATCACCTGCAAAACCCTCAGGAAGAGCTAAAAGAATCATGGGGGGAACCACAACTGAAACATTAGATTCCTGGTTACTTCTCACAGATGCGTTTGGAGTGGGTGGAGTAGCATTTAGATGTGATTGAAGGAGGGTTACTTTAGTAGCTAATGCTGTAGTTTCTTGTCTGGTTGCCATTAGTTTCCCTTGCATGTTTCCTTGCATTTTACCCAAAACATCCAAGGAAGACATCTTGGTAGCACTGCTCAGGAGAACCTTAATTCGAGGATGGGTTATTCTGTCAAGGTTCGTTTGATTGGTTCTCAGAAGCAGTACCCTCAAAAGGCCAACCTTCTGGCTGCTCCTACTCTGATTGCATATATACACAGAGCATCAGAATGCCCAGACAAGAGGAAGGGAGTTATGGAGGGTACTGGGGGAGGGAGATCTGGAAGCAGAATATAATAATTAAAATCTTGCCTGTTCTCTCTCAGTAAATATAATATCAAGGCTCAAAACCATAGTCACTAATACCTGCGAGTACTGTGGCCTCCTTTTGTCTTAGAGTTGATTGGAATACTGTTAATCATACTTGAAAGCTCTCAGTATTTGTTTTACCTGGAATTCTTTGTTAAATAATCACAAACCACCATCAAACTATAAGAATTTGTTATCCTTCTCATATTTCAAATTATTTCTCTTTGTCCGTTTACTTTTGGTTTCACTTCTGGCTTTATGTGAAGATCATGAATATTATACAGATATTTGATATATAGCATTGTTCATTATAACACTGTCTTTTATGTTTTAATACTTGACCAAAGTTCACTTTCGGTTTTGTTTCCTGTTTTAAGTGAACATCATTAAAGGTATAAAAGTCATCGGAATATAAATATTGTTTGTTACAACATTGATTTCGCTGGTTCAACACTCAACAAAAGTTCACTTCCAATTTTGTTTCTCGCTTTATGAGAACATCATGAAATTACGAAAGTCATTGCTGTATTAATATTGTTCGTTAAGACTTTGATTTCACTGCTTCAACACTTAACAAAAGTTCACTTTCGATTTTGTTTCTCGCTTTAGGAGAACATCATGAAACTGAGAAAATCATAAATATGCTAATATTATTTGCTACAACTTTGATTTCACTGGTTTAAAACTTTACAAATGTTCACGGGGTGATTAGCCCTGCCGTAGACAGTCAAAAACCCAAACCTTAAACACTTGAACTTGTTGCTGGATTTCCACTCTTTTGATCCTATAAATAGCCATTGGTCTCCTACCTGACGGTGACAGAAAACATTTGGGGAATTCAGATTGCAACACGCAATGACACACTGACTCAGACTCAGGGCTGGGAATGAAGAGCATGCCAGAGACAACACCAGACACCCATCTCCGCAAGTGTGGGCGGGTCTGCTTTTAAAGCCTCAGAGATGGCTGTGGAAGCTACTATAGAAACTGAGAAAGGACACAAGGATTTCTGCTAAATTCAACAAGACTTGGCAAATGCAACCGACTGCTACAGTCAAACTGGGAAGGAATATGATCAACATTGTAATGATCAATAGCCTATGAACACTGACCATGTTAACCCGAGTCTGCAACACAGCCAACACTGTCCTGTTATGTACATTCTCACTGATGTGCACAAGAATGAAATAATGGCTGTTAGCTCACCTACAATCAAAGCGGAGGAATCGTGACAGTAAGCCAGGTCTCATGCTTGGGTGGTAGGGTTTTAACAGAGATACATGAAATACTGGATGTATTGTTCGGAAGGTAGTTGCAGCTTCATCGGAACTGTTCCTAAGACTTGTATGATCTTGAATGGTCCTAGATAACGTAGTTGCAGTTTTCTGTGACCTGCTAGGGTAATGTTACAAGTAGAGAGCCATACTAAGGGGGTCATTCTGACCTCGGCGGTAAAAGGCGCCTACCGCCGGTCAGAAATCCTCCATAATTCCGCCGCGGTCGCGGTAACCCGCCACGGTCATTCTGACCCGCAGCAGCCAAACCTCCGAAAATCCGACAGCCACAACAGACCGCCAGACCAGCGGTCGGCGGAAAAGTGGAGGTGACCAAACCTCCACCGTCACGCCAACAGAAATACGCCCATGCCATTACGACCCACGAATCCACGCGGCGGTCTTTCAAACGCGGTTTTCCATTGGCGGTACACACCGCCGCGGTCAGAATACACACAAACGAACAAAACTCAGCCACATTGGACGATTTGAATTCCACACACCTGATACACATACACACACCACTCCCACACACACAATACAATATAAAACACACACCCACATCACCCACAAACCCCTTCGACCAAAATCCGAAAAGAAGCACTGAGAGACACATCAGCGATCACAGAATACCATCACACAGAGGCACACTACACCATCACCCACACAATATCCACACACAAAACAACACACACCACCACACTCAACACACTTAAATACACATACTCCACCCCACACATCATACACACCACTCCATGGCACCCCAAAGACACCCCCGCTTCTCAGACGAAGAACTCAGGGTCATGGTGGAGGAAATCGTTCGGGTAGAGCCCCAGCTCTTCGGCACACAGGTCCAATACACCAGCATTGCCTGGAGGACGGAGCTATGGCAGAGGATTGTCGACAGGGTCAACGCTGTGGGACAGCACCCCAGAAATCGGGAAGACATCAGGAAGCGATGGAACGACCTACGGGGGAAGGTGCGTTCCATGGTATCCAGGCACAACATCGCCGTGCAGAAGACTGGCGGAGGACCCCCTCCTCAACCCCCACAATTTACAACATGGGAGGAGGAAGTCTTGAACATCCTGCATCCTGACGGCCTCGCAGGAGTCGGCGGAGGAATGGATTCTGGTAAGTTGAAGCTTCAATACTGCTTCCCCCCCACCTGCATGCCAAATCATACCCCAACCCTCACCCCCACCCTCACCCCCACCCCCACCACCATCCTCACCCCCACCCCCAGCACACCTATTCCCTGCCAATGTCTCACCATCACAACCCACACATCCGAAAACCTAGGCCTGCATGCGTCCACTAAGCATGGACACCCATCACCAAAGCATGCCCAATGCATATACACATCCCCCCCACAAGCCACCCTCACCAAAGCCCCCACACACGAATGCCAGCACTTGGGGACACGGGAACCCACAGATACACCCATATGGCACACATTGAAACTATAACCATACCTCTATACCCCTGCAGGACCCGACCGCCAACACCCCGCCACGGAGGGCCCAGAATTCTCCACACCCCCCACCCAAGAGGCCGTCAGCGATGACAGCAGCTCTGTCGACCTGGACACTGATGACCAGCCCGGACCATCGGGGACCTCTGGACAGTCGGTTCCCCTCACACAGGCACAGGCCACTACAGACCCAAACCCCTCTGGGAACACCAGCACAGCTCCCACCCAGCGGGCCCATGCCGCTGTCTCCAGGGCGCGTCAATCTGCGGTGTGTCTACCACTACAGGGCACCCAGGATAACCCACCACCCCAACAACAACAGGGACCTGGGGGCAGTGGTAGTGGGCACACCGGCCAGTGGGCAGAGGCCCAGGGAAACAGGGCAACTCGGAGGGCAGCTGTGCGACAGGGGGGGGACGGGCCCAGGGAACCCACTCTCCACGAGGCCCTCACCACCATCATGGGAGCATACAACCGCTCCCAGGAGTCGATGGCGACGGTACTGGCCCGGTTCCAGGAGATCCAGGTACTGCAGGAGGAACACTATCGGGGGTACAGGGAGGACATCAGAGCCCTCACCTCCACCCTGGTTACCATGGTAGGGCTGCTGCAGGACCTCATCAACACCAGGACGGACACTCAACAACAACAAAGGGCCCCTGCCACTAGCCTGGACCAAGAACAGCCAACCACCTCCGCCGGCGCTAGTGGACAGGAGGCCCCCGCACAACAGCAGCCCACCAGACCCCCACCTCCTGCAGGAGAAGAACCACCCCGCAAGAGGGCCCTGAGATCTCGCAAGAAGACAGAGTAGGATGTCAAGACCCCCGCCAGCAAAGGATACCACCTGATGTCATCCCACTGTCCCACATTGTCACCCTGTCCATCCTTGAACTGCCCATGCTCCATCTCTCCACAGGCCTATGGACAATGCACCTGTGTGACTGTTACTCTGGACTCTGCCATGGACATTCCTTCACCATAGCCCCCACCCACTTGAAACCACCCATCCCATTTTGAGCACTGAAATAAACACCTATTTTGCACAAAACTATCTGGAGTCTGGCTGTGATTTCAAAATATTGTAATTGACATGACAGTGCAAATATGTCCTTGTACATAGTGAAGTCAACAAACAGCTGCCACAAAGCTGTAGTCCATGGGGAAACGAAGCACAGGACTCGTAGTGGGGACCCCAGATCTGAAATAGGGAGGGAAAAGCCACAACTCAGTCATCATACACTGGGGCAAATAGACAGGCAGCAGAGATGCAGGAGAGTAGTTCACATTTACTAAATTATGTTTGAATTGTTACCTGTGTCCTATTGGAAGTACTGTTCAATGATTCTGTCCCTGTTGTCTGTTTCAGCCCCGTCGTCTTCCTCCTCGTCACTCTCCACAGGTTCCACAGCTGCCACAACACCACTGTCTCGACCATCCTCCTGCAGGAAAGGCACCCGGCGGCGCAAAGCCAGGTTGTGAAGCATGCAGCAGGCCACGATGATGTGACACACCTTCTTAGGTGAGTACATTAGGGATCCACCTGTCATAAGCAGGCACCGAAACCTGGCCTTTAGGAGGCCGAAGGTGCGTTCGATCACCCTCCTAGTACGCCCATGGGCCTCATTGTACCGTTCCTCTGCCCTGGTCCGGGGATTCCTTACTGGGGTCAGTAGCCACGACAGATTGGGGTACCCAGAGTCCCCCAATAGCCATACACGGTGTCTCTCTAGCTGTTCCATCACGTAAGGGATTCTGCTATTCCTTAGGATGTAGGCGTCATGCACTGACCCAGGGAATTTGGCATTTACATGCGAGATGTACTGGTCAGCCAAACACACCACCTGGATGTTCATGGAATGGTAACTTTTTCTGTTCCTGCACACCTGCTCCCTGTCTCTTGGGGGAACCAAAGCCACATGGGTCCCATCAATGGCACCAATGACGTTGGGAATATGTCCAAGGGCGTAGAAATCACCCTTCACTGTAGCCAATTCGCCCACCTCAGGGAAAATGATGTAGCTCCTCACGTATTTCATCTGGGCAGACAACACTCTGGATAACACCTTCGAAAACATGGGCTGAGACATCCCAGAAGCAATTCCCACTGTTGTCTGAAATGACCCACTTGCCAAGAAATGGAGTACTGACAGGACCTGCACCAGAGGGGGAATCCCTGTGGGTTGGCGGATGGGGGACATCAGGTCGGGCTCCAGCTGGGCACACAGTTCTTGTATAGTGGCACGGTCAAGCCGGTAGGTCAGGATAATGTGGCGTGCTTCCATTGTCGACAGGTCCACCAGCGGCCTGTACACGGGAGGATTCATCCGTCTCCTCGCCAAACCCAGCGGACGGTGCCTAGGAAGGACAACATGGAGCACACAGTCAAGCAACCCACAGGTACGTACTCACAGCTTGCACAGTAAACGATTCTCTATGCAGTGAATGGCGTGTCTGAGTGGCTATGCAAGGCCTAGGCCTGTGTGACGCAGTTGAAATTGAGCCATGTGGACCCTCGAAATGGCGGCTGCCTGACCTGTGAAGTGTGACAATGGGATGTGAGGTCAATGCGCTGGCGTGGCACACCGCGGCGGTCGGCGGTCGAAGACCGCGGCGCGAATCCGCATTGGTTAACATTGAAGCCTATGGGTTTCAGGAGCCAATGGCGAAGGGCGCCGGCGGTGGCGGTACGCACCGCCGCGGTACGCACCGCCGTGGACGTGACCGCCATTTTCTATCTACTTATTCACTTGCGACTTGAACTTTCACAGGAGAGGACCTATACTGCAAGTGTTGCTGTGACCTCGGTCTGGAAGGGACAATGGCTGCTGCGCCTGGGGAAAGGGCCCCTGCCTTCACTGGAGAAGAGTTGGAGAAACTTGTGGATGGGGTCCTCCCCCAGTATGCGCTACTCAACGGTCCTCCAGACCAACAAGTGAGTTTAATTCAATATGGATTTGGGGCCACTGGCTGGCTTGGGGGCCTGGCGGGGGGCCTGGCGGGGATGGGGGGCATGTTGGGCCTGGCGGGGGGCCTGGCGGGGATGGGGGGCATGTTGGGCCTGGCGGGGGGCCTGGCGGGGATGGGGGGCATGTTGGGCCTGGCGGGGGGCCTGGAGGGGGGCCTGGCGGGGATGGGGGGCATGTTGGGCCTGGCGGGGGGCCTGGAGGGGGGCCTGGCGGGGGCCTGGCGGGGATGGGGGGCATGTTGGGCCTGGCGGGGGGCCTGGCGGGGATGGGGGGCATGTTGGGCCTGGCGGGGGGCCTGGAGGGGGGCCTGGCGGGGATGGGGGGCATGTTGGGCCTGGCGGGGGGCCTGGAGGGGGGCCTGGCGGGGATGGGGGGCGTTGGGCCACTGGCAACGAAAATGCAGACAAACTTGAACGTGGTATTTCTCCCTCCCTGTACGTGTCACATAGGTCCGCGCCCATGAGAAGATCGGGATTTGGCGTGCCATCGCCAAGGAAGTCCGGACCCTGGGGGTCCACCATCGACGGGGCACCCACTGCCGCAAGAGGTGGGAGGACATCCGCCGCGGGACCAAGAAGACCGCCGAGTCTCTGCTGGGGATGGCCTCCCAACGTAGGCGGGGTGCCTGCCGTCAACTGACCCCCCTGATGTTCTGGATCCTGGCGGTGGCCTACCCTGATTTGGATGGGCGCGTGAGGGCAGCACAGCAGACACAAGGGGGTGAGTACAAGCATTATCTACTCTGTTGTCGCGCAGTGGAGGTGTCTGGGTGGGGGAGGAGGGCTGTGGGTCCCCCTAGGCCAGGGCGATCTCTGTAGGCTGGGCACCCCCGTAAGCCCCTGTGTCCCCAGCCACCACCCTCAGTAGTGTGTCAGTACAGCCATCCCTGGGCCGTGTCATCCATGGGTGCAGTTGTCAACTCTAGGCGTGTAGGGCATGTTCCACGGAATGCGTAGCGGACCCCAAGTGCGCAACTTAGTGCAGGGGGCATCTGTGTCTGTCATGTCCGCTAACTGTACCGGTGATCCATGTACTCAAAATCTCTTTATTTCTCTCTCCCCCCCCCTTTTGTTTGTCTTTCTGTGCTTGTGTGCATCAGCATCATCAGGCGGAGGAGAAGTGGCATCGGGGCAGGAGGGAGCTGCATCTCACATGGCCCAGGAGGGCCATGCCACAGAGTCTGACTGGACCAGTGAGACGGAGGGCGAGGGGAGCTCCACAACGGGGACGACTGGACCCTGCAGCGACACGGACACGTCCTCGGAAGGGAGCTCCCTTGCGGGGGTGGCACCATCCGTGCCCCCCGCCATTACAGGTACAGCCGCCACCCAGCGCACCATCTCCGCCCTCCCAGCAGCCCCTCAGCATTCGCCCCGTGCCCGCTCTGCCAGGAAGCCGGGCATCTCCTTCGCCCCAGGCACCTCAGGCCCTGCCCCTGTTACCCCCGCTGCCCTCAGTGAGGAGGTCATTGACCTCCTCCGAACGCTCATTGTTGGGCAGACTACCCTTTTGAATGCCATCCAGGGGGTGGAGAGGGAGGTTCATCGCAGCAATGCGTACCTGGAGGGCATTCATTCGGGTCAGGCTGCCCATCAGCGATCGTTCCAGGCTCTGGCCTCAGCACTGACGGCAGCCATTGTCCCTGTCTCCTGCCTCCCTCTACTAACTCCCTCCTCCCAGTCTCCTGTTCCTCTGCCTGTCCCACCCACACCATCAGACCAACCTGCACACACCTCAACACCCAAGAGCAGCTCATCCAAACACAAGCACCACAGATCACGCAGACATTCACACAAGCAACATTCCGATGCAGACATGCCAACAGTCACTACCACCTCTGTGACCCCCACCTCCTCGTCTCCCTCCTCCCTCCCTGTGACGTCTACACTCACACCTTCATTCACCTCACCATCAGCCAGTGTTTCCATCACCAGCACACCCTCTAGTCCAGTCCGCACACGTGCAGTCACCACCCCCACTGCCATTTACACGTCCCCTGTGTCCTCTCCCACTGTGTCTGTCACCCCCTCTTCCACACCACACAAACGCAGCCACCCACCCACCCAACAGCCATCCACCTCACGACAGCCTCCCGCTCCTGCACCTGCACCCAAAGACAGCAAACTTGTCTCGCCTACAACCACATCCTCTCCCTCCACTCCCATACCCACTGTACCTACCACTATCCATTGTCCCAGGAAAATATATCTCTCTACTGCTACCTTCTTTCCTGACCCTGAGCCCCCCCCTCCTTCTCGTCGGGGTAAGAAGAGCACCTCAGCCACCACCAGCCCTGCAGCCCCCTTGACAAGGGTTCAGGGGTATTGGAGCCCACCAGCCCGCAGGTCTGGATCTTCACCCAGCAGCAAGGGGACAGCCAGCCCACCCCCTGGGAAGAGGAGCAGAAGGCGGAAGGGCCGCCGCCGGAGCCCGGGTTCTATATCCCCCCAGGACACTAGCCAGCCACCGTCAACAGCCACAGCTCCAAAGGGAGGAAAGGGCCACAGACTCCCGACTAAGGAGGGCAAGGGCAGCAAGGCGGAGAAGTCAGGCAGCAGGCCTGCTGCCCATGGAGGACCCGTCACAGCTGCCCAGGAGGAGCCCGCAACCCCCATAGCCGCTGCCCAGGGAGGAACCAGCACAGCTGCCCCGGGAGAGCCCACCACCCCCATAGCCGCTGCCCAGGGAGGACCCAGCCCAGCTGCCCAGGAGGGCCCCACCACCCACAGCCCAGGTGGGCATTGAAGGAGCACCATCCCCGCTGCCCAGGAGGGCACCACCAGGCAATGAGCAGTTGGCCATAGAATGGCCGCTGTCTCCAGCACCGCTCCGCTGGGGACCGCCGTCTCAAGAACCGCTGAACTGGGCCCTTCAAGGCAAGGACCGCTGAACTGGGCCCTTCAAGGCAAGAACCGCTGAACTGGGCCCCGCCGTCTCCAGCACCGCTCCGCTGGGGACCGCCGTCTCAAGAACCGCTGAACTGGGCCCTTCAAGGCAAGAACCGCTGAACTGGGCCCTTCAAGGCAAGAACCGCTGAACTGGGCCCTTCAAGGCAAGGACCGCTGAACTGGGCCCCGCCGTCTCCAGCACCGCTCCGCTGGGGACCGCCGTCTCAAGAACCGCTGAACTGGGCCCTTCAAGGCAAGAACCGCTGAACTGGGCCCTTCAAGGCAAGAACCGCTGAACTGGGCCCTTCAAGGCAAGGACCGCTGAACTGGGCCCCGCCGTCTCCAGCACCGCTCCGCTGGGGACCGCCGTCTCAAGAACCGCTGAACTGGGCCCTTCAAGGCAAGAACCGCTGAACTGGGCCCTTCAAGGCAAGAACCGCTGAACTGGGCCCTTCAAGGCAAGGACTGCTGAACTGGGCCCCGCCGTCTCCAGCACCGCTGGGGACCGCCGTCTCAAGAACCGCTGAACTGGGCCCTTCAAGGCAAGAACCGCTGAACTGGGCCCTTCAAGGCAAGAACCACTGAACTGGGCCCTTCAAGGCAAGGACCGCTGAACTGGGCCCCGCCGTCTCCAGCACCGCTCCGCTGGGGACCGCCGTCTCAAGAACCGCTGAACTGGGCCCTTCAAGGCAAGAACCGCTGAACTGGGCCCTTCCAGCCAGGAACCGCTGGCCCTTTGGCAGACGTGGCAGGGCAGTATCTGTCTCGGGCAGGGCTGCAGGATGTCCTCTGGCCAACATGCCTCCTCCAGTGGCAGTGGAGTATGTTATGGACTGTATGGACTGTGGCTTTGCACTCCCCAGGATGGCCCAGTGGGCAGGCCACCCACTGTATGGACTGTTTGGACTGTGGCTTTGCTCTCCCCAGGATGGCCCAGTGGGCAGGCCACCCACTGTATGGACTGTTTGGACTGTGGCTTTGCTCTCCCCAGGATGGCCCAGTGGGCAGGCCACCCACTGTATGGACTGTATGGACTGTGGCTTTGCTCTCCCCTGGATGGCCCAGTGGGCAGGCCACCCACTGTATGGACTGTTTGGACTGTGGCTTTGCACTCCCCAGGATGGCCCAGTGGGCAGGCCACCCACTGTATGGACTGTATGGACTGTGGCTTTGCTCTCCCCAGGATGGCCCAGTGGGCAGGCCACCCACTGTATGGACTGTTTGGACTGTGGCTTTGCTCTCCCCAGGATGGCCCAGTGGGCAGGCCACCCACTGTATGGACTGTATGGACTGTGGCTTTGCTCTCCCCAGGATGGCCCAGTGGGCAGGCCACCCACTGTACGGACTGTATGGACTGTGGCTTTGCACTCCACAGGATGGCCCAGTGGGCAGGCCACCCACTGTATGGACTGTATGGACTGTGGCTTTGCTCTCCCCAGGATGGCCCAGTGGGCAGGCCACCCACTGTATGGACTGTTTGGACTGTGGCATTGCACTCCCCAGGATGGCCCAGTGGTCATGGAGTCCCCTCGTGGATCTGGCGTCGTGTACTCAAGTGGCTGAGGTGCCCCCCCTTCCCTTCCCCCTGAGGTGCCTGTCCTTTTTTCTTTCTGATGCCCCTGCAGTGTTCTCTTCGTGGAGTTCTTGTCGTGGGACTGGGCCTTGTCCCTTTGCTCAGGACCCCTGTGGTCCACGGACAGTGGTTGGACTACATTTAGTAGCTGTATATATTTTGTACATAGTTTATTTATTTATTTGGATTACTGCTGTCCATTTTTCAATATATCTGCCTGTTTAAGATCTCTTCTTTTGGTCTTTGCATTATTTCAGAGGGGGGGGTTTGTGGGTTGTGACAGTGATCTGTGGGAATGCATTGATGTGTGTGTTGTAGTGGGTGTGGGTGGGTGGGTGTGTGCCGGTAATCTTTTCCCTCCCCTGTGTCGTAGGTGCAGTACTCACCGATGTCTTCCGCGCCGCCGGGCGTGCTCCTGGTACAGGAGCAGGTATAGGAGTGCGGGGATGACCTGCAACTCGGGTTCCATACTGCCGGAATCTCGCGTGGAGTATGTGGAGGTGAGCGTTTTCCCGTTCGTAGTCTGTTTCCGCCGTGTTTTTATCGGCGGTGCTCCCGCCCCGGAAAAGGTGGCGGATTGGTGGGTCGTGATAGGGTGGGTGGTACATTGTCTGCCGCCTGGCTGTAGGCGGGGCCCGCCGCGCTGTTTGTTTGTTCCGCCGTGGCGGGCGGAGTGTTAATGCGGCGGGCTGTGTTGGCGGTTCCCGCCAGGGTCAGAATTGCATATTTTGGACCGCCGGCCTGTTGGCGGGTTGGCCGCCGCTTTATCACCGACCGCCAGGGTCAGAATGAGGGCCTAACTCTTCAGTTTAGTACGCGGGTTCAGGGCTTCTGTGTTTGTCAGCTTGTAATTTCATTTGGGTCTTATGTTTAGCTAGCTTGTTTTCCATTTCCATTTGATGTCTGGTAAAATCTTTAATCGTTCAGTGATGGAGGAGAATGAATGAATGGGTCTGGAAGAGTTACTGGGAGTCTACGGGGATGGGTGCCAGTGAGAAAATAAAATGGTGAGCACCCTAACCCTGAGGGGATCGAGTTATTATATGTGAATTATGCCAATGGTAGGGCTTGGTCCCAATTCCCTGTTATTGAGGAGAGGAGGCACCTGAGTGTTTTTCCTAATGTCTGGTTAACTTTCACCATTTGACCACCATCTGTTTGAGTGTGGTAAGCAGTGGATAGGGCTACTTCTATGCCAAGTGATAAACAAAAGGTCTTCTAGAATCTTGATGTGAACTGACTATCACGATTCAAGATAATTTTTGTGGGCAAGCCATGGAGTTTGACTATATGGTGTAGGAACAGAGTGCTAAGCTCAGCAGCCGTTGGTAATTTCTTGAGTGGCAGGAAATGTGCCATTTTTGACAAGAGGTCTTGTTAGATATGGGGTATTTGGTTGGCAGTCAGGTTGCCCCCGTCCAAGCAAAGACCTTCACTCTAATCAGGGTAAAGGAAAATCACATTGAGTTAACCCCGCTCACCCTCTTGGTAGCTTGGCTCGAGCAGGGAGGCTTAACTTCAGAACCAATGTGTAAAGTATTTGTACCAACCCACACAGTAATACAGTGAAACCACTACAAAATGGACACCACACCAGCTTAGAAAACCAGGTAATATTTATCTAAATCAAACAAGACCAGAATGACAAAATTCCAACATACACAAGTCAAGATATGAATTTTAAAAAGAATAAGGTCCTCAATATGACCCTAGTGGTGCATGATAAAGTGGCGGTAATACCGCCAACAGGCTGGCAGTAACTACCATCAAATTATGACCATGGCGGTGATAACTCATATAGGCAGCCAATGTACCACACCAACCGCCAGGGCAGAAACAACACTCACCACGGTGGTAGCCATCAACAGCCAGGCGGAAGGCAAAGTACCGCCCACCATATTAAGATACTACAATCCGCCACGTTTTCCAGAGCGGTACCAACTCCATCAAAAGCCTGGTTGAAACACATCACAGAAGAGAAAAGACTCACATCCGAGACACAGGGAAGAACAACGCTGCCATGGAACCCGAACTACAAGTTTTTCCGATGATCTTCTACGTTATGCTCCACCTGGAACACCAATGCAGATGAAGACGATTACAGTGAGTACAGCCTCTTAGTACACAAGGGAGAGAGGGAGGAAAAGGAGAGTGACACACACACGCACGACATACACCTGACACACACACACCATACACACAATCAGCTGCACACAAAAAACAATTTGCACCTGATACATGGCAGAATAATGCAAGGACAAACAGGAATGCACCAAGGTGAATTTATTGATATCAACAGCTAATAAGTAATTTAATTGTCCATGAAACAGATATGTACAAATGTGCACAAAGGGGCACTGCCCAGTCCAATGTTCAAATGGCCCACATGGCCACAGAGCACAGTCCAAGGCCCAACTCAAATCCTGACTTCATTTGGATGGAATTCTGCAGGGGCTTCAGTTTGCAAGTGGGCAGGCACCTCAGGGGGATAGGGGGGTGGGGGGCACCTCAGCCGAAGTCGGGAACAAGCCCACTAGTTCTGGAGGGGGCTCCATGCCCATTTCTCAGTGCTGGGAATTTCAAGGCCACAGTCTCTCAGGTGGGGGACTTGCCCACTGGTTCTGGAGGGGGCTCCATGCCAATTTATCTCTCCTGGGTAGTGCAAGGCCACAGTCTCTCAGGAGGGTGTCTTGCCCACTGGTTCTGGAGGGGGCTCCATGCCCATTTCTCTCTCCTGGGGAGTGCAAGGCCGCAGTCTCTCAGGTGGGGGACTTGCCCACTGGTTCTGCAGGGGGGTCCATGCCCATTTCTCTGTCCTGGGGAGTGCAAGGCGACAGTCTCTCAGGCGGGTGACTTGCCCACTGGTTCTGGAGGGGGCTCCATGCCCATTTCTCTGTCCTGGGGAGTGCAAGGCCACAGTCTCTCAGGTGGGTTACTTTCCCACTGGTTCTGGAGGGGCCTCCATGCCCATTACTCTCTCCTGGTGAGGGCACGGCCACAGACTCTCAGGTGGGTAACTTTCCCACTGGTTCTGAAGGGGGCCCCTCATACAGCAGCCTCTGGAGGGTTCCCTACATGGCTTCCTCTGGAAGTAAAGGCTGCACGTTGGTGGCAGATGGAGGTGCCCCCGGGCAGCCTCTGCTGGTTGTGATGGCTGCACGTTGGTGGCAGATGGAGGTGCCTCCTGGTGATGGCTGTAGGTTGGTGGCAGATGGAGGTGCCTCCTGGGCAGTCATAGCAGGTGGTGATGGCTGCACTTTCTCAGCTGGTGGTGGGGGCCATGTGACCACAGGTGGTGGTGGAGGTTTCACCCTGACTACTCACTGGAGTAGAGGGCTTCTTCCTCTCCATGACATGGGGTGTGGAATCCTGATGGCTTCTTCCCCTTCATGGCAGGTTGTACCTGTTCCTTAGCCTTCCAGGCAGGAGTCGAGGGCTTCTTCCCATTCAAAGCAGGAGATGCAGGCTCCTTCCCCTTCATGGCATGAGGTGTGGGATCCTTCCCCTTCTTGGCTGGTGGAGTGGGATCCTTCTGACTTTCCACCATGACTAGGTGGTGATACAGTACTCCGCGTGGACTGTTTGGCTGAGGTGCTGGGCTGGGTCATTGGGACCCTGCTCTTACGGGCGGGATGAGGGGAGAGGGGGAGTGAAGAGGTCAAGTTGAGCAAGGAAAAGCTTCTTAGGGACGGTGGGGTGGGGTGGGAGGAAGGAGGAGGAATGGGAGTGGAGGTTGAGGGAGTGGTTGTACAAGGTGTATGTCTGCTGGATTTGGGTGCAGGTGCATGGGCAGTATGCTGATATGGGGTGGATGGCTATTGGGTGTGTGAGTGTCTGCATTTGTGTCCTTTAGTGGGGGGACAGACAGGGTGGGAGAGGACACAGGGGACGCGTGCATAGATGTTATGGAGGTGTCTGCTAGTGAGGTGTATGTGCTGCTTGGTGTAGTGATGCTAGTGGTGGATGTCGGTGCAGTGCATGCACAGGTGTGAGTGTGGATGTGACTGGGAGGGAGGTGGAGGAGGACAAGGAGGGGGAGACAGTGGAGGCAGTGGATGTGGTTGTGTTTGCAAATGTCTGGTGTTTGCATGAGTGCTTGTGGGATCAAGTGTGGGTGGTTGTGTTTTCCTGTGCCACTCTTGGTTGTTGTCTTGTGTGCATGCACATCAGTATGTGTGCATGGGATGGGTTGGGGTTGAGGACACTGGGACTAGGAAATGGTAGTTGGAGGGGGGAACAGTAAAAACAGGGACAATGGCTGCCATCAGAGAGGAGGCCAGAGCCTGAATCGATCTATGTTGGACCGCCAATCCACTGTGGATGCCCTCCAGGAATGCATTGTATTTTAGCCCCTGGATGGCATTCACAATGGTTGATTGTCCTACAGAGATGGATCTCAGGAGGTCAATAGCCTCCTCACTCAGGACAGCAGGGCTCACTGGGGCAGGGCATGAGGTTCCTGGGGTGAAGGAGTTGCCCACCCTCTTGGGTGAGTGGGCACAGGCAACTGGCTGAGGGGCTACTGGGAGGGTGGTGCTGGTACAGAGGTGGCGGCTATACCTGCAGCTGGGGTGGTCACAGAGGTGTCCGCCACCACCAGGGAGCTCTCATCGAAGGAGGTATCTGAGTTTGTGTTTTCACCTCCTGTCTCCACCGTGGTGCTCCCCTCGCCCTCTGTCCCACTGGTTCCCTCGGCATCGGTGGACTCTGCCTCCACGGTCCTGTGGGATGCAGCTCCCTCTGTCGCAGGTGCCCCTGCTCCTCCACCGGATGATGCTAATACACACATGGACAGGATGACAGAACAAAAAAGGGGGGGAGAGAGAAAAAGGAAACACTGAGTCAGTTACTGCACCAACACCACAGTTGGCATAGACAGCACCGTCACACACAGGGATCAGGCTTAAGCACTATGCATTGTACTGCCAGTGATTTGGCTAGATGCTAAGGCAAGATGATGGCCACACACCGCCAACTGCAACCCTACTGGTACCCACAAAGCCCTGCCTGAAATGGAATGTTAACAAGCTAGGTTACCTGCATTTGCCATACGCCCATTACTCTAGAGTTGACCCACGCTGCAATGTCTGGTCTGGCCTTAGGGGCACCCACTAACTTACAACCACCACCCAGATCCCACCTCTCCTGCCAAATTTTAGAATAATACCCACTGAACTCACCCCCTTGTAGCTGCTGTGATTCCCTCAAGGATCCATCCAACTCTGGGTAGCCCACAGAGTATGCAGGCCATCAGGGGGGTAGGTTCCGACGGGCACCCCTTCCTCATTAGAGGCCATCCCCACTAACACACATCCACCACCCGGATACCACCCCACCAGCCAAAATATGTATTGATAACCACTGTACTCACCCCCTTGTGGCTGCTGTGCTTCCCTCAAGCGCCCATCCAGCTCAGGGTAGGCCACCGTCAGTATGCGGGCCATCCAGGGGCTCAGGGTCTGATGGGCACCCCTTCCTCATTGGGAGGCCATCCCTAGCTGGGCCTCCGCGGTCTTCCGTGCCCAGTGTCTGAGGTCCTCCCACAGTTTCCGACAGTGGTTGGTCCGCCTGCCATAGACCCCCAGGGCCCGCACGCCCTTGGCGATGGCACGCCATAATCCCTTCTTTTGAAGGGCGCTGACCTGAAGAGGCAATACAGACAGGAGAATACCATTAAACAAACAGTCCAGCCTGTCACACATATGGCCCACCAATCCCATTTCCATCACCATTGGCACACACATGGCCAGGCACACACAATGTACACCACCACAAGACATTCCCCTCCCACCCCCCGATGATAAGATTCTTGCACACACATCTCCATGCAGCCTTCCCACATGCATTGTTCCCAATGTGTACTCACCTGTTGGTCTGGAGGCCCATACAGCAGTCCCTACTGGGGTAGGACACCATCCACCAGTGTCTCCAACTCCTCCGCAGTGAAGGCAGGGGCCCTTTACCCAGTCACACAGGCCATGGTGGGTTCCAGACACAGGTCACAGCAGCACACTCAGTGTAGGTGTTCTCCTGTTGAAGGTCAGGAAACAAGTGAGGCATCAGATAGAAAATAGTGGTCACATACGTGGCGGTGTACACCGTCCATGCCGGCGCAGATCCCCTTGGCCACTATACTCCATAGAGCCCCATATTATCCAAAGAGCATTTGCATAGCGGTGCAAGGCCGCCTTCCGCCAGAATTCCCAACGTCGGCGGAATTTCATCACTTCCACCTGTCCCTACATGCAGGACAGGCGGTCGCCATTTCAGGGGGGGGACAATGGTCATATCGACATTCACTGCGCCACAGACTAGATTAGCATATACCGCACCCTTCCCACTGTCCCATAACATAAATGCACCATGTACACTGAAGTTGTGGTTCCATAATTCAAATTGTAACAGCCTAATCACTCTTGTGTCCCTTAGATACCTACCGTTGTGGATGAATGGGAGGAGAAGACAAACTCCTGTGTACATACCCCTTGTGGTCTTGGCTACACTGAAGGACAGGCACATTATCCTCACCTATAGACTAGACAGGGCCACAATCACAGAGCTGTGTGCCCAATTGGAGCCTGACCTGATATCTGCTATCCGCTGGGATCCCCCCTCCTGTTCAAGTGCTATCAGTGCTCCATTTCTTGGCAACTGGTTCTTTCCAAGTGACAGTGGGCTTGGTAGCAGGAATGTCACAGCCAATGTTCTCATTCGTGCTGGCAAGAGTCTTGTCTGCCCTAGTAAAACACATGTGCAGCTACATTTCTTTTCTCCAGGTGGAAGATTTGGCCACTGTGAAGGCCGGATCATATGCAATGGGACATATCCCCAATATTATTGGGGCAATTAACGGGACACATATTGCGTTAGTCCCCCCGCCAGAATAAACAGGTGTTCAGGAATCGTAACAGTTTCCACTCACTGAATGTGCAAATGGCGTGCCTGGCAGACAAGTACATCTCCCACGTCAATGCTAAGTATCCTGTGTCGGTGGATGATGCCTTTGTTCTGAGAAATAGCAGCATCCAAAATGTGATGGCCCAACTACAGAGGCACAGGGTGTGGCTAATAGGTGAGCCTTGGTCCCCACCCACTGTATGTTAGTGTATGCCTTTAGGTGTCATCCCCAAATCATTGTGTGAGGCTAAATGGGGGCCCTAAATACTTGCAGGTGATTCTGGCTACCCAAACCTATTGTGGCTGCTGACCCCTGTGAGGAATGCCAGGACAGGGGCAGAGGAACGTTATAATGAGGCACATGGGTGAATCAGATGGATCATCGAGAGGACCTTAGAGCTCCTGAAGGCCAGGTTCAGGTGCCTCCATCTGACAGGTGGATCCCTGTGCTACTCACCCAAGACGGTCTGCCAGCTAATAATGGCACGCTGCATGTTGCACAACCTGGCCCTCAGACGGCATGTACTCTTTCTGCAGGAGGAGGAGACTGGAGATGCCCCTGTGGCAGCAGTAGACCCTGAGGACAATGAGGATGAAGAGGCTGAGGAGGAGGATGAGGACAACAGAACATCAGGTATCCGTCAATAATTCCAATGAGACAGAGCAACTGACCATTCCTATGACTATTGGTGTATTCTGTGTGGCTGTAGCATGATGGAATTAACTTCCTTTGCATCTCAACTTACTGTCACCTATGGCTTATCATTTTACAGATGTTGGTGATATAAGAACTGTGTACTGATGTGCTGACTGCAGACAGCTACAGGTCCATATTTCTATGCTCTCATAGTGTTCAGATCATTTGCACTAGATGTGACTGTTTCCATAAATGCACATTTTCAAAACATAAAACAGTAGTAGTCAAGTTGTGTTCAAGGGTTTTATTTTAGTGCTAAGAAATTGAGGGGAAAGTGCAATGGGATGGGTTGATGATAGAGGAAAGTCCAGGGTATTGTTGCAGTCTGTTTGTGGCACAGGTCCAGTGTCGAAGTGGCCATAGGAAGGGGAGCAAAGGCAGTTCAAAGTGGACAAGGTGACTGTGTGGGACACAATGGGGGCAGTCAGGAGAGTCTAATTTCCTGGCGGTGGTCTTGACAAGTGTCTCTGGCTTCGGTCTGGTTCGCAAGAAACCGTTTGCGGGGTGGTTCACCTTCTGCAGGGGGAGGTGTGCTGTTGGCCTGTGGGTCCTGTGGCAGGACCTCCTGCCCACTAGCTGCTGCGGAAGTGGAGAGCTGGTAAATGGACTGGCTAGCTGTAGGGGCCACTTCTGTGCTGTTGCCTCCTTCATGATGTTGACCATGTCTGCCAGCACCCCAGCTATGGAGATCAAGGTGGTGTTGATGGCCCCTGCAAGTCCTCCCTGATTCCCTGATACTGTCTCTTCTGCAGCCGCCTGTTCTCCTGCACATTGTCAAGGATCTGACCCATCGTGACCTAGGAATGTTGGGCCTGTCCTCCCCCTGGTGCTCAGCAGTCCCTCCAGTGTCCCTTATGGCCTGTGCCACTGTCCCCTGAACGGTGTTCCCACTGCCACTGACCCCAGGTCCCTGATTGTCTTGGGAATGAGGTGTGGACTGGGGTCCCTGTACAGGTGGGCACACTGCTGATTGCCATGTCCTGGGGACAGAGGTATGGGTACATTGGGTGGGTGCTGTGGTGTTGGATCCTGAATGGGGAGGCTCTGTGGTGGACTGTGAGTGGGCTGGGGTGACCGGCTGTTCAGTGGTCCCTGATGGGCCGGGTTGTTGATCCAGATCTAGAAGTCCAGAGTTACTGTCATCACTGAGAGCATCTTCTGTTGGGGGACTGGATAGTTGTGGCCCCTCCTCTCTGCTGATACTAGCTGGGGCACCTGTGGGGATGTAAGTGATGTATTATGCTTGATGTCTGTGATATATTGTACAGCCCTATCTTCCCCTCTATAGTTGGTGTTGCCCTGCCACCTTTTGCTTGTGTACTGTGTGATTGTTAGTTTCCCTATGCAGTGCATGCTTTGGTGATGGGTGTCCATCCAGGGCTGGGAGGGCTGTCCATGCATTGGTATAGCATGCCGAATTTGGCATTGGGGTTAGTCATATGTGTAGGTGCAAGATGTGGGATGGAGTGGAGTGATGGGAGTGAGGGTGAGGAGGTGAGATGGCATGCAGGTATGGGGGGTGATAAGTAGTAAATCTTGACTCACCAGTGACCAGTACTCTGGCTACTCCAGCGAGTCCCTCAGGGTGCAGCATTGCCAAGACTTGCTCCTCTCATGCTGTGAGCTGTCGGGGAGGAAGTTGAGGGTCCACCGCCAGTCCTCTGTATGGCGAGCTGGTGCCTTGCTGCTATGGAACGTACCTTTCCCCGTAGATCGTTCCACCTCTTCCTGATGTCGTCCCTTGTTCTTGGGTGCTGTCCCACGGCGTTCACCCTGTGCACGATTCTCCACCATAGCTCCATCTTCCTTGCAATGGATATTTGCTGTACCTGTGGCTCTACCCTGACTATTTCTTCCACAATGTCCCTTAACTCCTCATCAGTAAAACAGGGGTACCTTTGTGGGGACATGGGTGTTGTGTGGTGTGTGTTGGTGAGAGTGTCTTGAGTAATGTGGTGGGGTGTGTATTGTGGGGTGAGTGAGGGATGTATGGGTGTAAGTGGTGTGTGTGTCTAGTTGTCACAGTGGTCTTGGTGTCAGTCTGGTGGCAATCATTTGTATTTGTAAATGGTTGTGGGTTATGTGGCTGTGTGTTTTATAGTGCTGTGGGTGTGTGGGTGTGGTGTGTGTATGAGTGTCAGGTGTGTGTTTTTAGTGTGACCAATGGAGTGTTGTTTTGCATGTGGGTGTCCATTCTGAGCGTGGTTGTATGTACAGCCAATGGTTTGCCGCATTTGAATGTCCGCCGTGGTGATTCGTGGGTCATAATGTGATGGGCGTTGTTTTATTGGCATAACGGTATGGGTGTTGGGACCGCCACTTTATCACTGACCTTTGGGCTGGTGGATTTGCGTATGTGGATGTATTCTGTAAGATTGGTGTGTGTGTCATAATATGGTGAACGGATATTCGTCACCGCGGTAGTATGTTGGTGGCCGTCTCCTGCGCAGTAAGCGGGATTTACCGGCAATGTCATAATGAGGGCCTAAGAGTCTTAATTCTTCGTAAACAGTGAGAATGCTGTTGTTACACAAAGTACCTGGCTATTGTCAAAAATAAAGCTGCACAGTTGTGCGTGCATCAGAAAAGGCAGTGATGCGTCAATTCTATCCTCATAAGCAAGGCAGTGCATAGTTTTCTCCTCTGGTCGGGTCGGCAATGCATCGGTTCTTCTCTCCTCGTAAGAGAGCGATACGTTGATTTCCAGATGTGGCTCCTCAGATCCGGTTGACTTTGACGCTTGGGGACTATGCGTGGAAAATCCTGTTGTACAGTGTTAGAAAACCGCGCAGAGTGGGGTTTGCATCATTATCAGCACCCGCAAGGGGGTGTTGCGTGTTGTTTCTTCAGCTGCAATGCATCAATCTTCCAGCCGCAATGCAGGTGGAGCCTTGTTTATCAGCTGCGTTGCAGATGGTGCATTGTAAATTTCCCCACATGGCATTCTGGATTTTCAGCTCTTGTCTGCCATCTTCACCTTTCAAGGGCCCAGGGATTGAATAGGACACCACTTGTCAGGGCAGAAGTCTCAGCAGAGAGTCCAGTTGTTAGCAGAGGAAGTCTTTGATGGCCTTGAGACTTCAAAACAGGAGGTAAGCTCAGTTCAAGACCTTGGAGATTCTTCACAAGCAGGAATATACCACAAAGTCCAGTCTTTGTTCCAATTCACAGGCAGAAGCAGCAACTGCAAGATAGCCCAACAAAGCACAGTCACAGGGAGGGGCAGCACTCCTCCTCAGCTCTTCGGCTATTCTCTTTCGCAGAGGTTCCTCTTGGTTCCAGAAGTGATCTAATTTTCAGGGGTTTTGGGTCCAATACTTATACCCCTTTCTGCCTTTGAAGTAGGCTTACTTCAAAGGAAAGTCTCTGTTGTTTAAAAGATCCTGCCTGGCCCAGGCCAGGCCCAAGACAGGGGTTGGAGACTGCACTGTGTGAAGGCAGGCACGGCCCTTTCAGGTGTAAGTGACCACTCCTCCCTCCCCTCCTAGCACAGATGGCTCCTCAGGATATGCAGGCTACACCCCAGCTCCCTTTGTGTCACTGTCTAGAGGAGGGTTGCAAATTGCCCAACTGTCAAACTGACCCAGACAGGGAATCCACATACAGGCAGAGTCACAGAATGGTTTAAGCAGGAAAATGCCTACTTTCTAAAAGTGGCATTTTCAAACTAACAATCTAAGACACAACTTGACTAAAATACGTATTTTTAAATTGTGAGTTCAGAGACCCTAAACTCCATATTTCTATTTGCTGTAAAATGAAATCTGCACTTTAAAGTTATTTAAAGGCAGTCCCCGTGTTACCCTGTGAGAGAGATAGGCCTTGCAACAGTGATGAATGAATTTAGCAGTATTTCACTGAAAGGACATGTAACACACATCAGTACATGTCCCACCTTTAACATACAGTGCACCCTGCCCATGGACCTAGGGCCTACCTTAGGGGTGCCTTATATGTATAAAAAGGAAAGGGTTAGGCCTGGTAAGTGGGTACACTTGCCAGGTTGAATTGGCAGTTTAAAACTGCTCACACAGACACTGTAGTGGCAGGTTTAAGCTATGTTTATAGGGCTACTAAGGTGAGGGGCACAACCAGTGCTGCAGGCCCACTAGTAGCATTTGATTTTCATCTCTAGTGCACTTTACTAGGGACTTACTAGGAAATCAAATATGCCAATCATGGATAAGCCAATTACACATACATTTTACATAGGAGCACTTGCACTTTAGCACTTGTTAGAAGTGGTAAAGTGCCCACAGTATAAATAAAATAGCAAACAGAGTCCAGCACACATCAACAACCTAGGAAGCAGAGGCACAAAGTTAGGGGAGACCACTCCAAGGATGCCAAGTCTAACACGTGTCTCCCCAGCTGAAACTGAGGAGCAACTACCCAAATTCATGGGAGTTCTCATCACTAAGGCAGAAGAATCTGGACAAACCATCAGCATTGGCAGGTTCTGTAACAGGGCGGTGTT
This sequence comes from Pleurodeles waltl, assembly GCF_031143425.1. Classification (NCBI taxonomy): domain Eukaryota; kingdom Metazoa; phylum Chordata; class Amphibia; order Caudata; family Salamandridae; genus Pleurodeles; species Pleurodeles waltl. Next base: position 433,139,786 of record NC_090440.1, on the reverse strand, counting down.
CCACCGTACAGTTCATCCCCTGTAGGGAAATGGACCACCTCAACAATTTTGGATTCTCACCCCTCATCTGCATTAACCATCTGAGGGGCCTGTGGTCGGTCTGAACCCAGAAGTGAGTCCCAAACAAATAGGGTCTTAGCTTCTTCAGTGGCCAGACGACAGCAAAAGGTTCACGCTCCATTGCACTCCACCTACGTTCCCTGGGAAGTAACCTCCTGCTAATGAAAGCTACAGGTTGATCTAGGCCCTCTTCATTTACCTGTGATTACACTGCTCTTATACCATGCTCTTAGGCGTCTGTTTGCACACCAAACTCTTTGGAGAAATCAGGTGCCTTCAGCACAGGTGCTGTGCACCTGGCAGCCGTTAGGGCATCATAAGCGGTCTGGCAAGTCTCTGGCCCTCATCGTGGTATTGCTTACCACCATGCTGACGGCATGTCCTGTGGTCCCGTGGTGGCGGATAATCGGACGGCATATTACAACACACACTCACCAAACCGACAGAATACAGCAACATACACAAATCTGCCAGCCCAAAGGTCAGTGCTAAATTGTCGGTCCCAACACCAATACCGTTACGCCAACAGAACCACGCCCACCACATCATGACCCACAAATCACCACGGCAGACATTCAACAGTGGTAAACCATTGGTGGTACACACAGCCGCGCTCAGAATGGACACCCAAATACTAAACTACACAACATTGGCCAATTCAAACAACAAACACCCGACACCCATACACACACCATACCCACCCACTCACACCACTATAAAACACACACCCACATTACCCACAACCCCTTTACGAATACAAATCATTGCCACCAGACAGACATCAAGACCACTATAACAAATACACACAGACCCAAACATCCCTCATGCCCTCCACTATGCACAACCAATCACACCACCCAACACCCACACACTCACATACATCACACAACACCCATGGCCCCACAAAGGTACCCCGTTTCACAGATGAGGGGCTGGTGAATTAAATATTCAGGGTAGAGCCACAGGTGTTTGGAGCACAGGTACAGCAGATATCCATTGCAAGGAAAATTGAGCTATGGCAGAGAACAGTGGACAGGGTGAATGCTGTGGGACAACAATCAAGAACAAGGGACAAAATAAGGAAGAGGTGGAACGACCTACGGGGAAATATACGTTCCGTGGCAGCAAGGATCCAGATAGCCATCCAGAGGACTGGCGGTGGACCCCCACCTACTCCCCCTTAGCTCACAGCATGGGAGGAGCAAGTCTTGGCATTACTGCACCCTGAGGGACTCACTGGAGTAGCCGGAGTACTGGACACTCGTAAGTCAACATTTACCACTTATCTCCCCCCACACCTGCATGCCATCTCACACCCTCACCCTCACTCCCATCACTCCACTCCATCCCACATACTGCACCAATGGAGATGACTAACCCCAATGCCAAGCCCTGCATGCCATATCAATGCATGGACAGCCCTCCCAGCCTTGCATGGACACCCATCACCAAAGCATGCACAGCATAGGGGAACTAACAATCCCACAATACATCACCATACACAATCAAAGGTGGCAGGGCAAAAGCAAACATAGAGGGGAAGATAGGGATGTACAACATGTCACAGGCATCAAGCATAATACATCACTTACATCCCCAAGGGGCCCCAGCCAATCTCAGTGGAGAGGGGGTGCCACGACTATCCAGTCCCCCAACAGAAGATGCCCACATTGATGACAATAACTCTGGACTCCAGGATCTGGATCAACAACCTGGCCCATCAGTGACCACTGAACAGTCGGTCACCACAGCCCATTCATAGTCCACCACAGAGCCTCCCTAATCAGTTACCAACACCACAGCACCCACCCAATGTACCCACACCTCTGTCCCCAGGACACGTCAATCAGCAGTGTGCACACCTGTACAGCGATCCCAGTCCACACCTCATACCCAAGACAATCAGGGAACTGGGGTCAGTGGCACACCATTCAGGGGACAGGGGCACAGGGCAACAGGGACACTGGGAGCACCGCCATGCGCCAGGGGGAGGACAGGCCCAGGGAACCGAATCTCCAGGAGGCACTCACCAATGTCCTGGGTGCCTACCAACAATCCCAGGACACGATGGGACAGATCCTGAACAACATGCAGGAGAACAAGCGACTGCAGGAGGAACACCATCAGTAGATCAGGGAGGACTTGCAGGCCCTCCACACCACCATGATCTCCATAGCAGAGGTGCTGGCAGACATGGCCAACATCATGAGGGAATGGACAGCACAGCAGGGGGCCCCTACCCCTAGCCAGTCTACTGACCAGCCTTCCACTTCCGCTGCAGCTAGTGGACAGGAGGCCCTGCCACAGGACCCACAGGCCACCAGCACCCCTACCCCTGCAGAAGGTGAACCACCCTACAAATGTTCCCTGCGAAGCAGACAGAAGCCAGATACACTTGCCAAGACCAAGACCACCACCAGGAAATGAGACTCTCCTGATTGACCCCCTTGTGTCCTACCCGTGTCACCTTGTCCACTTTGAACTGACATTGCTCCCCTTCCTATGGCCCCTTGGACACTGGACCTGTGCTATAAAATGACTGGAACAATACCCTGTACTTTCCTCCATCATCACCCTATTCCATTGCACTTTACCCTCAATTATGTAGGACTACAATAAACACCCTTGAACACAATTTGAGTAACACTGTTTTATGTGTCTTAAATGTGCATTTGTGGGAACAGTCACATCGAGTGCAAATGATCTGAACACTGTGATAGCTAACAAATAATGACCTGGAGCAGTCTATAGTGATAACATCAGGACAATGTTGTCATTTCACCAACATCTGGAAAATAAGAAGCCATAGGTGACAGTAGGTTGAGATGCAAATGAAGTGAATGCCATCATGCCACAGGCACACAGATAAATCAATAGTCATAGTAATGGTCAGTTCCACTGTCTCACCTGTTTGACATTGGAAGTATTGTTGTATAACTGATGTTCTGTTGTCCTCGTTCTCATTCTCTGCCTCATCATCCTGACTGTCCTCAGGGTCCACTGCTGCCACAGGGTCATTTGCAGTCCCCTCCTCCTGCAGAAAAGGCACATGTCATCTGAGGGCCAGGTTGTACAACATGCAGCATGCCACTACTATCTAGCAGACCTTTCTGGGTGAGTAGCACAGGGATCCATCCACCTGTCAGATGGAAGCACCTGAACCTGGCCTTCAGGTGGCCGAAGGTCCGCTCGATCAATCTTCTGGTTCACCCATATGCCTTATTATAATGGTTCTCAGCCTCTGTCCTGGCATTCCCCACAGGGGTCAGCAGCCGCAATAGGTTTAGGTAGCCACAGTCACCTGCAAGTATTGAGGTACAACATTTAGCCTTACACAATCCTATGGGGAGAACACCTGAAGGCATACACTGACATACAGTGGGTGGGGGATCTGGCTCACCTATTAGCCACACCCTGTGCCTCTGTAGTTGGGCCATCACGTTTGGGATGCTGCTATTCCTCAGGACAAAGGTGTCATGCACCAACCCAGGATATTTGGCAGTGACTTGGGAGATGTACTGGTCTTCCAGGCGAACCATTTGCACATTCAGTGAGTGGACAATTGTACATATCATGTTCATGTGGTGGCCTTACCCTTGCTAATACAGTTTCAGTACTTCTGAAATCTGGTCCATACTTTATTGTGCCGTGTGCGATTGATTAATGTGTGCAGCTGGTTGTGTGTATGGTGTGTGTGTGTCTGGTGTGTGTTTTTTGTGTGTGTGTCACTCTTGTTTTCCTCCCTCCCTCCCTTGTGTGCTAGGCTGCTGTACTCACCGTCGTCGTCTTCATCAGCGTTGGTGTTCCAGGTGGAGCATAGCATAGAAGAGCTTCGGGAAGACTTTTAGTTCCGGTTCCATGGCGGCGGTGGATTCCTCTGTGTACTTGTTGGTGAGACTTTCGTTTTCTGTGTTCTGTTTCTGCCTGGCTTTTGATGCCGTTGACACAGTCCTGGAAATCCTGGCGGTTTCCTGTGTCATAATATGGTGGGCGGTACTTTGTCTTCTGCCTGGCTGTTGATTGTGACCGCCGTGGTCAGTGGTGTTAATGCCCTGGAGGATGGTGTGGTACATTGGCTGTCTATGGGAGTTCTCACCGCCATGGTCATAATTTGATGGTAAATACCGCTGGCCTGTTGGCGGTATTTCCGCCACTTTATCACTCACCGCCAATGTCATAATAAGTGCCTCTGTCCAGATCACCTCCCTTGGTTGCTTCTTAGAAGTCAACTCATTCAAGGGGACAGCAATGGCATCATACCCCTTGACAAAACATCTGTAATAGCCAGTGAGACCTAAATAGGCCCTCACCTCAGTCTGGGTCTTGGGAGGCTCCCAAGCCAGAATGGTGTCATTCTTTGGCTGTAGGGGTGCTACCTGGCCACTCCCTACCTGGTTTCCCAAATACACCAATGAGCCCTGCCCTATATTGTACTTACTGGCCTTAATAGTGAGGCCTGCCTTTGTAGGGCCTCCAACACTCTGCAGAGGTGCTGCAAGTGTTCCTCCCAAGTGGGACTAAACACAGGAATGTCATCCAAGTAGGCTGTACTGAAATCATTCAGTCCAGCCAAAACCTGGTTGACCAACCTCTGAAAGGTGGCAGGGGCTTTTTTCACCCCAAATGGCATCACTTTAAATTGTAAATGCCCATCTGGGGTAGAAAACGGTGACCTCTCTTTGGCCTCCTCAGTTAAGGCAATCTGCCAATACCCAGACATCAAGTCAAATGTGCTCAGGTATTTGGCAGCTCCCAACCGATCGAGGAGCTCCTCCGCTCGGGGGATGGGGTGTACAACAGTCTTTGTGACTGCATTGAGACCCCTGTAGTCCACACAGAACCAGAGTTCTGGTGCGGCAGCAGGAGCATCAGCCTTTGGTACCAATACCACAGGGCTGGCCCAAGGACTACTAGGAAACTCAATTACCCCTAGTCTTAACATCTTTGATACTTCATCTTTGATTCTAGCCCTGACCTTATCACCCGGTCACCCTGTAAACCTTCTGTTTAACAGGTGGACTGTCCCCAGTGTCCACATCATGTGTACACAAGTGTGTGACCCCTGGGTCTAAGGAGAACAAGGAGGCAAACTGACTCAACACCTGGTGACAGTCCCTCTGTTGTTCTGATGTTAGGGAGGCAGAGAGGTTCACTCCCTCCAAAGACCCATCCTTCTCTCAGCAGACAGGAGGTCAGGCAGAAGCTTTCTCTTTTCCTCCACCCCATTATCTGTTGCTAGGAGCATGGACAATTCAGTCCACTCAAAGTGTGGCTTGAGGCAGTACACTTGTAGGACCCTCAAGGGGTCCCTGGGAGTGTGCAAGTTCACCAGGTAGGTGACCTTGCTCTTGCACTCCACTACCTCAAATACCCAGTCCAATAGTCCTGGTGCACCCTAGGCTCCACTGGCACCATAACCCACACTTTTTGTCCAGGTTTAAACTCGACCAGAGTGGCATTCTGGTAATACCACTGTTTCGTGTCTTCCTGGCTTGCTTCTAGGTTCTCTTGTACGAGAGCTCTAAAGCGGGCAGTCTGGTTTCTAAAGGCCAGCATGTAGCTGAATACATCCTGGGGATGTTTACTGGAGGCTTTCTCTAGGCCCTCCTTCACTAGACCCAAAGGATGGCCATACAGCAACTCAAAACAACTCAATCCAAGCCTTTTTTGAGGCACCTCCCTGTAGCCGAAAATAAGGAATGGTAGGAGGGCATCCCTCTTATGCCTCAAGGGCTCTGACAGTCCCATAATCATGCCTTTCAAGGTGCGGTTGAACCTTTCAACCAGACCATTGCTTTGGAGGTGGTAAGGAGTGGTGAACTTATACGTTACCCCACACTCCTGCCACAGAGACTTCATCTGAGTAGATATGAAGTTGGTACTCCTATCAGATACCACTTCTTTGGGGATTCTCATGAGGTAAGAACCCCCATCAATGCACGTCCCACCACAGGGGAAGTGATTGACCTCAGAGGAATGGCTTCTGGGGACCGGGTGGCATGATCTACCAAGACCAGGATAAACCTGTTATCCTTGGCTGTCTTAGGATCCATAGGCCCCACAATGTCAATACCAACCCTTTCAAAGGGGGTACTAATTACAGGAAAAGGTTGGAGGGGAGCCTTGCACTTCCCCCCACTCTTGCCACTTGCTTGACAAGTCGGGCAAGACCTACAATGGGCATCTGAGTGCCTGCGCATCAGGGGCCAGTGAAAGTTGGTGACAAGCTGTTCAAAGATCTTGACCCGCCTCAAATGTCCAACGAAAGGCACATCATGAGCCAGACCCAGTAGGAGGGCACTGAAGCACTGGGATACCGCCAGCACACAGGCTGGCCCAGGCTCAGCAGCCTTAGGCTCACTATATAGGAGGCCATCCTCCCAATAAATTAGATGTGATCCTGGCTCCTTGCCAGCCACCTGCTCTGCAGCCTGCTGCCACAGACTCTCCAGAGTAGGACATACTCTCTGTGACTCACAGAAAGCCTCCCTGGTGTGTCCCCTTTCCTGCTGCCACTGTGACAGCTCAGGGACCTCCCCAGCTCAGCCACCTGTTGCCCTGTAGGCTACAGGGCATCACCCTCAGGTTCAGCCTCCTCCCAGACTGTGGGAACTTCTTTGGCTCACCTCACTGTCTCCTAGTGAGACAAGGGTCATCTCAGCTGGCTCCCACTCACCTGGAACCAACTCTTTCCCAAGCACTACACTGGCCAAACTCTGGTACCAAGCACCAGTGGGTGCCGTTGTACCCTTGGGATATTTGGGGTCCCCCTTCACATGACCCATCTGGTCACATAAAAAGCACTTGTGGGGACACTCCTCCGCAGGTTTCCCTTTGGAGAACCATGGTTTCTTCTCACTGGGGGTCTGGGAATCCTTACCCTGGGAACTAGGTTGGGGGCCCTTTAGAGAACTCCCCCTGTTTAACCGTACCCCCATTTCTTGTGAGAGGGACCCTGGCCACTCTTGGTGTCATCTCCCCATACCTCTTTTGGACCCTGGTGCTCTTCCAGCGGTCCGCTTACTGCGCAAACTTTCTGAGGTCAGTCAGCTTGCTAGCAATCAGGTGCTGGCGCAGCGCTGGAAAACAAAGACTGTACAAGAGCTCCCAAGCAATTAAACTGTAAAGCCCCTCATATGCTGTTACCTTACTGCCCTTTACCCAACCATCCAATGACATGCTAAAAGAATCAACACATTCCAAACATGTTTGTGATTCCTTCTTTTTGTAGGACCTAAACTTGTCCTTGTACTGCTGAGGGGTGAGCCCATACCCTGTGAGTAGGGTGTCCTTCATGATAGAGTAAGTGAGTCCATGAGGATCCCCTAAGGATGTCAGAGTCTCCCTTCCTCTACCTCAAAGTGCTTACACAGACCCCCCCGCCAATGTTCCTCAGGTACCAGATTTATGTGGAGAGCAGACTCTCAACCCTACAACCACAAGTATATGTCATCCATCCTCTTGTAATTCTTTACTAGGTCTTTAGGAATGTGCATCCTCCTCTCAGGCTGCACTGCGCCATTGCTGTTACCATCTCTACTAGACTGGCTCCTCTGATCCAGCTCCCTCAAGCTGAGCCCATGAGCCAACAGTAACTTATTTTCTTCAATGGCCTGCCTTCCCTTCCATCTCCATTTTGAGCCTCTCTAATTCCACCTGAAGACTCCTCTCTGCTTGTCTGTCCTGTAACTCCTCAGGAGTCAAAAACTTAGATGACACACTGCTACCTGCTCTGGAGACCCTCCCAGTAGGCATAACAGGTCCACCCACAAAACCATTGTTTACATTGAGCTCCTCCTCATCCTCATCTTCATTCTCCTCCTCTGTGTGCCCCCCAGCCTCCTTGGCTGTCACCAGGCCCCCAGTGCCTTTTGCAGTTCCTCCTTCTTCTTGGTGGAGCCATTAGTGAGACAGGGAAGATTCTTGCAGAACTGCTTCAATTGAGCAACTGTGTAACTTTCCAGTTTCCCTAATTCAAAAGCAGCTCCAGCTGGTGCATCTCCAGATTGAGACATGATGGTAAATCAAAAGTACAAAGTTCCAAGCAGCAAAAAAGTTCCCACAGAGAAGTTCAAGAATCAATCAAAGATCACCACAAATATGGGAGAAGAAAAAACAAGTCCAAAAAGAACAAAAGCAAAAACAAGTAGTATGTGGTTACGTAATGGTCTGCACTGAAAACAGAACTGTACACTTAGGCCCTCATTATGACATTGGCGGTAAATCCCACTTACTGCCACGTTGACTGCCGCCAACATACTGCCAGTGCCGCAGATAACCGTTCACCATAGTATGACACACACACACCAATTCGTCACTGTTCAGCCACACACACAATTCCGCCACACCAAAGGTCAGTGATAAACTGGCGGTATCAAAACCCACACTGTTACGCCAGCAGAACTACGCCCACCACATTATGACCCACGAATCACCATGGCGGACAGTCAATGGTGGTAAACCATTGGCGATACATACCGCTGCGCTCAAAATACACACACAGAAACAAAACAGCACCACATTGGACAATTCAAACAGCACACACCTGACAACCATTCACACCACACCCACAGCACTATAAAACACACACTCACAGTACCCACAACCCTTTACGAATACAAACCACAGGCACAAGACAGACACCACAACCACAGACAAGACCAGAGCCACACACCACCATGTACCTTACATCACAAACCCCAACACATCACCCTACACACCCTCACCCACACTACTAAAACAACACCCATGGCACCACAAAGACAGCCCCGATTCTCAGAGGAGGAGCTAAGGGTCATGGTGGAGGAAATCTTCCGGGTAGAGCCACAGCTATTGGAGCACAGGTACAGCAGATATCCATTACTAGGAAGATGGACCTATGGCGGAGGATCGTGGACAGGGTCAACGCCGTGGGACAGCACCCAAGAACAAGGGATGATATCAGGAAGAGGTGGAATGACCTATGGGGGAAGGTATGTTCAATTGCAGCAAGACAGCAACACGCTGTACAGAGGACTGGCGGTGGACCCCCACCTCCTCTCCCACAACTAATCTCATGGGAGAAGCAAGTCTTGGCAATCATGCATCATGAGGCCCTGGAAGGAGTAGCAGGAGGACTGGACTCTGGAAGTTAACTTTATACTATTCTCACCCCCCTACCTGCATGCCATCAAATACCCCCACTCTCACCCTTACTCCCATCACTCCACCACCTCCCACACACCCCACCATCGCATATCACCCATCTGATGCCAAGCCCTGCATGCACCAACAATGCATGGACATCTCTCACAGCCCTGCATGGACACCTATCACTAAAGCATGCACACTAGAGAGAATCAGCTAGCCCACCACATACTAACTCACACAAGTAAAAACTGCCAGGGCGAATACAACCAAAGAGGGCAACCCACCGATGCACAATCTGTCACACAGAAACAATAACACTGCATTTACATCCCCACAGGTATCCCACCCAATTTCAACAGAGAAGAGGTGCCAGCACTATCCAGTCCCCCCACAGAAGAGGCCCACAGTGATGACAGAGACTCTGGTCGCCAGGATCTGGACGACCAACCTGGCCCATCAGGGACCTCCAACAGTCGGTTACCCAGGCACGCCACACACCACCTCAGACTTCCCCCCTCAGGAAACACCAACACAGTACCCATCCAGCATACCCAGACCTCTGTTCCCAGGACACGTCAATCCCCCAAGACAATCAGGGACCTGGTGTCAGTGGCAGTGGGCACACGGTTCAGGGGACAGAGGCACAGGACAACCGGGACACTGAGATGACTGATGTGTGCCTGGGGGAGGACAGGCCAAGGGAACCGACTCTCCAGGAGGCACTCACCGAGATCCTGGGAGCATACCAACATTCCCAGGATACGCTGGGCCAGATCCTGGCCAATGTGCAGGAGAACAGGCGGTGGCAGGAGGGACAGTACCAGGGGATCACCCTGGTCTCCATAGCAGGGGTGCTGGCAGACATGACCAACATCATGAGGGAGGCAGTCTAACAACAGTGGGACCCTGCCACTAGCCATACATCTGAACTGCCTTTCACCTCCGCTACCGCAAGTGGACAGGAGGCCCTGCCACAGGACCAACAGCCTGCCAGCACCCCTCCCACTGCAGAAGGAGAACCACCCCCAAACCTTCCCTGCAATCCAGGCAGAAGCCAGAGACTATTGCCAAGAACCCCGCCAGGAAATGAGACTCTCCTGATTATCACCATTGTGTCCCACTCAGTCACCCTGCCCACCTTCAACTGCCATTGCTCCCCTTCCTATGTCCCCATGGACAATGCACCTGTGCTACAAATAGACTGGAACCTTACCCTGGACTTTCCTCCATCATCATCCCATCCCAATGCACTTGCCCCACTCCTCCTTATCACTTCAATAAATACCCTTTAAACAACTGCAAGTATGGAGTATGTCAAACAATTAAAGTATGTATTTGTTTAACCAGGTTAAAAAATTGCAATTCAGCTATACAGTAAGGTTTACATAGGATAGGCCTGTAGTTGGCTGCAGTGATCACACCACAAGTGAAAGTGGGGCACCAACATATGCAAAAAGAGTTGCCAAAGGGTACAGTGAGTGGGCATAGAAGTGGGAAATAACAGCCTGCCAGTGACAAAGTGAAACAAAAAAAGTAAATGAAATGTGAAGTAACACTGTCTTACCTGTGTGTCATTGGAAGTATTGTCGAATCACTGCAGTTCTCTTGTCCTCATCCTCATCCTCTGCCTCCTCATCATCACTGTCCACAGTATCCACTGCTGCCACACGGCCATCTCCAGCCTCCTCCTCCTGCAGAAAAGGCACAGGGCGTCTCAAGGCAAGGTTGGGCAACATGCAGCATGCCACGATTATCTGGCTGACCTTCTTGGGTGAGTAGCACAGGGATCCACCTGTTAGTTGAAGGCCCCGAACCTGGCCTTCAGGAGGCCAAAGGCACGTTCAATAATCCTTCATGTTCGCCCATGTGCCTCATTCTAACGTTCCTCTGCCCTTGTCCTGGGATTCCTCACAGGGGTCAGTAGCCATGATAGGTTGGGGTAACCAGAGTCACCTGCAAATATCAAGGGACAACATTAAGCCACACACTATCCCATATAGCCCATACCATACCCATACACCAACATTCACTGGGTGAGAACCAGGACTCACCTATTAACCACACCCGGTGCCTCTGTAGTTGGCCCATCACATTTGGAATGCTGCTATTCCTCATAATAAAGGCATCATGCACCGACCTAGGATACTTAGCATTGACAAGGGAGATGTACTGGTCCGCCAGGCACACCATCTGGACATTCATGGAGTGAAAACTCTTTCGATTTATGAACACCTGTTCATTTTGCCGGGGGGGGGGGGGCAAATGCAATATGTGTTCCATCAATTTCCCCAATGATGTTGAAGATATATCCCATTGCATAGAAGTCAGCCTTCACAGTGGCCAAATCCTCCCCCTGGGGGAAAACAATGTAGCTGCAATTGTGTTTAATCAGGGCAGACAACACTCTGGTTTGCACTGTTGAGAACATTGACTGTGACATTCCTGCTGCCAAGCCCACTGTCACTTGGAAAGAACCAGTTGCCAAATGGATCACTGATAGCACTTGCACAAGAGGGGGAATCCCAGTGGGGTGATGGATAGCAGATATCAGAACAGGCTCCAATTGGGCACACAGATCTGTGATTGTGGTCCTGGCAAGTCTATAGGTGAGGATGATGTGCCTGTCCTCCATTGTTGCCAAGTCAACCAGGGGTCTGTACACAAGGGTATGTCTCCAAATAATATTCATTCACAGCGGTAGCAATCTATGGGGCAAAAGAGTGAGGAGCCGGTCACCAACTGTACATCGTAGCCTCAACAGTACAATGCATGATGTCCATTTTTTATATATATGTGGCATTTGTCCTGTATGTCCAATTGAGTACTGTGATGCAGTTATAATCCAGGGCCTGCCCCCCCACTGAAATGGCATCCATCCCTCCTATGTGGAGGTACAGGTAGAAGTGAGGTAATTCTGCTGACGTGGCGCGCGTTGCCGGAGGCAGTCGGGACCCGCCGCGCAACTCCTCTTTGGATCATATTTTCCCCTATGGGGTACAGTGGCCAATAGTGATATACGTCAGCGGTGACGGTATGCACCGCCGCCGACGTGACCGCCATTTTCTATCTGATCACTCACTTGCTACCTGACCTTCCACAGGAGAGGACCTACACTGCATGTGCTGCTATGACCTGTGTCTGGAACCTACCATGGCTTGTGTGACTGGAGAAAGGGCCCCTGCCTTCACCTCGGCGGAGTTGGAGCGACTGGTGGATGGGGTCCTACCCCAGTACCGACTGCTGTATGGGCCTCCAGACCAACTGGTGAGTACACTGTGAGCACGATGCATGGGGCATGAATGCATGGAGTGGTGTGTGTGAAGGCCTCGTGTCGGGGGTGGTGGATGGCCCCTGGGCAGTGGACAGGTTGTGTGCTGGGCCCTGTGTGTGCAAATGGCGATGTGAAGGGGCATGGTGGGCCATGAGTGTAACAGGCAGGATGGTCTGACTAATACCTTTCCCTGTGTATATTTCTCTGCAGGTCACCGCCCATCAGAAGAAGGGTATATGGTGTGCCATCACCAAGGACGTGTGGACCCTGGGGGTTTATGGCAGACGGAGCACCCACTGTCAGAGATGGTGGGAGGACCTGAGACGCTGGGCACGGAAGATGGCGGAGGCCCAATTGGGGATGCCCCCCAACGAGGAAGGGGTGACTGTCAAACCCTGACCCCCCTAATGGTCCCCATACTGGCGGTGGCCTATCCGGAGCTGGATGGACACTTCAGGGCATCACAGCAGCCACAAGGAGGTGAGTACAGTTCCCATCATTACAACTTATGCATGGTAGAGGGTACCTGGGTGGGGGATGTGTGTCAGTGGGTGCCCTTGGGCCAGGCCTTAAATTGCAGAGTAGGTCCCATGTTGGGCAGTGTTCAGATGTGAAAATCATGCTACCTAGCTTGTAGGCATCCACTACTGGGCAGGGCTGTGTGGGTCCCAGGTGTGCTGCAGTTGACAGTATGTGTCCATGCCCATGCCCTGGTGGCTAGCATTATTACTGGCAGTGCATGGTGCATAGGCCTGATCCCTGTGTGTCAGGGTGCTGTGTACGCCAACGGTGGTGTTGGTGCAGACATTAACCAAGTGTAGCCTTTGTCTCTTCCCCCCACCGGAGGGAGCTGCATCCCACAGGACCCAGGAGGCGGAGTCCACTGACGCTGAGGGCACCAGTGGGACGGAGGGCGAGGGGAGCACCACGGCGGAGACTGGAGGGGACAGTTCGGACACAGATACCTCCTCCAATGGGAGCTCCCTGGTGGTGGCAGACACTTCTGTGACCACCCCAGCTACAGGAACCGCCACCCCTGTACCAGCACCGCCTTCCCATCAGCCCCTCATCGAGTTGCCTGTGCCCGCTGTAGGAGGCTGGACTGGCTTGTAGTGGGTACCAAGGGGTACTTACACCTTGCACCAGGCCCAGGTATCCCTTATTAGTGTAGAGGGGTGTCTAGCAGCTTAGGCTGATAGAAAAGGTAGCTTAGCAGAGCAGCTTAGGCTGAACTAGGAGACGAGTGAAGCTCCTACAGTACCGCTAGTGTCATATGCACAATATCATAAGAAAACACAATACACAGATATACTAAAAATAAAGGTACTTTATTTTTATGACAATATGCCAAAGTATCTCAGTGAGTACCCTCAGTATGAGGATAGCAAATATACACAATATATATGTACACAATACCAAAATATGCAGTAATAGCAATAGAAAACAGTGCAAACAATGTATAGTCACAATAGAATGCAATGGGGGCACATAGGGATAGGGGCAACACAAACCATATACTCTAGAAGTGGAATGCGAACCACGAATGAACCCCAAACCTATGTGACCTTGTAGCGGGTCGCTGGGACTGTAAGAAAACAGTGAGGGTTAGAAAAATAGCCCACCCCAAGACCCTGAAAAGTGGGTGCAAAGTGCACCTAAGTTCCCCAAAGAGCACAGAAGTCGTGATAGGGGAATTCTGCAAGGAAGACCAACACCAGCAATGCAACAACAATGGATTTCCTGACGAGAGTACCTGTGGAACAAGGGGACCAAGTCCAAGAGTCACGATCAAGTCGGGAGTGAGCAGATGCCCAGGAAATGCCAGCTGTGGGTGCAAAGAAGCTGCCACCGGATGGTAGAAGCTAAGGATTCTGCAAGAACGCAAGGGCTAAAACTTCCCCTTTGGAGGATGGATGTCCCACGTCGTGAAGAGTTGTGCAGAGGTGTTTCTGTGCAGAAAGACCGCAAACAAGCCTTGCTAGCTGCAAGGGTTGCGGTTAGGGTTTTTGGATGCTGCTGTGGCCCAGGAGGGACCAGGATGTCGCCAATTGCGTGAGGAGACAGAGGGGGCGTCCAGCAAGACAAAGAGCCCACTCAGAAGCAAACAGCACCCGCAGAAGTGCCAGAACAGGCACTACGAAGTGGAGTGAACCGGAGCTCACCCGAAGTCACAAAAGAGGGTCCCACGACACCGGAGGACAACTCAGGAGGTCGTCACTGCAGGTTAGAGTGCCGGGGACCCAGGCTTGGCTGTGCACAAAGGAAATCCTGGAAGAGTGCACAGGAGCTGGAGTAGCTGCAAAACACACAGTACCCAGCAATGCAGTCTAACGTGGGGAGGCAAGGACTTACCTCCACCAAACTTGGACTGAAGAGTCACTGGACTGTGGGAGTCACTTGGACAGAGTTGCTGAGTTCAAGGGACCTCGCTCGTCGTGCTGAGAGGAGACCCAGAGGACCGGTGATGCAGTTCTTTGGTGCCTGCGGTTGCAGGGGGAAGATTCCGTCGACCCACGGGAGATTTATTCGGAGCTTCTAGTGCAGAGAGGAGGCAGACTACCCCCACAGCATGCACCACCAGGAAAACAGTTGAGAAGGCGGCAGGATCAGTGTTACAAGGTTGCAGTAGTCGTCTTTGCTACTTTGTTGCAGTTTTGCAGGCTTCCAGCGCGGTCAGCAGTCGATTCCTTGGCAGAAGGTGAAGAGAGAGATGCAGAGGAACTCTGATGATCTCTTGCATTTGTTATCTAAGGAATTCCCCAAAGCAGAGACCCTAAATAGCCAGAAAAGGAGGTTTGGCTACTTAGGAGAGAGGATAGGCTAGCAACACCTGAAGGAGCCTATCAGAAGGAGTCTCTGACATCACCTGCTGGCACTGGCCACTCAGAGCAGTCCAGTGTGCCAGCAGCACCTCTGTTTCCAAGATGGCAGAGGTCTGGAGCACACTGGAGGAGCTCTGCGCACCTCCCAGGGGAGGTGCAGGTCAGGGGAGTGGTCACTCCCCTTTCCTTTGTCCAGTTTCGCACCAGAGCAGGGCTGGGGGATCCCTCAACCAGTGTAGACTGGCTTATGCAGAGATGGGCACCATCTGTGCCCATCAAAGCATTTCCAGAGGCTGGGGGAGGCTACTCCTCCCCAGCCCTGACACCTTTTCCCAAAGGGAGAGGGTGTAACACCCTCTCTCTGAGGAAGTCCTTTGTTCTGCCTTCCTGGGCCAAGCCTGGCTGGACCCCAGGAGGGCAGAAACCTGTCTGGGGGGTTGGCAGCAGCAGCAGCTGCAGTGAAACCCCGGGAAAGGTAGTTTGGCAGTACCCGGGTCTGTGCTAGAGACTCTGGGGATCATGGAATTGTCTCCCCACGACAATTCCATGATCTTAGACATGTTACATGGCCATGTTCGGAGTTACCATTGTGACGCTATACATATGTTGTGACATATGTATAGTGCACGCGTGTAATGGTGTCCCCGCACTCACAAAGTCCGGGGAATTTGCCCTGAACAATGTGGGAGCACCTTGGCTAGTGCCAGGGTGCCCACACACTAAGTAACTTAGCACCCAACCTTTACCAGGTAAAGGTTAGACATATAGGTGACTTATAAGTTACTTAAGTGCAGTGGTAAATGGCTGTGAAATAACGTGGACGTTATTTCACTCAGGCTGCACTGGCAGGCCTGTGTAAGAATTGTCAGATCTCCCTATGGGTGGCACAAGAAATGCTGCAGCCCATAGGGATCTCCTGGAACCCTAATACCCTGGGTACCTCAGTACCATATACTAGGGAATTATAAGGGTGTTCCAGTATGCCAATGTAAATTGGTGAAATTGGTCACTAGCCTGTTAGTGACAATTTGGAAAGAAAATGAGAGAGCATAACCACTGAGGTTCTGGATAGCAGAGCCTCAGTGAGACAGTTAGTCATAACACAGGTAACACATACAGGGCACACTTATGAGCACTGGGGCCCTGGCTGGCAGGGTCCCAGTAACACATACAACTAAAACAACATATATACAGTGAAATATGGGGGTAACATGCCAGGCAAGATGGTACTTTCCTACACCCGCTCACCCAGGGGGGTGGGCATCTCCTTCGCCCCAGGCACCTCAGGCCCTGTCCCAGTGAGCCCTGCTGCCCTGAGTAAGGAGGCTATTGACCTCCTGCGATCCATCTCTGTAGGGCAGTCAACCATTGTGAATGCCATCCAGGGGTTGGCAGCCCAAATGCAACAGACAAATACATTTCTGGAGGGAATTCACAGTGGCTTGGCGGCCCAACAGAGATCAATCCAGGCTCTGGCCTCCTTTAAGATGGCAGCCATTGTCCCTGTTTCTGACCTCCCCCATTCAACTTCTTCTTCCCAGTCCCATTCTCCTCAACCCCAACCTATCCCAACCACACAGGCAGACGTGCATGCACACAGGACAACACACAAAAGTGGCATAGGCAAACACAAGCACCACACATCATCCCACAGGCACTCACACAAACACCATCCAGATGCAGACATACCAACATCCACTGCCTCCACTGTGTCCCCCTCCTTCTCCTCCACCTCCCTCCCAGTTGCGTCCACACTTACTCCTGCATGCACTACACCATCATCTTCTACCAACATCACCACCACACCTGGCAGAACACACACCTCACTGGCAGACACCTCTACAGCAGCCATGCGCACGCCCCCTTTATCCTCTCCCACTGTGTCTGTCCCCCCCTCCCAAGGTACACAAACACAAGCACTTAGACACCCAACAGTCATTCACCTCACAACACCCAAACATAGAAGACAGACACCACCTACAAACACTCCCTCTTCCTCCACTCACAAAAACCCAGGTAAGCACCTCAGGCACCCAGTCCACAGGCCCTGTAGTCTCCACACGCACTCATGGTAGGAAAGGATCTAGGGCACCAGCCAGCCTCAAAGAAAGTATGCCTGTCCCAGCTGCTGCCAGGAAGGGCAAGGAGCCTGCCCCAAGTGCTGCCCAGAAGGGCAAGGAGCCTGCCCCAAGTGCTGCCAGGAAGGGCAAGGGGCACCAGCAGGTAGGAAGGACAAGAGGCCTGGTGCAGGGACTCAGTCGGAGCCCACACAACCAACTACGGTTGTGCAGCCGTCCAAGGCTGCAGGGGATGGACTGGAGCCTCCCCCCACCACTACCTGCAGCATCAGCACCACCACCAGCAGTGGGCAGCCGTCCGAGGCTGCAGGGGATGGGCTAGAGCCTCCCCAACCACTACCAGCAGCAGCATCAGCAGCACCAGCAGTGGGCAGCTGACCGAGGCTGCAGGGGATGGGCTGGAACCTCCCTCCACCAGCGGCTGAGGCATCAGCAGCACCACCACTCAGCAGCCGTCACTGCCAACGGATGGTTTGTAGTCCTGCCTCCATGGGCTGTTGTGCCGCCTGCCCCCAGCAAATCCTGTGGGAATTATACCCAGCTAAGAGACTGACTTTGCACTCCCCAGGATCTACAGCACAGGGCACGATGCCCCCTCCAGAACCAGTGAGTATGGCACCCACTCACCCCGTCCTCCCCAGGATCTACAGCACAGGGCACAATCCCCCCTCCAGAACCAGTGGGTATGGCACCCACTCACCCCATCCTCACCAGGATCCACAGGACACAATGCCCCCTCCAGAGCATGTGGGGAAGTCACCCACTTGAGAGATTGTGGCCTTGCACTCCCCAGGACCAAGCACAGGTCATGTTGCCCCACTAGCGTGTGTGTGTCACTCTCTTTTTCCTCACCCCCTCCCCTGTGTGCTAGACGGCTGTAATCACCGTGGTCGTCTTCACATTGTTGGTGTTCGTAATAGACCAGGAGGTAGAAGATCATTAGAAAGTTCTGCAGCTCGGGCTCCATGGCGGCGTGGTCGTTCCCTGTGTTTCCAATGGCGAGACCTTTCACTTCTGTGCAGTGTTTCTGCCAGGCTTTTGATGTCACTGGTACCGCCCCGGAAAAGGTGGCAGATTGGGTTGTCTTAATACAATGGGCAGAACATTGGCTGCCGCGGTGGCTGTTGTTTCCGCCCTGGCGGTCGGTGTGGTAAAGTGGCTGTCTATCTGAGTTCCCACTGCCATGGTCATAATTTGGCAGTAATTACCACCAGCCTGTTGGCGGTATTACCGCCACTTTATCACCGACCGCCAGGGTTGTAATGAGGGCCTTAGTCAGCGTATGTCAAGTGCAAATACAAGTCAATTTCTCACCGCTGATTACCAATGTTAGAAATGGGGTCTTTGGTTGGCAGTCAGGTTGCCCCCTGTCCAAGCAAGGACCCTCACTCTAGTCGAGGTAAAGGAGAATCACACTCAGTTAAGCCCTACTCACCCCCTTGGTAGCTTGGCACGTACAGGCATGCTTAATTTAACAGATGAAATGTGTAAAGTAACACCAGTTTAGAATAATAGGTAATATTGATCTAAATCAAACAAGAACAAAACAACAAAAATCCAACATACACAAGTCAAGATATGAATTTTGAAAAGCATGAGTCTTAATCCTTAGAAAACAGTGAGAATGCTGTTGTATACATAGTACCTCGTTAGCGTCAATAATAAAGCCGCATGGGTGACCGTGCATCAGAAAAGGCAGCGTTGCATCGATTCCTTCCTCACTAGGGAGGCAGTGCGTTGTTTTTATCTCCGGTCGGTTCTTCTCCCTCGCAAGAGAGGGATGCATCGATTTCTGGACGGGGCACCTCGGACCCGCACAGAGCAGGGTTAACTATGACACCCAGGGAAGATGTGTGGAAAATCCTGTTGCACGGTGTTAGATAACTGCGCTGTGTGGGGTCTGTGTCATTATCAGCAGCCCCAAACGGCTGTTGCGCATCGTTTCTCCAGCCATGATGCGTTGATCTCCCAGCCGCGATGCAGGTGGAGCATTATTTTTATCCGCTAGGCCGGTGGCACATCGTTTAGCAGCCGAGTTGTAGATGGTGTGTCATAAATTTTCCCGCATGGCATTCTGTGTGTGGATTTTCAGCTCTTGTCTGCCAACTTCATCTTTCAAGGGCCCAGGGTCTGGATAGGACACCACTTGGCAGGGCAGGAGTCTCAGCAGAGTCTAATTGTTAGCAGAGGAAGTCTTTGAATTCCCCGAGACTTCAAAACAGGAGGCAAGTTCAGTTCAAGCCCTTGGAGATTTTTCACAAGCAGGAATATACCACAAAGTCCTGTCTTTTTCACCTTTCACAGACAGAAGCAGCAACTATAGGATAGCCTAACAAAGCACAGTCACAGGCAGGGGCAGCACTCCTCCTCAGCTCTTCAGCTCTTCTCCTTAGCAGAGGTTCCTCTTGGTTCCAGAAGTGATCTTATTTTCAGGGGGTTTGGGTCCAATACCCCTTTCTGCCCTTGAAGTAGGCCTACTGCAAAGGAAAGTCTCTGTTGTTTACAAGAACCTGTCTGGCCTTGGCCAGGCCCCAGACAGACACCAGGGGGTTGGAGACTGCATTGTATGAGGGCAGTCATAGCCCTTTCAGGTGTAAGTGACGACTCCTCCCTCCCCTCCTAGCACAGATGGCTCATCAGGATATGCAGGCTACACCCCAGCTCCCTTTGTGTCAATGTCTAGAGGAGAGGTGCAAACAGCCCAACTGTCAAACTGACCTAGACAGGGAATCCACAAACAGGCAGAGTCACAGAATGGTTTAAGCAAGAACATGCCTACTTTCTAAAAGTGGTATTTTCAAACTAACAATCTAAAAACCAACTTCAATAAAATATGCATTTTTGAATTGGGACCCTAAACTCCATATTTCCATCTGCTCTCAGAGGAAATCTGCACTTTAAAGTTATTTAAAGGCAGCCCCCATGTTAACCTATGCGAGAGATAGGCCTTGTAACAGTTAAGACTGAATTTAGCAGTATTTCACTGTTAGGACATGTAACACACATCAGTACATGTCCCACCTTTAACATACACTGCACCCTGCCCATGGGGCTACCTAAGGCCTACCTTAGGGGTGCCTTACATGTATAAAATGGGAAGGTTTAGGCCTGGCAAGTGAGTACACTTGCCAAGTCGAATTGGTAGTTTAAAATTGCACACACAGACACTGCAGTGGCAGGTCTGAGCCATGTTTACAGGGCTACTAAGGTGGGTGGCACAACTAGTGCTGCGGGCCCACTAGTAGCATTTGATTTACAGGCCCTGGGCACCTCTAATGCACTTTACTAGGGACTTACTAGGGAATCAAATATGCCAATAATGGATAAGCCAATTACACATACATAATACATGGGAGCACTTGCACTTTAGCACTGGTCAGCAGTGGTAACGTGCCCAGAGTGTAATAAAAAACAGCACAACAGAGTCCAGCACGCATTAACAACATGGGAAGCAGAGTCAAAAAGTTAGGGGAGACCAGACCAAGGATGCCAAGTAAGTCTAACAGGTCTACTACAACTAACACAATAGTAGGTTTGTTAGATTCTGGTAAGTCAGTGATAAAATCCATGCTGACTGTGTGCCATGGTTAAGGGGGAATTGCCAAGGACTGGAAATGACCAGAGGGAGCAAGGTGTGAGGATTTATTCAGAGCACAGGTTGGCCATGAATTTACATGGTCATAAACATCTTGGAGCATGGTTTTCCACCAAACTTTTTGTGAACAGTTTTCTAAAGTCTTGTCTACCTGGGTGTCCAGACAGAGTGGAATCATGACTCTAGACTAGTCCTTGACGTTGCAATTCCTCCATTGGAATGTACAATTTCCCAACATGTAAATAATAATGCTGTTCAATTATATGATACAGTTTTCTGAGCCACTATTCGGGGGGAGGTCATGAGATGCCATCTTGACATTATCCATGAAGGTATCTCTTATGGTTAAAGCTAGCGAGTTGTCTGCGGGTATTATACTGGAAAGGTTACAGGAACTAGCACGTGGGGTGCCCTATATGTACAAGATATCTGACTGAAGTTCTTTGGTCCCTGGTCTGTATGTGATAATAAAACCACAATTGCTGAAGAAGTGAAGCCAGCACATTTGTCTAGGTGTCAACCTTTAATGAACTAAAGAATTGCAAATTCTATCATCAGTGTAGATGGTGACACTGTGCTTTGATCCCAGTAAATCATGTCACCAGTCAGTAACTGCTGTTTTAATAGCTAATAGTTCTCTTTCAGCAATGGTATAATTTTGTTCATCTGGAAGGAGGTTTTTAGAATAAAAGTTTACAGGATTCAAATGCCCTGTTTGTGGATCTTTTTGCAATGACACAAATCCCAGAGTGAATTGGGAAGCATCAGCTTCAACATAAAATGGCTGCTCAGGGTCTGGGTGGGGTAAAATGGGAGCAAAGGTGAAACTTCTTTTGAGAGTTCTGAAGGCCTGTTCTGTTGCTCGAGACCAGATAAATGGTTGTTCCTTCTTTAATAAGGTGGTTATAGGCACCACTATTTGTAAGAATTGGGGAATGAAGCCCCTACAAAAATTGGCGAAACTAAGGATCTTTTTGACATCCTAAACAGATGTAGGGCATTTGGCCATGAAATAATAGTGTCTACCTTTTTGGGGTCCATGGTAATGGGTGTGTAACCGGGTTAGCCCGGAAAGATCACTCAGAACTCGCTTGTTCTATGTACAAGTGTTTTATTAAGGCAACTGGTATGATTAAGTATAGGTAAGTTGTAAATCTTGTTTCCAAATACGGTGGGGGGATAGCTGTATCCTCTCGTGTTCCGTTCTTTACTCTCTTTTCTCCTTTTTGTCTCCTTGTCTCACAGGCGTCCCCGGGAAGCACATGCGGAGAGAACAAAATACATAATGTAAGTGGTCTGAGTGTCTTTTGGTGTAGTCTTACTATCTATTTCTTCCTGTCTCTTCTCCTTTCTTCTCTCTCAAAGATCGGTATCTGCCCCTTCTCTGTTTTTGTTTTGTCTAGGCGCGGTCCTCTCGTACTTCGTTTGGCCTTGGGCTATTGCTTCGGGCCTCTCTCCCTTCTGTTACCCTTAGTGATCGTGTGCGCGGTGCCTTTGATGTGACATACGCTCAATATAGTGCATTCTTGTGATTAATGGTGTTTTTCTTGTTTTCTCCCTTCTTCCCCCCCCTCTCTTGGTGCCCTTCTCTCAACCCTCTCTCTCTCTCTCTCTCTCTCTCACTCGTACTTCACAGGCCCGTGGTCCCACGCACCTGGAATAGCCACGCTTCTCCAGAAGCGCGGCGGGCTAGATAGTTCCGTCCTCCCGGTGGCCTGCCTTTTTTGGATTCGCCTGGCGCCTTCTGAAGTCTTCTCGCGTGGAAGAATGGATTCGCTGTCTCCAGTTCCTTCCTCCTGTGGCCGTTCGTCTTCCTCCTCCTGTGTTCGTTTGTCCTCCTCCTCCGGTGTTCGTTCGTCTTCCTCCTCCTGTGTTTGTTCGTCTTCTTCCTCCTTTGGTCGTTTGTCCTCCGCTTCCAAACCTCCGACACCTGCATGTTCTGTCTTTGGCAGTTTTAACCTCCCGCCGGCCCGCCACCATCGATCGTCCCACCAATCACGGGGCGAGAGGTTGGCAAGGTCGAGGCCGCCAGAGGCAGAGTCAGCACAAGCCCGGGCCATGTGCGGGCGATCAGGATCCAGCCCGTCACATACACTCCCACTAGAGAGCGGCCAGTCGGGACACCCAGACGCCGGATACCGGGAGAGAAAATCTGCAGTCACCATTTGTTTCCCCGGGAGATGGTGAATCTGAAACAAAAAAGGCTGTAAGGAAAGGAACCAGCGGAGAACCCGGGAGTTAGTGTCTTTATTGCGGGCGAGCCAGGTGAGAGGAGCGTGATCAGTAACCAGGGTGAAGGTTCTACCAGACAGATGGTATCTGAGGGATTCGATGGCCCACTTAATTGCCAAACATTGTTTCTCTATAGCCGGATAATGTTTTTCCCATGGCAAAAGCTTCCGGCTGAAAAACAAGAGGGGGTGTAAGGTACCATCCACCTGTGGTTGGGACAGTACCGCCCCAAACCCCACTGCAGAGGCGTCAGTCAGTAACACAAAGGGTTTTTGGAAGTCAGGGCAACACAACACAGGTGCAGAAGTGAGAGCGGTCTTTAGACTGTCAAAACTGCGTAACTCAGATACTGATGGGGTATCAAGGGCATTGGGACACGCCTTCTGTAGCAAGTTAGTCAGGGGTTCTGCCATCGTGGAAAAATGGGGAATAAAGCGTCTATAGTAGCCAACTAAACCCAAGAAAGCCCTGATGTCTTTCTTCCTCTTCGGGAATGGCATGTCAGAAATGTCTTCCAGCTTTTCAACTTGGGGACTAATCCGAACTCTCCCTACAATGTATCCTAGGTATTTAATACTAGATAGCCCCAGTCGACATTTCTCTGGATTGGCGGTTAACTGGGCCTTCCTCAGGGCATGTAAAACATCATCTAGGTGTGCCATACGTTCTGCCCATGTATTGCTATATATAACGATGTCATCAAGATAGGCTGCCGCATACTGCCTGTAGGGTCATAGGATCTCATCCATGAGTCTTTGGAAGGTGGCAGGGGCTCCATGGAGCCCAAAAGGAAGGACTGTGAAATGGTACAATCCTGAAGAGGTGGCAAAGGCTGTTTTTTGTTTATCCTCCCCTCTTAAAGGTATTTGCCAATAGCCCTTTGTGAGATCCAGCGTGGATAGGTATCTAGCTTGGCCTAATTTCTCAACCAGCTCATCAATTCTAGGCATGGGATAAGCATCAAAGTAGGTCAGGTTATTGACCCCTCTATAGTCTACACAAAACCTGGTACTGCCGTCTGGTTTAGGAACTAATACAACTGGCGAGCACCATGGACTGGTCGAGGGTTCTATGATGCCGGCCTCTAACATGGCCTGGACTTCTTTTTCTATAATCTTTTGTTTGGCTTCGGGGATACGGTATGGCCTTTGGCGGGAAACTGTGTTCACTTTGAGTCGAATGGGATGTTTGACTAACGTGGTTCTTCCTGGGTATTTAAAAAATACATCCAGGTTCCGGTCTACCAAGTGATTTAACTGGTGAAGATGTAACCCGGTAAGAGCGGGGTTGATCCACGGTTTTGCCGGGTCGGGCAACTCCTAGTTTGGGAGAAAAGGTTAAGGGATGTCTTCATTCACATCGGAGTTAATATAGTTGATGGATTGCCCTCCGGAGGGGCCCAACCATTTTTTTAGAAGGTTGATATGGTATATCTGTTCCCTTCCGCCGCTTTGGGGTATGGCCAGCTTATAAGTGGTTGGGTTAATCTGGGCAATCACATCAAATGGACCCTGCCATTGAGCCAACAATTTGTTTTCAGTGCTAGGGACTAAAACCAGTGCTTTATCCCCTACAGCTAACGACCTAACAGCGCTTCCTGCGTCATATATTTGCTTCTGCCTATTCTGTGCTTCCCTTAATGCAGTGTGTGCTTCCTCCCATACCGTATGAAGGTTTTCCCTTAAATCTCGGGTATACGTTAACAAATCTTTAATCTCTTCTTCCGTGTCTTCCCACTGTTCTGCTAACATGTCCAGCAACGTACGAGGTTGTCGGCCAAACAACATCTCAAAGGGGCTATGACCTAAAGAGGCCTGTACGTGAGTGCGGATAGCATATAGGACCAAGGGGAGTTTCTTTTCCCAATCCTTGCCCGTCTCAGATATACTTTTTCTTAGAAAAGATTTGATGGTTTTATTATATCTTTCCACTAGCCCATCTGTTTGGGGGTGATAGACTGAGGTATGGATTTGTTTTACCCCTAATAATCGACATACTTCAGTCATCAATCTGGACATGAAAGGAGTTCCTTGGTCAGTCAATATTTCTTTCGGGAAGCCCACCCTTGAAAAAAACTCTATCATGGCTTGGGAAATGGCTTTAGTATGCATACTAGGAGGGCAATGGCTTCCGGATATCTGGTGGCATAATCCACCAATACTAAGACATATTGTCTACCCGAGTGAAAGGGGAGAGAGGACCAATGATATCCATCCCAACTCTGGAGAAGGGGATTTCGATGACCGGAAGGGGTTGGAGGGGTACAGGTTTTTGTGGGGAGGGTTTATAGAGTTGACATTTGGGACACTCGGAACAATGTTTACAAATCTCTCCATAAACCCCAGGCCAGTAGAAACGTCTAAGCACTGCTTCCTCAGTTTTCTCCCTCCCCAAGTGTCATTCCCCGTTATCCCCGTGGGCTAACTGTAACACCTGTGGGCGGTGACTTCTAGGCACAACTAATTGTAGTTCATTTCCCTTTGTGGTGGTGGGTTTCCGGTACAGTCAATTATTACGTATCAGGAATCTGGGACCTACCCCTGGTACTGTCCCGGATACTGCCTGTTGCCAGGCGTGTTTCAATGAGGGATCCTCATTCTGACTCAGTCGGAAATCACCTGTGACTGCAAACCTTCCCGGTGACTTTAGGTTTGTCTAGGGGGAAGTTGTTAAGAGCATAAGAACGCCGGTGCTCCCTTTTTTGTCTCCTACTGAGAGTAATCCGTACTTGTTTGTGTTCCTCTAGAACCGCCCCACTGGGTGCCTCCTTCCACCAGTCCCTCAATAGGTGCTCTTGCCCGGCTTTCTCTAATAAAGAGGGAAAACCCTCATAGTCTGTCCCTAGGATAATGGGGGTCATTCCGACCCCGGCGGGCGGCGCCCGCCGGGCGGAGACCGCCAGAAGACCGCACCGCGGTCAAATGACCGCGGCGGCCATTCTGACTTTCCCGCTGGGCTGGCGGGCGACCGCCAAAAGGCCGCCCGCCGGCCCAGCGGGAAAGACCCAGCAACGATGAAGCCGGCTCCGAATGGAGCCGGCGGAGTTGCTGGGGTGCGACGGGTGCAGTGGCACCCGTCGCGATTTTCAGTGTCTGCCAAGCAGACACTGAAAATCTTGCTGGGGCCCTGTTAGGGGGCCCCTGCACTGCCCATGCCAGTGGCATGGGCAGTGCAGGGGCCCCCAGGGGCCCCATGACACCCGTTCCCGCCAGCCTCTTCCTGGCGGTGTAAACCGCCAGGAACAGGCTGGCGGGAAGGGGGTCGGAATCCCCATGGCGGCGCTGCTTGCAGCACCGCCATGGAGGATTCCTTTGGCCAGGGGAAAACCGTCGGGAAACCGCAGGTTTCCCTTTTCTGACCGCGGCTTTACCGCCGCGGTCAGAATTGGCCAGGAAGCACCGCCAGCCTGTTGGCGGTGCTTCCGTGGTCGTTGAACCCTGGCGGTCAATGACCGCCAGGGTCAGAATGACCCCCAATGTCCTCATCTAATTTTTCAAGTACCCCGACCTGTAGGCTCTCAGTTTGGTCTCTCCACTTCAATCTTATAGTGGCAAGATCAGGATCCAGCCCGTCACAGGGTGATAAGTGATATCCAAGGAACTCTACTGAGTCAGTGGTAAAAGTACATTTTTCTAATTTGGCATACAGGGAGTGTTCACGTAGATGTTGCAGAATGGCCCTAACGTGATCAGTTTGTTACTGCTTATTTTTATAGACTATTAAGATTTCATTGATATAGATAACAGCACAGACGTCTAGGAACTTATGTAATACATCATTGATAAAGTATTTGAATGCCACCAGGGTGTTGCAAAGCCCAAAGGGCACTACGGTGTATTAAACCAAACTTCCAAAAGGTGGTCTTCCATTCGTCTCCTAACTTGAAACAGATTAGATGATATGCACTGCGCAAGTCTAGCTTCGTATAAATGGTGGACCCCCGGACTTGGTCGAACAGGACCGGTATCAGAGGTGTCATTGTTTGCGGCACAATGTAGGGGTGTCACAGGACAGTGGTCTTCTTGATGACACGTGGTCATGCAGAAATCTAATCAATTTTAGGATTATGGTGTTCCAGCCAGGGAATACCAAAAATAGTGCCAAAGATGGGGGTATCAATTAAGCCAAAGGTTGTATCTTCTGTATGACCATTGTCACATACTATTTTGAACTAATTTGAGTGAAACCGAATAGGACTAGAGGACAAGGCTGAGACATCAACTGCCGTATCTTGTTCAGGTAATGTCTTGGTAACACATGGCACTCCCAGCTTCGCTGCTAGGGCCAGATCAAGGAAGCTACCTGCAGCACCTGTGTCTATGAGCACTTACAGACTTTGAGCTTCATTACGAGTTTGGCGGTCCTGTAACTGCCATGTTGGTGATGGTGGTGAAACCGCCAACAGGCTGACGGAGAAGACTGCCAAATTAGGAGTTTGGTAGTGATCCCAACAGAATACAGCCAAAGCACCGCCAGCGTGGTCAGACCACCGTGGACAATTGGGGCCACCAGCAGGCTGATGGAGACCATGTTTTTGTTGAACCTCTTACAAGGTTGCACACCACCAAGATTTCCGCCATAGTCGGACCACCACAAAAACCCTTGTGGAAACGAACTGTATAAAAGGAGACACTCACCTTCTGGAAGCCACACTCGCCTGGAGGTGCCATGGAACCAGAACTAGACATCATCCCGTTGCTCCTACTCAATGAACGGCAACAGAATCTTCGCAGATGACAACAACCGTAAATACACAGACTCACCTGTTAAATTTGTACAGTTACTAACATACCATAAGGAAGGGTGTGTGAGGCCAACACTCACATGTAACAGTACTCTGACACATACATTCACATACAACTTCAAAGGCACCTACACATATACAGCACACACACTGCAGCCACCACACACACACACACCACACATCAAGAACACACATTTAAACACGGCAACACAGCACAGGCCCAGTGTCAAACAATACCATACAACAGAACAACACATCACAACATCACCACAACCGCACCATCACTAGCACTGTCATATGCATGAAGGTGACCAATAGTCCAACGTATCATGCTATGATACCATCAAGAGCCCAATGACTGAGTGGCAACATCACTAACCACACATCTGACAAGACTGCCATTACATTTGGGAAAAAATCTGAGAGACACAAACCACATCTGAGGCTACCACGACAGGGACATACACTTTGATGCAAGCCAAATGCCTGACTACATATACCATTCCACTCACATGTATATGTGAACCTCCACAATGTAGTCAGTGCAAACAATAGGTTTCCATGCAACAAGGACTCTAAACATATCCAAAATAGCAACAAAAAGTAAGTTTAAAACTAATTACAATGTAGATTAATGGCAGAACCTTACAATGTACACATGATTTTGGCAACATTTTAAACTGCGTATAAGGTGTTTTGGCCTATTTATCATGCCCATAACATAATGGCTAAGGAAATAGTCGTGTAGCCATTTCCTACAGAACACGAACATACTACTAACATTCATAGCTCTGACATCAATGTATTGATCCAATAGGACTCTAGTAAATACCTCCATGTCACTCATCAAAAACCTTATGAAAAGTAGGAATTACTGTAAATTGTCAGGCTCTGTGTTGCACATAGACATGGATCAAGGGACATTGGAATGAATAGAGGACAAAGAGATGGATAACTTACCATCATGATATTGGGAGTATTGATCTGTAGGTGGGATGGAACAACCAGCAGTGTATGAAAAGCTGTACAGTGGTACACATATGACACAGTCACATGTGCATCATCATATGCTTCTGTACAGAGGCGACAACATAGGTGAGTAATATGTCCCTATATGCAATAGAATGCGCACACCTGTGTACTAATGTTGGGGACTGTACATCTTTATGTTCCTTGGAGATCTTTGACCCTTTGCACTTACTACATTTTCAGGGCTTAGAATATTTCAAATCATACACTAACCTGATAAAGGGATGGAAATATGTTAAGTCTGTACTTACCCCCCTGTTGCCCTCAAACGCCCACCCAACTCTGGGTTGGACACTGCCAATATGCAGGCCATTAAGGGTCAAGGTCCGAGGGGCACCCCTTCCTCCCTGGGAGGACATTCCCAGCTGGGCCTCTGTGGTCTCTGGGCCCAGCGTCTCAGGTCCTCCCACCACATCCTACAGTGGGTGCTCCACCATCTGTGGACTCCGAGGGTCCACACTTTTTGGGTGATGATATGCCAAATCCCATTTTTCTGATGGCCATTGACCTGCATGGATGACACAGACAAGCAAAGAATGTCCTGTCCACATGCACTATATCAAAACAAGCAAGGTGAAAATGCAAGTTAGTGCAAGTAGCCATGCACAGATTGCCTACAACATCCCTTTCAATGAGGAATGACCATCTGTAGTTAGTCCATGTGTGACATAGAGATAGGCATACAACATGCATATCCAGCACGAGGTGTCAGCATGAAACATATGACCAGACCACAAACATATCTTTAAGCATGGTACATCTGTCCAAATATTTTTCACACCATCTTCAATTATCATGTGATACAGTATGTTGGTGGGTCAGGGTACATATATCACACACTCTCTACTATGTTGCAGGACTTAAAATCTATCTATGCACATGTCCATCTACCCCCACATATTACCTCAATCATTCATTCAACCACATTTTCTGAACATCATGATACACTCAACATTTCATCCATTGGTATTGCATTGCACTTACCTGCTCCTCTGGTGAACCATAAAGCTATTCATACAGGGGTAGGACCTCCTCTACAAGCTTGTTCAAATTTTCTGCCGAGAAGGCAGGGATCCTATTGTCCGCAGAAGGTGGCATGATTGCGTCCAGAGGCAGTACATAACAGTTCAGATCATAGAGGTCTTTCTGGCAGCAGTATCATGACTCAAGTGAGAGATGAAGTATGAGATGGCAGTCACGTCTGCCACGTATGAGACCATCACCACCGGCGGACATCACCATTTGCTCAAGACCGCCAAAGGCAGCAATGTGTTCCAATGGCAATATTCACCACAGTTGTATCCGTCTACCCTCATGATGACATCCGCAGGTGGAGTTACATCAGTTGGAAATGTCCAGTACAGTAGGCAGCTGACATTTTAAGGCTCATGTCTGAATGAAAATCTTTTAAAAGTTGCATCACAAGCTGTGAAACATATCTATGACATTGTGTTCACTGCTGGCTTTAAGCAAACATGTTAAAATGTGCATGTATTAGGTACAGGAAGTAAAAGTGATGTATCCTGAGTTATGTACATGTAAAAGTATTGTCAGCAGAGTAATGGCAATCTGAAATTTGTATAGGTGTACCAAATATGTGCAACATGTTAAAGTTAGTGTCACATACACTGTCTCCTTTTTATACACATGATAGGGGTTAGGGGATGTGAATGCAGTTTTAAGCCATTATTTGCCTAGGTGTGTGCTGTGTACAAAGTATGTACAGTTTCATGTTTCAATATTTGGCATCATATGTAATGTAGGTGTGATCATACTTATGCTGTACAGATTGAGTAATACATATTCCTACTGTTTTTTTCCCACATAGTTACCCTAGCATGATAAGAGGAAAACAACTTCCAGTGTACTGTCCACTAGCAGACCTACAGACCACAAAGGAGTGACATGTGACTCCGATCTACTGCCCGGATAGGCATACAATCATGGGTCTCTATCGTCATTTAGAGCCAGACCTGATGCCTGCCATTCGTAACTCTATAGCATACCACCCATTGTACAAGTAATGTCAGTGCTGCACTTCCAGGCCACAGGCTCCTTCCAAAATATTTTGGTCCTGACTGCAGGGACGTCTCTGCCTATGTTCAGTCTGGTATAAAAGGCTATACTGTCTGCATTGTTGAAACACCTAGACAGCTACATCCGATTTCCACAACATGAAGATTTGGCCTGTGTAAAGGCTGATTTCCATGTTTTGGGACACATGTTACATGTGGTTGGAGCCACAGATGGCACCCATGTAGCCTTGGTACCCCCAAATGCTAATTAACAGGTGTTTAGGAACAGGGAAAACTTCCACTCTATTAATGTACAAGTGGTCTGTTTGACTGATCTCTACATTTCACAAGTTTGTGCAAGGTACCCTGGGCCAGCCCAAGATTCCTTCATCATGCGGAACATCAATATCCCACTGGTGATAACACAACATTACACAGAAAGGGCCTGGTTGGTTGGTAAGTCACATTTGTCATGTGTGTCTGTAACTTATGTCTGCTACCAGATATGTGACTGTCGTAAATTTATGTTTGGCCTGTTGTAACTATTCCTTACAGGGGACTCAGGCTACCTGAACAATCCTTGGTTATTCACACCAGTGAGGTATCCAACCATGCCAGGTGAAGTTCACTTCAATGAGGCCCACAGAAGGACAAGGCGTTTCGTGAAGCGGACTTTTGGGCTCCTGAAGGCAAGATTCTGCTGCATCGAAAAGTCTGGAGGAGCTCTCCTCTACTCACCCACCAAGGTATGTCATATTATTGTTGCCTGCTGCATGTTCCACTTCCTGGCCTTAGATGTCAAATCCCATTTATACCAGATGAGGGGGATCCGCCAGTTCCAGCGGGTGAGAATGCAGAATTGCCAAATGAGGATGAGTATGATGAGGATGAAGCTGGAGACATCAGGGCTGATCTAATCAATCAGTACTTCACCTGACTTTATGTATGTGAGGCCCATATTTATACTTTTTTAGCGCCACATGTGCGCTGCTTTTTGACGAAAAAACTTCACAAACTTACAAAATATTAATAATAATAAGTATTTTGCAAGTTTGTGTCGATTTTGTGTAAAAAAATGACGCACATGCAGTGCTAAAAAAGTATAAATATGGGCCTAAGTGGGGAATTGGTGAGGTTTGGAGTGCTTGATGAAGGTCTTAGTATGACCATCAAAGAAGTCATAAGTAGCTCCAAAGCTCTTGACTCATATATGCATGCAGATTATTACACGGTGTAGTACCAACAAGTTGGTTGGTCTAAGCTTTTCACAATGCACAATCAGATTCACATTTGTATGTATGAGTTGGCTGTGTAATGTTTATGTAGCAATGTGGCCTACACCGGATGTATGTCATTACCAAATTGCAGATTATGTGAACAGACTCATCCTCATTTGGCAATGTCAGACAGTGTCACAGGTAGATGGGATTTGCAGACTGACAATTGAGATGATCATGGATTGAACCAGATACTGTCACGCTTGAGATTGGTTGTGTGTGAGTTCTATGCCCAGACTGTCAGGACAGTGGGATGGTAGTGTATGGCATTGGATTTGGGGCCTATTGTGCCATGTGTGTGTTCGTTTGTTTCTGACACATGTCACTGTGTGCAACCAATACCCTCTAACAAGACAATGGTTTGTGTTGGTAAAAATAAACTTGCATGTAGCTGTCAGTGTTTCCTCAATGCAGACCTTGTGTCTGAAGACTGGCATAGGTAAGTAGCAAGCCTACAGATACCTGTCCATGATAAGTGGAAGGTTCCATGACTGGGGACATTTGTGCTGACCTCTATCTTTTTCATGGGGTATGGTGACTTGGAAGCAAAGGTATGGGTATGTTATAAGGCTTTAGCTGATAATATTGAACCATTATGTTTGCCTTCTGGGATAGTGTAAGACTGAATGTCCCTCACTTCAGACGTCTGTGGGTTGGTAGTGCACTTCACTTAAGCTGAAACTCTAAAGTTAGCAGCAGTACTTCACTGTACGATCCTTGGCATTCTCCCAACCTACATGTGAGGAAGTGAATTACAAGCGATATGAGTTATGTCTATCATTAATAGGCAAGGCAAAATCTAGCCTAGTTATATAGCACATGTTTGTGTAACATAACAAAGATTTTACATTTGAGAGAAACGTTTTTGTGCAAGAGGTATTATACGTGACAGTTGTGTATGGTTCATAAATGACTCTAACGCATGATCTGTGTTAAAGTGGTATTTATTGGGGAGTGTACAGCAAAATGAGTGAATTGAAACAAAACATTGCACAAAGTTAACAGTGAAGGGTTCAGTCATGGTGGATGAAATCATCCGGGTAGCTGCTACAACATTTGGGGACACAAGACCAGTGTCCTTGTACTATAGGAAAATGAAGATAGGTCTCAGAACAGTCAACAGGGTGTGTCTGTGCCACACAAGGGGAACCAATCAGTAGAGGTCCACTTCCTGACAGTGGTTTTGGTTTTGGCACCTACTCCTCCTGGATATTTGGCGGGATGTCCATGTTTGTGGGGGGTTTTCAGCTATGGAGGCTTGGGTGTCTGAGGCATACCCTTCCCCTGGCATGGCCTTTATTCCACCAGCTGCCTCCGATGTAGAAGGGCCTGTTATTTCATTGCTCATGGAAGAAGCCATATATTGGGTACAAAACCTACTCATGGTGGTATTTATGTCTGAGCACCCCTGCAATGGTACCCAAGTGGGTATTTTGGGCCTGCCACTGCTACATGACCTCCTCTGCAGCTGTCTGATCTCCCCTATCATGGAACATACCTGGCCCATCAGGCCTTGGCATTGTTGGTAAGCTCCTAAGACTTGGGAGATGGTGTCCTGGCCAGTTGTGTCCCAAGGACCCTCCATCTTCTGGCCCACACCATCCCTCCCACGCACCCTACCCCCATGTGCCTGTGCCCCAGGCACAGTTTGCCCACTCCAACTGGTGCCAGATCCATCATTGTCTGGGTTCACAACAGAAGACTCAGATACATGTACTGGGGGATACAAGATGGAAGACACTGCCATTTGGACACTGGTTTGGGGGAGAATAGTTGCCTGTGATGTTGTTGCAACAGGACTGGGAGGAGTCAATATGGGCAGGGTGAGGCTCACAGTTGTTGACTGACCAAGTGTCCCAGCTGGCCCAGCTTCGTCCTCAATGTCCACATATCCAGAGGTGTTTTCCTCACTGAGGCCTTCAGCCAGAGGGATAGTGGCAGTCTCTGGTGTCCTCTCCATGGTGACAATGGCAAGATTATCTCTAGGAGATGTGGAACACACAGTTGTTTAAAGTAATGCAACAAGAGATTTCAATGTTTGATCTCCAGACATGCTATGTGGCATGCACACAAAGCCTTTACATGATCCCCTGATATGACAGTGACAACTGCTTCCAAATCTGGGTTACAGCTATGTGGGACACAGGGATTTCCAATTGCATATACCATGCTCCATGATCTTGATGTATCTTGGTTTTTAGATAAATGTTAATTGACACAAACCTTGTCTGGGTAAAGACATAACAATGTAACGTTATCTCCTAGTAAGGTGTTTAGCAACATTGAGTCACCTAACTGCTGCACAATGTACTATGGTATCAATGCAAAAAAAGGGTCCCTGAAGCTAATACGGTAGCTCGGCCAGGGAATTGAAAGCTACAGCTGAAATAGTCATAAGAGCTACCCTAGAATTACACTTTGTGTACTAATATACTACAAAGAATCACAATTTCAACGATATTTGCCTTATAATGTATGTCAGCAATAAAAACTTGATGGCTATATGTCCAATCCAAAACTATAATCATATGACAACCTCTGTAATGATAAATTTCATAACATCAAAGGATACAATAATTTCATCCATATTTTATTAAATCTTCTCTGATATGTTATAAAACAAACAATGTATAACGTCACTCATACCACATGCATACAATAATATTATATACAAAAGAAAATTGACAAAATACATATAGTATAATAAGTTATAAATTTATATACATGTATACAGACAAAAATTAATATAAAATCCAATTTGACAAGACTCTTATACAGTACTTCATAACCATAGTAGGAACCAAAGGCCGTTCATTTCTAGTGAGATTGTGAGGCGGTCTCGGTGTAAATCTAAGCATTGCTTTAATTCTTTCCAAGACGATATTCTCAAAAATCTTAATTTCTGGTCGAACCATTTCCAGGTTAGGTACAAAAGTTGAAACAGGTCTGATACCCGATGTATTGGTCTCCATATTGGTGTATCTCCCTTCAAAGTATCTTTTAAATCGAATACGTCTAAAGAAGGCAAAAAGATCTGAAATCAATCCAAATGTATTTATAGGAACACTAGGAACAAAAGACAATCCTTTCTACACAGGGTATCAGCATCATTATCCATCGGGACGGAACTGAGATTAAAAACCAGTATGGTATTCAGTTCCTCCCGTATTGGAATGAGGGTTATTCTATTGGTCATGTGTCTAAGTACATGGTTTAGGACATTAGTCAAGTATTGGGAGATCTGGTAAAGGGACCATTTCAGAGAGGCAATCTCAGTTCTCTCTGAGAACATTAGTTTTCCTGCTGCAGTTCCGCAGCACTCGAACTAGCAATAGCTTTTTTCTTTTTAGGTTTAACTGTGCAGTCTTATGTGAAGTGACTTAATTTACCACAATATAGGCACAGATTGGCCTTACGGCGCCATTCCTTCTCTTCAATTGATGATGGACCTCTAACTCCCCTCATCTGTATGGGTTCCGGTTCCTGCGCTTTTTCTTCAATTTCTTTTTTATGTGTTTTCAAAACAACTACTCTGGGTTCACTCTGAGGATGTTCAGATTTCCTTTCTCCTAACCGATGATCTAGTCTCACTACTAAATTAATGAATTCAGCAAAGTCCTCTGGTGGTTCAATGATAAACTATCTTTTAAATCATCCCTCAGGCCTTGGTGTAAAAGTGAGGTCCATTTTTCTTCAGGCCATCTAGTATCAATAATTAACTGGTTGAAAGTAGCAATGTAAGTGAGGAAGTCCTTGAACCCTGGTCGTAAATTTAATATTATCACAAGACTGGATAAAAACATGTTTCACAAACAATGTTGTTAGGGCTGCCTTAAAGGCGGCAGAATTATATAGGATGGGATCATTGTTTTCCATAATGGAATAGATAAATTGGCTGCAACACCACCAGGATAGGAAACTACAAAAGCTACCTTAGTAAAATCAGACTCATGAAATCAGCTAAGGGAGTACTATCCCCAGTGAATTTTTCAGAGTTGGCCAATGGAACAGATGTCAGAGTGGTCACTGTTACATGTAGATTGTGGTCAGAGGGATTAGCAGGAGGGGACATGGAGGGTTGAATACCAAATTTTGGGGCATTAATAATAGGTCTTGGACCTGGGGGATCCCTCAATTGCGTGATGGATGTGGAAGTGTTAGGGTCTCCCTGAGGTCTTGATTTTCGGATCATAATTTCAGGACTTGTTCCTGTACATTTTGTACTAGAACTGCAAACTGCTCCGTAGGGGTTAAATAATCTGAATCAGTTACAGACTTATTATCCATGATGACTTCGCCCCAAGGGAACTTTAATGTTGTGCCAAGGATTTCTGTTCTATGCAAGCCACTCACCGGAATTCCAGACGTTCCAATGGGGTGATGACAATTCCCCAATACCCATGAGGACTAACGTGACCATGGTGAAGAGTACATTGTTATCTCGCAAGTCCTCAAGGGGGAGGGAGATTTAGGAGGAGAATACGAGAAAATATCAGCTTCTTCTTCGTGGACAATGCATAAACTATTGTATACTGCATAATGTCAGTTATTGTTGACACATTGTACATACCTTTCTATAAGGCTGAACAAGTCTCTTCCTCTTTTCCAATACTTTCAGGCCCATTTTTATACTTTTTTTGCGCCACATTTGTGTCATTTTTTTACGCAAAAGCGGCACAAACGTTTTGTATTTTGTAAGTTTGTGTATAAATAGAGGCCTCAGAGTCTCTGATGCAATGTCCAAACTCAACAACAATCAACTTGACTAAAGGGCTTTTTTTGTGTTCTACCGTAATCTCTTGCCAATAATAGTTCTGATAACCTTGCTCTATTTCCAATCTCCTAATTCTCATAAGAGCACTTGTTGCAGGAAATATGAATTTCCTTTATGTCCATTTAGCAGTATCTTGGATTCCCACCCAAACAATAAATCACACTAGTTCTTATTGTCATAAATTATTTGAAAGACAGAGCTCTGTTTTGTTTCATTTAAGCAATTAATCTTTCTTTACCTTGAAATGAAATGACTTGCTTGAAAATTTCAGGAGAACCCCAACTGGGTTTTTTCACCTTTCTTATTTTCTCTCTTTTACAGGAAATACGGGATCATCAGCAAAAGATGGAAGAGAAGAGCCAGGACTCTACAGGAAGGCTACCGGAGGGCAAGGATCACCAGAACTCGCTTGGAGGCTGTCTGGAGGACGAGAAATGCTGGAACTCGACTGGAAGCTAGTCAGAGACCGAGGAACACTGGAACTCAACTGGAGGAAGGCTGGAGAACAAGGAACTTGACTTGCACTGGAACTCGACTGGAGGTAGGCTGGAGGACAAGGAACTCGACTTGACTGGAAACAGGTGTGCTGTGCAATTGGTATGAAGCCAAGCAAGGCCTCAGATTCACAAGCATCGTTAAATAATAAAACATGCACATGTGCCTTTTGGAATTTGATTGCTTGTTAAGGACATGAGCAATTATCCTCCTGATTATGGCACATGTTCATTACAGATAACAATGTTAAGAGCATATGTTTTGACAGTTACAGTTGGAACAGGTGGAAAGGCAATTGGATGCTTGTTAAGGGAATTCTCCTGGCTGTGGCACATGTTCAATACAGATCACATTGTGAAGAGCACACGTTTTGGAAATTACAGTTGGAGCAGGTGGAATACAATGTGCATAATCAACTAGCATTGGTTATAATAAATGAGACATTTAACAAGCATTGGTTATTGCAAACTTGATATTCAAGGATGCAATGAATAAATCCAAATATGTCTGAATGTTGCAAGCAACAGCATCTTACTGCAATCGAACTCTTGGTTGTGCAAGCATACCCACTACACGCCATCAAATTATTGTATCTCTTGCACATTAATGTTTTGTTTTGCGGTATTAGTAGAGAGTTTGTTGAATGTTTGTTTAGAAGTGATTTGTGAGAGAAGATTTTAGTATTTTGCATACATAGATGGGTAAATTCAAAGGCTTTTTTCTTTTTATTTATTGGCTGATCAATTTTCAATAGCTTAGGAAGTGAAAAGTGATTACTAGAAATATAACCACAATCAAGGGAGGTAGTTATGATACACTGTTGTGTGCCTGATCGTGTGGCTGATGGTGTACAATACTTTTTCAAAGAATTGACATAGAGTTCTATTAGTGCTTTACATGTCAATGCTGTTGGTTGGGCAGTGCTTTGCTACTTATGAGCTGATTACAACCTAATCAGATTTATGTGAAAGGGCTACCATGTGGCTGGAAATTATGTTCCTGGCTGTTGTCCCTGCACATAAATAGGCCTATTACAAGTTAATCTCCTCAGAATAGAGAATAAGGGCCTCATTACAAATTTTGCGGTCCGAGGACCCCCATGTTGGCAGTGGCGGTCAGACCGCCAACAGGCTGGCAGAGACGACTGCCAAATTATGAGATTGACGGTGATGCCAATGGAATGCAGCCAAAGCTTCACCAGCATGGCCAGTGCAGTCAGATCACAGGGGATGAGTGGACCCACCAACAGGCCGGTGGTGACCTTGGGCCAGATTTATGAAAGCATTTTGCATTCGCAAACGGTGCGCATGCCCGTTTGCGAATGCAAAATGCCATTTCAGAATGTATGAAATACATTCTGAATGCAATTTTAAGGAATCGCTAAAATAGCGATTCCTTAAAATTGCCACCCTGTTTAAATTAGAAATCGCAAATAAGGATTCCTTATTTGTGATTCCTTAGAACATGTATGAAGCAATTCCTAAATGCGATTTTGGCATTTAGGAATCGCTAATTACCACCAAGTTGAACTTGGTGGTAACCATGTGCAAAATTAAAAAATTAATTTAAAAAGCATTTTTACATTGTACATGTAAAGCACACTTTCCCTTTTGGGAATATGTGCAGCACCTTACATGTCCCAAAAAGATTTTTTGGGGTGCAGCAGAGGGGGCCTTAGGCCCCCAGCATCCTGGGGTTTTGCATTTCTAAAATTGCGATTTCTGGTTCAGAAATTGCAATTTTGGGAATGCAAAAAATTCGCAGATATGGGCCAACATGCCCTTAGGTGCGAATGGGGCCGGTATCGCAATTTGTGAATCGGTAATAGCATTTGCAATTTTTAAGAAATCGCTATTACCGATTCGCAAATGTGATACATGCCACTTCGCGAGTCGGAAACATCGATTTCTTAAAAATCACTATTTCCGAATCGCAAATGGCCTTGATGATACATCTGGCCCCATGTTTTCATCAGACTCATTGCAAGGTTGCACACCGCCAACATTTCTGCCATGGTCAGACCACCATGGAAACCCAGGCAGAAACTAAATGGATAAGAGGAGACACTCATCTCCAGTAAGCCATACTCGTCCGGAGCTGCCATGGAACCACAACTAGAAGTCATCCCGCTGCTCCTGCTCACCGAAGGACAACAGAATCATCACCGATGAGGATGACAGCAACCATAAGTACACACACTCACCTATTACATTAGTATATTGGAAAATTTTGTGTAGACCCATACCACAGGGAGAGGGTACGAGCGTTATACTCACACATCACAGTACCAGTACTGTGACTCACACACTCACATACAGCAACAAATACACCCACACAGGATGCACACTGCAGCCGGCACACACGCACACACACAAACACACACACACACACTACATGTCAAGAACACACAGTTACACACAGCAAACACAGCACAGGCCTTGTCTCACACAATCTCATACAACGTAGTAACACGTCAGAGCTACACCAGAAATGCACAATCATAAACACATTGTCAAACAATCACAAGCGACACTGGTCAGGGACTCATCACACATACAAAACTATGTACAACCAACTGGGAACAAACACACACAAATACACCCTCATAAAACTTAGCAGTCGACACACACATCAATCACACAGCACATCGTACCTATCATAGCATATACAATACACGCACACTTACACAGTCAAAGCACACAAATCCACACACTACAGCAACAAACACATGCCGATGCAAACACAACACCACACCATGACAAAAACATGATAGGAAGCGGGTGGCGGACAGAGATGGTGCATGGGTGGTCCCATATGAGTCCACCACCGCCAGGGAGTGGCAACTGGGGGAGGATTCCGAGGATAATATACAGGATCCATTCTCCCCCATGGCACTCTCCTCACCCTCCAGGGGCCACTGGGTCCCTCAGTGCCGGTGTTCTCATGACTGGAGGTGCTGTGGCCCGCACCTCCACCACTCGGATGTACCCCTTCTCCTTTGCCTGCTGATGCTGATGATGCAACACAGAAAGTGAGGTATGATCATCACATTCTCTACATACCACTTCTATCATACTTTACAAATCAGCAACATTACATCCAGTTGACCAACACCCCCATGTAGTACCAGTTAAGTGCTAACATCATGTCACAACAAGATGCAATGTATGCCCCTCTATAAAAACATACTTAAGTACAGGCTAAGCTACCTATCTCACCCATACAATACCATGATATCAGTAGACCTGTCACACTGACCATTCCATGACAAGGTGTCTTTGCCACATGCTACAGGGTCCCTATCCACTGTAACGTAGTCAAGCAACAATCAACTAATAGTTCAGAAATGGGGGACTGAGTTCCAGAATTCCAGTACACAAACTCAGCACATACTAACGAATAAGCCTAATGTCATGTACCAGGCAATGAAACATATTGATTAGTATACACGAGACAGCCTGGTGTAGCAATAAACACTTCATGCCACATAGTTAACAACATGTACAATGGGTATATGCAATCATGCAACTCCTCTAATTGCCATACTCTAAATCTTTTTTTGATGACAGAGTCTATACACTTGTTACCTACACATGTACCAATAGTGATGATTGAAAGAATTGCAAGTACATTGTGGACCAAGGCATCTAAGTCATTGTCCTCCTGAAAAGAAAGTATATCAGTCATATAAGGGCCTAATAGATGCTCAGAGCTTTTAACCACACACAACAGCTAGTGCATCTTAGGTTTCTAGTCAATGGACCACAATCAATCAGTAGCCCAATTATTGACTGGGTGGCAACATCACTATCCACACATCAGACATGTATACCATTCTATCTGTCTGTGAACAATTTCTGAGAGACAAACCACATCTGATGCTACCATGACAGGTAAAACTACCATGATGCAAGCCAAATGTCTGAATACACATACCATGCCATCCACATGTGTATGCAAACTGCCAAACCTGCACCACATTTGTATCAGTGCAAACAGAAGCTTTCCATACAGCCAGGACTCAGTAAACATAACCTATAAAGCAACTGATAGTATGTATATAACTCTTTACAATGTGGACTCGTGAAAGAATCTTTCAATTTACACATGATGTTAGCAGAAAAGTGATAATATTTAAACTGGGCATAGATTTTCTCTAAATATATATCATGCCTATTACTGTATGGCTAAGTAAACTGCTGGGTAGGCACTTACCATTTATTGAACATGAACGTGGTACTAACATTCATTGTCCTGATAACAATGTATGTGATCCAATAGGAGTTTACCAATACCTCCATGGTTCCCAATATGTAGTCTGTCCACTCAGAAGAAACATTACAGCGGTCTGTGTACATCCCTCTCGTACCACAGGGCGTTCACCTTGTAACAGGTCTGATAAGTGAAGCAAGCATGTCATGTGGGATGTTAGATGGATATCACAGCCTCACATGATACTTTCACTCATCTGTAACCTTTTGAAAAGTATGAATGACTTCAAACTGTCTGCCTTAATTCTTGCACATAGACATAGATTAAAAGGCATTGCAATGGACACAAAGCAAGGACCTGGACAAATAACCATCATGATGTTGGGATCATTGATCTGTAGTTGGAAATGAACAACCACCAGGCTATGAAAAGCTGTGTCGTGGTACACATATGGCACTGTCACATGTGCATCATCATATGCTTTTATACAGAATGGACTGCATAGGTGAGTATTATATCCCTATACACATTAGAATGTGTGCACCTGTGTCCCAGTGTTGGGGGCTGTACATCAATGTGTCGACTGGAGATCTTTGACCCTTTGCACTTACCACATTGTCAGAGCTAGCAATCTTTCACATCAGACACTATCCTGCTCAAGGGGTGAAATTTTGTTAGGTCTGTACTTACCCCATCCAATACCGGGTAGGCCACTGCCAATATGCGGGTCATTAGGGGGCTCAAGGTCCGATGGGCACCTCGTCCTTGTTGGGAGGACATTTCCAGCTGGGCCTCTGCGGTCTTCCTGGCCCAGCGTCTCAGGTCCTCCCACCTCTTCCTACGTGGGTGCTCCACGAGCTGTGGACCCCCAGGGTTCGCACTTTCTTGGTGATGGCACGCTACATCCCCTTCTTCTGATGGACATTGACCTGCATGGATGACACAGACAAGAATAGAATGTTATGTCCATATGCACCATTCCAAAACAAGCCCACGAAAAACAAGTTAGTGCACATAGCCATACACAGACTGCCTTCAACATCCCCTTCAATGATAGATTAACATATGCAGTCAGGTCATGTGTGATGTTGGAACAGGCATACAACATGCATATCCAGCGACACATGTCAGCTTGTTACATATGACGAGACCACATGCATATCTTTAAAGATGGTCTTCATGACAAGGTTTGTCATACCACCTTCCGTAATCATGTATTGCAGTCAGTAGGTGGGTCAAGGAACATACATCACACACTCTCTACTATGTCTAGGTACTCAAAATCTATCAAAACACATATGCAAATGCCCAACTACCCACACATATCACCACAACCATTCAGTCGTCCACATTACCTGGACATCATCACAAACTTAACCCATCATTCATTGCTTGTCATAACAAAGGATAGATGAAGACATATACACGGTTTCTGTGGTGCTCTATAGAGCTTGCTCATACAGGGGTAGGACCTCCTCCACCAGCTTATCAAGCTCCTCCAGGGAGAAATCAGGGGCCCTATCACCTGTGGCATGTAACATGATTGCTCCCAGGGACAGTACACAACAGCTCAAGTCGTGGAAGTCTTGCTGGGAGCAGTGTCAAGAGTCAGGTGAGAGATGAAGTATGAGGTGGCAGTCATGTGTCATCGCCATTGGCACAAGACCACCAAAGGCAGCAATGTTTTCCAATGGCAATGTCCATCGCAGTTGTATCCGCCTACCATCATGACAACTTTCGCCGGTGTAGTTAGGTAATTTCCCAATGTCCGGTAGAGTAGGTCAGGCAGCTGCCATTTTAGGGCTCATAGTGGATCTGAAAACTTTGTTCAAAGTTGCGCACAAGCTATGAGACATATTTACGACCTTGTGTTCACTGCAGGCTTTTAGCAAACATGTAGGAACATGCCGGATGTATGTACAGGTTGTAAACTTATAGTTAATGCTAATGTATCTTGAAATGCATAGTCAGCACACCAATGGCAGTCAGAAATAAAGCATTTGTTTCTTATCAGTGTGAAACATGGTATGAATGTCATTATCACAGAGACTCCATTTCTCAATCATGAGTGAGGAAAGGGAATGCGATTCCAGTAAGAAGCCATTATTTGCCAAAGTATGTACTCTGTAAAGTTTTTTCACAATTTCATGTGGCATGTCGGAGCATAATGTGTGACATATCTTTTTTTAACAATTACAATGGACAGAATGAATAAAACACATATATCTTGCTTTTATCACACATAGTTACCCTGGCACAAGAAGAGTGAGAGAACCTCCAGAGTACCGTCCACTAGCAGACCTGCAGCCCATGGAGAATCTACATGCATCCAAATCCACCACCTGGATAGGCATACAATCATGGATCTTTGACGTTATTTGAAGCCAGATCTGAAGCCTGCCATTCATAATCCCTGTTGCATATCACCCATTGTAGAAGTCAATGCTGCACTTCCTGGCCACAGGCTCCTTCCAAAATACTGTGGCCGTAACTGCAGGGATGTCTCAGACTATGTTCAGTCTGGTTTTGAAGGCTGTACTGTCTGCATTGTTGAAACATCTAGACAGCTACATCAGACTCCTACAACATGAAGATTTGGCCCATGTGAAGGCTGATTTTTATGGTTTGGCACACATCTCACTTGCGGTGGTTGCCATTGATCACACCCATGTAGCGTTGGCTCCTCCAAAAGCCAATGAACAGGAAAAATGTCCACTCCCTTAATGTCCAAGTAGTTTGTCTCGCTGACCTCTGCATCTCACATGTTTGTGCAAGGTTCCC
The DNA here is from genome assembly GCF_031143425.1 of Pleurodeles waltl. Lineage (NCBI taxonomy): Eukaryota > Metazoa > Chordata > Amphibia > Caudata > Salamandridae > Pleurodeles > Pleurodeles waltl. Next base: position 433,095,272 of record NC_090440.1, on the reverse strand, counting down.
GGGGACAGTCCATGATGCCTTCATAATGCAGAATAGCAATATCCCACTGCTGATGACACAACAGTACGCAGAGAGGGCCTGGCTAGTTGGTAAGTCATATATGTCATGTGTTGCTGCAACTTTTATCTGCTATCAATTGTTAGGATGCCCAAGATTACATTTTTCCTCTTTGTAACTATTTATTACAGGAGACTCTGGCTACCCAAACTGTCTTTGGTTGTTGACAGCAGTGAGGTAACCAACCATGCCAGGTGAAGTCTGCTTCAATGAGGACCACAGAAGGACAAGATGTGTTGTGCAGACTTTTGGGCTCCTGAAGGCAAGATTCAGTAGCACTGATAAGTCTAGTGGAGTACTCCCCTAATCACCTACCAAAGTATGTCAAATTATTGTTGCCTGCTGCCTGCTCCATAACCTCACCCTGATAAGTCAAGGCCTATTGATATAAGATGAGCGAAGCCAACAGTTCCAGCGGGTGAGAATGAAGATGTGCCAAATGAGAATGACTATGAGGAGGATGAAGCTGGAGACATTCGGGCAGATCTCATCAATCAGTACTTCACCTGACTGTAGGTATGTAATTTCCTGTAATATTACTAAGTCAGTGGGATATTGGGGGGTTAGGTTTGCTTGTTAAGGGTCTTAGTAGTCATCTCCGAATTAGGTATATGGCATCATTGTGTCAACTAACAGCTGCACCATGTACAATGGAAACAGAGCTGGCCAACAGTTTAAGAGTTACTGGTATACCCGGGCCTCTGTATGGATGTACTCCAAGTACATCCAGCTTCCTATATGTGTGTGCTCCCCAGGTGGGTACTTAAATTGTTTAAATGAAGATTTAAAGGCCAATTTAGCAGGGGACCCAGCTGTAGCTGTGTTTTGGATAGTATTGTACTGGCAGATGCCCGTAGCATTGCTGCCAGCACCATAGGCTGTATAATTGTGGAACATTCGGGTGTATTGAATTGTTTGTTAGTTTAAGAGACAAGACAATTTTATTTGTAGTACAGGTGAGATGGCAGAAAGGGGTATTTGGACAGTTGGACATGGGGTGGTAAATGATTTGGCAGTTAAGATGTGAAAAGGTGATCAGTTATCATGAAAGACAAAAGCTTATGGTGACATCATAGGTGTGGTGACTTACCAGACTCCACTCTCCCAGGTATCCTTGTCAAGCACTCAGGATGCAGGATGTCCAAGACCTTCTCCTCCCATTATGTGAACTGTAGGGGGGAAGGTGGGACTCCACACCAGTCTTGCTGACCGCCAGCTGGTGCCGGGTGGCCATGAAACGCACCTTCCCCCTGAGGTCATTGCACCTCTCCCTGAAGTCCTCCTTTGTGCGTGGATAGTTGACCCTGTCGACTATTCTTTACCACATCTTCATTTTCTTGGCAATGGATGTTTGCTGGACTTGTGCTCCCAAAAGGTGTGGCTCTACTCTGATGATTTCGGCCACCATGACCCTAATTCATCATCAGTGAAACAGGATGTTTTTGTGGGGACATGGTAGTGGTGGATGAGACGTTAAGGATGTCAACACAAAAGGGAATTTGAATTGGTGATGAAGGGTGGGTGCTGTGATGTGAGTGGATGACCAGTGGTGTCTAATGTGTGGGGTAGTATTTTTGTGTAGGGTGTGTTGTGCAAGTGTGTGATGTTTGCAATGTGAAGTGTATAGAGGTGCCTGATCTATGGATAGTGATATTTGAGTATGGCCTTTTTTGAGCTGTGTATGGTGTTCTGATTGCAAAGGATTGTGAGGTGTGAAGGGGTGTGTTTTATAGTGCAGTGTGTAGGTGTGTCAGATGTGTGGATGTGTGTCAGGTGTGGGGTTTTCAAATTATCCAATGTGGTATGGTGTATTACTGTGTTGACCACGGCAATCATGGTTCGCACCACCATTGGTTTACTGCCAAGGAAGAACCGCTATCATGATTTGTGGGTTTGAATAGCTTTGGTGCTTTTTTGGCAGGCTGGGGGTGAGGGTGGTGGGACCACCTCTTTCCTGCCCTCCAGAGTCCTGGAGGTGTTGGGATTCCGGCTGGATTTTGACACGACGGTCTGTATGACCTCCAACATGATGGTCTTTTGGTGGCCGCCACCACAGGGGACTTACGGTCAGACTGCCAAACTTGTAATGAGGCCCTAATGTGTGAACCCCATGAAATCCTGCATGGTAATCTGCTTTCTGTTTAGTGACTGAAGTGGTACATTCTGACCAGGATTGTGCTTGTTACTTGAGGTAACAGTTTACTCAACTAACACCCAATTCTTACATTGCTGTTCAGTGATGGGATCCAGGACTTTTGTTTTTGTAGTGTTACTCAAATATCTAATTTAAAGTCAAGAATCCCATTGGAATCGGAGATCCAAACCAACTTTTATTTTTTAGATTGATCTTGGTTTGATTGATCATTTTTTGATTTTTCCTAAATGTCATTCCTGCCATCAGGCTTTTTACACCTGTTATTTGTGAGAGAATCTAAGTGGATCTCAGCAACATTAAGAGCTTGGTATCTAGTTTTGTAGTGGAGGATGACATAGACTCCCAAAGGAGAATTCGGGACTAGCCTATGGAAGCATATGCCCACTATATATAGGAATACTTTATTGACCCTTGGGAAAGCTGACAGGATGTGATATTAACAAAGCCCTGGTTGAGTATGGTTTAATCTTGGCAAAATATTGCCTGAAGTCCAGGTATAGCCAGAAGCAGCCCCACCAGTCATAGCTTGATTTTGTTGACTGCTCCAGTAAGGCATTGGATGGTTGGTTGAAGGGTAGAAAATTATATAATAATGATGGGCTTCACAATTTAACAGTGAAGGAAAGAACGTTCAATAATTGTTTTGCTGTGTTGTGTCAACACAATAGATACAAAGCTAACTTTACCCAAAGAGCTTGGGAAGGAAACAGGTGTCTGGATCAGGATCAGGGTGTCCAAAAAGGAGGGAGGAACTGATGGACCAAGGCCTGGAGCGCCCTTTATCCAACCCAGATGTTATGACTGTCATCAGTCAAGGCACAAGAAGGGAGACTTTACCTGTCCCAGAAAGCCCACACCAAACTCTACAGGGGTGGCCAATGTGGCCTGGGTAAGAGGTTGTTACTAAGAGGAGAGGTTAGTCTCATTCTCTTTCATTTGGGGAGGGGGGTTGTATAGGAAAGTGCATTTTTTGACATGGTCACCCCTCACTTTTTGCCCACTGGTACTCGGGTTTGTGGACTGAGATGCGCTGGGTCCTTGCTAAACAGGTCCTCAGTGCCAGTGCTCTTTCCCTGAAATCAGATAACAATGTGTATAATTCGCACACTCCTCTACCTTTGTAAGTTCCTAGTAAAAGTGGTACCCCCTAGTACCTAGGGCATGGGTAGAGGAGAGGGTCCCTAGGGGCTGCAACACATATTGTGCCACCATCAGGGACCCCCTTAAAATGAGATGCACACAGCTGCCATTGCAGTCGGCGTGTCCTGGTGCAAGCCAGACAAAAGCAAGGTATGGCACACCCATTGTATGCCACATCACTATCACTGCATCTAAACATATGCAAGTCACCCCTACGAATATGTGACAGAACAGCTAGGTCCTAAACAACTGTAGCCTAAACCACTACTGCTAAACAACTAAAAAGTCTCTACAACTAAGTACTGAACAACTACTGTCTAAACATCAATTGTGCCTGAAGAACAATTGCCTGAACAACTAATATATATATAAATTCTAAACAACTAATAAACCATAAAAACCAAAAAGAAAACATTACCTTAAAATTAGTTGTTCTGGCAATTGTTTATGTGTGTGTGTGTGTGTGTTTATGATTTTTAGCCACACCAGTGGGTGGGCTCAGCCAGATGTAACCTCCAAAAATAATTTTCAGCCATGATGGATTTTTGAAGAATTTTGCCTCCTGGGATTGATTTTTGCCACACTTCCCAGGAAGTGGTCATCACATGGGGAAGGGCCCTGCGCCTGATTGGAGAATCCGGATCCCACTGTTTTTCACCCAGGAGCAAGGATAAAACTAGCAGACCTGCACCCACACCTCAGTTCCCTACCACATCCAACAAGGAAGAACTACAGAAGATGAAGGACTGCCCTGCTGGACCCCTGGCCTGCACCTGGAACATGCACTCAGAAGGACTGCACCAGCTGCACACTTGGGCTTCGCCACAAGAAGGAATTTGCCTGGCTTCAACTGGTTCAAGGAGGGACTCGCTGTTTGCTACTGGTGAAAAATTGCTAACCAGAGTCCCCTGCACCAACTCCTGAAAAAATCAACCAGCTGACCATTGCCCAGTGGCCAAAAAGGACTTTGCGCCAGGTGCATTCTGGGAGTTGTAGTCCACACCCCCAAGGATCATCTCAGAGCTTTTTGACCCTTGGGGTGAGCTGTGGACCCCAAAAGAACCTTAAAGGAACATCTGGGAGAAGATCCAGAAGTTTGGAGAAGTTTGGAGAACTTTTGAAAAAAAGCTCCATAGAGGGACCGACCCGCCGCGGCAACTCTAGCCGGCTTACATCAACCGCGACCCGGCCGGATTTGCAGGTGCGTCCCGGTGAAGAAAATCTCCAAAAAAGAGACTAAGTCCGAACGTACAAAGTTGACCGGGACCTCCCAGCCAGCATATCCGAGGAGGGCTCCAAGGATGTCGGATCAAGATCCAGGTTTATCCCGGTCGAAGGATTTTCACATCGAAAAAACAACTACGTCTGAAGGTGAAAATCGCCACTGAGGATTCCCGCGACGCATATCCAGAGGAGGGTTCCAGGAGGTCGGATTGGACTGGCAGGTTCATCCTGCTGAAGAAAAACCTTCAGAAAAACTATTAAGTGCGAAGGTAAACTTTTGACCGAGGCCTCCCGTGGGCTGTAGACGAGCCGGGCTACATCGCGGTCAGCCTTAAACTTTTACTTTGCCCCGGTGGAGGTGCGACCAGATGACCAGATTGGCGCTTTTTGTTTCTAGGTGCTAGCAAACTAATAATTCTTTAAAAATTCATATCTCCGGTTCCCCTTATTCGATGTTATTTGTTGTTGTGTCATTTTAAAGATAAAAATTGAATCTACTTTTATAAATTGGTTTTAGATTTTTAAACTGTTTACGGTGTTTTATTTAATGACTGTTTTGTGATATTACTGCAAAGGACAACTTCCACAATGGACTCCACGCCATAGCCAGCTGGATGGAATCAAGCCACCTCAGGTTAAACACAGACAAGACAGAATTACTCATCTTCGGCACCAACCCCTCAGCTTGGAACGACTCCTGGTGGCCCACCTCCCTAGGATCCGCACCCTCATCCACCACTCACGAATGCAACTTGGGCTTCATCTTGGATTTCACACTCAGCAGGTCAATGCCATCTCCTCTTCCTGCTACAACACCCTCCGCCTGCTCTGCAGAATCTTCAAATGGATTCCCATCGAAACCAGGAAAACCGTCACCCACGCCTTGGTCAGTAGCCGATTGGATTACGGAAACGCCCTATATACAGAAATAACAAACAAACTCCAAACAAAACTGCAAAGAATCCAGAACGCATCCACCCGCCTCATTCTGGACATCCCACGCTGCGACACACATCTCACCCCACCTCAGAGACCTACACTGGCTACCAGTATCAATGAGGATCACCTTCAAAATCCTCATCCACGCACACAAGGCCCTCCACAACACAGGTCCCGCCTACCTCAACGACAGACTCACCTTTCACACCCCCACCTGCAAACATCGCTCTGCCAACCACGCCCTCGCCTACATTCCTCGCATCCTCCGCACGACCACCGGAGGAAGATCATTCTCTCACCTTGCCTCAAAGACCTGGAACTCCCTACCACTCCACCTCCGCCTGACCCAAGACCTTCTATCTTTCAGGAAACACCTCAAGACTTGGTTTTTCGACCAGTAGCTCTCCCCCCCCCAGCGCCTTGAGACCTTACCGGGTGAGTAGTGCGCTTTATAAATCCCTGATTGATTGATTGATATTTGAATGCTTTACACTCTTAAGTTAAGCCTTGTTGCTTGTTGCCAAGCTACCAAGGGTTGAGCTGGGTTTAATTTACTGAAACCTAACTGGACCTAAGTGAAGGTTAGTGGCCTGTTGCTAAGTGTAGGTACCTACCTGCCCTGACCATTAGCCCATTTTCCAACACCTGGAAAGTAAACAAAAGGACTGATATTGACTGCCAGATGCCCTACTAGCAATCATATACCCCTGATCATCTGAAGAGAGCTCTGTCAGTAATCATTCACATCTGAAAATCTGCCAATGGAATACTTCATGCAAAATCTCAACGATCAAGACATTACAGTTTACTGGAGCAACTTTGAAATCCTAATCTTTCAGGAAACCAGGGGTTAAACAACCATCCTGTTGACGAGCTATACTGAACACCAAAAACAGCAACCAGTCAGTAGCTACAGATGCACAATGGACGTGTCTAACAACTTATATTTCATCATTTTTACAGGTTATGGTGGAGGGTGGTCATTACAACCCTGGCGGACGGTGTAAAAGGTGCGCTAATACCGCAAACAGGCCGACGGACAAAAAAAGGGAATTATGACCCTGGTGGAAACCGCCAACAAAGACAGCCACTTTAACACACCGCCCGCCACGGTGGTATAGACAAGCAGCGCAGCGGTTACCGCCAACAGACAGGCGGAAGACAATGTACCGCCCACACCATTACAACCCGCCAATCCGCCACTTTTTCCGGGGCGGATTCACCGTGGATAAAAACACAGCGGAAACAGCTTTTGCTATGGGAAAACGCTCACCTGAACACATCCCACGAGGAACGATGACCCCATGGACCCGGAACTCCAAATACTACTTGCCCTTGTCTTTCTGCTCTTTTACGACCAACAGCAACGTAGGCGCAGAAGATACCGGTGAGTACTGCATCTACGACACGGGGAGGGGGGAGGCAAAAGTTAGGGGGACACCCACCAAACACCCCCACCCTCGCATATTCCAACATACACACCAATGCAGTCAAAAATATCACATTAACAACCCACAATCCCCCCGGAAGAATGCAAAGACAAAGCGAATTTCGGTCAAACATTGTAATGTGCCAATATACATGTCATACAAAAATATACAGATATACATCTCTAAATCACTCATAATTATATATACAATACAAAAAGTAGTGCAGATATGTACACAACAATGTCCGTGCACCAACAGTCCAAAAATGCATGGGCGAGGCCCACAATAGATACCTGACCAAAATCGGAGAGAACACTGCCGGGGCATCAGATAGAAACACTACAGGCACCTCAGGGGGAAGGGAAGGGGGGGCACCTCAGCCAGATGAATGCGAAGCCAGATCCACGACGGGGCTCCATGCCCATTGATGTATCCTGGGGAGTGCAAAGCCACAGTCTCTCAAGTCACTACAGTGGGTGGTTTGCCCACTGTGCCATCCTGGGGAGTGCAAAGCCACAGTCTCTCAAGTCTCTACAGTGGGTGGGTTGCCCACTGTGCCATCCTGGGGAGTGCAAAGCCACAGTCTCTCAAGTCTCTACAGTGGGTGGCTTGCCCACTGTGCCATCCTGGGGAGTGCAAAGCCACAGTCTCTCAAGTCTCTACAGTGGGTGGGTTGCCCACTGTGCCATCCTGGGGAGTGCAAAGCCACAGTCTCTCAAGTCTCTACAGTGGGTGGTTTGCCCACTGTACCATCCTGGGGAGTGCAAAACCACAGTCTCTCAAGTCACTACAGTGAGTGGTTTGCCCGCTGTGCCATCCTGGGGAGTGCAAAGCCACAGTCTCTCAAGTAGATGCAGGTCTCCACTGGTTCTGGAGGGGGACTGGTGCCCAGACTGGATGAGTATCCCTGTGAAAGTTCCTGTCCTGTCACTGTCCCAGCTGCACATGGGATAAGGATGCCTGATGTGGCTGTACATTCATTCCTACACGGTCTTTGCCCTGTTCAGCAGTGCTTTCCCATGGCGGTCTTTGCCCTGTTCAGCTGTGCTTTGCCATGGCGGTTCAGGACTGTTCAGCGGTGCTTTGACATGGCGGTCTTTGCCCTGTTCAGCGGTGCTTTGACATGGCGGTTCAGGACTGTTCAGCGGTGCTTTGCCATGGCGGTCTTTGCCTGCTCAGCGGTGCTTTGACATGGCGGTCTTTGCCCTGTTCAGCGGTGCTTTGACATGGCGGTTAAGGACTGTTCAGCGGTGCTTTGCCATGGCGGTCTTTGCACTGTTCAGCGGTGTTTTGACATGGCGGTTCAGGACTGTTCAGCGGTGCTTTGCCATGGCGGTCTTTGCCCTGTTCAGCGGTGCTTTGACAAGGCGGTTCAGGACAGTTCAGCAGTGCTTTGCTATGGTGGTCTTTGCCCTGTTCTGCGGTGCTTTGCCATGGCGGTTCAGGACTGTTCAGCGGTGCTTTGCCATGGCGGTCTTTGCCCTGTTCAGCGGTGCTTTGACATGGCGGTTCTGATACTGACATTGGTGTGTGGCATGACGATATCCACACTGGACATTGGTGTGTGGCACACTGGACATTGGTGTGTGGCATGACGATCTCCATACTGGACATTGGTGTGAGGCATGACGATCTCCACACTGGACATTGGTGTGTGGCATGACGATCTCCACACTGGACATTGGTGTGTGGCATGAACACACTGGACATTTGTGTGTGGCATGATGATCTCCATACTGGACATTGGTGTGTGGCATGACGATATCCATACTGGACATTGGTGTGTGGCATGACGATCTCTACACTGGACACTGGTGTGTGGCATGACGATCTTCACACTGGACATTGGTGTGTGGCATGACGTTCCATCATTGGCCAGCGGGGCTGTGGCATCCTGTCCCCTCCTGGGCTGTGACTCCGGTGGTGGTCTCTGGACCAGTAACGATACTTGGGCCCTCCTGGGCTGTGACTCTGGCGGTGGTCTCCTGACCAGTAACAATACTTGGGCCCTCCTGGGCTGTGACTCTGGCGGTTGTCTCTGGACCAGTGACAATACTTGGGCCCTCCTGGGCTGTGACTCCGGCGGTGGTCTCCTGACCAGTAACGATACTTGGGCCCTCCTGGGCTGTGACTCTGGCGGTGGTCTCTGGACCAGTGACGATACTTGGGCCCAACTGGGCTGTGACACCGGCGGTGGTCTCCTGACCAGTGACGATACTTGGGCCCTCCTGGGCTGTGACTCTGGCGGTGGTCTCCTGACCAGTGACAATACTTGGGCCCTCCTGGGCTGTGACTCCGGTGGTGGTCTCTGGACCACGGACGACGGTGCTGGCGGTTGTGTCTGGACCGCCGGAAATGATGGCGCACTTCTCCGCCGTGACACTCACAACAGACTGGGGAGACTTCCTCTGGGCCTTCCCCACCTTTTTTGGACTTACAGCTGACTCACCAATCGCCTTCGATCCCATTTCACTTGTTGTCCCACCAGGAGTCTTGACACGGTCCCGTCGTCCACTCTCCAATTTCAGAGCCTTTACAGGGGGTGGGCTGCCAGTGCCTTGGCTCCGGGTCCTACGGCCTGCCCTGGTGGACGGTGCACTCCAAAAACCTGGAACACGCACCACTGGTACTGGAAGCTTTTTGGCTGAGGCGCTACGACGGGACTGATGAATTGGAGGGGGGGGTGGGGGCAAAAAGGTCAATTTGACATAGGGACAGTTTCTGACGGACACTGGGATGGGTAGCTGGAGGGGGTCTGGGAGTGGAGGAAGAGGAGGTGGTTGTAGGAGGTGTCACTTTAGGTGTTTTGGGTACAGGTGCAGGTACTGGAGGCTGTCGTGAGGTGGATGGATGTTGGGTGAGTGATTGCCGGCGTTTGGGTACTTTGGGAGGGGGCATCACAGACACACTAGGAGAGGACACAGGGGACGTGTAAATGGCAGTGGAGGTGGTGAGTGCAGGTGAGCGGCTAGTGGTGCTGGGTGTCCTGGTGCGAGTCCTAGTGCCTTTAGATGTGGTGCATGCAGGTGTGTGTGTAGACGAGACTGGGAGGGAGGAGGGAGAAGAGGAGGAGGGGGACACAGTGGAGACAGTGGATGTTGCTGTATGTGTATGGGTGTGATGCTTGTGTGAGTGCCTGTGGTATGTGTGGTGCCTATGTTTGCTTGAGCTACTTGTGTGTGTTGACTTGTGTGCATGCTGGTCTGTAGGTGTGCTTGGGATGGGCTGGGGTACAGGGGATTGGGTCTGGGTGGAGGAAGTTGGAAGGGGGGAGGCTGGACACAGGGACAATGGCTGCCATCAGTGCTGAGGCCAGAGATTGCAGGGTTCGCTGAAGGGCAGCCTGACCAGAATGAATGCCCTCCAGGAATGCATTACCGTGTTGCAACTCCCGTTCTACACCCTGGATGGCATTCACAATGGTAGACTGCCCAACAGTGAGTGACCTGAGGAGGTCAATGGCCTCCTCACTGAGGGCAGCAGGGGTGACTGGGGCAGGGCCTGAGGTGCCTGGGGCGAAGGTGATGCCCACCCTCCTGGGTGAGCGGGCACGGGGCAAACACTGAGGGGCTGCTGGGAGGGCGGTGCTGGTAGGGGAGGTGGCGGCTGTACCTGTAGAAGTGGGGCGCACAGATGGTGCCGCCACCACAGGGGAGCTCCCATCGGCGGACGAGTCCGTGTCGCTGGTTGGTGATCCGGTGGCTGACGTGAAGCTCCCCTCGCCCTCCGTCCCACTGGTTCATTCAGAGTCTGTGGTGTGGCCCTCCATGGCCATGTGGGATGCAGCTCCCTCGTGCTCCGGTGCCACTGTACCTCCGCCTGATGATGCTGATGTACAAAAAGACAGGGAGAGCAGGAAAAGGGGTGGGGAGACAGAAGAAAGAGAGTTTTAGTGCATGGCATACCGCTACCGTTGGCGGACAAGACAGATGCAGCAGCCCCATGCATAACGCCGTGCTCCTGGCCTCTGCACATGCAATTTCTGGGATATGGCCTACATGGCAATGGTGGAAATCTGTGCACATGGATGCCACAGGGGCAACTATACCTCAACTTGCCACTCTTCTGAGGTGGGGTAGAGTGCCACATGGCCTACATTACGGAGGGGCCTTGCCTACCTAACTCGCCCTGGCCTAGGGACACACACAGCCCACCTCCCCCACCCAGACCCCTCCACTGCACGCAAAGTCCGCAGAATGAGGTTGTACTCACCCCCTTGTGTCTGCTGTGATGTCCTTAAGCACTCATCCAACTCCGGGTAGGCCACCGCCAGGATCCGGAACATCAGGGGGGTCATGGTGCGACGGGCACCCCTCCCACGTTGGGAGGCCATCCCCAGCTGAGCCTCCGCCGTCTTCTTGCTGCAGCGGCGAATGTCCTCCCATCTCTTCCGGCAGTGGGTGCCCCGTCTCTGGTGGGCCCCCAGGGTCCGGACCTCCTTGGCGATGGCACGCCAAATGTCCCTCTTCTGGTGGGCGCTGACCTACAGGACATGCACAAGGGAAGAGGAACAGTCATTACCAACTGCACCATCAATGTGAGTGGCCCCCTCCCTACTATGACCATGTGGCCCATTTATTCCCATGCTTTACTGTAGTATGAACTCTGCCCCTTCCCTCTTCCACCCAGCCCTGTCCACCCAGGCCTAGCCCATACAACGTGCTCCCTGTGTACTAACCTGTTGGTCTGGAGGACCGTAGAGTAGCATGTGTTGGGGGAGGACCCCATCCACAAGTTTCTCCAACTCCTGTGCAGTGAAGGCAGGGGCCCTTTCCCCAGACGCAGCAGCCATCGTCGCTTCCAGACCGAGGTCACAGCAGCACTAGCAGTGTAGGTCCTCTCCTGTCGACGGTCAGGTATCTAGTGATTCAACAGATAGAAAATGGCGGTGACGACCGCGGCGGTGACGTCAAGGCGGTGACGTCCGCGGCGGGCGCATCATCACCGCTGGCGCACCTGTTCATTGGCTCCTGGGACCCATAGGGTCCAATGTTAACCAATGCAGCATTGCGCCGTGGTCTACGACCGCCTACCGCGACGGTGTGCAATGCCAGCGCTGTTACCCCACAATCCCATTGTCCCAGTTTTGAGGTCAGACAGCTGCCATTTCAGGGGCCCACATGGATTCATTTTCAACTGCGTCACACATACCGAGGCCTACACTCAACACACATACAGGAAGGGTTTATTGTCTGGTGTAGTCTTGTGTGTGACTGTGGGTACATACCTGGAGGAATAGTGACTGTTTCTTTGCTGTTGTCCTTCTTAGGCACCGTCAGCTGGGACATATGAGAAGATAGCGGAATCCTCCGGTGTACCGACCGCTGGTGGACCTGTTGACAATGGAAGAGAGACATTTAATTGTCACCTACAGGTTTGACCGTGCCACAATCCAGGAACTATGTACCCAGTTGGAGCCAGACCTGATGTCACCAATCCGCCATCCGACTGGAATCCCTCCTGACGTGCAGGTGCTGTCAGTGCTCCATTTCCTTGCAAGTGGGTCTTTTCAGACAACAGTGGCCATGGCATCAGGGATTTCCCAGCCTATGTTTTCCAACGTGTTGTCCAGAGTGTTGTCTGCCCTGCTGAAACACGTAAGGAGATACATCATTTTCCCTGAGATGGAGGATTTGCCTACAGTGAAAGGTGACTTCTATGCCCTTGGACATATCCCCAACGTCATAGGTGCCATTGATGGGACCCATGTAGTTCTGGTCCCCCCCGCAGGAGTGAACAGGTGTACAGGAACAGGAAGAGTTATCATTCGCTGAATGTCCAGATGGTCTGTTTGGCAGACCAGTACATCTCACAGGTAAATGCTATGTTCCCTGGCTTTGTGCATGACGCCTACATCCTGCGCAATAGCAGCATCCCTGATATGATGGGTCAACTCCAGAGGCACCGTGTATGGCTATTGGGGGACTCTGGTTACCCCAACCTTTCCTGGCTATTGACCAAAGTGAGGAATCTCAGGACCAGGGCAGAGGAACGCTACAATGAGGCACATGGGCGGACTAGGAGGGTTATCGAACGCACCTTCGGCCTCCTTAAGGCCAGGTTCAGGTGCCTACATATGACAGGTGGGTCCCTATTCTACTCACCGAAGAAGGTGTGCGACATCATCATCGCCTGCTCCATGCTCCATAATTTGGCATTGCGACGCCAGGTGCCTTTTCTGCAGGAGGATGATCCAGATGACGGTGTTGTAGCAGCTGTGGAGCCTGTGGAGCCTGTGGACAGTGATGAGGATGAAGCTGAGGAAGAAGAAAACGACAACAGGGAGTCAGTCATACATCAATATTTCCAGTGAAACTCAGGTGAGTACATTTTCAGGTTTAACATTACATTAACTTTCACACGTCTACCTCTATCCTGTACTGACATTTCACTCACTATTTGTTAACTGAGTTGTCCCCTTCCATTTCAGTTTCACAAATGTGGTAACCTACGTGTCAACTGCTTGCATCCTTGAAGGGCTTGTGATGTGTGACATTGGTATGTTAGCCTTCCAATGGGTAACCCATTCTGACACTGTAATTGATAATACAAAATTACAAATCATAGACTGACTCCAGTTTTTTTTGTGTTTCAAGGGTGTTTATTCAAGTGTTAAAAAATGAAGCGGGGTTGTAAAATGGTGATGGGTGATGGTGGAGGAATGTCCATGGCAGAGTCCAGTCTATTAGTCTCACAGGTACATTGCACATCTGTCCATTGAAAGTGGAGCTGGGGCAGTTCCGATTTGGACAGGGTAACAAAGTGGGACAGTGGGGGGACAATCAGGGTGGTCTTATTTCCTGGCGGGGGTCTTGCCATCTTGCTCTGTCCTGTTCCTGGATCTCAGGGCCCGCTTGCGTGGTGGTTGTCCGTCTGCAGGGGATGGGGTGCTGGTGTGGTGGTCCTGTGGCGGGGCGTCCTGTCCACTAGCGCCGGCGGAGGTGGTGGGCAGTTCATCGTCGTGGCTAGTGTCAGGGGCCCCTTGGAGTGCCACGGTGTCCCTCAAGGTCTTTTGAATGTCCGTCAGCACCCCTACGATGGTACCCAGGGCGGAGCCGATGGTCCTGAGCTCCTCCCTGAACCCCAAATACTGCTCCTCCTGCAGACGCAGGGTCTCCTGCAACTTGTCCAGGACCGTGGCCATCGTCTCCTGGGAGTGGTGGTATGCTCCCATGATGGAGGAGAGGGCCTCGTGGAGAGTTGGTTCCCTTGGCCTGTCCTCCCTCTGTCGCACAGCAGCCCTCCCAGTTCCCCTATGTTCCTGTGCCTCTGTCCCCTGGACCGTGTGCCCACTACCACTGCCCCCAGGTCCCTGTTGTTGTTGGGGTGGTGGGTTACCCTGGGTGCCCTGTAGTGGTAGACACACCGCTGATTGACCTGTCCTGGGTAGGAAGGTTTGAGCCCGCTGGGTGAGTGCTGTGCTGGTGTTACCAGATGGTGGAAGTTCGGTGTTGGGCTGTGGCTGAGCAAGGGGAACCGACTGTCCTGAGGCCCACGATGGTCCGGGCTGGTCATCAAGATCCAGTAGGGCAGAGCTGCTCTCGTCACTGTGGTTCTCTTCTGGTGGTGGAGTGGTGTTGTCTGGACCCTCTGGTGTGGTGACGTTTCTTCGGGCTCCTGCGGGGGTTTAAGTACATGATTATTGCATGTGTGTGTTTCATGGTGTGCAATGGTTGGGTGTGCGTGAACCCCAGTGCAGGCATTCCTGTGTGTGGGCTTGTGTGCTGATGGTTGGGGGGTGTTCTGGGTATTGTGCAGTGGGCATGCTTTAGTGATGGGTGTCCATGCTTAGTTGTGTCATGCAGGTCTTGGGGTTGGGATGTGTAGTTGGTGTTATTAGTACATTAGTGAGGAGTTTGGGTGATAGGGGAGGGTGTGAGGGTGGGGGTGTGTGATTGCATGCAGGTGGGGTGGGGGATATGATAGTTAAGATTTGACTTATCAGTGTCCGTTCCTCCAACGACTCCTCCGAGGCCCTCAGGATGCAAGATGGTCAAGACTTGCTCCTCCCATATTGTTAGTTGAGGGGGAGGAGATGGGGTGCCGCCGCCAGTCCGCTGTACCGCGATGTGGTGCCTGGATACCGTGGAATGCACCTTCCCCCGTAGGTCGTTCCACCTCTTCCTGATGTCCTCCCTATTTCTTGGGTGCTGTTCCACTGCGTTCACCCTGTCCACTATTCTTTGCTATAGCTCCATCTTCCTGGCTATGGATGTGTGCTGTACCTGTGAGCCAAATAGCTGTGGCTCTACCCGTAGGATTTCCTCCACCATGACCCTGAGCTCCTCCTCTGAGAAGCGGGGTGTCTTTGGCGTGCCATGGGGAGGTGTGTGTGATGTGTGGGGTGGTGTATGTGGTAATGAGTGTGGTGAGTGTAGTGGTATGTGGTGTTTTGTGCTTGGATGTTGTGTGGGTGATGGTGTTGTGTGCCTCTGTGTGATGGGGTTGTCTATTCTGTGCTCTCTCTCTCGCCTTCTCTCAGAATTTTTGGTTGTAGGGGTTTGTGGGTGATGTGGGTGTGTGTTTTATATTGTATTGGATGTGTGGGTGTGGTGTGTGTATGTGTATCAGGTGTGTGTATTTTGAATTGTCCAATGTGGCGGTGTATTGTAAATGTGTGTGTATTTTGAGCGCGGCGGTGTGTACCGCCAATGGAATACCGCGGTTGAAAGACCGCCGCTTGGATTCGTGGGTCGTAATGGCATGGGCGTGTTTCTGTTGGCCTGGGGGTGGAGGATTTGTTTCTGTATGTTTATCACTGACCTTTGGTGTGGCGGTATTGTGTGGGTGTCTGAATTTCAGCGGATTCCGTGATGTGTGTCATAATAGCTGTGGCGGTCTACCGCCGCCGTGGCGGTGTATTGGCGGTCTTCTGCACGGCGGTAAGCGCCTTATACCGCCAATGTTGTAATGACCCCCGAGATCTTCCTGAAAGAACCATAGGTGTAAGCACTAAAACTCAGCACACGTTATCGTGCTTAGAAGCATTCCCTCCTGATTATAAATATTTACATAAACCCCAGCAGAATTGGGAAGTGAGACAAACTGAAAAGTTGGGCAAACATCTTAACAAATGTAGGCAGAAAATTCTCGTTAGTCAACACCCTTGTACCAGGCTATTTCAACACAACTTTATTTTGTAGCACCTGGAGCAGTGAAACAAATGTTCTGGACTCAATTTGTGACATTCCAACATGGAGGGTGCCAATGAAAGCTCGTTGAAGTAAAATGGCTGACTCCTTCCTGTTGGACTGTGAAAACCTTAGGCCTTAGGCTGCTAAATGGTCGATTTAGTGGGGATTGCCCTGGGGCTAGACACATTCAAGAGAGACATCTGCCTCAAACATTGACTTCACCATGTGCTCAGCCACCTTGTTTAGGAACATCACCAGTTTCTCTCTTGGGGTCTGCCTTAAAAGTGACCATAGACCGCAACAAATCCACCTATCCATTTGCACCACTAAACTGGAGCTGTGCCCACTATCACCATTGGTGTACACACCAAAAATATTAAAAGATTGAAATGGCACAAAAGGATAAGCACCGAGGTGATGGCCTGGAATCAAACTCAACACAGATCAATTGTGTCAACTTTCAGCCTGCTTGTGCAAAGGGTCCTTCTTACAAACCAAATACTACAGAAATGTCAATCCATGCACCATGAACCCACAAAAACATCAGAGCCAAAGGCTACATTTAAACTACCTAGGGGGCAGGAAGCTCTGATAAGTGATCTGAACCGTAATATGCCCAACCCATATTCCCAACCTTATAAAAAATCATCTCTCTAACCTAAAGTTAAAACAATTGAAGGGAAATATTGAGAGAGTCAATTTGGCTGTCAAAATAAAAAAAGAGTGACAGCTTTTTGGCTAACCTCCTCTATGTGAACAAGAAGAGGAACTTTCACCATTCTGGTCCATGGTCAACCAAATACCATTTGGAGACCAGAGAGGCACCAACGAAAATATCTCTGAATCAGCCTGGCTCTCATACCTGTCATTCCACTTTTCAATAACTAATTTCTTTGTCGTTATTAAGTCTGATGTATTACCACCAACTCAATCTCAGCAAGGCTATTTTCTTGACACAAAGGAAATGTGAAATTACCCTGCAAAAGACTTGTTAGAGGAATGCTCCAGACTTAAACTGGAGAGATTCGCAAGGAAGATCCCTACAAGCTTGGGGTTCAAGTAAGGATGTGTGCTAGTGCCTCTGCTATTCAATCTGTACATTGCCAACTTGTTGGAGGCCCTAGATGAAGTCAACTGCCATCCCTCTAAACTGAGAGGTCAACACATGACACACCTGCTTTACACAAATGATCTTGTACTTCAAAGCCAAACTACAACCGGCCTTCAGCGACAACTATCAACCCTGACCTTTACATGGGCAAGAAGAGCTTTGAAATAAACCACACAAAAAACTAAGATGGCCTTCGTTGGAAAGAAAATCGCCGTTTGCGGAAAGTGGAACCTTAATGGGGAATGGCTCTTGCGTAGTGCAGAGTATAAATATCTGGGTATTTATCTTGAAGTCAAAGTCCAAGCCTGGAGCTCCTACTTTATAATTAAAGCCAAGGTAGCACCAATACTAACTTATGGGAGCGAAATCATCCTGGGCAGGAAGGCATCCCTGCTAGACAAGATCACTACTCAAAATTATAGAGCATTGTCTCTGGCTCGAAATTGAGCCGACAGCAATGCTGGAGTGTAGAGAGGTCTGTAGCCAGCAAAAATACGGTTGACCAAAAAGACAAAACAATCTGGGGTAACCTTGTGTTAAACCTGGCATCCTCAGCCTGGTTTCCCCTAACGTTTTGCCCTCTAATCTCCTGTTTTCTGACTTCATTGCTGTTGATTTTTAGGATTCTGGGCACTCAAACACTGCTGACCAGTGCTCACGTGCAGGTACTCTGTATATTAAAACACGGTAACATTGGATTCCCCATAATTGGCATATTTAATTCACTTTTAAGTCCCTAGTAAAGTGCACTAGATGTGCCTAGGGCCTGAAATTTAAATGTTACTAGTAGGCTTGCAGCACTGATTGAGCCACCCACCACAGTAGCCTTTCAAACATGTCTCAGGCCTGCCACTGCAGAGCCTATGTGTGCAGTTTTAAACTGCCATTTCGACCTGGCAAGTGCACCCACTTGCCAGGCCCAAACCTTCCTTTTTATTACATATAAGTCACCTCCTAAGATAGGCCCTAGTTAGCCCTAAGGGCAGGGGGCAATATATTTAAAAACTTGGACATGCACTTTTAAGTTTAGCATGTCCAGATAGTGAAACATTCCTAAATTAGTTTTTCACTATTGCAGGGACTATCTCTTCTATAGGCTAGCATTGGGATTGCCTTAAAACATCCGTTACATGTAATTTTCCATCAAGAAAATATAGAACAATGGAGTTTGGTGTCCCTGAGCTTATGGTGAAGTTGTATTTTAAATTGTAAGTCGGAAAATGCCACTTTTAGTAAGTTGGCAGTTTCTTACTTTTATCATTCTGTGCTTCTCCCTGTCTGTGAATACACTTCTGGGGCTGAGATTTGTGCATTCACTCTAGACAGTCACACACAAAGGGGACTTTGGTGTGATATTTGGATCCTAATGGCCCATCACCAGGCTGATGGGCCTTCCTGGGCTAGATGGTTGGGAGGAGTTGACACTTACATCTGAATAGTGTTGGGCCTCTCCTCACACAAAGAGTTGCATACCCCTCTGTAGAGTGTCTGGAGCTAGGGAAGGGCTAGGACCTTGTGATTTTCAAAGGCCTCCTTTAGCATCTCCCCCACTTCAAAGGCACATTTGAGTGTAAGTCCTGGACTACAAACCACAGCAAGTCAGATCTCTACTGGAACCAATGACACTGTGTCAGGAAAAAGGACTGTTGTGCTGCCGGGAGGGACTACCACTTTGCAACTGCATTTTTGTGGTAGCCCACTGCTTGTTGTGCTGTAGAAGGGACTGCCACATTGCTACTTGCTTTGCTGTGTTGGCCTGCTGCTTCCTGCCTGCAGTGAGAATGGCTGGACTTGCTCTCTACATTCTTCCTTGACCCCAAGAATGCTCAAGGGCTTATTGGCTTGACCCCTGTTCTACTGCAGTCTAAGGGACGTTAAAGACTGCTTGCAACTCTCTTGGTGCTGCTGGACTCTGCCATCGGTGAGTCCTACCTTTGCCTGAGGTGCCCCACGCCAGTTCTGGGCCTCAGACGTGGGTTTTGCAGCTGAAAACTGCAAAATGTGTTGCATCGCCCTGAGTGTGGTAGAAAAATCAGCACATCACATCCCCAATGACGGTGGAGCCCATGCCCGATGACAATGAATTTGAAGACTGCTTGGCCTGACAACTATACTCTGTATGTCCCGGTGATACATCACATCCATTTCCACAGACTGACAATGATGCAGTGCCCCGAGTAAAGTGAAAATATTGACGCATCATGTAGTCACTGTCGACACATTGCTCCATCAAAAATACTGTTCAGAGGATTCTGCATGAGTTCTGTTGCCGACTTACCCTACATCGCCATTGGCCTGAATTTTGGATTTGCACCCGCCCTCGCAACCTCAAGTAACCTTTTGACTACTAGTGACTTCTAAGCACCATTTACACATTTATGGCTTTATTACGAGGCTGGCTGCCCTAGGACCGCCAGCCCTGTAGTGGTGGTCCAACTGCTGCAGCTATGGCAGTCCGATTGCCACATTAGGAGATTGGCGGACAGACCCACCTAAAGACCGTCATCCCCACCAGGATCAAAGATCCTGACGGGGTGACGGCAGTCAGGCTTGTAACCAGTTATGGCAGCGCTGAACTCAGCGCCGCCTAGCTGAGTACAACCCCTCTTTCCACCAGCCTTTTCAGGGCGGGGAGCCTGCCATGAAAAGGCTGGCAGAAAGCTAGTCTAGGAGCTACAGGGGGACCCCTGCACTGTCCATGCCCATGGCTCTGGTAGTGCAGGGGCCCCCCTGCGCAGGATCGTTGGAATGTACCCTATCTGCTTTGCAGACAACACACATTTTGAGAGTGCTGGAGTGTTAGGAGCTGCGACCAATATCCTAACACTGTTCTCCCCAGTCAACCCAGCAGGAATTCAAATTACAGTGTTCCCACTGGTCAGCCCGGTGGAAACATTGCAATACACTTGGGGGAATGTCACCGCTATGTCAGTGGTGTACTCCCCCAGAGTTTGGTGGCCCCATGGTGGGCCTGTCAAACTCATAATGAGGCCCTTAATCTTTACAAATTCATATTTTGACTTCTACTTAAAGGATTTTTTGCTGAATATGTGACAGAACAACTAGGTTCAGTACTTAGTTGTAGAGACTTTTTAGTTGTTTAGCAGTAGTGGTTTAGGCTATAGTTGTTTAGGACCTAGTTGTTCTGTCACATATTCCCTTTACTGCTTTGAGTTTAATTCCTCAGCCCATTAGTAACATAGTTTTTGCCAAGACAGCTTCCACCAGTGAGTAATTACCAGAGTGGTTTCTGACCCTTGGTCCCCATGGGGCTGAAGAAATTCAATTGACAGAAGGTCAGAGGAATTTATGGTCTTTATGTCAGGGACTGACTGAAAAAGCAAAATTATATTCCTTCTATTTAGAATGCCAAGGGGCTCCCTAGTTTGATACCCCAGTATCAAGATCAGCTTATTGAGCTCAGAGGTTTGAGACAGGCATGCTTCAGTGCTACCAGTGCCTGGATCCATGAGGGAGGGAGGGTGCTGTATGGTAAGGTTTTGCTGAAAATGGCCCTTTCTGCAGGGTTATCCCCAAATTTGTTGCGTTTCCCTCCTATTTTTCTGACCATATTGTTGTTGGCCTTATGTCTCTGAGCATTTTACCACTGTTGATCAGTGCTAAAGTGCATGTGCTTCTCCCCTAAAACATGGTAACATTGGTGTATCCACAATTGACATATTTAATTTACATGTAAGTCCCTTGTAAAGTGGTATACCACATACCCGTGCCTGTACATTGAATGTGACTAGTGGCCCTCCAGTGCTGATTGTGCCACCCACTTAAGTAGTTATGTAAACATGTCTAAGGCCTGGAACTGCAGAGTCTGTGTGTGCAGTCTCACTGCCACCCTGACTTGGCACATAAAACCTCTTGCCAAGCCTGAAACTCCCCTTTTCTTACATAAAAGCCACCCCTAAAATAGGCCCTAGGTAGCCCATTGTCCAGGGGACCATTTAAGCAAAAGGTAGGACATATATTTTTAAGTTCTCATGTCCCTGTAATAAAAAACTTCTACAGTCATTTTTCATTACTGTGAGGCCTGCCCCTTTCATAGACCAGAATTGGGAATTCCTTAAATTACTTTGAGATGTAATTTCTGATATGAGCTGAGTAGCCACATCATGTTTGGTACATTTGGAATAGTAATAATAAATCCTCTTTACTGGTAAAGTCGGATTTATTATTGCTATTTTAGAAATGGCACTTTTAGAAAGTGGGTATTTCTCTGCACTCAGTGCCCTGTGTGCCCACAGCTTGTCACCAATACACATCTGGCTGGGGCTAGGTGACAACTACCCTTGTGCATTCCCTTCAGACACCTACAACACAGGATACTAAGGGCCAGATGTAGGAAACTTTTGCGAGTCGCAAATGGCCCGATTCGCAATTTGCGACCCTGCAAAATCAGAAATGGGATGAAAAAAATCCCATTTCCGACTCGCAAAATGCGACGCGAGCCATTACCGACTCGCAAAAATAGTGACCCCATTTTGAGACCCGCTAATAGGAAGTCGCAATTTGCGAGTCGCAACCCAAATGCAATAGCCACTCGCAAATTGTGACTAGTCGCAAAAAGCTCATTTTGCACTTCCAATTTACCACTAACTCAGAGCAGGTGGTAACCATTACCAAAGTATAAAAGGAGACCCAGAAGGCATCTGGGTTACTCAAGATGGCGGAGATATATGTGATAGGAATGAGGAGGAGAGCCCACACCACACAGCAGAGGAGGAGGAGGAGCCAGAGACAGGAGAAGATATACAGAACCAGACAGACACTTTTCCAACAAACTGAGGAGATTTATGATAAATATAGACTCAGCAGTACAGCTATACTAGATTTGATAGAATTACTCAAACCACAGCTACAACGCCAGACTGTGCGCGGCTGCCCCATCCCTACACATGTGCAAGTGCTTTGCTCACTGCACCTCTTGGCCTCGGGTAGCTATCAGGGGGTCATTGCCGTGGCAGGTGGGGTATCCCAAAGTTCACTCTCACGGTTCTTCAGGGCATTCCTAGATGCCTTACTCACACACATGTCCAGATACATATACCTGCCCAGGAATGAGGCAGAAATCAACATCACCAAGTTGGAATTCTACAGGATTGCCAACTTCCCCCATGTCATAGGGTGTGTAGATGGGACACATATACAAATATGCCCTCCTGCAAATCTGGAATATCTGTTCCGCAATAGGAAGTGTACCCACTCACTCAACATCCAGGTGGTATGTGACACCCATTATGTTATCACTGACATGGTAGCCAAATTTCCAGGGAGTACACATGACTCTTACATTTTCAGGCACAGTGGGATACACCAACACCTAGAACGTGGAGAGTTTGGAGACGGATACCTCCTAGGTATAGCTGAATACACCTTGCAGACATACACACAGGTCAATGTGGAACCCATCTATGCCCAGCTAACATTGTACATTTTGTGCCACACAGGTGACAGTGCATATGCACTTCGACCATGGATACTTACCCCGTACTTAAAACCCAGCAAGGAGACAGTAAGGCGATACAACAGTGCACATAAGAGTACCAGAAATATCATAGAACGGACCTTTGGACTGCTGAAAGCAAGATTCAGATGCCTACACAGAAGTGGAGGTGCCCTCCAGTATACCCCAATAACAGCTTTCAAGATTGTTGTCGCATGCGCTATCCTGCACAACATTGCCACCAGACGTGGGCTACCTCTCACCCCAGAAGACCCAGATTCGAAGGATGAAGAGCAAGAGCTACCACATCGCCATCATGGGGATAGAAGCATCGCAAATCAAGGCAGACTGAGACGGGAACACATTGCAAACCAATACTTTGGAAGGTACGTGCTAACTGTCACCACACTCACTAATGTCACACACAAAGAGTCCAGGTGTGAAGTGGAACTAACAAGTGTTTTAATTTGTGCAACCAAAAAAAACTATATACATTGACAACAGTTCAGGGGCTGTAACAGTCCTCCTGGCATGAGGACACATTGACCTCATGTGCCCCAACCCCAGGACAGTGTGGAGCTCATATCCTACGCCGGAACCAGGGGTGTCAGCAGTGCCCTTTCTTGCGCTTCCACTGCGCAACACCCTGGTATCACTAGCAGAGACACTGCTGATGGTGGAGCTCTCCTCGCTGTCTTGCTTCTTGTCAGCCGCGCCCCTGGCCACCTGCCGTGTCTCCATAATATCAACAGCGTGGCTGAGACGGCCCAGTCCACGTGCCACATCACTGGCAAAGTGGACCATGTCAACTTGGAGGCTGACTGTGCGCCTAGAAAGGCCAGTAGTGTTCACAGCCAGCCTGACTATGGAGGCAGACATGCGGTCCAGCCGGTTAAGTAGCTGCCGGTCACGACGCCTTGCACCCTCTGTCTCAGTTAGGAGTCCGGCCACAAGTTGTCTCATGGAGAGTGCAAGGTCGCCCACATGTGTGTTAATTTTTTGCAACTCTGTGTGTACAAGCTGCATGCTTCTGCCTTGGTTTCGCTCCATGCACCGCAATGCCCCTGTAATTTTCCTAATCTCCTGTGTTTGCAGGCGCTGACCCCGTAGGAGTGCGGCCTCAGCACGTGACATGGAGGCGTCCCCTGACTCTGCCTGCCGCTCTGATGGTACATTTACATGACGCCTGTGACGCAGTGGAGGCTCCGTGTCTTCTACAGTGGCACTGTGGCTGGGACCAGGTGCTGGATCACACACCAGTATGGCAACTGGTGTATCATGAGGGGACTGAGTGTTGGTGGTGCAGGTCTCAGTGGTGGCTGGTCCTGATTCATCTGTTGGCTGCTGGCTGACCAGTGGGCCCTGGATGCTTTGGCTGGTGGGGGTGTCTTGTGGGAGACCTGTGGGACATAGGGAACATACCGTCAGTATCTACTATCTGTTATCTGCTTCCTAATAAACTGTTACCTATCAACTGCCTACTTGACTACATTGCCCATAATGCACCATTCTGGTGGTTGCTACTATGAAATGGAGCTATTTTGGCTGTGCATGTTACTGTGTACAAGGTGGGTGGGGGTATGGCATTATTGAGGGTACATGCATGTCTCATGGTACTCACCGGTTGATGGTCCTGGCTCTGATGTATCCAGATCTCCTATCCCGCACACTGCCTCTGGCTCCAGGGTCTCCTCAACTCTTTCCTCCAGGGGTGTGGGTGGTGGTATTGTGGACGGTCCCCCTCCAGTGCCCCTCATCTCCCGGAGCCCAGGGAGTTCACTTTGTCTTGGATGTCCGTCCAGATTCTTCTCTTCTCCACCTCTGGCACGGTGAGGGCTGCCTTCCCAAAAAGTTGGTCATGGTGCTGGCAGCACTCCTCTGTCAGCACCTCCAGCTCTTTCTCTGCAAATTTAAGTTTGCGCTTCCTTGGTGTCTCAGCCATGGTAGCTGCTGTTCTCTCTGTTTGCGGTTCTGCTGTTAAAATGGGTGTGGTCCTCCCACCTCCCAGGTGTATTTGTAAACTTCCTGGCTGTGATGTCATCATCATGAGCCAGGAAGTGTTTTCCAGAGTGTTCTGCAGCACCTGCATTCAATTTGCGGCACAGTCGCAATTTGCGACACCCACTCGCAAATTGCGTGTTCGTTTTTAGCGCGGTCACAAAAAGCGACCTCGCAAACAGCGGACTCGCAATCTGCGGTGCGACTTCATTTGCGAGTCGCAAATTGAAGTCGCGTTTTCTTCTTGGATACGATTTAGCGAGTCGGAAATTGCGAGTCGCAATGACTTGCAATTTCAAACTCGCTAAATTTTTCCTACCTACATCTGGCCCTAAGCTGCCTCTGCATGCATCTGCATACTGATGGGTCTTCGTGGGGAAGAGGTTGGAAAGAGCTCACGCCTACACCTCAAAGGGTGGTGAGCAGACCCTACTGTTAGTTTGGAGCTGAGGCTGACCTGAAAGGGGGACCTGTGCACTTCACAATAACTCTTTTTAGTCGCAGCCATATCAAAGGCACTTTCTACTATAAGTATTGGGGCCCTGACCCATTAATATCAGTACATTTCTGGACTCAAGAAAACACTGCTACCGGAGACTGCTGTGTGCCATAAATGCCACTCTGCCAGAATTGACTGGTCTCAGGAACTACTGCCCTGATTTGCTGTGCCAGCCTTCTGCCTACTGGTATGTGCCTGATAGCCAAAGACTCATTCTCCAAACCCAGAGTGACTCTGAATGGCTTCTGCTTTCCTTTGCCGCTCGACACATTTAAACACAATAGGAGCGTTTTACTGTTTACATCTGTGAACTGCCTGAAGCGGTCTTGCTTTCGTTTGCCTCTTGCTTCAGTTTGGAAAACCTTGCCACTTGCACCTGTGAAGTGTCTGTAGCGGCCCTGCTTTCCTTTGCCACTCACTACTTTCAGTCAACCCGTGGGGCTTTGCCAAACTTTGCTGTTTGCATCTGTGAACTGTCCAGAATGGCCCTGCTTCCCTTTGCTGCTTGCTAGTTTCAGACAACCCCAGCAAGTTTGCTCAACATTACAGCTTGCATCAGTGAAATGCCGGGAGCAGCCCAGTTGAGCTTTTTCTGTTTGTCCATTCAGTCAATTCACGCCATCATGCCCAACTTGGCCACAAGCAGCTCCCCGAGAGAAGCACAACGGGGACAGTACCATCATCAACCTGGCTTTCTTTTTGATTCTGCAAAGCAAATATTCCACTATTTATGAATTGTATTTGTATCGTGTTGATCTTAAATTAACCAGATAAACAAGCTTTATTTTTCGACATCCATGTAGAGTCTCTTTTTGTGGTGTATCTTGTGTGCTTATTGTGTGTGTGTTGCACAAGTACTTTACACATTGCCTTCTAAGTTAGGCCTACCTGCTCTGCGCCAAGCTTCCAGAGAGTGAGCACAGGCTAATTTGTTTTGTGTCACTTACTTGCCCTGACCGGGATTGTGGTCCCAACTTAGGCATGGAGCATACCTCTGCCAACTAGAGACCAAATTTATGGCACTTTTGAACATCTTGGGTCCTGAAAACCTCCTACAGATGTGGTGGGCAGTCCTGCCTGAGATTGGCAAATTTGTGTAAGCTGCTTGATGTGAACAGGATCCCTGTCAAGATTTGCTTAAATTATGCGCTCGAGTTCCTAGGGCCTTATTGGTAACATCAATACCTGGTGCGTGACTCTATGGGGACATCTGGTGCCTAAAGCTCGCCAGTCAATTGTGACAGATCAATAGACAGTACGAGGTTGAGTACTCAGCAGGGCTATCTCAGGAAGATTCTGGGTGGTTGGTTGATGGAGCATGTCAACCTCCAGTACAAAAACATTTGTTGTCACTGTGGCATCTGAGGATGCTGATTCAAGAAGCGGGTTATTCTTTTCTTGTTGGTGTTGGATAATCATTGTATACACCATCCCCTGATTTGTTAGAACTGGTACTGTGGAAGGTTTGTTACGTTTCCATTTCCTCAGTCGTTTCTGAGTTTGTTTGCTTAGCTTTACCCTACTTGAAACATTTAGAGAGACAGCCATATCAGGAGGGCATCAAGACTAGCAGCAATGGTGCGATTTCAGAGGTTGATGGATCCTTTTCCTTGGTGGGCGAATACAAATTGTCAATATAGTTGAGATATTTTTCCGCTGTGTTGTTACTGTCCTTGCTCAGGGCTTGTTGTGTTTGTCCTTTTAACTGGAGTGAAGCTGTGAGTTGTGCTATGGGTTGAGTGCCGTCCCTTCTGGTGGACAATTTAGGTGTGCAGCAATGCACCTTAAATTCCTGGAGAACTGCTTCCATTATCTGGTAGAGTGGGCAGTTTATTCAAAAGAGGGGAGACGGGACAAAACACCTGATGTCTTTGAAGAACTTCAAACGAGTCAGCTGTTGACTGAGCACGCTTAACCAAGTTGTTTAATGCTTCAAGCATTCTGTTGATGCCAGTGAATATGACAGTGAGAGAGCTTAGAATGCCCACTGGAGCATCAAGTTTGTCCGAATGGTAGGTCATAGCTACTGCCATTCATTGTATGGTTCCAGGGAAGACCACATGCCGGTGTTGTGTGGTGTTGATGATTCTAGAGTTTTGCAGATTGTAGGCAGGTGACTCTGGTTTAGGAGCAGGGGGTGATCCAAGATGGGGCCTTTAGCACAATGCTGTCTGGTAAGCCTACCTGGGGTGCAGACATCTCTCCTATTACAGGGTGGGATGTTCAGTTGTAGTTTGTGCCAACAGCTCCTGCTCAGCTTCATTGAAGAGGCTCAGTGAAGGTAAAAGTGTGCCAAAATGACTATGTCGTGCAGCAACAAGGGCATTCCAGCCCTTGTGCATCCCCTCCTGTTGCTCTGAACTTAATCCGGCTGCTTCTTGCATCATTAGATTGTTCTTTGCACTAAATGGCGCTATTCCTGCAGGATACCATGTAGGTTTAAGGCTTGGCTGAAGCAGACACCTGACAGCACTATGTCAGAGTAAAGGGAGCTATAGAATTTGCAGTGTGTCTCTATGTTTGCCCACATGCTTGGAGTAGCTGGATTTTGATGATGTTCCAGAGGAGTCTGGCAGGTTCGCAATCACCAAGCCAAGAGTTGTGGCTATCGGAAGTGCATAACCTGAGGAGGTCCTGAACACGTACCCCTAGTGGGATATCAGAAGCAAAACTCACAGGTCCAGCTGAGGTGTTGGAAAAGTCATTGCAGGGCCTCGAGCATCATACAAAAGAGGCGGGGCTACAAGATAGCAGGTGCAAGGGCAAGTTGGAGAATGAGAAGAAAATGAAGGGAGGCAAGGAGAAACCAGGGGGTACACCATAGGACACCAAAGTCAGTGAGGATGCTGAGAGAAAGCTAGGATCAATCCAAACCAAAGCGGAGAGGAGCCAGCAGAAGGATGCGTCACCCCTCCACATTACTGGAACGTGGCTAAGTTAGATACAGAACCACACACTCGGTCACTGTGGAGGTTAAGGAGCAGTGGGATGAGGGGGACCGGGGAAAATCCGTAAACATCCGGTGCATGAGAGCGGCATGTGTGGTGGGAGGAGAAGATGTTTCCTATGCACATCAGAGAGTACAGTTGAGAAAAACTAAAAAAGTAGGCTGCCTGAAAATGAGATGGACTGCGAAGTCTTCTTAGGCACTACTGGTGAAAAGCATGGGTGAACCTAGTCCCTCACAACCCTTTCCTTTCCCTGCCCCATTGAGATAGAAACTTCCACTTACCTGGATCTCTGTTCTTTTTCCTTCCTGAGGCACACCATCCATGGAGCAAGCCAAGAGAGAGAACAGGTGATGGGGAATTCGCAAAGGAAGAATCAGGAGAGAAGAAGAGAAGGAAAAAAACTGAGTATTCCAGGGTGTGAAGTAACACCACAACCTAAAATAAGAAAACCTGATATTAAAGTAGAGATATTAACAGTGAGCAAATAAAAAGTGGATAACACCTACGTCTATCTGGTTTGAGAATACTTCTTAAAAATCTACCTAACCATGAGATTTTGGGCCCAGACCCTGTGACAAGGAGTTAGCCATTTCCTTTTTTTGTCTTAAGGAGACACAGAAGATGAATAAACCTGGGCTTGAGTTGTGCCGATGAACGACTGCCCTTTCTGAGTACTCAGAGTTGTAACTTCCACTTGAGTCGAACCCTCAATAAATACTTTGGACTGGTTCTCCTTACTATCTAGAGTCAATTTTTTATGGAAAAAGCTTGTGATTTGGTTTGCAGGTCCTATCGAAGACAGACGTTTGTGATAGCCAGTGATGCAGTGATAATAGCATCTGACATTCATTCAAGATCAGAGTAAATTTGGGTCTTCCGGCTTTTTTGTCAGTAGCAAGTATCCTATTTCATTCTTGACCTCATCCTTGCACCTCTTGCTGTTTTGCTCCTGGAGCTTGCGCCATATCTTATTGCCTATTTCTTTACCAATTGCCAAAACCCCAATTCCAGCACGGAGGCAAAGGCCCCCCAAATAGATGCTGTGCTGGGGCCAGAAGTGAGCTGCGGGATGAACAACCCACGGGCCCAACTTAGTGAGATCAGTGACTTGGAATCAAAATGGTTGCAGGGGTGATAGGAGACTTGCGTTAAAGCGGTATATGCAGGTTTTTGCTGGAGTCACAAGGAGCTAATTCTGGTACAGGGACTGTGCATTTTTTCTAATCTCCCCAGCAGCACCGACTTGCCTGAAAGTTTCAGGTAGCGAAAATATTTCCCCTATTAAGAAAATAAAGAAGGTGCCCTTCTGCACTTTTAACGTGTTGGTATCTATGTGGGCTTTTAACCACGCCCATGTCACGCCCATCACTTCCATTCGCTTGCAGGCTTGCCTTTTAAAATCCTCTTGATTTCATTTGGAAAAGGCACGTAAACATAATGCGTTTTCCGGTGTTTTGCCCTCCTCAAGTGCACCGGTCAACTACTGAAAACATATGCAGCTCCATGTTTTCAGCATGGTTTCTGGATTACTTTTTCTTTTTATCCCCTACACAGCACCATCGCGCTCTGCGGTATTGGAGCTATTTGCATGCTGACCAGTTTACTTCTATTGTTATTCCTGTTTTTTGTTGTTTCTGTCACAGATGAACGTAAATGCATTTTAAAAAGCATATGATTTCTCTTGTGTCTTCACTCATGTTTGTTGTTGTTTTTACATTGTTTTTAGGTAGTGTTTATTTTTTGTTTATGTCACGTGTTGGAAAATGGGTTATTGGTAAGGGCAGGTAAGTACCTACACTTAGCAATAGGCCACTAACCTCCACTTAGGTCCAGTTAGGTCTCAATAAGCTAAACTCAGCTCAACCCTTGGTAGCTTGGCATCGAGCGACAAGGCTTAACTTAGAGGAGAAAGCATAAAGCATTCAAATATCACAAAAGAGTAATTAAATAAAACACAGGAAACAGTTTAAAAATGCAAAACCAATGTGTACAAATAGGAAATATTTTAGCTCTAGAATGTTACCTAACTGAATAAAATCAGATAAAGGGAATCAGAGGTATGATTTTTTAAAGAATTAATGATTTTTAGCGCTTATAAATGAATAGCACCAACCTGGTCATCTGGTCACACCTTGACAGGGGCAAAGTCAGAGTGTAAGACCGACCGCGATGGAGCCCTGCTCGGCTACAGCCCACAGGAGGCCTCGGTCAAAAGTTTAACTTAGGACTTAGTCGTTTTTCTGGAGATTTTCCTCGGCAGGACCAAGTTGCCAGTCCAATCCGACCTCATGGAAATCTTCCTCGTATACGTGTTGAGGGAGCCCTTAGTGGGGATTTTTACCTTTGGACGTAGTTGTTTTTTCGAGATGAAAATCCTTTGGGCGGGGAAAACCTGAATCTTGATCCGACGTCCTTGGAGACCTCTTTGGATACACTGCCTGGGAGGTCCCGGTCAACTTTCTATGTTCGGACTTAGTCACTTTTTCTGAGATTTTCTTCACCAAGATGGTCGAGTTGAGGGTGAGGCAAGCCGGCTAGAGTTGCTGTTGCAGGTTGGTCCCTTTATGGAGCTTTTAAAAAAAATTCTCCAAACTTCTGGATCTTCTCTCCCATGTTCTTTTAAGGTTCTTGTGAGGGCCACAGCTTACCCCAAAGATCCAGAAGCTCTCAGATGCTCCTTGAGGATGTGGACTACAACTCCCAAAATGCACCTGGCACAAACTCCAATTTGGCCACTGGACATTGGTCAGCTGGTCAGTTTCTTCAGGAGTTGGTGCAGGGGACTCTGGTTAGCAATGTTTCACCTCTAGCAAACAGAGTCCCTCCTTGAACCAGTTGAAGCAAGGCAAAGTCCTTCTTTTGGTGAAGCCCAAGTGTTCAGCTGGTGCAGTCCTCCAGACTGCAGTGTCCAGATGAAGGCTAGGGGTCCAGCCGGGCAGTCCTTTTTCTCCTGTAGTTCTTCCTTTTAGTGCTCATGGGTGAAAAACAGGGGGGCCATGGTTCTCCAATCTGGTGCAGGGTCCTTCCCCCTGTGATGACCACTTCCTTGGAAGTGTGGCAAAAATCAATCCCAGAGAGCAACATTCCTAAAAAATCCATCATGGTTGAAAATGATTTTTGGAGGTTACATCTAGCTGAGCCTGCCTACTGGTGTAGCTAAGAATCCTAAACACACCTCTCTCCTGCCCTCTCCTAATCTAATAAAGGGGACACCTAGTTGTCTGGGTTTGCAGGATGTGAGGGAGGTGCTGGGTTGCTCCAAATGTCCTTCCCTGCCTTTGAAGACCAGTTTGGCATCACTCCCCCTTCCTGCTTCTCCATCTGCTGAGGGAAGATCTCCTTCCACAGGCACATCTCTGTGTGTTTAGCACAGGCTACTTCACACCTCATCAAGTCAGCCTGGCCAGGCTGCCAGAGGCTGGCCAATCAGAGCAAAGCACTACAGGGCTGAAGTTGGCAACATTTTAGGTAAAGTTTAAAACTCTTTACCTGAACAAGTTATATTAAAACCAACAATTGTAAATTGTGGGATTTATTGTAACAATTAATTTGATACCAAACCTGAGGTATCTGTCATTTTAGGGGACTTTATAAATTTATATAAAGTCTCCCTATTCTAGCCTATGGAGGCCATTCACTACAATGAGGGAAAAACAGATTTGGCTGTTTTACCTCATCAGGGCTTATAAAACTATTTTATAAGGTCCCTCCTTATAGTTACATGGCACCCAATCCTAGGGGCACATAGGCCACACCTTAGTGGTGACCTATATGTACAAATAAGGTAGTTTAAGACTTTGGAAGTACTTTTTATTCCAAAGTTGAATTTGCATGTAACTTTAATTTAAAAGCAGGCAGCAAGGCAGGCCTACCTTTAAAATTACACTGGGCCCCTCAGCAGTGTACCTATGGGTGCACTACCTGTCCTGAGGTCCCTAAACCTATATGCCCTACCATATACTAGGGACATATAAGTAGGTTAATATTGCCGGTAATAATTGGCCTAATTTGCATATCCACTTTACACAGAGCACTTGCCCTGAGACTGGTAAGCAGTACCCAGGGCACAGGCAAGAGTCAGTAACCGCCAGTATCTGTCCAAAACGTTTAGGGGAGACCAGGGCAAAAAGGAGGCCTTTCCTACATTTTTTTTTTTATAATATATTTTTATTAATATTTTGCTGTCATACATGTGCAATTCAAGTTATGACCGACACCGGCCACCGTCCGGCTCATCATCATCTGTGTTCACAGCACATCGCATCGTTATATGTACTATTAATTACTTTGTATCACATCCTCTGTCTGTACTTCGAGTTTGTAACTTCTACGTACTCGGTCTGTTGGAGCCTCATGTGAATACATTCATTTCATGTGTGCGCCATATTGTCATTTTTACTTTTATGTCCAAATAACAGACTTTAACTAACACTAAACAACAACGTTACTTTAAGGTGCTATTGTGAGCAGATGAGATCAGCTACAGGGGTAAACCTTTTTACTACTCCACCGGGTCGCGGTCTGGGTCTCTTATACCATTCCAGCCGGCTCGTTGGTGGGTAAGCGATCTTCTGAGTCAATGCCTGCCTATCCCACCTATCTCTGTTCTACCTTTTTAATGATCTCAGCCCAGGTCTATGGCCGCCTCCATTTTCTACCTCGGGCATGGCCTCAGGCCTTTTCTGTATGTTATACCACATCAGACATACAGTCGTCATCATCCCTCTTACCCCATTCCGTGCCTGCCATTCCTGCTTTCTCCTCTGCAGATGGTTCTTCTCCCATCACCACACAGTTCCATTTCAGCAGTACTCCCTCCCAAGCTGGTGCGATAGGGGTCTGACGGAGGCCTCACTAATCAGGACCTGTAGCTCTACCCTCGCCCATTTCGTCACGTCCTGTTTCCATACATTCAGTGGGGGGCTCTTGGGCGACTTCCAGCCCAATGTGATCAACCTCCTATAATGGACCAGGGCTAGGTCCAGAAAGCGACCCTTCACCTTCCCTCGTGGGAATCCCGTTCCAAGACCCAGCAAGCACACAGTTGGGGCCAAAGTCAGTTCCACATCAAATAGTCTATTCAGGTCGGTCAATACCGCACCCCAACCCTGCTGGAGTTCCGGGCAACTCCACAGCATGTGATCGAAGTCTGTGTCCTCGCATCTAGGGCATGACTTTGGGGCACCGCCATATATTAAGGATAAGCGGTGTGGGGTAAGGTACGTTCTGTGAATGTAATTGTACTGGATGTAGCTTAGTTGTGTGTTTCGAGGAACCACCAGTGGGTATGCCAGGACCCTATTCCATTCCGCGTAAGTTAAGTCCCTGCTCACTGCCCTTTCCCATTTCTCCCTCTGGGATTGGAGTGGATCTAAAGCGTCCTCATTTTGGGCCCAGTACAGTTTAGTGATTAGGTGGGCCTCGTCCCCTGATACTAATACGAGGTGTAATACCCGGTGGGTGGGGGGCTCCGCGTTAACCATCTCCAATGTTCCCTCAGAGTGTGTGTCAACTTCTGGTATAGAAGGAACTGCCCTTGTGGTACCCCATTACCCTCCACTAGGTCAGCAAAGGATCTCAGCACCCCATCCCGGAATAGGTCCACCACTGTCTCCACTCCCGCTTTTTTACAAGCTCCTAATCCAATGCCCACCAGGTTTCTCTCACCTCCAACATCAGTGCTGACAGTGGCAGAGCAGGGGAATAGGGCGGTCCCACTCCCACCAGTCTCGTGCATCTCTTCCAGCACGAAGCGGCGACCCTCGTCATGAGGCTGTCTACTTGGTGAGCCACCCGCCGATTTATCATGCGTGCAATAATCAGATCCATGCCCTTCACGCCGTTGGCAATACATCTGTCCAGATGACCCTTTCCGGCAAACCACTTGGAAACCCACTGCAGTTGGGATGCCAGATAATAGGATTCAAAATCTGGAGCTCCTAGGCCCCCCGAGTGAGCAGGCCTACAAAGGATGGAAAGCGATGTGCACCTGCTGCCTTCGACCCATATGAACTCCCTAAGCAGGGTGTTCAACTCGCGGAACCATGCCGATGGGATCAACAGCGGCAAATTAGCAAAATAAAAAAGGAGGCGGGGTAACATGATCATTTTGGCTAATGATATTCTGGCCATTATAGACAACTTCAAGGAACGCCAGAACCCGACAGATGCCCTCAAGGAGCAAAGTGCCCTGCTGATGTTACCGTCCCGAAGGTCCCCCACTTCATGAAACACCTGTATGCCCAGGTACTTGAAGGTGCGTGGTGCCCAAACCATGTCCTCCGGGAACGAGGAGGGGTGCTTGCAGCTTGGCAGCATAGGGAAGACGAATGTTTTGCCCCTATTGAGGTGCAGTCCCGACAGGGTTCCAAAATGTTCTAAGTTCCGCAGGGCCCAGGGGAGTCCGGACTCTCCGTCCCTGAGATAAATGAGAATATCGAGATAACATGCTCTATTGTCCCCATTCCACTCCTCTATCAACTCCGTCAATCCACATCCTGGCAGCCAGCGGTTCCATGGCCAGGGTGAATAATAGTGGAGACAAAGGGCAACCTTGCCTTGTTCCCCTATGTATGGGGTAAGTCTCAGATACCATCCTACCCGTCCTGACCCTTGCCTGCGGAGCCGCATACAATAGGTCCACCCATTTTACCCATCCCTCCCCTAGGCCCATCCGTAGCATCACCGCCCTCAGGTAGTCCCATCTAACCGAGTCAAAGGCTTTCTCAAAGTCCACTGCTAGTAACACTCCCGATGGGGGTTTCTTCTCTATGGGCATATGTAAGATGGTGAATAGATGCCTGAGATTCAGGGAGGTACTTCGGTTCGGGACAAATCCGTTCTGGTCTGTGTGCACTAAAGTGGGTATGCAGTGGAGCAAGCGGTTGGCCAGAATCTTACTAAGGATTTTAAAATCGTCTGTCCCCGGCGTCTTCCCTGGGGCCAGCTGTGAGATGGCCTTCTGCACTTCCTCCACTGTCACCGGCCCTCCCAGTCTGTCACGCTCCTTGTGTGTCAGCGTAGCCAGAGGGAGCCGATGTAAGAAGCCATCAAGTTCCTCTGTCTGAGCTCCTATACAGGTGAGTGTAATATTCTTTAAAAGCGTTATTTATAGGGCCCGGCCTACATCTTCGTTCCCCCTCCCTGTCTCGCACACTCGTGATGGGTTTACTACCCCCTCCTGGCCGCACCGACCACACCAGCATCCTGCCTGATCTGCCCTCCTCGGATTGCAATGAGGCTAAGTATTTTTGCATGTTGTGGCAGCGAAGTTGCTCTTCAACCTGAGAGTGGGATCTCCTTGCTCGGTCATACTCCTCTAGCTCTGGCGCCTCCCTTCCCCTTCTTTGTTCCCCCTCGTGTAGTATCTTCTCGAGACTGATCAGCTCCTGCTCCAATGTACGTCCCCCTGCTGTTTGTCCTAGACAGTAACCCCTCGTCACCACTTTAAGCGTTTCCCACTCCGTGGATCTAGAGGAGGTAGATCCCGTATTAATTTTAATATGATCGGCCAGATATAAGCGGAGGGCATCCCTGTATGCTTGATCTTCTAGTGAGGCTGGGGTCAGTCTCCACATCAGGATGGGGGGCCTGTCGTCAGTCACCCTCCATGTAATCAGTAAAGGATTATGATCAGATAAAGTACGTACCAGATATTCAGAGTGGATCATTCCCTGCACCAGGTTTGCTGTGCACACCACTCTGTCTATCCTGGTGTGCACTCGATGGAGACCTGAGTAATATGAGTAGTCTTTATCAGAAGGGTGCTGCTCTCGCCACGCGTCCACCAGGCCCCAGGAACCTAACCACTGTCTCAATTTCTTAGATACCTTATGTTATTACTGCCCCTGATAACGGTAGGGAGGAGCGTCCATGTCCACGTCTAGTATCTGTTAAAGTCCCCACCAATTAACAATTCTCCCGTCTGTTGTCGGGTGAGGTGACTCGATAGATGCGTCATGAAGGGGACCTGATCCTGATTGGGAGCGTAAATACTACCCAGGACAATTGGGGTGCCATGAAGCTTCCCGTCGACTATCACAAATCTGCCCTCACGATCTATGTCGGTTGACACAACCTCAAAGGGGACCCCAGCACGGACCCAAATAAGCACACCCTGTGCATACGCAGAGTATTCTGTGGCAAACACCTGTCCTCTCCACCTGCGTCTCAGCTTCTCTGCTTCTCCTGCTACTAAGTGGGTCTCTTGTAGCATTGCCACCTGAATACCCCTTCTCTTTAAATAGGACAATATTCTATGGCTTTTGGCTGGTGACCCCATCCCCCGTATGTTCCACGTTAGGAGTTTATACTCTGCCATGTTGATATGTCATAAGCATTACAGTCTTCCCATCCCACCCCGGTGACCGGACTCCCCCTGGATCTTATCATGTGCCTTACACAATCAAACAACATCTCCCCAAGCACCATCAAAACTTGTAAGCATAAAACCCAACTCCCCCTCCCTGGGGCGCCTCTCGAACAGTAGGTTGCCCAAAAAACTGTGCAACAGTGCAACATATTCAACAGTTTAACAATAGTTCTTGCCAGTCTGACGGAATGGACGAGAATCCGGTTGGGGATGGCGTGCTCGGAGGGGCCCCAAGGTCATGCAACTTTCCTCACCTCAGGGCCATCTTTTTCGTTCAGTTATCCTA
Organism: Pleurodeles waltl; assembly: GCF_031143425.1. NCBI lineage: Eukaryota > Metazoa > Chordata > Amphibia > Caudata > Salamandridae > Pleurodeles > Pleurodeles waltl. The sequence continues at coordinate 433,058,522 of NC_090440.1, read as the reverse complement.
GTTCATCTGCTGTCTGCGGGGTTACTCTCGGGGCCCGCGCAGAGCAGCCCGAGCCCCCAAGGAGGACACAGCTGTGTCATCTGATTCTCCTCTGGAACTCTCCGGTGGGGACACCTCTCCGCTCATGGAGGCCGCTGCCTCCAGGGCCGCTTTCTTTCCCATCTCCCTCTGTGTCTGGGTTGTCGCTGCGCGGGGCGGTTTCTGCTCCGTCGTCCCCTCGGGCCTCTGCGGGGTCCGCTCTCAACTCAGGCCTCTCTCAAATGCTGCCCAGACTCACCTCCACGTGCCTCCAGCCATTCCCACGCCTCCTCAGGGGACTGGAAGAATGTAGTCTTGCCCTCCAAGACTACCCTCAGCCCAGCCGGAAAGAGGAGTGAGCACTGGATTCCCTCTCCTCTAAGGGCCCTCTTAACTGCCAAAAATGAGGCACGCTTGGTCTGGACTTCGAGTGTAAAATCCTGGAACAGCGTCACTTCCCCATTCGCCACCTTAAAGGGGCCCGTCTCTCTGGCCCTCTGTAGCAGGGTATCCCTATCTTTGTAGTGCAGCAGCCTAGCAACCACTACGCGGGGTGGCCTACCCCGTGCTAGGGGCCTCGAGAGCACTCGGTGGGCTCGTTCCAATGCAAAAAAGGGGGTCAGTCTGTCCGGTGCCACGACTGTGCGCAGCCATTCCTCGAGGAATTCCACCATATTCGTGCCCTCCGCCCCCTCTGGGAGGCCAACCACCCGTACATTGTTCCTACGGTTTCTTCCCTCCGCGTCTTCTGCTCTCTGTTCTAGCCATGTCACTCTGTCCGTTAGGTCCATCACCGTAGCTGTTAGGTCTTTTTGTTCCAGTGCTATGACCGCAAGGGTGGACTCGGTCTCTTTAACTCTGTCGGTCAATTTTTGGTGGTCCGGCGTCAAGAGTCCTACTTCAACTGCGACTTGATTAATATCATGCCGCAGCGCTGTTTTGTGTCTTCGATTGCGCTCAGGATTTTGTCCAGGGTGTCCTGCACTTTAGATTGCGGGAGGTCCTGGGGTTCCCCACCCTGGCACTCCACGGACAGTGCACGATCCATGGTTTTACCCTTGTGCTGGTTCTTGGAAGACATTGAAGATATTGGACTTCACACCAGTAAGATTAGAGCTAGAGACTGTCTACTGCTTCGGTTCATCCTTCATCCGATGCCTTTGTGTCAACGCAGTTCCACCTTCCCTACAACGTTTAGGCGCTGTTCTCCCAGAACGCAACTATACCATACTCACAGGTTCCGGTCTCCAGCAGACTACGTGCCTAACAGGGCCAAGATAATCACCAGGCCTTGGTCTCCTCTGTCCTCCTGGGCCAGCCAGGGGACCCGCGCCGCTGCCCCCCCACTTCTACAGGGCGAGAGGCTGCGCCCAGTGGGATCTCCCTCTGGTGCTCTGGGACTGCTCACTTCCCTTCATCCATCTCAGTTCCTGGTGGCCGTCAGGTTTCTCTGTTCTGCGTTCCACCAAGGGCTGCAATGCCAATCCTAGTATGGCACGGGCAGTGGGGGCACGCACCCTCCACTGTTCTTTGAGCTGTCAGCGTTCTTTTGTTTCTTTTTTTCTCCACCTATTAATATCCAGGAGCGCTCCAACCGGCCCAGTGCGGCACCCCCTCAACCTTCTGGGTGCCGCTCCGGCCACCGATGCTCCCCCCTTCGCCTCTGGCTCAGCGCGGATCAGCACCTCCAGGCTCTGCTTCTCCTGGTTTCCTAGGGCTCAGCCTTCCGCTTCAGGCCCTGATAGTGCCGCGCACGGAGAATCTTCCGAGCTGCCCCTCCCCGCGTCAGCCTGTTTTTGCGGCCCGCTGCCCACACCGCTACTCAGGCAGCGCACCAGGTCCCCCGCTCCAGGTCCCGGTGGGTCCGGAGCCCCTTCCGCCTCATCTGGTGCACCCAGCGGTCCAGACGAGTCACGCGCGGGCGCACTCAGCTACCTCAGTCCCTGGTCTCCTAGAGGAGCACCAGGCCGCCGGCGCCTTGCTCCTACGCCTCCGCCAGGAATCGCTCTTGGGCATTCAAAGCAGGCTTCCCTGCTCCTCGCCAGGATCACAGCTTCACGCCCGCAGCGACCAAACGGGCAGCCCTGAGGTCGGGCTTAAATTTTCAGATAATTCGTGGGCCCCTTCGGAGCTAGGGATTTATGCGGCTGGCATCTTCGGCTGCTCGGCCACGCCCGAGGCCTTTCCTACATCACGGTTATTTGTTTATGTCACAGTTGTGTGTAAATGTATTTGAAAAACAACTTTTTGTGTGTTTATATGGTAAAAGGAGCTGCATAGTGACAAAATAAGCAGAGAAACACACAAAAGGTTGCTTTTAAAAATACATTTACGCGGAACTAGACATCAAATACAATATATTGTTCTAATGTAGCAACTGTAATAAAGTGCTATAATGTAACAGCGCTTTCATTTGTGATTGCCTTTGTCCACAAAATAAAGCTCTTCTACATTATAGCTCTTTCTGCTCTTTCCAATTGTGCTACTGCCGGGAGTAAAACCACTGTTCTTATCTAACAACATAGGTGCACACCATAGACGAGTACATGTTCCAAAGAAAATCGCAAAAGAAAGCGCTCTATTACAGTTGCACACTATAAAATTATAATATAACATAAAGCAACTGTAATAAAGCGGTATAATGTAGCAGCGCTTTCTTTTGAGGTTACTTTGGAACATGTACTTGTCCATGTTTTGTACTCACATTGCTGAATATAAAAACTTTTAAACAACACATTTTTGTGTGTTTATACGGTAATTGAAGCTGCGTGGTGACAAAATAAGAAGATAAACACTTAAAAGGTTGCTTTTAAAAATACATTTACGCGGACCGTGACATCAAACAACGTATATAATGTTATATTGTAGTAACCGTAATAAATCCCTATAATGTAGCAGTGCTTTCTTTTGATATTGGTTTTTTATGAGCAAGAAAGAGTTGCTACATTATAGCGCTTTATGGCCTGTTGGGCTGGCATTTTGTGGCAGCATAGTCAGCTTTCAAGTTGGTGAGTTATTTTGTGATAGTGGTATGGTATAGCTTGTTTTATCTGCGATCTTTGAAGCTTTCCCTTGAAATGCAGGGCTGTTGCAGTTCAATGTGAATACTGAGGCACCTTTATGCCATCTCTGGCATTTGAAATATATATGTACAGCCACTTTTACCCTATTTTGCGGAATGCTCAATTTGTAAATAATCACATGCCGGTGCCTAAAGCTTTCCTTTCCTTTACAATGTGGAGCTTTTGCACTTCAATGTGAATATGTGAACACTGAGGCACCATTATTCTAAAGCCATCTTGGACATTTTTAATATACGTACAGCCACTTTTAACCCCTTTAGCTCACAGTGTTCAGTTTGTAAACAATCATGTGGAGGTGCCTATAGCTTTCCTTTGCAACATGTGGCTGTTGCAGTTCAATGTGAATACTTAGGCACTATTATTCTAAAGGCATCTCAGGCCACTTTTAACCCCTCTAGAGCAGTGCTTAATTTGTAAATAATCATGTGCAGGTGCCTAAAACTTTTCATTGCAACATGCAGCTGTTGCAGTTCAATGTGAATACCATGGCACCATTATTCTAAAGCCATCTTGGGCATTCTTAATATCTGTACAGCCACTTTAAAGCCCTTTGGCAGAATGCCTAATTTGTAAACATTCATGTGCCAGTGCCTAAAGTTTTCCTTTGCAACGCACAGCATTTGCAGTTCAATGTGAATACTGAGACACCATTATTCTAAAGCCATCTCAGGCATTTTTAATATATGTACAGCCACTTTTAACCCCTTTAGCTTTTAGTTTGTAAACAACCAAGTGCTAGGGCCTAAAGCTTTCCTTTGCAACTCATGGTTGCTACAGTTCAATGTGAATACTGAGGCAGCGTTATTCTAAAGCCATCTCTTCATTTTTAATATATGTACAGCCACTTTTAACCCCTTTAGCACAGTGCTTAATTTGCAAATAATCATATGCCAGTGCCTACAGCTTTCCTTTGCAACGTGTGGCTGTTGCAGTTCAATGTGGATATTGAGGCTCGATTATTCTAAAGCCATCTCGGGCATTTTTAATATATTTACAGCCACTTTTAAGCCCTTTAACGCAGTGCTTAATTTGTGAATAATCATGTGCCTAACGCTTTTATTTCCTTTACAATGCGTAGCTTTTGCAGTTCAATGTGAACACTGAGGCACCATTATTCTAAAGCCATCTCGGGCATTTTTAATATATGTACAGCCACTTTTAAGCTCTTTAGCAGAGTGCTTAATTTGTAAATAACCATACGCTAGTGCCTAAAGCTTTCTTTTGCAACACGCGGCTTTTGCAGTTCAATGAGAATGCTGAGGAAGCATTATTCTAAAGCCATCTCGTGCATTTTTAATATATGTACAGACACTTTTAACCCCTTTAGCTCGCAGTGCTTATTGCGTAAACACCCAAGTGCCAGTGCATAAATCTTTCCTTTGCAACTTACTGTTGCTACAGTTCAATGTGAATACTGAGGCAGTGTTATTCTAATGCCATTTCAGCCATTTTTAATATATGTCTAGCCACTTTTAACCTCTTTTGCGAGGTGCTTAATTTGTTAATAATCATGTGCTGGTGCCTAAAGCTTTCCTTTGCATCACGTGGTTGTTGCAGATTAATGCGAATACTAAGGCACCAGTATTCTAAAGCCATCCCAGGCATTTTTTATATATGTGCAGCCACTTTTAACCCCTTTAGTTCAAACTTGCAGAACCTAATTTGAAAATAATCAGGTGCCTAAAGATTTTCTTTTCAATGCGCTGCTGTTACAGTTCAATGTGAATAGTGAGGCACCATGATTCTAAAGCCATCTCAGCCATTTTTAATATATGTACAGCCACTTTTAACCTGTTTAGCTCGCAGTGCTTAATTTGTAAACAATCATGTGCTGGTGCCTAAAGCTTTCCTATACAATGCGCAGCTCCTGCAGTTCAATGTGAATACTGAGACATCGTGATTCTAAAGCCATCTCAGGCATTTTTAATATATGTACAAACACTTTTAACCCCACAAATTAAGCAGTGCTTAATTTGTAAATAATCAAGTGTCAGTCCCTAAAGCTTTCCTTTCCAATGCACAGCTTTGCAGTTCAATGTGAATAGTGAGGCACCATGATTCTAAAGCCATCTCAGTCATTTTTAATATATGTACAGCCACTTTTAACCTGTTTAGCTCGCAGTGCTTAATTTGTAAACAATCATGTGCTGGTGCATAAAGCTTTCCTTTACAATGCGCAGCTCCTGCAGTTCAATGTGAATACTGAGACAGCGTGATTCTAAAGCCATCTCAGGCATTTTTAATATATGTCCAAACACTTTTAACCCCACAAATTAAGCAGTGCTTAATTTGTAAATAATCAAGTGGCAGTCCCTATAGCTTTCCTTTCCAATGCACATCTTTGCAGTTCAATGTGAATAGTGAGGCACCATGATTCTAAAGCCATCTCAGTCATTTTTATTACATGTACAGCCACTTTTAACACCTTAGCTTACTCTTGCAGTGCCTAATTTGTAAATAATTACAAGCTGGTGGCTAAAGCTTTTCTTTGCAATGCCTGTCTGTTGTAGTTCAGGTGAAAGGAGGGACGAACGGGTGAAAGAATGACTGGGTGAACAAATGGAAGGATGAATAGATGGATTAGTGAATGTCAAAGGGTGGTTGATAGATTAACAGGCGAAAGGAAGGATAAACAGGTGACAGAATGACGGGGTGGACAAATGGAAGGATGAATGGATGGATTAGTGAACATCAAAGGATGGATGATAGCTTAACAGGTGAAAGGAAGGATGAACGGGTGAATGAATTATTGGGTGAAGAAATGGAAGGATGAATGGATGGATTAGTGAACGTGTGAATGCAGGGCTCAGCGGTCTGTCCTGTGGAGAAAAAGACTGAGTTATTGTACAGTCAAGCTGCCGTGCTGCAGCATCAGGGCGGTATTACACATACTTTGTTAAATACGCCCGCACTTCACATCCTGCTGCTCACACTTTATGAGGCAGCGTTTCAGCTTTATTTTTTCGCCCTCCTCAGCTACAGTTTTCACAGCGTGCCTGAAATAGATGTAGACTAATATCGGGGATCGAGGCTGGAAACTGAGGCCTGTGAGTGACCTGTTGCAGGGTGCTGCCATCTCTCGGGCTCTCACAACTTTAACAAGTTAATTGTCATGTTTTGACAGCAGCGCCCACAAGCAAACACAAAACAAAATGAGTTAGAGCTATTAGCATTGTAAATTCCTAAGCAGCCTCTGAATGCAGGCTGCAGCAGCACTGTGAAAGATGCCCGCCTACCTACATGACACAAGGCACTCGCTGCAGCTCCTTGAAGTCCCAGTTCCCCAAAAAGCACAGGCCGCACATAGATGGCTATACAGTTCAAACCTGTCAATCCCGCTGAGAACCGGCGCAAAGGCGCTTGAGCGCATTATAGCCTGTTTCTCGTGGCGCTCCTCCTACTGTGTGTGTCTAGATTCTCAGAGCATCCACCACAGTTTTTTCGCTCGGGAAAAGCCCGAACCTGCACCGATGGCCGTCTCACAGGCTCGCACGGCTATAATTATGCCGGTAATTACAGGGGCGAAATAAAGTGCCACGGGAGCATTTGATGTGGTTTCTATTCTCTCCCGCAAGGTCTGGGAAGACTCCTTTTGCAGGCAGGTTAGCGCTTAATTTTCAAGAATGAATGGTGCTTTTTATTGACAGAAACAGGGCTTACTTACTGAATACCTGGGGATCTGGAGGAAGGAAACGGGTGGAGGGTAGGCAGGGCTGAGAGCTAAACGCGGCTTTTGAAAATCATGAACTCCAATTCATGCTGGGCGCTACCTTTAGGAGGGTGTGGGGGCTTTAAAGAGTCAGATATGCCTGAATCAGAACTATGAACTACTCCTGCTCTTTAGTACCTGAAGGCGTGCTACCTCTCCACAGCAGAAAATCACATGGGCGCCAAGGGAGGGTGAACCAGGGTGAAAGGAGATTGTTTTTTAAACAGAGATATCCAAAGACGGGTGAGAGGCGGTCTTGTGGCTGGCATGCCGACCTTGTGGAGCCAAGATTTATAGCGTTGTGTGATCTTAGGCGAATTACACCATCTCCTGTGTCCATCAGGTCCCACATATGTAAAACAAGGGTGGTCGTGGGAACGCGGTATGTGGTGGGGTTGGGAAGGAGGAGCAGTGTTTACAGTTCCTGTTGAAAAAACTGTTCGGCTGTGAGGATACAAAATAACAAGCATTTGGAATGCAATGGTGTCATGTTTGCTCGGGTTGGAGCTCTTAGCGTTGTAAATTACTGACTGGACTTTTATTGCCAGACAAACTGAAAATAACAGAGGAGCTGGCCCTGGAAAAGGCCCCCTCTGTTATTATTATGTTTGCAGAGGGAGCTGGTGGGGAGGAGGGACTGAACAAGCACCCACACTGTTGAGGTGAAACAGGCAAATGCCAAAAAAAGTCCCTTAAAGAAGAGATGAACAGGACATAGCGTAATTACACGTTACTTTGTGCTGCTCCCAAAGTTAAAAAAAGGCAGGACAAAGAGGCAAACTGACCATTAGCAAGCAAGGATTTTTGAAGGACACTGCAACTAACAAATCAGAATGCTGGAACTCACTCTATTGTATACTTTAGTATACAGCAGGCCGAAAGCTAACGCTCGACCTAAAAACTGACAAAGTTGGGGGAGCGGCGGGGGAGAGGAGGGCGTGGCGGGTGAGCACATATGACAATTCGGCTAGTCTGTTTTACAGAGCTTTTAAACATTCTAGTTTAGGGATCCCTATGTTAACATCCAAGTATGATCATTTTTTCGTTCTTTAAAATGTAGATCTTTTTCATCACGATCTTAATAGATTTGGGAGGAAGTTTTCCTTTTTCTACTTTTCAGGTTATAGGCACCATTCTCTTCCTGGTTTGGGGGCGTTTCCAGGACACGAGGGGTAGAGGCGTATTAATCATTTCAGGATCTCAGCCCTATATTTGTCACGTGGTTTGTGGTTGCATTACCTTTCTGATTCTCGATTTAGTTCGCACCCTGTTGGTTGTGTTTCCTTCTATGGTTCCCTCAATGCCTTTAGTCCCATCCCTGTCTTAAATTCTTGGTCGTGGTATTCCCCTTCCTATTTTTCGACCAGTCTTACCTGTCTGTGTTTAGCAGCGTTGATGGGCCAGGACCAGATTCTCAGCTAAGCTCTCCTCGTAGCATCATTGGCTTCTGAAATCAGCTATTGGTTCTCTACGTTCAGCTTCTATATTATACTTACTCTATGCCCTCTGTCTTCAAGGTCCATTACCTATTGTAACAACCATACAGAGGAGTGCTGTCCCTTGAAACAGGCAAAACCTCGGAGTGGGGGCTCCAGCCTGAATATTTCACCATCCCTTCTATGTTTCTTCCCTGGTTTCTGTGTCTAGTAATATGTTACATCTTGTTCATCAGAACAGATACGAAGGGCTGTCAGAGGCTTTCAGCTGCTCCACAATACAAAATCCTGACAATTTGCCAAGCTTCTAAATCGACCTTTCTGAGAGTCCCACTTACATGCCTGCTCAAGCTATCATTAAGATTTATGACAGCTTCAGGTTTCTCAGAGATCTGTCACCACTGCCCATGACATTGCAACCATCCTCCCCCCAGTCCTTAAGAATGTAAGCGTCCACTCCCCCTTTGTCACTGGAACGAATGAGGAAGGTCCTGTGCTTACCATTTTGCCCGAGACAGAGGCTTTGTAAATGTGGAAGAGGGTAGGCGGGGGGAGGAAGGGGGGGGGGGCTGATGGGTTGCGGAAATTACGTGGCAGAAATCACTGTATTCTTAAACATTTTCTGTCAGGCAGGAAAAGATTCACAAAGAAACGCTCAATATGGTGGCAACCATTTCATATCCCACAAGATTAGAGGAAGCCTTGTGAGATCACTTGCAACCAGGGTAGAGTCCCGGTATATATAGGGAATGCACCGCTAGTCAATGTGGTGACTTTCCATCACAAGGTCTGTCCTGCCCACATTTGACATGATCGTTACTCCATTCTGACCATAGCCCCGATGTTAGGTAGCCATCTTTTGTGGCGTTTTAGCCACACTCCTGTGGCTGAATTTCTACTAGTTGTAATTCAAGCTCTAATGTGTAAAACATGATAATTTTTGCTGACCGGTGTGCAGTTGAAGAGCAGGTTTATTTTGAGAAGGAAAAGGAGCTGTGGGATCAGTACATAATGGCACAAGAAGAACAAGAAGAGGAAAGAAGGACCATTTGAGGAAGATGAGAGCAAAAGAAAGGAGAAGGATGTATGGGATAATTAGCAGGGTACATGTGTATGGAAGAATACTTCAGGGTTATTCACAAATTGTTCTGGTAGGAGGAAAGAACAAAACATAGGGCCCTATTCACCAAGGTAAACTAAGACCAATATCCTAAGTCTAGACCTAAAGTCTAACTTTACTCGAAGTAAAGTTACACTTTTGGTTTAAGTTTAGATTTTGGGTCTAAACTTAGACCCAAAGTCTAACTTTACTACGAGTAAAATAATTGATAATATCACTGCAACATTTGCAATAAAATTATAGATGAGACAATGGTGCATGGGGGGCGTGAGTTCTAGTTTAAGGTCACGAGTTAAAATCTGAACCTAACTGTAACATTCGGTTTTTAGTGAAATTAAAAAAACAAAAAAATAAACATATATATATATATATATATATATATATATAATATTTATATATAATATAGTATATATCTATATTAGTGGACATATATTTATTCTTCTACTTGTATATACCTGTACATATATATATATATATATATATATATATATATATATATATATATATATATATATACACATATATATGTACAAGCGTGTGGAGTTAAGATTATTAAATATACTTAGCTATGTAATTATTTTCACACTATTTTGGTTGTCAATATTTAGAGCAGGGTATTTGGATGCAAAAATATTTCCAAAATCATATTCCAGAACTAGACAGACACATAGGACCTGATATAGATCTTGTTGGATGGAATAGTTTGTCATAAATGTGACGGCTATCCCGTCTGCCATATCACAAACTCAATGGGATAAAACGGGACCGTAATATGGCAGATGGGGTATCCGTCTTGTTTGTGACAGAGTATTCCCTACACTCAGATCTAAACCTAGGCCCTTAATTCGCTAAAATAAATATAGATGAAATTAACATGGGCAAGTGAGTGATACATATGTCGAATATATGCAAAATACACATTCATTATGCACAGATAAAATAGACCTGGGGCCCCATCACGAATTTGGCAGTCCTAAAAGTGGACCACCAAATCCGTGGGCAGGACGCCACCATCATACCAGTGGCGTCCCCCCGAGCATATTACAATGTTCCTGCCGGGTTGACCAGCGGGAACATTGCAATATGCGTTTTCCGCCGGGCTGACGGGTGGTAGCAGTGCTAAGATATTGGCCTTGCCTTGTCTTTAAAGGAGACAAGACCAATATCTTAGCACTCCAGCACCCTCATAATGCGCACTGTCTGCAAGGCAGACAGTATGCATTCTGACGGTGCAAGACAGAGGGGCCTCGAGTTGTAATCAGCCAGGCAGCGCTGAGTTTAGCACCGCCCTGGCTGGTTACATCTCTGACTGCAGTCACCCTGTCGGGAACAGTGTTCCTGGCGGGAACAGCAGTATCCTGGTGGGTCCACCACCAGGGTTTTAATGTGATGGCGAGGCTAGCAGTCCTAGGACTGCCAGCCTCGTATAAGGCCCTTAGAGAAAAAAAAGAAAAGTATGGAGAAACACCAACACCCATGGCAGAATCATGTTCATGGTCAGTAACACTGAATGCAATTTATTTTACCACCAACAACTTAAGATATGACAAGCGTTTAGGAAATCACTTGCTGCATTTGTCTGAGCCTCTAATTTATATAAATTGGCATGACGTATGGCATCTGAAGTCCTTCAGCAGAGTGATAACGAACAAACACTGGGGCTAGATGATGGCTAATTGTGAGTGTTATACTAGTTCAGAGTCCAAGAAGGCATAAGGGCATGCATGGCCCATGTGCTTTTAAGCACGAACTAGGTCGATGCATTCGGGAAAGAAAATAGAATTCTATTCAAAAGAAGATGACAATAATTCTAATGCAGGAAATGATGTAAACCAAGGAAAAGATGCCTAGTGCAAAGAAGAGGAGCCCAGAAGAAATGAGGTGGTACAGAGAAGGGAAACATGTCTTACTAAAGAGTGCAGAAATGTTTTACAAACGTTATTAAAAAATTTGAAAGAAGCAATTATGGTTGTCTGATATTGATGTTGTAGATCTGTTCCAACCAGTGATTAATTTGTGAAATAAGTCCTGGCAGGTGCTGCTGAATGTTGCAGTTGCTGAATACCAAGGCAGTTTAGTCTTGATTCTTCATCCTTTGGCCACCACTCTACACTTCTAGTGTGTTTATCTCACTTTTGTAGGTTATTTTAACTCCGCTTTCTCCCTTTGTCACAGTTCTTCTGTATTTCTCTTCACATTTCTTTCTCACTTTTTTGTCTTTCTCTTTCTTTTCTAGGGTCAAGGTCTGATGATGAAAAATAAGTACCAGTGCCCAAAAACAAGTGTCATCTTCTGGGGCTCAAATTAAGCACTGGTTCCAACCTATTTGATCTGGCATGAGATCTGCCTAAGGCATGAGTGCAATAATCAGTTACCTTTTCACCTAAAGCGTTATGGAAAGGGAAGTCATATTTGTGATAAATATTTAGATTTCTGAAAAAATTGTAAAATCGTGTGCATTCATGGCTGTATGTCAAAACATCCATAGCAAAAATATAATCCGACAAATATATCATGGATTAAATACGGTTCACAAAAATATTGCTCCAAGGGGTTTAGATTTTCTGTTATTCACTTCAATAGGGGGCTATTTTTGTAAACTATATTTAGAACACAGTATTATTTTCAGTCAATATTTAGGCCATGGTATTCTGGTACCATAACTGTACCTCCATGATCTAGGCACTGGATTTGCATCAGTATTAGAACATCACCATCATTTTTCTCATGTCTACTCCTTATAGGAGGCTGACTCAGTTTATGGTGTACACCTATAGTGTGGCACCCTATACTGAGTCCAGACAACCCTTAGTGATAGTGCTTTGGTTTCTAGATAACCAAAGCTCTCTAGATGTAGCTGTGGAGAGCAGCTCAGGCTTATCAAGGAGGAATGTAAAGCACTTACAATACCTCTGTAATCAGTCAGTTATGTTCACACAAGAAAGAACCACAGCTAGTGTTACAAAAAGAAAGTATTCTTTATTATAACACTAATACTATCCAAACATTGGTATATCTCCACTTGGAGATATCTACACACAGAAAATATACTTAGAAACAACAGGGAAAGCATAGAAATACTTAAGACCCTATGGGGGGGGGGAAACCATATAATAAGAAACTGGTAAAAGAATAGAGGTGCCGAGCCAAGCTATGGCCCTCATTACAACCCTGGCGGTTGGTGATAAAGTGGCAGTAATACTGCTAACAGGCTGGTGGTTAAAAAAATGGAATCACAACCATGGCGGAAACCACCAACACAGATAGCCACTTTAACACTCCGACTGCCACAGCGGTTGCAACAAACACCACGGTGGTCACCGCCAACAGACTGGCGGAAGACAATGTACCGCCCACACTATTACAATGCATCAATTCGCCAGCTTTTTCGGGCGGTACCAACGCCATCAAAAGTACGGCGGAAACAGTGCACAGAAGGGAAACCACTCACCTCTCGACACTCAATGAAGAACCAGGACGCCATGGAGCCCGAGTTACAGGTCCTGCCCATGTTGCTGTATCTATTAATACACCACGAAGTGGAAAGAAGGAGGCAGCGGTGAAGAGGACGGTGAGTACTGCACCTAGCACACAGGGGAGGGGAGGAGGGAAAAGAGAGTGAAGCACACACACGCAAAACTGAACACCCCTCACCCACAAAAACACACACACACATATCCAAAAACATCACAGATACACCCCGTCCCCCTGGAAGAACGCAAGGACAAAGCAAAATGAGTTTAACTAGTGTAATATTCGAACAATCAGATAGCCCAAGAGAACAGCAAATAATCAGAATACACAAATATTTACAGCAAGTACACAAGTCCGTACACTGTCCCATGAAATGTCCGTGGACCAGTGGTCCCAAAAAGCATGGGGGAAGCCCACACATGACACCTGCCTCAAAACGGAGAGAACATTGCAGGATCATTAGGTCAGAAAAAAATAACATGCACCTCAGGGGGAGGGGGGGCACCTCAGCCGGATGATGGTACAATGCCACTGCTCCTTGAGGGGGTTCCATGCCCACTGCTTGGTCCTTGGGAGTGCAAAGCCGCAGTCTCTCAAGTCTCTCAAGTGGGTGGTTTGCCCACTGCCTGGTCCTGGGGAGTGCAAAGCCACAGTCTCTCAAGTCTCTCAAGTCAGTGGTTTGCCCACTGCCTGGTCCTGGGGAGTGCAAAGCCACGGTCTCTCAAGTCTCTCAAGTGGGTGGTTTGCCCACTGCCTGGGGAGTGCAAAGCCACAGTCTCTCAAGTGGGTGGTTTGCCCACTGCCTGGTCCTGGGGAGTGCAAAGCCACAGTCTCTCAAGTCTCTCTAGTGGGTAGTTTGCCCACTGCCTGGTCCTGGGGAGTGCTGAGCCACAGTGTCTCAAGTCTCTCAAGTGGGTGGTTTGCCCACTGCCTGGTCCTGGGGAGTGCAAAGCCACAGTCTCTCTAGTGGATGCCTTCTCCACTGGTTCTGGAGGGGGCTTTGTGCCCAGAGTGCTTCATCCTGCCAAGGACTGGGTTAGTGGATGCTTTTCTCCACTGGTTCTGGAGGGGGCTTTGTGCCCAGAGTGCTTTTCTCCACTGGTTCTGGAGGGGGCTTTGTGCCCAGAGTGCTTCATCCTGCCAAGGACTTGGTTAGTGGATGCTTTTCTCCACTGGTTCTGGAGGGGGCTTTGTGCCCAGAGTGCTTCATCCTGCCAAGGACTGGGTTAGTGGATTCTTTTCTCCACTGGTTCTGGAGGGTGCTTTGTGCCCAGAGTGCTTCACCCTGCAAAGGCCTGGGTTAGTGGATGCTTTTCTCCACTGGTTCTGGAGGGGGCTTTGTGCCCACTGATGCTGCACCTGGGGTGTGGCAGTTGACTTCGTCTCACCTGGGTGTTTCAGCCACGCAATGTACCTGGAACAGGTAGCATGATACTCCATGGAGGCAGACCCACACGCCATCCTGCGGCGACTTAGGCTGCCAATTGCTGGTTTGTGTCAGTGCTGGAGGTGGTGTCTCAAGGGGCATGTCCAGGGTCCAGGACGTCACCTGCAGACTCTGACGGCTGCACACTGGGGATGCTGCTGAAATCCGACAGAGTGGCACCGGCTGTGCACGTGGCGGTGCTGATGGTGGTGCAGGCAGTGGTGGCTGCGGCGGAGATGCTGCCAGTGCTGGCAGTGGTGCAAGTGACTGTTGCAGTGGATGGATACACCATACCATCTCCGGCAGCCTCGGATGGCTGATCTTTGGGGAGGATGCTGCCGACTGACGCTGTGGCAGCGGCGGTGCAGGTGGCGGTGCAGGTGGTGGTGCAGGTGGCGGTTGGAGCGGCGGTGGTAACTGTGGCGCATGTGGCTGCCATCCCTGATGATTTGGTGGTCACCAGCCCCTCACCAGGTGACATCATGCCCAGAGGTGATGTGCCCTTTGGTTTGTAGCCCTTCCCCATCTTGACAGTCGCTGCAGGGACCTTGGCACTGTCCACTCGGTGTTTGTGTGAGGCCTTAATGGGTGGGTGGTGTGACTGTCCCCTGCAGGAAGCCGGCCCCTTTTTTGACCTTAGCAGGTGGTTGAATAGGGTGGTCCTTCTTTTCTGTCGGTGGCACACTGGCAGCTCTGACGGGTGCCCCCTTAGACCATACTAGAGTAGCACGGACCACAGTGGATGCAGATGTGGTGGCTGAGGTGCTGGGCTGGGATCTAGACATCTTGGCCCTAGGGGAAGGATGGGGGGAGGTGTAGGGAAGAGGTCAAAGTTAGCTAGGAAAAGTTTTTGCGACACACTGGGACGGGAAGATGGAGGGGGTTTGGAAGTGGCAGAAGAGGTAGTGGTTGTAGGAGGTGTACGTCTGCTGAGTTTGGGTGAAGGTGCATGGGTTGGAGGCTGTTGTGAGGTGGATGGCTGTTGAGTGGGTGTGTGCCTGCGTTTGTGTACTTTGGGAGGAGAGCTTACAGACACACTGGGAGAGGACAAAGGGGACGTGTGAATGGTAGTGGGGTGGTGATTGCACGTGAGCGGTGTGTAGCGATGGGCGTGCTGGTGATGGAGGTAGTGGCTGAGGATGTAATGCATGCAGGTGTGAGTGGAGACAAGACTGGGAGGGAGGTGGATGGAGGACGTGGAGGAGGGGGACACAGTGGAGGCAGTGGATGTTGGTGTGTCTGCATGGGTATGGTGCTTGTGTGAGTGCCTATGGGATGTGCGGTGCTTATGTTTTCCTGAGCCACTTTTGTGTGTTGATGTGGGTGCATGCTGGTCTGATGGTGTGGTTGGGATAGGCTGAGGTAGAGGGGATTGGGTCTGGGTAGTGGAAGTTGGAGGGGGGAGGCTGGACACAGGGTCAATAGCTGCCATCAGTGCTAAGGCCCGAGCCTGAAATGCTCTCTGTTGGGCCGCCACGCCAGAATGAATGCCCTCCAGGTATGTATTTGTTTGCTGTAAATGCCACTCGACACCCTGGATGGCATTCAGAATGGTTGACTGCCCAACAGTGAGTGATCTCAGGAGGTCAATAGCCTCCTCGCTGAGGGCAGCAGGGCTGACTGGGGCAGGGCGTGAGGTGCCTGGGGCAAAGGAGATGCCCACCCTCCTGGGTGAGTGGGCACGGGAAACAAGCTGAGGGGCTGCTGGGAGGGTGGTGCTGGTAGGGGGTGGCAGCTGTACCTGTTGTTACGGTGGGCACAGAGGTGCCCGCCACCTCAAGGGAGCTCCCATCAGAGGAGGAGTCGGTGTCGCTGGTGTCCCCTCCTGTCCCTGTCGTGGAGCTCCCCTCGCCCTCCATTCCACTGGTGCCTTCAGACTCCGTAGATTCACACTCCAGGGCCATGTGGGATGCAGCTCCCTCTGTCGCCAGTGCCTCTGCTCCTCCGCCAGATGATGCTAATGCACACAAGAATAGGGTGACAAAACAAGAAGGTGGGGGAGACAGAGGAGACACATGGTCAATGCCAGCAACACCACTACAGTTGGCGGACACAACACACAGGGAGCAGCCTTATGCACTAGGACATGCACTAGCAGTTATTAGGAAAATCACCTGCCCATGGGGGACTATGCCTAACACCATTTGCTGCACACCTGGAACCCACAGGAGCCTGACTAGTTGTAGATGCCCACTAACACTCTTGGGGTTGGAGTGCCTCAGAGCCTGCCTAACAAGGGAGCTACCCTACCAAGTTCACCCTG
Organism: Pleurodeles waltl; assembly: GCF_031143425.1. Lineage (NCBI taxonomy): Eukaryota > Metazoa > Chordata > Amphibia > Caudata > Salamandridae > Pleurodeles > Pleurodeles waltl. The sequence continues at coordinate 433,041,993 of NC_090440.1, read as the reverse complement.
GCCTAAGAGAACCCACAGCCCACATCCCCCACCCAGACACGTTGTAAAGCGTGCAGAGTCAGCTGAATGACACTGTACTCACCCCTTGTGGCTGCTGTGATGCCCTCAAGCGCTCATCCAACTCCGGATATGCCACCACCAGGATCTGGAACATCAGGGATGTCATGGTGCAAAGGGCACCCCTTCCACATTGGGAGGCCAGCCCCAGCTGGGCCTCCACCGTCTTCTTGCTCCAGCGGCGCAGGTCCTCCCATCTCTTGCGGCAGTGGGTGCTCCGTCTATGATAGACCTCCAGGGTCCTCACTTCCTTGGCAATGGCATGCCAAATACCCTTCTTCTGGTGGGCGCAGACCTAGAGGAAAGGTACAGGATGAAAGGAAATATTTCTCCCGTCCAGGCCGTCATACTCATTGCCATGCCCTGACACACATATACTCACCATCCTCACCTGCAGGCCTCAGCCCCCCCAGATGTATCTTCCAACAAAACCACTTCAAACAGGCATTGCCCATGCATCATGCTCACAGTGTACTCACCTGTTTGTCTGGAGGACCGTAGAGTAGCGTGTACTGGGGGAGGACCCCATCCACCAGTTTGTCCAACTCCTTTGTGGTGAAGGCAGAGGACCTTTCCCCAGACACATGAGCCATTGTTGCTTCCAGACTGAGGTCACAGCAGCACTTGCAGTGTAGGTCCTCTCCTGTTGAAGGTCAGGTATCAAGTGAGTGAAGAAAGAAAATGGTGGTCACCTCTGTGGCGGTGCGTACCGTCACTGCCGGCATTTACCGTAATTGTCTCCTGGAACCCGTAGGGCCCAATGATAACCAATGCTAAATTGCGCGACGGTCTTCGACCGCATACCGCGACACTGCACAATGCCAGTGCAGTTACCTCATTTTCCCTTGTCCCTCCTTACAGGTCAGGCAGCCGCCATTTCAGGGGGGCACATGGCATGGCACCTAACTGCATCACAGCACTATTTGGCAGATATACGGACAAACAACGCCACACACGGATTTACTCACATTACTGAAAACACACTTGTGCAAACTATGTGGTACATGACCCTCTGCTCACCATTCTCCTTCATAGAGCACATCCGCTGGGGCAGATGATAAGATGGGCTCATCCTCCGGTGTACAGACCCATGGTGGACCTGTCGACAATGGAAGACAGACACATCATTATCACCTACAGACTTGATTGTTCCACAATCCGTGAACTGTGTGCACAATTGGAGCCAGACCTGATGTCAGCTATCTGCCATCCCACAGGAATACCCCCTCTAGTGCAGGTCCTGTCAGTGCTCCATTTCCTGGCAAGTGGATCCTTTCAAACTACAGTTGCGATGGCATCAGCGATGTCTCAGCCAATGTTTTCTAACATGTTGACCAGAGTGTTGTCAGCCCTGCTGAAACACATGCGCAGCTACATCGTTTTCCCCTAGGTGGAAGATTTGCCCACAGTGAAGGCTGACTTTTATGCCCTGGGACATATCCCCAAAATCATTGGTGCCATTGATGGTACACATGTGGCATTTGTCCCCCCGCAGAAATGAACAAGTGTAAGGGAATAGAAAAAGCTACCATTCTATGAATGTGCAGATGGTGTGTTTGGCAGACCAGTACATCTCTCATGTGAATGCCAAGTATCCCTGGCTCTGTGTATGAAACTTACATTTTGAGGAATAGCAGTATCCCTTATGTGATGGGCCAACTCCAGAGGCACAGGGTGTGACTAATAGGTGAGCCCATGGTCCCCACACAGTATGAATAGGTGTCTGGGTATGGGGTAGTCCCTAAGGGTTAGTGTGTGTCTAACAGATACCCCTCAACATTTAAAGGTGACTCTGGTTACCCCAGTCTCTCATGGCTACTGACTCCAGTGAGGAATGCCAGGACAAGGGCAGAGGAACGCTACAATGAGGCACATGGGCGGACTAGGCGTATTATTGAGAGGACGTTCGGCCTCCTGAAGGCCAGATTCCGGTGCCTCCATCTAACAGGCCGCACCCTATACTACTCACTGAAGGAGGTGTGCCAGATAATCGTGGCATGCTGCATGTTGCACAACCTGCCATTGCGATGCCAGGTGCCTTTTCTGCAGGAGGATGGGCCTGATGATGGTCTTGTGGCAGCTGTGGAGCCTGTGGAAAGTGAGGAAGAGGAGGCAGAGGAAGCAGATATTGACAACCGAACTAACATCATCATGCAGTACTTCCAGTGACACACAGGTAAGAGACTGGCCCTGCTCCTCTCATATCTGACTACAATAGGACATTGTATATGTCAGCCTCTTAACCTCTGTCTATGGACACTGACAGTTCACTTTGGCTTTCCATTTCACAGATCTGGATACCTCATTCTGCCTTCTGCTATATTTACTGCTGCCCAACAACTGTCATACAATGGTATGAGCAAATGAACATTTACATTGATGTTAGTGTATGATGTTGTAGTTATACATTTGTGAAAGAACAGACTGACTCCAGATTGGTTTGTGATTCAAAGGTGTTTATTTATGGGCTAATGTTTTTTGGGGTGATGTGGAAGGGGCTGGGGTGATGGTGGAGGAAGGTCTATAGTAGAGTCCAGTATCGTGGTTGCACAGGTGCACTGTCCAAGGGGGCATAGGAAGGAGATCAATGTCAGTTCCAGGATGGACAGGGTGACAGAGTGGGACAGGAGGGTGACATTCAGGAGAGTCTTATTTCCTGGTGGGGGTCTTGGCAATGTTCTCTGTCTTCTGCCTGGATCGCAGGGACCATTTGCAGGGTGGTTCCCCTTCTGCAGGGGGGGGGTGCTGGTGGCCTGTTGGTCCTGTGGCGGGGTCTCCTGTCCACTAGCGCTGGCAGACGTGGAAGGCTGTTCATCAGTTGGGCTGGTGTCAGGGGTCCGGTGGTATGCCACTGTCTCCCTTATGGTGTTGGCCATGTATGCCAGCACCCGTGCAATGGTTACCGGGTTGGTGTTAATCGACTTCAAGTCCTGCCTGATCCCCAGGTATTGTCCCTCCTGGAGCCGCTGGGTCTCCTGAAACTTGGCAAGTACCATGCCCATGGTCTCCTGGGAATCGTGGTATGCTCCCATGATGTTTGAGAGTGCCTTGTGGACAGTGGGTTCCCTTGACCTGTCCTCACCCTGTCGCACAGTCGTCCTCCCGGCTTCCCTGTTGTCCTGTGCTTCCGTCTCCTGAACCGTGTGTCCAATGCCCAATGGCACTGACCCCAGGTCCCTGATTTGCTTGGGTTAGTGGATTTGCCTGGGGTCCCTGTAGTGGTGTACACCCTGTTGATTGACGTGTCCTGGGGACAGTGGCATGGGCCCGCTGGGTGGGTGCTGTGGTGGTGGTGTTTCCTGAGGGGGGAGTTTCTGTGGTGGGTTGGGACTGTGGCAGGGGAACTGACTGTCCAGAGGTCCCTAATGGGCCGGGCTGGTCATCTTGATCCAGGTGTACAGAGCAGCTGTCATCACTGTGGGCCTCTTCTGTGGGGGGACTGGATATGGCTGGCACCTCCTGTACGGTGACGTTGGGTAGGGGTCCTGCTGGGGTGTAAATGTATTGTTATTTTATCTGTGTGTGCCATCTTGTGCAATGGATGTGTTTCCCTCTATTACTGTGCTTGCACTATCCCCTTGGCCCTTGTGTGAGTGGTGATTGTGTGCCCTGGGTGAGTCTCTCTCTTGGACATACTTTGGTGATGGGTGTCCATGCAGGTCTGTGATCGGTGTTCATGCATTGGTGGTGCATGCAGGGCTTGGTATTGGGATGGGTGGGTTGTGATAGTGGGGTATATGTGAGGTGGTGGAATGATGGGTTTGAGGGTAGGGGTAGGAGTTTGTGATGGCATGCAGGTAGGGTGGGGATATATTAGTAAAGATTTGACTTACCAGAGTCCAGTCCTCCTGCTACTCCTGCGAGGCCCTCAGCATGCATAATTGCCAAGACTTGCTCCTCCCATGTTGAGAGTTGTGGGGGAGGAGGTGGGGGTCCACTGCCAGTCCTCTGTACGGCTACCTGGTGTCTGGATACCACGGAACATACCTTCCCCCGTAGGTCGTTCCACCTCTTCCTGATGTCATCCCATGTTCTTGGATGCTGTCCCACTGCATTGACCCTGTCGACAATTCTCCACCATAGCTCCATCTTCCTTGCAATGGACGTCTGTTGCACCTGTGATCTGAATAGCTGAGGCTCTACCTGGATGATTTCCTCCACCATGACCCTGAGCTCCTCCTCAGAAAACCTGGGGTGTCTTTGAGGTGCCATGATGTGGTGTGAGTGATGTGTGAGGTGATGTTAGATGTGATGTGTGGGGTGATGTTTTGGGGTGTGTGGTGTTTTGTGCATGGATGGTGTTTGAGTGATGGTGTTGTGTGCCTTTGGATGCTGGTGTGGTCTTTGCTTTTCTCTCTCTCTGCTTCTTCAAAATTGTTTGGTGTAAGGGGTTGTGGGTAATGTGGGTGTGTGTTTTATAGTGTTGAGAGTGTGTGGGTGTGGTGTGTGAATGTGTGTCAGGTGTGTGTATTTAGAATTGTCCAATGTGGATGTGTTTTGTAAGTGTGTGTGTATTTTGAGAGTGGCGAGATTGAAAACAGCCAATGGTTTACCGAGGTTGAATGATTGCCGCGTTGATTCATGGGTCACGATAATGTGGGCGTATTGTTGCTGGCGTGATGGTGTGGGATTTGGTTCCTCCAATTTATCACTGACCTTTGTTGTGGCAGACTTGTGTGGGTGTCTGTATTGTGGAGGATTTCTCAGTGTGGGTCATAATAGCCGTAGCGGATTTCCGCTGTGGACACGGTATGTTGGCGGCCGTCGGCACGGCGGTCAACGGCATTTAGCGCCAATGTTGTAATGAGGGCCTAACTGTGTTAGGATCCCAGGGGCTGGAGGAGTACGAATCCACCCAAGGTAAGTAATAAAAATCCCCTACGTGCCCGTGTGCAGAGGTGTTATCTAGTCGGGTGTGTCAGAGGCTAACATAGGACTGTCACGATTCAGGACCCTTCCCAGAGGACTCTGAGGAAACCAGTTGGCACAATGAAGGTTCGATAGGGTCCCCACCTGTGGATACCCAGAACAGTGGAGTACCTACGCAAGGGAGCCAAGGTGCATAGTGGTGAAGTGACATCAGAAACCTTAGTTGGAGTCAATGGGAGCCTTGTTTGTCCAGCTGCTGTCACGACCCATGGACCAGGTTGATGAAACCCAAGGGCAGATTTCAGACAAGAAGAACCCGGAAAAGAAGAGGGAGAGTGTCCAGACCACTCACATTTGTCAAAGTGGTGCAGATAGGCAATGCCCACACTTCTTGGGGAGGAGTTCCAGCAGGTCGTAAAAGGAAGAAGTCCAGATGTGGAGTCCAGGTGATCCTTGAAGTCACCCACAAACTGTGCCATGTCGGTTGCCGGATTGCAGAGTGGTCAGTTGTCAGCAGAATCACCAACAAGCCTTGGCAGATGCAGGCAAAGCTATAGGAAAGTTTTAGGATTTTGGAGACCAGCAAGGTTCTAGCGACTCAATGCTTGGAGGGGAATCAGGGTTGGTCCTCAGCAAGCAGAAAGGCCCCAAGAGGACCTAATGGCAGCAGGCACAGGGAGTCACAGGGAGGCCCCAGCAGTACGAAAAGGAAGGAGTCCCACTCCACAGTAGTTGCAGGATAGATGCTATTCTTGGATTTGCAGAGTTCTGGAGGCTGGGGCTTCTTGGAGTTCTAAGGTCTTCTAGAGAAAGAGCCAACAAGCCTTGGTAACAGAAACAGATGTGGTGCACAGGGATTCCATTCCAGTGGCAACAGCAAGGAACCACCATCTCCCAAGTTGGACAGAAGAAAAGTTGGACCTGGAAAAGGACATATAACCATCACCTGTGTAGGAAAGCCTTTCAATATCCATGGGACAGCAGGATCTACCAGCTGATCATTGTAATTGCGGTGCCTCCAGATGCAGGGAAGTGAATCCTTCACTCCAAGGTAGAATCCTTCTTGCTTCCTAGTGCAAATACAGTCCTTGTGACCTGGGAGGATGCACAGCCAGGGATGTTGCATAAATCTTGCAGGAGCTGGGTAAACAATATTGCAGTGGGAGCCCTCCCAACTGGATACAGTATTGTTTCAATTTCTAAGGCACATCACCAGCGGTTCTGGAGGCCAGGTTGCAGAAAAGTCTTGTATGGAGTTCTTTCTGGAGCCTTGCACGACAAACCTGGTGACCCACCCTCAGCGGAGCCCTTAAGTAACCCAAAAAGGAGGTTGGAAACTATCAGCAGTGACCCACCTATCAGGGGAGGTCAGGGATGTCACCCACCTGGCCTAACCAGTCAGATGCCCCCAGGAGCCTCTGCACATCCTATTTCCAAGATAGCTGACTTAAGTGGCCACCTAGCAGAGCTCTGTCAACCTCCCTAGGGGAGGAGCTGGGTTGGGGGGTGGTTACTCTCCTGTCCTTTATGTGGTTCCAAGCCAGAGCAGGAACCTGAGTTTTCTGCACTTGTGCAAACTGGTTTAAGCATGGAGGGTACCAAATCTACTCTTCAAAGCAGTCTGAGGGGCCATTCCACCCAAGCCCAGAGACACCCATTTCAAAGGGAGAGGTGGTCACACCTCTTACCTACAGTAAATCCTTTGTTCTGCCTTCCCCTACTCGAGTTAAGCTCATCAGCAGGAGGGCAGAGCAGTGTCTAGGGTCAACAGCAGCACAGGCTGGCATGCTGAACCTGTAAGGCTGTACAGGCAGACCTGGGTGATCCTCTCAGGAACCTCCAGAGTACGTGGTATCATGCAACTAACACTGGAATCTGTGTAGTTGCATGATTCCAACAAGTATGATACCAAACATGCCTGGGTTCAGTGAAGCCATTATATAGTTGGACTACTCATGTTGACCAGTGTCCTCTACATACCTTAAAATTGCTTCCCTGCACTTCCAAAGCCCAGGCAATGGAGTTTGGGGCTTGTAGGGGCACCTCTGCTCATGCAGGGGTGCACACAAACTCAGGACCATGCACTCTGCCCTTGGGCTGAAGGGCCTACCATAGGGGTGACTTACAGTGTCCAGGTGCAGTAAATGTGATATAAGGCGTGCCTTATATCTAAAGTGAAAGGTGCATGTACCATTTTATACAGGCTGCTTTGGCAGGCCTGCAGACACAGTTTGCATGGGCTTCCATGGGTGTCATAATATATGCTGCAGGCCATGGGAGCACCCTGTTGTACCAAAGCTCTGGATATCTAAGTACCTTATACTAGGGACTTACGTGAGTATACCAGTATGCCAGTTGTGGGGTGTGAAAGTTACCTGACAACCAAATTTAGAGGAGGGAGCACTGACACTGGGGTCCTGATTAGCAGGATCCCACTGTACTACAGTCTAAACACACAGACACCAGGCAAAAGTGGGAGTAACTATGCTAGAAAGGTACTACTTTCCTACAATCACTACTTATCATTCTTATTTCTTGTCTATGATATTCTTATTTACTGTTCCTACTTCTCATGGCTACTGTGGATCCATCATCCCTCCTTCTCATTGATCATCCCTGCTTCTCATTCTGATTTCCCTTCCATCATCTCTAATTCTCATCTATCACCTCCTTCTCATTCATTATCCCTACTTTTCATCTACCATGTGTAAATTTCATCCAATACACTACATTTCATCTGTACTTCTCATCCAACTTTGCTATGCCTCATACTTGCTTCTCAATCAATCAATCAAAGGATTTATAGAGCGCGCTACTCACCCGTTAGGGTCTCAAGGCGCTGGGGGGGGGAAGCTACTGGTCGTAAAGCCATGTCTTGAGGCGTTTCCTGAATGTTAAGAGGTCTTGGGTCTGGTGAAGGTGGAGCGGTAGGGAGTTCCAGGTCTTTGCGGCTAGGTAAGAGAAGGATCTTCCTCCGGCGGTGGTGCGATGGATGCGGGGGACGGAGGCAAGGGCGAGGCTGGTGGAGCGAAGGTTGCGGGTGGGGGTGTGGAAGGAGAGTCTGTCGTTGAGGTAGGCTGGGCCTGTGTTGTGGAGGGCTTTGTATGCGTGGATGAGGAGTTTGAAGGTGATCCTCTTTGATACTGGTAGCCAGTGTAGGTCTCTGAGGTGGGGGGAGATGTGGTTGCGGCGTGGGACATCTAGAATGAGGCGGGCGGATGCGTTCTGGATTCTTTGCAGCTTTGTTTGGAGTTTGGTTGTTATTCCTGCATATAGGGCGTTTCCGTAGTCCAATCGGCTGCTGACCAGGGCGTGGGTGACAGTTTTCCTGGTTTCGATGGGAATCCAATTGAAGATTTTGCGGAGCATGCGGAGAGTGTTGTAGCAGGAAGAGGAGATAGCATTGACCTGCTGAGTCATGCTGAGTGTGGAGTCCAAGAGGAATCCCAGGTTGCGTGCGTGGGTGGTAGGTGAGGGTGCGGATCCTAGGGAGGTGGGCCACCAGGAGTCATTCCAAGCTGAGGGGTTGGTGCCAAAGATGAGTATTTCTGTCTTGTCTGTGTTTAACTTGAGGTGGCTTGATTCCATCCAGCTGGTGATGGCGTGAAGTCCGTTGTGGAGGTTGTTCTTTGAAGTTGTAGGGTCTTTTGTGAGGGAGAGGATGAGCTGAGTGTCGTCTGCGTAGGAAACTATGTTGATGGTGGGTTTGTGCGATGTTGGCGAGGGGGGCCATGTAAACGTTGAAGAGTATGGGGCTGAGCGAGGATCCTTGGGGGACGCCACAGATGATTCTGGAGGCTTCTGACAGGAACGGTGGGAGGCGGACTCTCTGGGTTCTGCCTGTGAGAAATGGCGAGATCCAGTCGAGTGCCTTGTTGCGGATTCCAGCGTTGTGGAGGCGTGTGCGGAGAGTGTGATGACATACCATGTCGAAAGCTGCGGGGAGGTCCAGGAGGATGAGTGCTGCTGTTTCTCCTTCGTCAAGCATGGTCCTGATGTTGTCTGTGGCAGCAATGAGTGCGGTCTCGGTACTGTGTTTTTTGCGGAATCCGGATTGGGAGGTGTCCAGTATCTTGCTGTCTTCCAGGAACCGGGATAGTTGGCTGTTCACGATTTTTTCAATGACCTTGGCTGGGAAGAGGAGGAGGGAGATTGGCTGGTAGTTCTTGGGGTCGTCTGGGTCTGCCTTTGGTTTCTTCAGCAGGGCATTGATTTCTGCTTGCTTCCATCTCTCTGGGAAGGTGGCTGACTCGAAGGAACTGTTGATGGTGCTGCAGAGGTGGTTAGCGATGATCATGTTTGCTTTATTGAAGATATGGTGTGCGCAGGGGTCCGATGGTGATCCGGAGTGGATGGAGGCCATGGTGTTGGCGGTGTCTTCTATGTTGACGGGGGTCCAGGGGTGGAGGAAGTGGGTGTTGCTTGGAGTGTTGGGTTCGTGGGTGTTTGTAGTCAGCTGGTGGGTCTGGGGGTTGAAGCTGTTGTGGATTTCTTCTATCTTTCGATGGAAGTGGGTTGCGAGTGAGTTGCAGAACTCCTGTGATGGTGGGGGTTCGTTGGAGCAGGTCCTGGGAATGGAGAACTCTTTGATGATGCCGAAGAGCTCTTTACTGTTGTGAGCGTTAGTGTCAATGCAGTTTTTGAAGTGGGTCCTTTTAGTGGTGCGGATCAGTTGGTGATGTTTGCGTATGGTATCCTTGAAAGCGATGTGGTTGAAGTTGGTAGGGTCAAGGTGCCAGGTTTTTTCCATTCTGCGACATAGCCGTTTGGATTCCTGTAGGTCTGGGGTGAACCAGCTGGCCTTGATTCTGTGTTTGTTTGTTTTTTGAGCGGTGGAAGGGTGTTGGCCCAGTCTTCTATCCAGCGATGCATGTTGGTGGTGGCTGTGTTGAGGTCCGGGGTCCCAGGTGGTGGTGAGTGACTGGTTTCTAATAGAAGTGGATGCAGCTGTGGTCTGTCCAGCTGAGTTCGGTGATGTGGCTGAAGGAGATGTGGTTGCTGGCTGAGAAGATGGGATCAAGTGTGTGGCCTGCGGAGTGGGTGGGTGAAGTGACGAGTTGCTTGAGGCCGAGGTTGTCGAGGTTGTCGATTAGGTTGGTGGTGTTGATATTGTTGTTATTTTCTAGGTCGAAGTTCAGGTCGCCGAGGAGGATGTAGTCCGTTGAGGCGAGGGCTTGGGAGCTGATGGTGTTGGCGATGTCATCGCAGAACTGCGGTCTAGGTCCAGGGGGTCTGCAGACCAGTGTTCCCCTGAGTGTGTTGTTGGCGCTGATGTGGATTTTGAAGTGGAGGTGCTCGGCGGAGTTGATGGTGTCGTGGGAGTTGGTGGAGACTCTTATGGTGTTTTTGTGGACTATGGCGATTCCTCCTCCTGGTCTGTTGCTGCGTCTCTTCTGGTGATCTTGTAGTTTTCTGGTGTGGCTATTGCTATGTCTGGTTCCAAGTCTGAGTTCATCCAGGTTTCAGTGAGGAATGCGACGTCAGGCGAGTATGTGGTCAGTAGGTCCCAGAGCTCAATTGCAGGTTTGTAGACAGAGCGGATGTTAAGCAGGATGCATCTTAGGCGGCTGTCTGTTGTTTTGATTTGGAGTTTGGAGGTTAGGTTGCAGGTGAAGTTGCAGGCTTTGCAGAAGAAGGGTCCTTTGGTGCGCATCGGTGTGGACTGGAAGCAGATAGAGGAGCGTCTAGGATTGAGGGCGTGGAGTTCGTCAGCAGTGTGATGGTGATTGGTGGCCCGGGTGCGTGTTGGCCAGGGGGTCTGGTGCTGGGCGCGGTCTTGGCACAGACCGGCTTGCCTTTGGCTTGCCTTTGCGCGCCAGCGGCGTGCCCGCTGCACGCATCCGTGCTGCGGCCAGCATAAGAGGGGAGGTGGTAGGGAGTGGCAGCTGGTAGGAGGGGGGCTTGACCAATGGAAGGGCAGGGCGGGCGGGAGGGCAGCAGGGCTCCGAGGTGGGAAACCACAGGGGAAGGAAAGAAACGGAACGGAGACTCAAGGTGGAGGGAGGGAGGCGGGGCCGCGGGGACGCAGCGGCGACGAGGATCCAAAATACATGGGAGAAAATAGAAAATGGAATCCAAATCAAGAAGGCAGCTGGCCGTAGCAGAGATGAGGAGGAAGCGACCTACCTGCTAGATGCAGGGTCAAAGGTCGCTACCTTCACCGCGCTGCGGCCGGCATAAGAGGGGAGGTGGGAGGGAATGGCAGCTGGGAGGAGGAGGGCTTGACCAATGGAAGGGCAAGGGGGGTGGGGCAACAGGGCTCCAAGGCGAGAAACCACAGGGGAAGGAAAGAAACAGAACGGAGACTCGAGGTGGAGGGAGGGGGGCAGGGCCACAGGGACGCAGTGGTGACGAGGATCCAAAATACATGGGAGAAAATAGAAAAATGAATCCAAATCAAGAAGGCAGCTGGCAGTAGCGGAGGTGAGGAGGAAGTGACCTACCTGCTAGATGCAGGGTCTAAGGTCGCTCACCCATCATACCTACGTCTCATCACTAATCCTCATCCATAATCCCGACTTTTCATACCTACTTACCATTACCCCTTCTTCTCATCCATCATCTCCACTTCTCATCCCTATTTCTCATCCATGTTTCCTACTTCTCATGCCTACTTCGGATCTATCATCCATACTTCTGATCTATCATCTCTACTTCTCTGCAGATTTTTCCTCTAACATCCCTACTTCTCATCCGTCACCCCTAATTCGCATCCACATCACTACATATCACCCTTTACCTAACTTCTCATCCATACTTCACATCCCTTACAGCTATTTCTCATCCCTACTTCTTAACCAATCCCTACTTCTCATCCCTATTTCTCATCCATCATCCCTGCTTCTCATCTATCATGCCTACCTCACATTCCTAATTCTCATTGTTCATCCCTACTGCTTATCTATCATCACAATGTTTCATCCCCATTTCACATCCATCATTTGTACTGTTCACCTATTATCCCTACTTCTTCCTATTTTTCATCCTTATGCCTATTTCTCATCCACCATCCATGTTTCACCCCTACTTCTCATCCATCATCCCTACTTGTCATCTCTACTTTTCATTCCTTTTCCTTCAGGCATACCTACAGATCTTCAGTCTCAGATCCCATCTACTTTCCCCAAGAATGATATGGAATTCCTGACATGAGTTCCCAACTTCCCACACCATGAGTCAGCCCAACTGTCAAAGCCAATCAAGGATAAGTGGGGGAAGAGGGGAAGAAAGGGAAAATAAAAACACAGGTCCCTCAAAGGTGGTGCAGATGAGTGTGCATGCCCAACTGAGTCCTGTACACCTTTTTCATTGAGATAGAAAAGGCAAAAAAGTCAGTAAATGTCCACTAAAGAAATGTAGTATAACCTGTAATATGGACACAACATTTATGCCCATTTATAATACCTGAGAAAACCCCCTCTTCTGTTGTGTGATAGATGAATGGTTCCATATGAGAATATGCGAAATCTAGAAAACATATACCAGAGCATAAGTACTTTATGATAACAAACTAAGGAAACCAACCTCCCCTTCAAAACTCAGGAGAGTATTCTACATAACTTACAAAATCTCAGTAATTGGCAATAATAATTGTTGAAACAAAGACAAAATAATTCATTAGAAAGGCTTTCTTGAAGTCCATAGTACTATATCCTATAAGTCCGGAACCAGCTCTAATGTATCCTGTTAGAATCCACAGGGAAGGTTACTTGAAAGCCAAGACAACAAAAGTCCCCGATGCAGACTGTCAATATCAGATAAGGGGAAACCGCCTCAACAATGAGGCTCGAACCACGCTGTTCATTTACAATGTGGATCGAACCACGAATGCGTTTTTGGGAGTCATTCCATAACCACGCAAGTCATTACAACAACTTGCCTTAGGGAAAGCATTGTTGGACTGATGTTGGACTTTAAGTCCAACACTTTCCCTACTGTGGCACAGACAGGAGTTGGAATAGTAAATTATACTATTCCAAAGTCCAACGCTTTCCCCAGGCAAGTCATTGTAATGACTTGTGTGGTAAAGGAATGCGTAGTATAACTGCATTTGTGGTTTGGAACATGTTGTTAAAGTAGGTGTGGTAAATACCTGCGTTATTCCAACGTACAACCTCAGATAAGTACAGAGCAGAATTCATGCATGCACATAGAGCATTACCACCTTTTAATGGAATTGCAGGATGCGTAAATCTTCCTTTTGTTTTCTTCACAGGTACACTTTGGGAGAAAAAGCAGAAGTGGCGGTAACCGAAAATCCCAGGATCCCGAGACAGAAGAAAAACCGACAGAGAACTACCAACAACGCCGACACGGCGTGCTGTGCCCTGGAAATGGAAGGAAAGTGCCCTACAGCAGAAGCATAGGCAGAACGTTAAGCAGTTTCCTGCTGGGTGAGAGCGGCAATAATGCTGCTGCTCCCTGCCTCTCCCACTAAACTGATCGTGACAAGCACAACATTCAGTATTCTGAAACACCACTCAGGCTGATTTGTTGGTAACAGCCACTTAGAGTTAGGAATGTAGGCTGCATTCTACTTGCCAATCTACTGAAAGACAGCCCCCCAATGTGTATATGTTAGTTCTCCATAGAGAAGAGAAAATTAAACTAAGTGTTTGTGTGTCCTGGAAACCCAATGGTGTACAACATTAAATGTTATTTAATTGTTTTTTCTTTTTCTGTTTTTACAGGCAAACGTTTTGATGGTTTGGTGAACACAAGGGGCCTAAAGGGCATGAGCCATAAATCAACAATTGGAGAAATAGCTATGAGCCTCATTATGGTGATAAAGTGGCGGTAATACTGCCAACAGGCTGGCGGTAAGTACTGCCAAATTATGACCATGGCGAGGATATCTCCTATATACAGCCAAAGTACCACACCTACCGCCAGGGCGGAAACAACACTCACCCCAGCGGTAGCCGGCAACAGCCAGACGGAAAACAAAGTACCGCCCACCATATTAAGACACACAAATTCGCTACCTTTTCCGGGGCATTACCAACACCATCAATGGTGTTGTTGAAACTGAGCTCAGAAGAGAAAGGACTCCCCATCAGAGACACAGGGAAGAACAACGCCGTCATGGAACCCGAACTGCGTCTTCACGATGATCTTCCTCATTATGTTCCACTTGGAACACCAATGCTGATGAAGACGATGACGGTGAGTACAACCGCCTAGCACCCCTAGTGAAGGAGGGAGGAAAACAACAGTGACACACACACAACACACACCCGACACACACACACCATACACACAACCAACTGCAGACGAAAACCAATGGCACACAACACACAGCAGAGTAACACAAGGACCAGAGTACGGATGTACAGAAAATGTATTAGCATAGCAAAACCCACCACACAAACCAAATATATACACATTTTCACATAGGGCCAATGCCCAGTCCAAAGTCATAAGGGCACACAAGGCCACAGAGAACAGTCCAAGGCCCAACTTGTGTCCTGACATCATCCAGAGAGAACACTGATGGGGCATAATTTTGCAAGTGGGCAGGCACCTCAGAGGTATGGGGGAACGTCAGTCAAATACGGGAACTTCCCCACTGGTTCTAGAGGGGGCTCCGTGCCCATGTCCCATTGCTAGGAAGTGCAAGGTCACAGGCTCTGAGCTGGGGAACATGCCCACTGGTTCTGGAGGAGGCTCCATGCCAATTTGTCTTTGCTGGGGAGGGCAAGGTCACAGTCTCTGAGCTGGGGAACATGCCCACTGGTTCTGGAGGGGGCCCATTGTGCAGCAGTCCCTGGAGGGTGGCCTACATGTCCTCCACTGGTGGTGATAGCTGCACTGCCTCAGCTGGTGGTGAAGGCTGCTCTGTGGTAACAGGTGATGGTGCCTCCTGGCCTGCCTCTGCTGGCGATGATAGCTGCACTGCCTCAGCTGCTAGTGAGGGCTGCTCTGTGGCCACAGGTGATGGTGCCTCCTGGCCTGCTTCTGCTGGCAATGAGGACTCATTGACCACAGGTGGTGGTGGTGGTTTCGCCCTCCCAGCCTCTGATGGAGTTGAGGGCTTCATTCGCTCCATGACAGGAGGTGCGGGCACCTTCCCCTCCTGGCTGTAGCTTTTGTGGGCTCCTTCCCCTTTCTAGCTGTAGGTGTTGTGGGCTTCTTCCCCTTTCTGGCTGTTGGAGTGGAATCCCTCACAGTCCTGCCTCCACGACTAGGAGGTGCCTTCACTGTCCCCGTGAACTGTTTGGATGAGGTGCTGGGCTGGCTGGTTGGCTGGTTGGTTGTGGCACCCTGGTTCTATGGGCAGGACTGGGGGTAGGACTGGGGGATAGGGGGAAGGAAGAGGTCAGGTTGGGCAGGGAAAAGCTTCTTAGGGAAGATGGGGTGGGAGGAGGGATGGGAGTGGAGGTTGAGGGAGTGGTTGTTGGAGGTGTATGTCTGCTGGACTTGGGTGCAGGTGCATGGGCAGTGTGCGAGGTGGATGGCTGTTGGATGTCTGAGTGCTTGCGTTTGTGTCCTTTAGGAGGGGGGACAGACACGGTGGGAGAGGACACAGGGGACGTGTGCATGGATGTTGTGGAGGAGTCTGCTAGTGAGGTGTGTGTGCTGCTTGGTGTGGTGATGCTGGTGGTGGATGTTGATGTAGTGCATGCAGGTGTGAGTGTGGACGTGATTGGGAAGGAGGCGGTGGAGGAGGAGGAGGGGAAGACAGTGGAGGCAGTGGATGTTGTCGTGTCTGCAACTGTATGGTGTTTGCATGAGTGCTTGTAGGATGAAGTGTGGTGTTTGTGTTTGCCTGTGCCACTCTTGTGTGTTGTCTTGTGTGCATGCTCGTCTGTATGTTTGCCTGGGATGGCTTGGAGTTGAGGAGAAAAGGACTGGTAAGTGGTAGTTGAAGGGGGACTGGTAGAAACAGGGGCAATTGCTGTCATCAGAGAGGAGGCCAGAGCCTGACTCCATCTCTGTTGGGCCGCCAATCCACTGTGAATGCCCTCCAGGTATGCATTGCTGCATCTGGAATGCCAGCCCCTGGATGGCATTCACAATGAATGATTGCCCTACAGAGATGGGCCTCAGGAGGTCAATAGCCTCCTCACTCAGGGCAGCAGGGCTCACTGGGGTAGGGCCTGAGGTGCCTGGGGCAAAGGAGATAGCCACCCTCCTGGGTGAGTGGACACGGGCAACTCACTGAGGGGCTACTGGGAAGGCGGTGCTGGTACGGGGGTGGTGGCTGTACCTGCAGCTGGGTGGTCACAGAGGTGTCCGCCACCACCAGGGAGCTTCCATAGGAGGAGGTATCTGTGTTGTTTCCTCCAGTCCCTGCCATGGTGCTCCCCTCGCCCTCCGTCCCACTGGTTCCCTCAGCGTCGGTAGACTCTGCCTCCTAGATCCTGTGGGATGCAGCTCCCTCTGTCGCCGGTGCCCCTGCTCCTCCACCAGATGATACTAATGCACACAAGGACAGGATGACAAAACAAGAAAGGGGGGAGACAAAGGATACACTAGGTCAATGACTGCAACAACACCATTATTGGCATGCACATCACCGTCACACACAGGGAACAGGTTTAAGCACTATGCATTTCACTACCAGTGATATGTCTAGTCACTAAGGCAAGATGAGGACCACACATCAACAACTGCAGCACTCCTGGGACCCACAATGCCCTGGCTGAAATGGACTGCTAATAAGTTAGGTTACCTGTATTTGACATACACCCATTGACCTTCAGTTGACCAACGCTGCAATGTCTGCCTCGGCCTTTGAGGCACCCACTAACACACATCCACCACCCAGATACCACCCCACCAGCCAAAATATGTATTGATACCCACTGTACTCACCCCCTTGTGGCTGCTGTGCTTCCCTCAAGCACCCATCCAGCTCAAGGTAGGCCACCATCAGTATGCGGGCCATCCAGTGGGTCAGGGTCTGATGGGCACCCCTTCCTCATTGGGAGGCCATCCCTAGCTGGGCCTCCGCGGTCTTCCGTGCCCAGCGTCTCAGGTCCTTCCACCATTTCTGACAGTGGGTGCTCCACCTGCCATAGACCCCCAGGGTCTGCACGTCCTTGGTGATGGCACACCATATTCCCTTCTTTTGATGGGCGCTGACCTCCAGAGGTAATACAGACAGGAGAACACCATCGGACAAACATTCCAGCCTGTCACACAAATGGCCCACCATACCCGTTTCCATCTCCATTGGCACACACACAGCCCAGCGCACAACATGTACACTGCCACTAGACATTCCCCTCACTCCCACCCCTCTTACATGATGCTTGCATACACACCTCCATGCATCCTTCCCACATGCATCGTGCCCAAAATGTACTCACCTGTTGGTCTGGAGGCCCATACAGCTGTCCGTACTGGGGAAGGACCCCATCCACCAGTTTCTCCAACTCCTCCGAAGGGAAGGCTGGGGCCCTTTCCCCAGTCACACGGGCCCTGGTAGGTTCCAGACAGACAGAGGTCACAGCAGCACACGCAGTGTAGGTGTTTTTTTGTTGAAGGTCAGGAAACAAGTGAGGAATCAGATAGAAGATGGCGGTCATGTTCACAGCGGTGTACACCGTCACCGCCGGCATAGATCCCCATTGTCCACTGTCCTTCATAGAGCCCCATATTATCCAATGAGGAATTGCACTGCGGTGCAAGACCGCCTTCTGCCACGACGCCCACCGTCGGCGGAATTACCTCACTTCCACCTGTCCCTCCATACAGGACAGGCAGTCGCCATTTCAGGTGAGGAGGAACAGGCCTATCGACAATTACTGCGTCACAGAATAAATTGGCACATACTTCGCCATTTACACTGCACCAATACATAAGTACACCATGTGGACTGCAGTTGTGGTTTTGTTGTTCAATTGTGACACCCTACTCACTGCCTGTCCCTTAGATACCTACCGCTGCGGATGAATAAGAGGTGGAGACATACCCCTGTGTATAGACCTCTGGTGGACTTGGCTACACTGGAGGAGAGGCATATAATACTCACCTATAGACTGGACAGGGCCACAATCACAGAGCTGTGTGTCCAGTTGGAGCCTGACTTGATATCAGCTATCCGTCATCCCACTGGGATCCCCCCTCTTGTGCAAGTTCTATCAGTGCTCCACTTCCTGGCAACTGGCTCATTCCAAGTGACAGTGGGCTTGGCAGCAGGAATGTCACAGCCAATGTTTTCAATCGTGCTCACAAGAGTTTTGTCTGCCCTGGTAAAACTCATGTGCAGCAACATATCTTTCCTCCAGGTGGAAGATATGGCCACTGTGAAGGCCGGATTCTATGCGATGGGTCATATCCCCAATATTATTGGTGCAATTGACGTGACACATATTGCGTTGGTCCCCCCTGCCAGAACGAACAGGTGATCAGGAATCATAAGAGTTTCCACTCAATGAATGTGCAGATGGTATGCCTAGCGGACCAGGACATCTTCCAAGTCAATTCTAAATACCATGGGTCAGTGCATGATGCCTTTGTTCTGAGGAATAGCAGCATCCCAAATGTGATGTCCCAGCTACAGAGGCACAAGGTGTGGCTAATAGGTGAGCCTTGGTCCACACCCACTGTATGTTAGTGTATGCCTCTGGTGTCAACCCCATCGTATTGTGTGTGGCTTAATGTTGTCCCTCAATACTTGCAGGTGCCTCCGGCTACCCAAACCTATTGTGGCTGCTGACCACTTTGAGGAATGCCAGGACAAGGGCTGAAGAACGTTTTGATGAGGCACATGGGCGAACCAGATGGATCATGGAGAGGACCTTCGGCCTCCTGAAGGCTAGGTTCAGGTGCCTCCATCTGACAGGTGGATCACTGTGTACTCACCTGAGAAGGTCTGCTAGATAGTAGTGGCATGCTGCATGTTGCACAACCTGGCCCTCAGACGCCATGTACCATTTCTGCAGGAGGATGAGACTGAAGATGCCCCTGTGGCAGCAGTAGACTCTGCTGACAGTGAGGATGAAGAGGATGAGGATGTGGACAACAGAACATCAGTTATCCATCAGTACTTCCAATGCACACAGGTGAGACAGTGCAGATTAACATTTCTATGACTATTGATGTTTTCTGTGTGGCTGTAGCATGATGCCATTCACTTCCTTTTACCTCTACTTACTGTCACCTATGGTTTGTCATTTTGCTGACGTTGTTGATATAGCAACTGTGTACTGATGTGCTGACCACAGCCAGCTACAGGTCATTATTTCTATGCTCTCACAATGTACATTTGCAATGGATAAAACTGTTTCCATGAATACACATTTTCAACACATGACACACAAGTAGTCAAGTTGTGTCCAAGGGTGTTTATTGTAGTGCTAAGAAATTGAGGGAAAAGTGTAATGGAATGGATTGATGATGGAGGAAATTCCAGGGTATTATTCCAGTCTGTTTGTAACACAGGTCCAGCGTCCAAGGGTCCATAGGAAGGGGAGCAACAGCAGTTCAAAGTGGGCAAGGTGACAGGGCTGGACACAAGGGGGACAGTCAGGAGAGTCTTATTACCTGGCGGTAGTCTTGGCAAATGTGTCTGGCTTCTGTTTGGCTCGCAGGGAACGTTTGCGCTAAAATAATGTGTATAACGCTATAACTAAAATGGCTACACAACACCCTCCCTTTGCCAGTTCAAAGGTGGTTCAAGCCTAATAAACTATTCTGGCTCACATCCCACAACAGTCTTCACTATTGAGGCGGACATAGCTGCCATTCAAGAGCACTTGGAACTCAGGTCTAATCAGGGGGACTGGGACTCCCTTCAGATAACAAGCCAAGTTCGCTGCCAAAGCGTTGCAAGCCCTATGCAAGGACAGCTGTTTACAAACCATCGAATGGCTGAAAGAAGTCTTGCATTCACTACCGCTAAGAAAGACCTCTCTCAGGCCACTGAGACATTTGTACGAGAAGGGTAGCTCCGACACCTCATGGTTGTAACTATCTCCTAGCCTTTTCTATCTGCCCACTGGAATGTGTCTTAAACAGGATGTGAATTGAAGTGTTGAAATAGGCAGATTAATGACCCTGTGTATTAACTACTCAGTGGATGGTATTTCAGCCACAGAAAAAGGCAACTTTTCTAATTTCTCAGTATTTAACATGCCATAAGTAGCTTCTTTTTCAGCCATTAGTTGTTGTTGTCACATTAAATTAAACATGGAAAATATGCCCCTTGTGCTAACGTGTTGCCATGGAACGCAACCTAACTTTAGTGTTTGTAGTGTCCAACCTAACTGCATAATGGACCTTAGTTGATTCTGTCCATGGTGTAAAGAAGACTTGTCACTTTGTATTATGTCTGTTGCAGAAGAAACAATGTTGTTTAAGGTATATATCCGGTCAGACAGGGTATTAATCCCATTATCTACAACAGCTAATGCCCTCTATAAGTTTTCCTGATCTATTTGCCTCAACCGGGCAGCAGCTTCTTGTTGAGAAAGCTTCCAAATTTCATTATAGACCGCATGTAAGACGTGCTTTCTGCGCTGTTTTCTGGGCCCTAACAGGACATCCTGTAAGTCAGTGTTATTATACAGGAGACTGAGGAGTTCTCTAACAGCATATAGGGCCAGATGTAGGAAAAGTTTGCGAGTCGCAAATGGGTCGCAGCACTGTTTGCGACCTCGCAAAAAGAGAAATGGGATGTACAAATCCCATTTCGGAGAACCAAATAGCGATGCGACCCATTACCAACTCGCAAAAATTGCAACCTGATTTTGCAAATCGCAATTACGAAGTCGCAAATTGCGACTCGCAAACCGAATGCACAAGCCAGTCGCAAAAAGCCCGTTTTGCACACCCAGAATACCACTGATTCTGAACAGGTTGTAACCAGAACCAAAGTATGAAAGGAGACCCAGAAGGCATCTGGGTTACTCAAAACGGCTGCTCTATACTTGATTGCATGGAGGAGGAGAGTCCAGGCTGCCCAGCAGAGGAGGAGGAGGCAGAGACAGGAGAGGATATACCGAACCAGGCAGACACTATTCCAACAAACTGAGGACGAGATTTATGATAAATACAGACTGAGCACCGCAGATATCCTAGAGATCATTAAACTGCTGAAACCTCAGCTAGAACGCCAGACAATGCGCGGCTGCGCCACACATGTGCAAGTGCTATGCTCACTGCACCTCTTGGCCTCGGGTAGCTATCAGGGGGTGATTGCAGTGGCAGGTGGGGTATCCCAAAGTGCCCTCTCAAGATTCTTCAGATGGTTCCTAGATGCCATACTCGCACACATGTCCAGATATATATACCTTCCCAGGAATGAGGCAGAAATTCACAGCACCAAGATGGACTGCTATAGAATTGCCAACATCCCCCTTGTAATAGGGTGTGTGGTCGGGGCACATATACCAATTTGCCCACCTGCAAATCTGGAATATGTGTTCCGCATTAGGAAATGTACCCACTCACTAAACATCCAAGTGATATGTGACACCCATAATGTCATTACTGACATTGTGGCTAAATATGCAGGGAGTACACATGATGCATACATATTCAGGCACAGTGGGATACACCAACTCCTAGAACGTGGGAAGTTTGGAGAAGGATATTTATTAGGTACTGGTGAGTACACTCCGATGCTTTAAATACATGTTACTGCGTAACCCTGTGATGCCCTGCTAAGTTTGCCTCTTTTGTCAAACAGGTGACAGTGCATATGCCCTGAGACCATGGATACTCACCCCATACCTAACACCTGGCAATCAGAATGAGAGGTGATACAACATTGGACATCGGCGGACCAGAGCTGTCATAGAGAGGACGTTCGTCTTGTTGAAGTCATGATTCAGATGCCTGCACAAAAGTGGAGGAGCACTTCAGTATGCCCCAGAAACAGCATGCAAGATCGTTGCTACTTGTGCCATCCTACACAACATTGCCACCAGACGTGGGCTATATCTCACCCCTGATGACACAGATTCGGAGGATGAGGAGCAAGAGCTACCACATCGACAGCCTGGGGATGGAAGCATCGCAATGGAGGGCAGACAGAGGCGGAACCACATTGCAACCCACTACTTTGGCAGGTACGTGACAACCATGACAACCCTCACTAATGTAAGACACACATAGCCCAGTTGTGTAGTTCAACAAATTAACCCTTTTATTTCAGGACTATAATGGGGAAACAATAGTCAACTAAACTGCATAATGAAAACCAAAAGTGTAGTCTGACACATTGAGTTCATGTGCCTCTGTCACACCACATATTAGTAGCTCACAGCCTTCTGTGACTGCGGCCACCATGACTCACTTCAGGTTGGTCCCCTGATCCCTGGCGGGCACTGCTACTCCGCAAGACTTGTGCATCAGTGGCAGACACACTACTGACACTGGAGATCTCCTCACTATCCTGCGGGGTATCCCCAATGCCCCTTGCTGCCTGTCTGGTCTCCAGCAGGTCCACTGCATGGCTGATGCGGCCAAGTCCTCCAGCCACATCACCTGCAAAATGGCAGAGTTCGACTTGCAGACTGACTGTGCGCCTTGCCAGGCAGGTTGTTGTGCTAGCCAGACACCCTATTGACACACTTAGGGCCTGATTACAACTTTGGAGGAGGTGTTAATCCGTCCCAAATGTGACGGATATACCACCAGCCGTATTACGAGTTCCATAGGATATAATGGACTCGTAATACGGCTGATGGTATATCCGTCACATTTGGGATGGATTAACACCTTCCTCCAAAGTTGTAATCATGCCCTTAGTCTGTCTAAACGGGCAGCAGTGTTGTGCTTCCTGCGCCGTGCATGTGCCCTGTCGGCCACCATTTCCCTGACCAAGTTGCCTATGGAAGAGGTCAGGTTTGCCATGTGAGCGTTCATTCTATTGAACTGGTTGTCCACATTTGCAAACCCCTGCGTGAGTGTGTTCTGCAGTTTGGTAAGGTTACGATTCATTAACCGCATATGTCTATTTTGCAGCCGGGGACTCTGCAGTAAGGATGCCTCCAGGCCCAACAATTGCTCATCGGTGACATCCTCCCTATGCGCTGATTGCATTGGGCATTGTCGTCTACGCACTGAGTCAGCTGATCTCTGTGGTCGACTCTCCCTAGGCATTGGCCCCGGTGTCACATTGGCTGCCTCTAAACCTAGATCAGGATCATCCATGTCCTCTGGTGCTGATTGGACCCGTGGTGTTGTCCTGCACTCCCCTGCGGTGTCTGTGGCAGCCTCCTCTTGTGTGTCTATGCCTTGTTCCTCTACCTGCACAGTGGCACTGTTGGTGGGTCCTTGTGGGAGACCTGTGGGACACAGGGGAAATACTGTCAGTGCTTCACATTTGTTTGATGCCTCAGAATAAACATTTCTCTATATTTGGACTACTGTACTACATTGCCCATAATGCACTGCTCTATAGATTGCAAAACTGGGAATTGAGCTAATCTGGAGGTGCATGCTTATGTGTACTGTGGTTGTGTGCATGGTGCATAGGCTGGTGTAAATACGTTGATTTTGGTACTTACTTTTGGATGTTCCTGGTGCTGAACTGTCAAGGTCTCCGATGCCATGTACTGCCTCCTACTCCAGAGTCGTCTCCACCATGGTTTCGATGGCTGTACGGGGTAGTACAGTAGATGGCCCTCCTCCAGTGCCATGCTTCTCCCTCATGCACTCAGCCACCCTTTCCTTGGTCCTGGAGTGAAGGTCATACCACCTTTTGCGGACCTCATCTAGTGTGCGGTGGCTGACTCCGGTGGCATTGATTTTGTTGAGGATGTCCTGCCAGATATTTTTCTTGTGGCTGTCAGGGACACTCATTGCTGCCTTTCCAAATAACTCATCATGGTGCAGGCAGCACTCCTCTGTGAGCACCTCCAACTCCTTCTCAGAAAACTTTAGTTTTCTTTTCCTGCCAGCACTGGGTGTCTTCTTGTCCTGTGCAGCCATTGTTGCTGCAGCTCCTCTCACCTGGGTGTGACTCTGCAGTTTAGGCTGGGTGGGCTCCTCCCTGTTCCATGGGGTTACTTCCTGGTTCTGATGTCATCACTCAGAACCAGGAAGTGGGTTTTTCAACAGTTTAATTTGCACCTGCGTGCAATCTGCGAGTCAGTCGCAAGTCGGACCACACCCTTGTGCAATTTGCGACCTCGCAAATTGCGAGGTCGCAAATAGCGACCTCGCAAAATGCGAGGTCGCAAATTGCAGTGCAACTCCACACTGAATCGCTATTTGGTATAGAGATTTTTCCTGGCATCTCGTTTTGCGAGTCGGAAATAGCGATTCGCATGGAGTCGCTATTTCCGACTCACTATTTTTTGGATTCCCACATCTGGCCCATAGTGAGGAACTCTTTAACCATTGCTGGCATAGTTTCCCTACACTGTATGTTGTTACTATACCCACATGTTCAGATGACAGATATCGAGAGTCAGGCCTACTTGTTCTAAAACCCCAGTGGAGCTTATAAAACGTTTATGACACCCATTGGTATCTATTGGCCACAATAACCACCCACCAGGACATGAAAGTGAAGCATTAAACGTGACATTCTGGACCCATGCATTTATATATTTTTGCCATTTATAAAACTTTGCAGGGGCAGGAATACTGGCCGCACTCAATTCCTTAATCTTTGCTAAGCCTAAGCCAGCTTGTCTGTTGTACAGTTTCATTTAAAATATCATTTGAACAGGCATCAGGCATGCTCTGAATAAAGCTTCCTTCCCCCTTATTTGCCAATTTTTTGTTCCCCACACACTTTTTAAGTCAATCGACTTTAGCAAATATTCATAGCCTTCTATAGCCAACTGGGAAACAAATTAAGCTGAACAAATTAATTTTGTATCTGTTAATAATAAATGTACGTTTTCCATTAATGGCAATTTGAAATAATATGACTCAGCATTTTTCACATTGTGCCCATAAAAATATGCAAATTTTTCAGAATATGATTTAGAACTCCCTTGTAGTGGAGTTGGACAATGTTCCCATTGTGTGTGTAATTAAAAATAGTTTTTGGGGTACTTGCTCTGTGAATGAAATGGTGTCCATAATAATTATAGCAAAACATGTCACCATAATTCTCTTTGGATTGATAAACATCCTCACTTTCAAATACAGTAAAATACTGCAATTCAGTCATCATGGAATCAACTGTTTTCCCATCCTAGTCATCAGAAACAACTCCGGGTACTATTACATCGTTCACTGACAGTTTAAACACATATGGTATTTGAATGACCTCCATGGGGCCGTATATATCAAATGTGACTTTATCCCAAACAATCCCATTAGGGATTGGTATAGCGGAAATGTTCACGAAAGACAAGTCTCTGCGGACCTTGTGAGAAGAAAAATTGGGTTTTAAGACCTCATCCACCAAGAGTTGATCTTTCAGGAAGGTAATGACCATGTATTAATAGAAAGGATGTAAGGACAAAGCCAATCCAAAGGAGGAAAGCTAATATAGTCAAGGAAAGCCACAGATAGTTCCATGGGAAAATAAAGTAATTTGTTTTAAGCCAATTTATTAGCTTATGTGTTTTTGACAGTTCAGGTGTCGAAGAGGCAAATGAGTCCGAAAAGGTGCCATTGATGTCAGCAAAGTATCCTGAAGCAGTTTGTGCAAAAACTGGAACCGTATTTGGACGAGGAGAACTGGTCGGGTTCTCCTGCGGTGCTTCACTGTAAATTATGCCATCCGTCTGTGCAGAAGTTGAGTCAAATGGATCATCAATTTCTGTGCTGTTTGTTGTAATAAATGTTAGGGAAATTAATGCAAGATCATTTTCCACCCTCCCTAAGCTTGGAGAGGTCTCAGCGTAGATGCTCAAAACTTGTAGAGGGACATCTTGACCAGTAGTGAGAGGGATTCAGGAACTACTGGTTGCTCCTCTTGGTCTGCTGTGCAGGATCGGCCACATGGTGTAACTTGACATTGTCGATAGATACAAAGCAGTTTTCTTTAGCACCAGGCAATGGTGTTAGAATGACAGTTCTGGTACCATATATTCCCAGGACTGGGACCGGTGCACGATAAGAAGGATAGAACTCCTTCTTCACACCAACTTTTTCACATACTAGATCCCCAACCTTTGGAATCTAACCAGTAGATTTTATTGGTACATCCTTAATTCTACGGAGGCAGCACTGGCAGAAGCGTTGTCGTAACGGAACTGTTGTTATTCCTGCAAAACAGTAACATGGACAATCAAGATCTGGAACATACATTTGAGTTCCAAACAGGCACTCATATGAAGTAGACCCCCCGGGGACCTTCTACGCAGATTGCTAAGTGCTCTCTGGACTCCATACAGGTGATTAAGCCAACTACGACCCATACCTAAGACTCTGGCTATTAAGGATTGTTTTAAATCACAGTTTTGTTGCTCCATGACACTATTTCCCACAGGATGAAATGGAGACGAGTATTGGAGTTGGGCTTCTAACGAAGCCATGGTGTCCCTGAATGCCCTTGAGGCAAAAGAAGGGCCCTGATCTGAGTGGAAAGTCGCAACCACTTATATGCGGATAAAGACTTGCAAATATTTAATAACAGTCAGAGCATCAGCCGAGCGTGTGGCCACACCCATAGAAATCTGGAGCAGGAGTCGACAGCGAATAAGGTGTATTTGTATGCACTGTCTGGTGTTAGAGGACCACAATGGTCCAAGTGTACACATTGTAATGGTTTGTTTGATATTAGGAGGGGTGTCTGCGGTTGGAGTTTGACCGCAGACCACTTAATTTGTTGGCCGCCAATAATGTGCTTGCAATAATGATATTGTAGCTGCCACACCAGCATGGGCGGACACAACCCCCTCATGCGCTGCTTTAATCAACTCTGGTCTTAGGTCTTTATTGGGAATTACTCGAACTCTCATGCCTGGTATTTTTACTTCTGCGCCAAGGAAGCCTCTGATTCAGTAGGAATATTTAGTAGGAAATGCTTTTGGAAAGGATATGCCTTCAGACGTGGCTATCACAGTAGCCCATATGTCATTGTCCGGTTTCGGTTAAAAACGAGTTATTTCAGCAACAGCAGCAGTAGTTACTGCTGATTTGGCTGCTTCATCGGCCAGTGTATTTTAATCAACGTGCATTTCAATGTGCTGGTGTCCAAGTACATGTACAACATGGACATTTGGTAGCGTTTCCTTTAGATCTGCCACTTTCCCTCAGAGAAGCCTGTGTTTGAGGGTGTTACCTTTAGAATCTCTGAACCCATTCTGGCACCAGCAATGCAGGTATTCAGTGAAGGACTGGACACAATGGTACGAATCACAGACAATCAGTGTTAGCTGTGCAGGATCCCTATGTTCCAGTGCCATCACCAGAGCCTTTAGCTCTGCCAGTTGTGCATTGCAATCCCCTAGGGTTTGTGTTAATGTATGTTGTGGATAGAATTGATTACCCTCCATATAGCTACTTAAGACTGCGCAAGCAGCGGAGTATTGATGTTTTGTGCCTATTGCAGGTTGTGCTGAGCCATCGGTGTACATGACTCTTTGATATTGATCAATAGGAAATGTATTTGCCGGAACTGGATATTCTAGTTCATATTGCAAAAATTCTTGTATATGTAATTTTGGGTCAAAAATGTAGTCAACATCAGCGGCTGTCAAAGACATTGCCCATTGAATCCAACGTGGATGTAATGCTTTAGCATTTGGATCGCTGGCTTTGGTAACAGCCTCAAGGGCTGGAAATGGAGATACGACAATAATGCGTTTCCCCTGGGGCAGTGTTCTTTCTTTAATGACGTCCATCTGAACAGCAGTGTGAATTTTCTCAGTGGGAGCAAAACGTTGTTCTGCTGCTGAATACAAATGTGATTTGTATGCAATCGGGATTGTCTCACCCTCATTGATATTTACATGGGTGAAACCAATGCCACCAGCAATTTCTCTGATGACCATATGTTTTTTATTGTCCCTTGTGTGTAGGTGTTGTGCTGCAAACATGTATGTTTGCAAAGCTCTGCAAATGTGTGTGTGTTTGACTGTGCATAATTTATGGAACAAGTCAGGACGTATGAAGTCATAGAAGGGTTTTATGCATAATGCGTAATTTGAAATGTACGTTCTACCAAAATTTAGGAAACAAAATAGGGACTGGAGTTTTTAAATGGTGTTTGGAGGTTGTAACTGTGCACATTTTACCAATAATTGTGATGCTGGGCTCTTTCCTTCACTTGATAGCTAGTATCCCAAAAACAGGAAGCTAAGAAAGGCTGTTTTTGTTTTTTTTAAGTTGAATTTATAGCCAGATTTTGAAAATCCTTCAAATATGCGGGCTACCCGTCTTAGATGTTGCAGTAATTCACCATCTGTGAGATAGATATCATCTACATAGGACAATGCTTCAGGGTCAATGTCATGCAATATTGAAGTCACATGAGCTGCGAACAGTCCTGGACTGTTCTTATACCCCTGTGGTAAACTACAGATTTGTTTCAGGGAGCCTAGTGTGCTGAAACTTGTTAAATCTTTACTATCAGGTGCTATATTTTGGCAGAATAAACCATTGGATATATCCAGTGTTGTTTTGTATTTTTTGCGCACTATGTTGTTCATAAGTGCTGTGCTGTGATAGTTTTGTATGCATATGTGTGTGTATGGCTGTTTAAATGTCTGTAATCTAAGACCTTTCTATATGAATGGTCCGGTTTAGCCACAGGGAATAAAGGATTATTAATTTGTGAGACACAGGGTTCGATTACGCCCTGGTACTCGAGTTGTTTGAGGATTTCCCTCACAGGTGCTTTTGCATCATGTTTTATTGGATACTGGGGTTGAGGTTGAGGTTGATTTTTAATTGGAATTACATGATGGAGGAATCTCTAGCCCACCCTACGTGGTTGCAATATAACACGGGTGCCTTTGCCAATGCCCAATCGATGGCGTAGGATTCTGCAAGCTCATCAGAAACAGGAGGCGAGAAAGAAGGTTTGATAATATCTTCCTCATATGGGCAAGTACAGGAAAATTCAGGTGGCCAAACCCTTTTGGCCAGTAGAATATCATATATGTTTATGACGTGGTCCCAAAAGGTTGCGCCAATTGCATGTACAATGTCTCCTTCTAACTGTAACGTTACGTTGTACTCCCTATCAGGTGTGGAGACACGCATGTCTGCAGTCTCAACTTGTAAGAAGTCATCAGTTGCTTTCACCTCCTGATGCTCTTGAAGATTCCGGCGAACTATTGTGACCTCTGCCGTACTGTCTAGCAGTGGTAGTGCCCACTTCTTTTTCTTCAATAGAGCCCTCTTCTTGAGTGGCATGACGAATCACAACTGCTGCCACTTTTTTCTTTTTGAATTGGGGTTTTTGTTGGGTACGTTTTATTTCTTTTTTAACAGAAACTTCTGTAGAGCCTTGTGATTCCTGTCTCGGTTTCACATACTCAGTTCTTCGTTCTGACCGCCCACCTCTCTCACTGAGTTTTTCCAGTGAGTCCTGAAAGGACAAGATTGGTGTGTATCAGTATATTGATATATGTCAGACATTTTTATATTATCTCTATTTGTGAGATTATATCTATTCTGTGGGGTCTCCATATGCGGAGATTCTTCCCTTTCTTTTTTAGGTTTAGGTTTTTTTTTTTTTGTCCCAGCATTTTTTAGAACCTCAGGAGTTTGCTTGGTAGAATCCTTATTATATTTACCCTGAAACTGTGGTTTTGTGAGTCTGGCCCCCAGATTATCTCGACCAATACTAGTAGGTCTCCGCAATAATCTTTGGCAGCTCACGTTCTTGATCCTGTGGAGGAACGTCCCGAAGCCGCATGTGCACTGCTAGTGCAACTGCTTCCCTGTGAGATTACTCAGTGTAATGGAAGATACAGTGGTAAAATTGCCCATAAATTGCATCCTCAAGTCCAGGGCCGGGGCAGCCCCATATTTGTCTTGAATTTGTTCCAACACTTCTGGTAAACTGGCAAGTGTTGGTGTACCATGTGCGGTAGTATAGGGCGTGGCAAATACCGGGCCCCAAGTATTGCATTTATCTACTGTGGGAACCATCCCAAATGGCAAGCACTTAGTTAATATTCTATGCTCATCCTGAAGTCCCGTATGGGAAAATACTGCTCCCAGTGCATTTATTTTTTGAGCTAACCAAAACGGAATCTCTTCTCGTTTGGCGGGTACTTTACCCATGCTCAAATGCACAGTCGCAGGATTAATGCCTGGCGTTATTGCATATGGTTGCCCCAGGGCAGCACATGCTGGGTTTGTATTTAATGTTTGCATTACAAACTGTACTAATCGTCTGTATATTGCCGTAAGCTTAGCATATAATCGACAGACTCCAGCTACCGTCAAGGTTGCTGCAGCAGGATGAGGTGTATATGTGGCCAATAAAGGCCAGGTAGGACCATCATTACTTAGATGACCTAACCTAACATGTAAAATTGTATGGGGTAGGGTGCTATCAAGCCAATTATTATGGTATTGATAAGATAGAGGTATTTCTAGATATGCATATGCTCTATACTGTGCAGGTGTGTTTGCAGGTGTTTAGTGATGAAATGTATTTGTGTTCCCATCAGCTGCTGGAAATGTGACCCAAGAATAGAAAATGTCTGTTCTATAGGCTGGATGAGGCTCAACAACAAATCTAACTGGACCCCCTTGGGCCATTAGGCCATGTGCCAATAAATGTGCAGTAAGGGATGTTTACATAGTACTCCTGACAAGAACCTGCTACTGAGTGTTTTTGAACTTTATTCTTGGACTGATGGATAAACTGAATTGTAGGGGTGTACACTGAGAACAATAGCCTTACACTTTTGTGAGCCATTTGTGTTCCCATCAGCTGCTAGAAATGTGACCCAAGAATAGAAAATGTCTGTTCTATAGGCTGGATGAGGCTCAACAACAAATCTAACTGGACCCCCTTGGGCCGTTAGGCCATGTGCCAATAAATGTGCAGTAAGGGATGTTTACATAGTACTCCTGACAAGAACCTGCTACTGAGTGTTTTTGAACTTTATTCTTGGACTGATGGATAAACTGAATTGTAGGGGTGTACACTGAGAACAATAGCCTTACACTTTTGTGAGCCATTTGTATTGTTTTAAGAATGCACTTCTGTATACAAGTTTTGGCTCAGTCCAAATGCACACTGTCAGCATGTGTGTTAATTATCTGTGTTTATAGGTTGTGACTCTTAGCAACAAACACTGCCTACATCTGTGTTGTAGATGGTGACTGAGTGCATATGTAGTGAGGGCATACAAGTGTATATAAACTATGTACAATGAGGTCAAGGTTGCGGTTGCTATCTGCAACTTGGGTTTGATATTTATGCATAATTTAGGAGATATACTGCTTATATTGATTGCTTGTTGCCAAAGGGCACTTCCTAGTATAGCAGCAGTTTCATAAGTTGTGTGAATACATTTCATCCTCTCTGTGGAAAACTCATCCTGAACATTTAAGACCAGTGTAACAGTTATATTCTTTGATCCTGGAAGCTCTGTGTGAGTGGAAAAACTGGAATGTATCTATTTCTGCTGTCAAAGCACATGTTTGTGAGATTGATGTAACTTTTGATTTCTCAACCCTCATCCTTTCCAGTGATTCTTGGAATTTGCATGAATGGGAAGGATGGAAAATGAAATGCATACATACATTTGCTAAACGATTGACCATGTGAAACTGCATAATGCATTATGTTATTATCTGTCTGAACAACATATTGTACCTTAGCAAATTTTTATGGACATTTTACTGCAAAACCTGCTGTGTTGCCACTATATTTTAAAGACCTCTTGGTAAGGGATAGTCATGCTTAGCATACAACGTAAAATTATTAGAATGTTTTAATAGCGCACATATAGAAACTCCGGATTTTCAGTCAATCTTTGTAAAAAAAACTATGCTGTCAAATTCACCATTTTTAGGGTCGAGCGCAAAGCACTCCTCCGTGGTGTAAACTCTCTGTGGGCTTTTAACCACACCAATATCAAGCCCATCAGTTTGGTTGGGTCATCGGCTTGCCTTTTAAAATCCGCTTGATTTCATTACTAAAAGTCATGCACACGTCATGCCTTTTCCGGTGTTTAGCCCGCCTCGAGTGCACCAGCCAACTACTGAAAACGTACGAGGCTCCATTTTTCCGTATGGTTTCTGCACTATTTTCTCTCTTTATTTCATAGGCAGTAGTAGAGTGCTTTGCATGACATCGACCCTGTTACATGGATATTTTCACTTTTGCCGGTTACAAGGATAATTGCACTTTTGCCAATACGTTTTACTGCGAGCAAACTTCTGT
Source organism: Pleurodeles waltl (assembly GCF_031143425.1). Lineage (NCBI taxonomy): Eukaryota > Metazoa > Chordata > Amphibia > Caudata > Salamandridae > Pleurodeles > Pleurodeles waltl. Next base: position 433,009,847 of record NC_090440.1, on the reverse strand, counting down.
TTCCTTTAGTGTGTTTGCTTTGTGCTCATGGAGGCCGTCAGCTCATTTATGTAAAACTGTTTTACTTTTTAGTTTATGTGGCAAGAAAAGTCCGGTTAGGAGTTTACAACGATAATAGCTTTAACTCGAGTAAACACAAGACGCATTGCATTGCTAATGCTTGTTTTCCTATTTGGTAGCCATTTCGCTTCAAACGATTCAATGTGAAATGTTTGGCAGTAAAACGGGAGGTGATAGATTACAGTCTGGAAAATTTCTCATCACAGTTGAAAGTGCATTTGAACCATCGAAGTACTCTGCGTATTATATGAAGGAGGTTTAGTTTTATAATTAAAGCACATCGGACCAAAAAAAGTTATTTGCATAACAGCTGGTCATGTGTCAACATGTGTAAAGGTGAAAGGGATAAATTATTGAGGGTGGGAAAGGTTTTAGAGCACTTCATTAGCGGTTAATAAATTCCAAACATACTATTCACAGAATAAATTATTAACATACACATAGGATGCATGCACATTTTTAATAGTATAGTATGCAGTTGTTCATCTCGGCATTTAAGCTGTGCATGTCCCGTGAGGAATCTTGGAAACCCTTAAGTGTACCACATCAAAAATCAGTAATGATAGAAAAATATAATTGATTAGCTGACCTAATTTATTCTGCATTATATATGAACAATTTAAGGCTACCTTCCTATTTTATACATATTTTCTGGTATAGACGTACATTTCACACTGTCCTTTTCATACCAAAAGCGTGTGCCTAGCTAGTACATGCTCTTGAGGGAGTTTCTATACCAAACATTGTATGCTTTTTAATACGCCTGCTTTATGACCAAGTCAAAGAAAACGAGACAGACATACATTGACTGCTAATGAGAAAGAGCCTTGAAAGACCTTCCCTGGCAAAGTGCCAGTCACCAAATGTTGCTCGAAGGGACATGATGCAAATTAGGCCCTGCCTCTTTAATATCTAATTAAACAAACCACTCATGAGTCCGGGAGTGACAGCGGCACTAAATGGGGCAAAGTACCATATGCTCACCCCCGAGGAAGGTCACTGACATCGCTCTCCTTTCACGTCAGAATAATTTTTGGCCTTTAACGAGTAGATAATTTCCTATTTACTAAAACCATGCCTTTGGACACAAGTGTACTGCATTTCAGTTATAAAATAACATTTAGCCTATACATTCTTTAAGTGGTTTCTACATAGAAAAATTGTAGTCCCAGTGCCTTATGTAGAGAAAATTTGCTTTTTGAAAAATCACATCTCAGACGTGATGCTTTGCAGGTAGAGGGGACTGAAAATCCTCAAACGTCTGGAGGAAAATCTAAATAGGTGTAGAATCCTCAGTCTAAATTTCCTCCCCAATACAATCCAGGCAATGGAGAGATTTCAGCTAGTGGATTCTATTTACTTAGACTTTCCAGTAGAAACCGAAGGATTTTTCATTTCCTTCTAAATTCTAAATGAGCACCCCTATCAGTTCTGAATTTGTAAAAATATAAATGCCAGGGCCCTCATGAGAAAGCCACTTTCGCTTGCACCTTCCATTGTTGCTGTCAGTGCTGCCACTTACACTAACACCATAACTGCTAACCATCACACTCCTACAGGTGTGACAATTCTGACTATTCCAGGCCCCCAAAGCTATAAGAATGGCTTTGGTGTCAGGCATTAGTCTTTTTGAATGTATATTGAATCAATAAACAAATGTTGCTGCTCTTGTCTCTAAATCAGACAAACAGCACCATGTGGCCGCCGACTGTCATTAGTGCTGGTGTTGACAATTCAGTGCCAGTGTCAGGAATTGGAAACCACCAGCTTAAATTAAACCATGCCCCTCACCCCCACACCAGTGAGGTGCTATTTGTTACTTGCACCTTGGAGCAGTACTCAGAACTATATAAAAACCTATTTCTTGGCTATTTTGATTAAAGTTTTTTAGAGACCCTCACACATAAGCACATATGTAAACAGATTGTAACACAAACACACGCATCTGTAGACATCAATGCACACAATGACCGAAATATTTCCAGGCATTGGCATACACACACCACCAACCTTTAGGCAGCCATGCCTATAGATTGCCTGACAAGCAATTGCCCTTACATATAGACTATCAGACATGGTGCCACAGAACGCAGACCAATGCACACAGGGGCATAAGTGGAAACCGGCATCGTGTGTATTGTATCTTTTACTTTTCTTCGGAGAAAATCAAATTTGATGTGACTTAAATTATTCACTATCAAAGCCCATTAGACTCTTGACCTCTCCTTTTATCATGGATTGTGGACTATCTCCGCCTCTTTGCCATCATTGTTCAAAGTAATGGAAACGTGAGTAAAACGATCTGATCATGCGGTGAGGATTACCCCGTGATGGGTGGCACATCTATGCATTTCCTAAGGCTTAGTGTGTGTTTGCTAGCAAATCTAGGCATGTCCTGAATATATCTAAGCTGTGGTTCAAGTATGAACAGCGAAACAAGATTTCTGATTGTTAGAGGAATACATCTAAGGGTGTATGTACTCCTGAATAATCTTGAGTAATTGGCACCGAATACAATGCTGCATTTTTATTAGTTATGCAATTAGAGAACTAAGTAAATATAGATGGGAGGCTCAATCTGAAAACTGATACTTGTTTTGGAGTAAAGAGTTCTGAACATCTAATAGAGTCTCCCGCATGCGTTATGGCTGTGTTGTGCCTGTATGTCATGAACATGCAGGGAACGAACTAGAGGCCTAAAAGTAAATATCTGGATCTGTCAAGACATGTGAGGACAATAGTATTGAGGAATATGGTATTGAGGAAGCAAAAGCCAGCCTCAAGAAATTGGAGGGTTCACATGACATAGAAAGTCAGAATATTTGGACCAGGGGTCTTTAAGTTAAATTATCTCAAATGTGTTTATATAATATCAAAGCTCCTTTGTCAGGTCATGGAAATCTAGGTTACTTGAATTATCAATTTAACATACCACAAAGGGTATGTTATTATTTTAATATATCGTCACGTCATCTCCCTGTGGCTCAGAATGTCTAGAAATACGCAGGGATATTCTATATTTCTAGCAATGTCGCGTGTAATGTAAAAAATAAATATTTTGCAAAACATGTATAATTTCTACTGATCACTGTCCAATTAAGAAAAGAATATAAAGCCAGCTCTCATTTTTGTTTTTCAAACATAAGCTGTAATTAAGCTAAGTGACACTAGGCATTATGAGTTGAGCAGCCATCCTCACCAATCTACTGTAATAAAGAAACTAGGGATGAACATTTATAAAGGAATTGCAGGCTTCCGCTTATTATACAGCTATTTCGTTAATTTACACACACTGATGACATATTGATAGAAAAAGGAAGCTCGATAGATTGGTTTCTTTCTTAAAGACAGTTTTATATACCAATAATTAATGATTTTATCGTGCATGGAAGCACACAAATATCAGTATATTAGCATTGTACTTTCAATTTCTCCGAGTGTATGAGATTGTTTAAAACATGCAATGTTACACACAGCAGTAAACTTCTCCTCTCTGTGCACATTCCCAATAAAAAAAGGTGACTTATTTAATTGGTGCATCTTAGTACGTGCTACAAAAATGCCTTCAGTTTTTGCGTTACCTTGTATTCACATAGATGGAAGCAGGAAGAAACTCATCCCATTGGAAAAAATATCTGCAGAACAGTATAGTGCATTCCATGCGTAATATGCAGAGTTTCACAATGAAACACTGCAGGAAATCAAAAGCCAGGCCATAAAAAGAGGTAAAACGTATTCTTCTAAAATCCGACTTTCCTCTTAAACTTAAAAAAACATTTTCATGAGAAATATGTAACCTCCTTTCCCCCTATGTTTCTAAATTATTTGTAAATCACTTTAGGTTTTTGATCCCTGCAGCATACAAATGCTTATACAATCTTGTGCAAAGCTGTCAGATATTTAAACATCTGAGTACAGCACTCAACAGCTGGGAGGTGCTAAGTTTGTTTTTGCAAGGTCTTAGGTGAGGTATTAGATGAGGCATTGCACCGCATGTGTTTGAGCTGGAAATCAGAAAATAATGCAGATGATAGTTTATGATGCTTGTGTGACAAATTGTTTTTTGTCCCTATAAAGGATATAAAAGACATGACCAGTGAATCACGATTTTCCAGTGGCCCCTCGATACATAATACATACGCATTTTAGCCATGGCTTCTTAGCTACAATGTCTTTGCAGCACCTCCACTGAGTATCCTCAGCTCTCTAGAAGTAACGTGCCATATTTTGGGCTGCACTATTTACACCAAAGGATGTTTATTTAATACTGGACTTTCCTTTCACGGCTGATTGTTATCCGTGTAACAGTCCAAGTGGGTCAAATAAAATAAACAAAGGCTACACCTTGTAGAATGCACTGCTTTTTAAATAAAAACCCTGGTGTGGAAACAAGAGGCCCATTCACAGAAATACCTTTACAAACATACTTTTGCACAGGTGTAATATTACGTTTTCTGCCCACCTTATTGTCACAAAGCTATGTTCACAAATATTTTGAATATAGTGCGTCAACTTGTACTCATCTGCATATACTGTACAGATATGGGGCTGAACAATTACGTTGTGTAAGAACGTGACGTGTAATATTTCAGTGCCTAAAACGGCACATACGAGGAAGCAGGACAAAGTCGTTATGTTCCAAAATAGTTATATAGCAACTTCTGCCAAATTCATGGCCTCTTCCACTTTGTTGCACATTAATCCAGTATGTAGACATTGTATTTACCTTTATATTTGGCCACTATGGGCAACACTTTAGTCTGCCTCTGGACACCCTCAGTACATCAGATAAACAGTTTGTGTGTCAGAAGCTAACCCACAGGCTGATAACTATGGTGATGGAGAGAAGCATCATCAGGGGCATCCAGTGAAGTGGCAGGATGAGAAGAGGTGTGCGAAGTGCAACTACTCCAGAATACAAGTGACATCTGTAATGCTTGATTGCGGATCCAAAGCATTTCTAACTACCAAAAACTAGAACATTCTTGAAATTATGTACCCCAACCAAAAGCACGGTCTGCTCATTTCTGAGGGTACAATCTTCAGGCCAGGTAATGAACACTAATCAAGGCAAGCACCAATATTAGTTTATTCTGCAAAAGTATCACCTCCTCCAAACTACATGCCCGCAAACCGGACATACTAACACATCAAAACAGACATAATGAAACAACAGTAAAGCACTTCTATGTATACCGTATATAGACACACGTTGACCCATATGAACCACTTAGAGTTTAACTTTTGTGTCATTTCATTTTCAAGCCTCCTTGGAGGGTAAACCACAACATCAGCCAGCCTCCTGGGTGTGTTATGGTTTTAACCTGGAATGGCTAAGCAGCCCACCCTCATCCCTGAGCCAGGTAGCTGGGCAGTTCACACGTTTGTAGGCATACACAACACATACATGATGCGAAATATCACAGGTAAACTCTTACATGTACCAAGTTCTTCTCGTGATCTGTGACATACTGGTGTAACAATAGGCCACAATGCCCCCGCGGTGCGGATAGTCCCACCTCCCCTCTGAGCTCCAGGGGACCCCCTCAGCACAGTAAACTGTGCACGGGTGAGGGGCCCTGCCTGAGAGCTCCTGACTTGGTGGGGTGTGTCCTCGATGTACTTTGCAGGGGGACCCCCTCACGTTTTGTTACGCCACTGCTGTGGCAAAGTATTACCTTCCTGTGTTGGTATGCCTGCTGAGTGTTATACACAGAACTCCCAAGTACTGCGAATATCCTGGGGAAGGAAACGCTGGAGATGCACTCAGTTGGCGTACTACAGAGAGATGCCTGAGTGCATGATCACAAAGTACAGTTCCCTTGAGAACACAGAACTCTCACAATGTTTAGAAATGACAATAGTCACCTTGAAGATATTTAATATAAGTAGTGCGTACTCTGGGGTTTTCTTATTAGGCAATCAATAAACTTGAGGGCTGCAGGCAAAGCCTTGTCATCAGAGCTTGTGAAAATATTGATGATTAGTATTTACCCTTTGGAAGTGTGACTGGAAGTCGAAGCTGAAGACAGAGAAGACCAGGAGACACTATTTGTTTTTTTGGACACAAAATTGAGTTGCTTACAGAGCTATTTAACAAATATGCTGAAAGGAGTATAAATGTAAATTCTTGTTGCACATTTCAACGAAATGAAAGAATGGAAATCATCTTTAAGGGCTGCTAACATTAAAACATTCATATGTTTTAATTTAAGTTTTACAAGTAACCTGGAATGTTTATTAGAATCAGAGAGTTTGTACCCATAAAACATTATTTTCAAGAATATCAGAGTTCAACCAATTTTCCAAAGAATCTAGGGCATAGAAATGTTCTGGAGGTATATCCTCTGCTAACATGCATTTAATGAGATTACACAGACATAATATATTAAGGATGTCAGTCTTGTTTTTTGGATTTCCACAAAGACCGATTAAATGTCAGTGCCAGCAGTATCGAGTCAGATTAGTGATATCTAGTATCTTTGTTTCTCTCGTATCCTATTCCTCTCTCCTGGTTCTAGTGCTAACCATTATATCTATCGGTATCGGACATCCTTTGCTATGGATACAGAGAACTGTGGAACTGTTCATTGCTCCTGTTGGATCCAGAATTCAGGTTAGTGCCTTCTGCTGCTAGATTTACCATTGTGTGCTTCTGTCCATGTCTTTTTATGATCATCAGATGTCATATTTCACATGCAATCCACACCCAACCTCATGCCCTGCTTCAGGCACATACACGTATTTATCTCATCATCTTTACAGGACCAGTGTTGCCACAAACTTTGCCATCTGCCATCACCTCCATGGGTGTCGCCTGCATGACAGAGCCTGTTAACCATAGGTTCATCATGTTTGATTCAGTAGTATCTCCCTGTTAGAGGTACAATGTACTTACTCCCAGTCGCCAACATGTCACGTAGGTTGGTTGTCTAGTTTATCCATTCTGTTCGTTGTATCACTAATGAAATGTCTAGGTTATCGTCCTATGGTTTCCACCTCTATCTTGAACTACATAGTTATGACAAACCATATCAGCCACCCCTACATCTGTGGATCACTCATGATGTACACATATTCATACAGCCTGTCCACTGCAGCACTGTTAGCTAAATTAAACTCATATATCAACGCGTTCCTCTAGCTGTAGCAGGATATATTGTCTGAAAATGGGGTGTTCAGTGAGTCCAGGGTGGCATCATCCATTTAACTGTTACTGATGGTGATGTCAAAGTTCCTACTGGGTGGCATTCAGGGGTAGTATGACATTTGTGAAGCTTCAAATAGCTCAATGTACCTCAGAAGGAAGGGAAGTGACATTAATGCAGCAGTCAGGCAGAACAGCACAAATAAATAGGCCGGACGACTACCTGTGTTTATCAATCACATTTTGTTGTTCTTTGTTACATTCAAATAAGTATAAATGGGGTATTTTAATAGTCTCAGTGTGCATGAGAACATTGTGTGACAAAGAGATGTGTCCTTGTTTGTAAGTCCATATCTAATACATGAAGTACTCATGTCATTACATCCCTGCTAACATTTCAGCCCAGTAATTATGTCGTTACACATTTTACAAACAATCTTGATACAATGCATGCCAATACTGTCATCTGAAATGTATGTTCACTACATAATTGCTATCAGTGACTGGCCTGCAGGTACTTCTTACCACTTAGGTCCGATTATGATTTGTGGAATTTCCACTGGAGAGAGTTGAAAGTGACAGTCTGCGACACACAGTTGCCTGTCCCCTTGGGCCCAGAATGTTCAGGTGTACAAACTCCAGAACTGGTAATTCCAGGCCCGAAACCTCCATGTCTGCCTCTACTGCTGTAGGGGCGGAGGCTGCACGCAAAATCACAGCCAAGCACATCTCTGACCTCTACGATAGTAAGGTGGGAGCAGAGAAAGCTCCCTCCTCCCCTTACAAATGCAAGCCCAACTAGACTCGCCTGCCTCTCACCCAAACCTCTATCTGTTCCTTTCCAGGCATTTTCCGTCTGCACAGAGCAGGTGGAACATTTCTGCAGTTTTGTTATCAGAATCGGGGAAAAGTAAATGAAAAAGAGCCTCAGATCTTTTGGCTATCCACCATTCTGTGGAGAAAACATGTGATTGCTGGAATTAGGTGTGGGAATAAAACCTGAAATCCGAGCTCGAAAGTCCAGTATCTCATCATAAAATTAGATTATGTCTCATAAATTTCATAATGAGGGCCTTGTAGTCTAAGTGCCTAATTATGAGTATGGTGGTCCATAGGTCCGCCGTAACTGATGTGGCGGTCCGACACAAGCATGCCTGGCGGTCCAACCGCGGATTACAATCCTGGTGGTCAGACTGCCAGGAGACCGCTGCCACCAGAATGGGCTGGCGGCGATAAAAGCTGTGGTTAGCCACGGTGGCGCTGAGTTCGGCACTGCTGTGTTGATCACAGCTTTCCTTTCCACCAGCCTTTTCATGGCGGGGTTCCCACCATGAAATGGCTGGCGGAAAGACAGAGTTGGGGCCACAGGGGGCGCCTGCACTGCCCACAACTGCCCATGACCATGTCATGGGCACTGCAGGGGCCCCCCTGTCAGCACCCTCAGACTCTGCACTATCTGCCACGGCAGACAGTGCACATTCTGAGGGTGCAGTGTGCGGCGGCATTGGCCTCAGCTCTCTCTGACAGCCTAGGCCAATGCCTTTGCACTGTTTCTGCCGGTCCCAGCAGAAATATCATAATAAGGCGGTAGGGAGGCCGCTGGCCTAATGGCTGCCTCCCCACTGCTGTATTGGACTTTGGGCGGTCAGACCGCCAAACTTATAATCAGGCCCTTAGTGTGGTTCCTATGAGGAAAAGCAGTACTTTTCACTAAACCGAATCTTACAGAGTACCTTTCAGAGAAGCCAAGGCTGGAGGCCATCCTGGAGTGTTGGCACAGACTGTATTCATACTGTATGTGATAGAAAAGTGCAAGAAAAACACAATGTACAGCAGAACATTGGCAAAGATCTATGATTCCCAGAGTTAACTTACTCTCACTTTTCTAGAGAGATGGTGCCTATCCTGGATCTTAGGATATAACATTTTTGTGGTTCTTGGTGTCTTTTGCTAGGTAATCAGGCTACAATGTTGCAGCAGCCAGGACATTGCTACTTGGCTCTAGGATTTCCGTTTCTAATACCCTTTGCTTCCTAAAGAATTCATGTTATGGACATTTGGATTAGAGAGAAGTATCTCGAATGTATCTTGAAAGTTGTGTGTTGATGAAAGCAAACTTTTGAACTAATTCTTCTAACAGCGAACTGTGAAGACAGGCTATAATTATTTGAATTGTTTGTATTGGGTTACGTGTTCTACTCAAAATTTCATGAGGTAAAATTACAGATTCACAAGAGAACAATATTACACATATAAATATATATGAATATCACACACAAGGCATTACATTTCTAGTATATGTGAACACTTGCTAAAAAGTAGGGAATAACAGGGTGTTAATGGTATCTATTACTTTACAGTTTACGTAAGTCAAATAAGAGCTAATCTCAGCCTTCTAAAATAAGTGACTAGAGATGAAGACTGAAATAATTATTTAACATATATATAGAGAGATGTCGTGCACTTGTATTTTTTAAATACTAAGGGCCTTGTTGGACCTGGTAGCCTCTGCAGGGTCACCCCCAAACATTTAGGGGGTCATTACGACCTCGGCGGTCTTTTCGCAAGACCGCCGAGGTACCGCCGTGCTGAAGACCGCCAGCGGTGGCGGTCTCCCGCTCTGCGTATTATGACCGTTGGCAGCCCGCCATCCTTGTTCCGACAGAGAGCTGCCAACAGCCATACTGGCGGGAGGCGGGGAAGTGGAGGTTGCTCCACCTCCACCGCCACGCCAACAGAACACCGCCCAGCGAATCACGTCCTGTGCTTCAACGTGGCGGTGTTCTGTTGGTGGTGTGGTGTCGGCGGAGCTGCCCCCATGGCTCCCGTCCCCTCCCGGAGGATCGTCGGACCAGGTAAGTCGATCGTCCGTGAGGGGGGTGGGGGGGTGTTGTGTGTTGTGTGGGTGCATGGGGGTGTGCATGTGTGTATGTAGAGGGTGTGTGTGAGTGCGTGTATGTCTGTGGGTATGTCTGTATGGATGTGTGCGTGTATGTTTGAATGTGGGTGTGCGTGTATGACTGTGTGTGTGGATGTAGGCATGTATGTCGGCGTGTGTGCGTGTAAGTATGTAAGTATGTAGGTGGTGCCTGCGTGCATGTCGTGTGGGTATGGGTGAAGTGATGTTGGGGTCGGGGTGGGGAGGGGGGCCCTGCCACCTTTGGGGGGTGGCAGGGGTGGTGGGGGGCTAGGGGGGTAGGGGAGGGAGTTGGGGTGGGGGTGGGGGAGACCCCTATCAGTGCCAGGGAAGGAATTCCCTGGCACTGAATGTGCTTACCGCCATGGTTTTCATGGCGGTTCAGACCGCCAGGGTTGTAATGACCACCTTAGTCTTTTCCCTTCCACTTTTTGCTGAATTCGTTTTTGTTGGCCTTAGGACCCTGTTACCAGTGCAGAAGTGCATCATTAATTGACTTGTAAGTTCCTTGTAGAGTGGTATACCATATACCTAGGACCTGTAAAATAAATGCTACTAGTGACCTGCAGCACTTATTGTGCCATCCACATAAGTAGCGCCTCAAAACAAGTCCCATTAAAACAAGTACCATGCCTGCTATTGCAGCCTGAATTCAATGTTACACTACCGTGTCAACTTGACATTTAAACCCCCTTGCCAAGCCTTAAAGTCCCCTTTTATTACATATATATCACCCCTAAGGTGGGTCCTAGGTAGCCCATCGGACAGGGTGCTATGTAATTAAAAGGGTGGAAATGTACTTTCAAGTTTTACATGCCCTGGTAGTGAAAAACGCCTAAATTCGCTTTCTCTACTGTGATGCCTACACATCCCGTAGGATAACATTGGAGATTCCTTATTACATTTAGTAAGCTATAATTTTCAAATGGGAGCTATTGACTGTGTTTGGTGTCTATAACACTGTAATGATAAACCATCTTCAATGGTAAAGTCAGATTTTCTATTACAAGTTTTAAAATGCCACTTTTAGTAAGTTGGCATTTTTCTGGCCTTATGCCTTTAATGCATGTAGCCTTTCCTGGGTCACATGGCTGGGTGTAGTGGGTGTAGCCGACAGCCTTTGTGAATTCCTCCCAGTCACACAATAGCGGGATTAGGTGTGTTTGAATGGGCCATCTCCTGGCATGATGCCGGGACGTGGGCGCTGCTGAGCACAGCCCTACTTACAAATGAATAGCATGTGATTTGCCTTCACACGAAGCGCCTAACAACCATGCAAGGTCACTTCTGCCAGCTTGAAGGCAGGGCAGGGGAGGCAGAGAATTGCATACACTTCAAAGCCGATGTTTAGAAGCTTCTTTCACTTCCCAGAAGCAGGGCACTATGGTATAAAAGAAGGACCTCAAACACCAACTCTTCAGTAAACTTCTGGACATGTGGATAATCTGCCATGAAGAAGGAATGTTGCACTGCTACAAGGGCTGCCACTCTGCTAGACTGCTGATCTGAAGGAACTGCTACCCTGCTGTGCTGACCTGTTGCCTGCTGCCCTTTTTCCTGAGTGAGAAGGACTGGACCTGCATTGCTTGAACCCAGAACCCAGAGTGACTTTAAGGGGTAGTTGGCTGGCCTCCTGATCTGAATCCTTAGAGACATAACAGGCTTCCTTGCATCTGCACCTGGACTGGATATCTGTGAGTCAACCCATCCAAGTGGTGCCACCCCAGTCCTAGACCCTGCTTACTTCGGTGGATCCAGCAGAACTGATGCATCTCCACTGCTGCACAGTGCAAACCCAAGCTGAACCGATGCATCACTGCTTCTGCGTGGATTGAAACCATCGCAAAGACCTGCATTGCAGTTCAACTCTTCAGAACTGCCGCATTGGCCGACTGTGAGACCTATCTTTGGCCTCATCAGCGGCAGCTGTGACAATGACACAGGACTCCGCATCACAGCCTTACAGCTCTTTGGAGCCGATGCATTGCGCAACTGTGCGCTGAATCTCCAAAGCCGCACTTCACATTGCAACCCCAGTCAATGGAATTGTCAGCAATGATCAGGCCCTCACATCACAGCTTTTCCGCACCTTGGAACCAATGCATCGCTTCGGCTACAAGACGCATCTTCAACGCAGATCCTCGCAATGCTCGGCAAACCAGGATTTAAGGTACTTTGTTCAGCGGGTCTAACTGGGCTCCTTTAGCTGGTCAACCTGAACTTATGAAGTTGCCCTGGTTTATTAAAATCGATTCTATTTTTCTAAATTGGTTTGGGATTTATCTTGTGTTGAGGTTTCACTTTTTAACTATTTGCGTGGTGCAGAAAAACTTTACGCATTGCCTGTAAGTTAAGCCTGACTGTTTTTTGTACCAAGCTACCCAGGGATAAGCAAAGGTTAATTTAGTGGCTGTTTGTGGTTCGCTCGACAATGGAGTGTGACTGTTGCCTGAGCAGAGCTCACTCCCCAACCAACCAACAACCCAATTTCTCACAGGCCTCATTTAGAATTTGGCAGATGGGATACTTTGTCACAAATGTGAAAGATATACTGTTCACCCTATTATCAGTACTATAATGCACTTTGTTATGGAGGATGGGATATCCATCACATTTGTGATAGAATAACTCATCCACCAACCACTAAATCAGGCCCTTATCCTTCATATGTTTAGCTTTCACAGAATCTCAAAATTCTCCTGCCGGCCAAGCCTGGAAGCTGCAACCAAGCAGGGCTCCATAAGGACAGATATCTCATTAAGTCCAGCTAAATCCATTTTCACTGCAGCAATAAGCTCAGAACAAGACAAACCTGAGTTTATTGCTTGCCTTGGGTGGGCCCTCCTTGACCAAGCTTCAGCACCTTTTCTCAGTACTCCTGAGAGGGAAATAAATGATAAGTTCTAGTGTTATCGAACTGATGGACATGTTTTTTCTAATTAATTGTACAGGCTGAGGACCTCAAAGGTGGCATTCAGGCACCAAACCTCTCTCCAGCTAGGGCTGCTCCTGCAGGGTCCAGTACTCTGTGGTCAGCTGGGCTTGAAATCAGGCACCCAAATGCTTTTTGTTTCCATTAAGCAGACATTCAGGAGGTCAGTCCCCTGAACCCTGGAGAGCAGTTCCAGTCTCTCTGTGCCAACAGGATTCAGGAGTCCTTCAGTCCTTTTCATCCAGCAAGGGCTTCTTCAAATATTGTCATCTCAGGTCCACTAGGGTTATGGGAAGGTGTTAGAAAGGTGCCATTTTTATCCTGAACCCTAGCCAGTAATTGAAGAGTTGTTCCTTCCTAGTCCTATGAGAGAGATCAAATGATATTAATATATCAGTGGCATAGAGTTAGCATATGGTGACAAATTAACCTACACTTAAAAGCCTAACAGAGAAAATACCACAAGTTGTAAAATGTGCATGTTTAAAGTTTGGTGGACTATGTGGCCGCCATTGGTATTAAACACTACGTTTTAACATGAGAGTTTGCATTCATATCAAATGGAGTACTAAAATAAGTCAACATAAAGAGTGTTCTTATTAAATTTATATTAAGAATTGAAGTATTAAATGAATATGAATTAATCATACTTTTCTTGAATTAGATGAATCTTATTAATGCAAGTTACATCTGTGCAGAAAAATACATGCACATTTAAAATAGCTCTAACATGTCATAAATAATGGTTGCAATTAAATAATATTGAATTGTGAGGTGCGCAATACGTTTATTAATGTATTAATTTACTATTGTGTATTAAGGCTTTCTTAGCTTGACTAGGCCTGAAAGATTAATTTAGCAGCAGTAATAGAAAATCACTTGTTTATTCTGTCCCCACTGACCTGAATTCCTTTCCTTGGCAGTTAATGTGATATTGAATGTTCTATTACATTGAAGGCAAGAAACATGTTTCAGAATTAGCAATGTTGCATTATTTTTCTAGCTGTTGGACAAGACAGGAAATTCATGATTCTAATGTGAAACATATTTAGTTTTGTGGGAGAAAACTCTCAAGTAACAAGTAATTACAGATGTAATATTTTGTCAGAACTGTGTGAAATCATTGAAATGACAATGCACTTCATCTGAGATAATTTGGAATAATTGCAGAGTTTATGGTGCCATCAACAGCCATTTGATATTGAATCTGACGTCTGAAGTGAAACCACATGAAGGACCAATGAATGTATTGTGCATACTTCTAATTAGTGAGGAACTTTGGAAACAGAGAGTTAGTTCAAGTTAGTCTTCTTGTGCCTCAAAGCTGTCCAGAACTCTGTCGGAGTACGTCTATTTCTGTCTGTGTCACCCTCTAATTCTTTAAGCCCCCATATGGGTTTTCTCATCTTAGTCTTAATAGCCCCATTCATGTATGCAGGTTCAGTACTAATATGCCCAATTAATTCTGAACTGCTGACTTGTCTTATGTGCAGAACTTTTTCTGCACTGTCCTGATGTTGCTGTCAATTGATGCCAGAAGAAAGCGACCATCCTGCCTGAGGAACTATTGTTGTCTGCTGTCCCTTAAGGAGAGGAATAACTAAATGTGGTTTCTTGTTTCTTTTTAATTAGATAATAACACCAATGTATAGTTTTCTAGTGAGTTGCCTTAGTTAGATGATTTTTAAAATTATTTTTGTCTTTCTTTTATTTTAGCTTTTGCACGCATGTGTTAGGCCGTTCGCACACATGCAAGTCTAATTTCGTGCTAGTGACAGGAAGGGCCGAGCCCTGAATTCTGAAGCCGAATGCCAAACTGTGTTATGATGATTTAATGATGTCATCATCATCATATGCTTTGAAGTTTAATATAATATGTATATTGTTTTGTTGCTAATTTATATTAATCTTTTGGAGTGTTTAACAGTACAGATGTTCAGAAGGCTACATTTTTTCAGACGTTTTGGTCAGCCTATGGTTTTCATGTATGTTTATAACTTAGTTTTGCGCACCATGTATGTGACACTGATTTTGGGATTGTAATAAAGCTTTGAAATTTTATTCAGTTTGAAGTTTGATTTAGTGTTGAATTGTCCATGGTGTTTAAAATTGTTCCTCAATAGGTGAGAATAGTAATGGTGTCTCACCTGCACATGTGTGGTTTCTGAACCCGGAGCTGGGAGAAAATCTTCCCGGCACAATGCGCCAACAGTTTTTGTAGCAGAGTAATGGTTTTGTCTTGTGAGGCGGAGAGTCAGAATTTGCCCATATTGTGAGTTGTTTTTGGTGTAGTGTAAGGGTTGATGAAATTCCAGCATTGCGTTACAAGTGTACGGTTGTATTTTGAGTAGGGTTTGCACTTGCAATATTTTGGTTAAATAGCGGTAAAGTGTGATGTATGAAGTGAGTCGAGAGTTTGGGTACTCCATGTAAGAGAGTGGGGAGTTGGCATACTCCAAGTGAATGTTGCATTTTGTGCTCAAAAATTGCCCACGTGGTTGTTGTTGTTGTTGATGGGTCCTGCGAGGCCCAAGACTCTGTAGAATTGTACAAGTGTATGGAGACACTTGGTTAATTTATTGTCTGCAAGTGAGGTGTTGGTCGATTGTGCGCTGTTGTCAATACCAGTAGAATTTCCCTTGAATGTATGTGTTGTTGGTTGGTATTAAGTGAATCCTGAGTGCACAAGGATAATCTGTACCAATGAGAAAGTCATAGCCAGAAGAGTAGCTGTTTGTGCGAAAGGCCACAGTCAAAAGTTCTGTACAGCTTTCAAGGCGTTTGAATCCTACCCATAGTGAGCAGACAGGTTTTGGTTTTGTGCTTGCATTATTTGCATTTAGGTTGTGCGTGAGAAGTGTAGGAGACAGCTCTGAAGTAAGCCGCAGCTGCTGAGCGAAGTGAGTGTGACGTCATTTGGTCCGCACTAGGACAGGTTGGTTGGTGAGAAAAGCCACACAAGGATTGGTGGACAAGAATGAACTGCTATAGGTTGAGAACAGCTTGTGAAAGGGATTGTGGAATTGAAATTATTTCCTGTTTCGGAAATTTGTGTTTGTGAATTAGATTTGTGTAAAAAATAAGTTTTTCAAAGCTCTAAGGAGTGTGGTGAGAGGAGATTTTTTTATTCCAGCTAGGGAGTGTGAGCCAACTCCACCTGATGGTACACCAGCATTTAGAGTAATGGAAGAGAGAGGAGTTTTAGCAGGTCTTTGGGTAAATCAATAGTTCAAAATAGCTGAGAAGGAGGGTACTTTAGCTTTTCCCTGTTATGGATCCTTTAATTTGAGAATTTTGGAGAGTTTGAGGAGGGTGTTGTATGAGTCAAAATCCCTTCCTAGACCTGCACAATTTGAAGCACTTGCTAGTTGGGAATTAGTTGGGTGACAAAAAGAGGCTCAGAAATGTGAAAGGAGAATGAAGAAAGCAGAAAAGATGCTGGCAGAAGCTAGATGGGATGCAGATCAGAGAATGTGGAGAGCACATACATTACACGCAGTGTAATTATTTCTAGCAATTACACAGGAAGGTGATGAAAGTGTTAAGCTTAAAGCCAAAAAGAAATCTGAGGAAGATACAGAACAGAAAATGGATGAAAATAAAAGGGTAACAGACATCGAGAGTGTTTCAGATGATGAATTTATAACTCAGTTGTTGCAGAATCATCCCCCATCGTGCAAACAGTTGCATCAGTAAGCCAGAATGTAGTCCTGAGTGTTGCTACAGGCCCAGTTGCACAAACCTAGGTTCCGATGATTCTAAACGCACCTACTGCTAATGTTGCTCAGGTGCCAGCAGTCTATCTGACAGTTCCAAATGTTAATACAGTTCAAAATGTCCCAGTACTAGCCATGCCACAGCCGATATAGAATACAGGAATAACTCAGTTTGAGTCCACACCTAATGTACAGACACCTGCACAATCTGTGAACCAGAGACAGACAATGCCCATGTATTCCATAATGATGATACCACAAAATGTTGCCCAGAAGCAGTTAAATCAGACTTTCTGTACAGTATTAACTGGCCAGAGTAAGGGATTAATGTTCTCCCAAAATCAGTCAAATGTATCAGGACCAGAAGCATTAACAGTTCCTGTAACTATATGTGCAGTAGTCCCATTGTATTCTCAAGATACTGAGAGTGGTCCCCAGATACCAAATCCAGTATCAGCAAATAATTCACCCTTTGGGACTAATGCATACATGGAGAGACTGACCCCTATGAATTATTTTGGTTTGAATCAGACACATAATGGAGTGATGTGAAATGTCCCCTATGTTCTACAGGCTTATCTGTATTAGCTCAGGAGCAGGCTATGAGAACATTCTGTATTCATTCACAGTCACTAACTTGAGGTCATAACATTAGTATACAGGGATTGTCAGTACAACAATTTACTGAATAGTTAGACAATGTGAGGGGAGCATCAGTTCCAGGAAACATGCCTGAGGGAGAAAAGACATTGAACATGGCCAGATTAAAAATGGAATTGAATGAAATGATTGAGGGAATCCTTGAAGTAGGCAAATTAGATTATTACAGTGAAAATAAATTGTACCTCATCTGCAAGGGCATGACTCTTCGAGCAGGACAAGTTTATGAAAAATTAACTAATTTGGTTGAGAAATAGGAAAGAAAGATGAATAAATCCAAACAACTGAAGAAGAGTTACAGATTAGAATTCGATTTGAGAAACATTGCAAATATGAGATCACCTGGAATGAAAATTCACATTAAGGAGTGAATTCAAAGCATTCAAACATTGGGAGCTCTAGATGAATGGGAAGAACGATGGGTAAAGAGAAGAAATCCGAAGAAAAAGCCAACTACATCTTCAAGTGATGTACAGCAGGCTGAGGAAGCTGTAAAAATTATGTCAATGAGAGAATTTCCAGGAGGGAATTTTGTTCATGTTCCTTGGAGTGGAAGTGATATTTTGTAATTTTCAAATCATTACCCAAAGTTGAGGGAGAAACCAGTGGAATGGTACTAGCAAACAGAGAGGAGTGTCAAGCTTACGAAGCATTTGTAGGAAGATTTGAACACTTTGTTTGAAATTGTGGGTCCTGCAGATTGTTCAGCACAGTGTAAGCGGAATGTTGATTGGCCAATACTTGAGCCACCAAGAGATGCAGCAACAGGTGCACCATCTGAAGAGGTGATGAAGAGCTATTACAAGGTGATTGAGTTTCTCAAAACGTGAGTTTCCCCAAAAGATATTGATTGGCAAAGAATTGGCAGGCCATCTCAGGAGATAAAGGAGTCTGCTGATGCTAATCATTATAGATTGTTGCAAGCATTCAAGCAATACAGTGGCACGGAAATTATTGAGCCAAGAGACATGATTCATTTTGTGTTTACATTTGTTCAAGGATTAAAGCCTGAAATTAGCAATATGATTCAGAATCATTTGATTTGCTGGCAAGGAAAGCCGATTGATGATGTAGTGCATTATGCAAAATACTGTAGTAATGAAATTGAATTGAAGCAGAAAAGGTTGAGGGAAAAGGCAATAGTGATGCAAATCAAGTCTGCCAAGCAGCAGGCATGCAGGATCTGCAGGGAATGGTGAAAGTAGGAGGAATGAAGGGAGCACAACAGCAAAGAAATATGGTGCCTCATTTCAGAGGTAGAGGTCGTGGAATCCAAGTACCTCTGAATGCGAATGTGGATGATGTTCGGAACATGAAGAAAATGCTTCCTTGTCATGGCGGCAGTAACATCGGACATTGGAAACAGGAGTGTCCCTTTAATAACATAAATAATTTGGCGCAAGGTGGTAGTGTTGCGCAGAGGGTTGACAATAGTCAATTTCAAAATCAAAGAGCTCAAAGGCCCCAAATTCAAAGCATGAATGTTCCTATTGGAGCAGTCCAAATGCAGGTTCCCCAGCAACAAGTACAATTTCCCTAACAGCAAATCCATGCCCCACAGGCGATGGTTCCTAAGCAGAACGCAAACCAAGAAACAAATGCAAATGTAAATCAGTTTAATCACACAATACCCATTGATTGATTTCAGTGATGATGAGATGAATGAAGAATACATGAGTGAGAGTTCAGAAGAGGAAGAATGTGTGTTGGCTGCCTCATTGGAGGTAGATCAGCGTGTTCCTTATATAAATGCGTGTCATGGGTCATGATGTTTCTTTCCTGGTTGACACTGGAGCAACTTGTTCCACTGCCATCTGCAGAAGTCCCTAATGTGCCCTTTTCCGGAAGGACAGCTCAGGTTGTAGGAGTAGCAAACCAGCATTTAGTAAACCCCATTGCAGAGCCCATTCCAGTTCAGATAGGAACATTTGAGGGTCTGCACCGATTTGCAGTTTGCGATTCAAGTCCTGTGAGTTTGTTCGGAAGAGACTGTCTATGCAAATTGAAATGTTTCATTACTTGTACACATGAAGGGATAGCAATTCAAACCATTAGCGATGTTGAAACTACCGGTCAAGCTGATGAGGTGTATCCTCTCATTACATTGTTTTTTGCCATGACAGTTAAAGACTTGCCTGATGAAACAGTAATGTTGAGAGTTTGGGATCTCTCTGGAAAAGATATTGGACTTATTCAAGGTGTTGAACCAGTCAAAGTGACTGTAAAACCAAATGCAGTTCTCTCCAGAGTGCCACAATACAACGTGACCCCAGAAGTAATTGAAGGCATTACCCCAGTAATTGCTGATTTTGTTGAGCAGGGAGTGTTAAAAGAAGTGATGGGCAGCCCATGTAATTCACCAATTGTGGGATTGTGAAAGCCAAGTGGGAAATATCGCATAGTTCAGGATTTGAGAAAAGTGGACCAAATTGTGGTATCCTGTGGTGCGAAATCTAGCAGTGATTTTATTCCAGATTCAATGTGAAGCTGAATGGTTTTCAGTTATTGATTTGTCACAGGCATTTTCTCAGTTCCTTTGCACGACGATAGTCAATTCCTCTTTTCATGCCGATTCGGCAACCATGTGTATTCATGGTGTCACACTTCACAAGGGTTTCTGGACTCTCCGGCCATTTTTAATCAGATCCTGAAGAAGAACTTAGAGTCTTTGAACATGTGATTTCAGTCTGCTTTAGTGCAGTACATTGATGACCTGATAATTGCATCTAATACGTGTGAAGCTTGCAGACAAGATGCAATATCATTGTTGAATCATTTGGGTGAAAACTGACACAAGGTTTCCCCTGCTGAGTTACAGTATTGTCAGAAGGAAGTAAAGTATTTGGGAGAAAGGTTCAAGGAAAGTGTCTCAAGAGAGAGTTGCAGCAATTATGCAAAAGAATCCCCCAGTTACGCAGAGAGATGTCAGAATGATTTTGGGCATGGTGAGCTGTTGCCACCGATGGATCCCAAATTTTTCTGTAATTTCCGAACCACTGCAGAAGTTAACACATAAGAAAGTCACAGACCTCGTCCCCTTCAATGAAGAATGCATGAAAGCTTTCACTGAGTTGAGAGAGAGTTTGTGCAGAGCTCCAGTTTTGGGAATGCCTGATTACACGAAAGGTTTTCTTTCTGTTTTGATGCGGTCACATGGAGGAACAAACAGGCCAGTGGCATATATTTCTGTCCCATTGGATCCTGTCACTGCTGCTTTGCCCAGCTGTTTAAAAGCAGTGGCTAGCGCTGGTGTTAGCATAAGTCAAAGTGAAGGCATTGTGATGGGACACACTTTAACTCTCTGCGGCCCACATTCAGTTGAAGTACTTTTGGCCTGGTCTAAAACCTAATATTTGACCGATGTCCATCTTACTCATTATGAGTTATTGATCCTTGGGTCAACAAATGTAACCATTAGGAGATGTGCGGTCTTAAACCATGCCACATTATTGCCTGTCAATGTTAATGATTCAAATTATGTTAGTGAAATGAAACATGACTACCTCGATGTCTCTAAACTGTGCACCAAACCCACACCTGATATTCAGGATACTCCTTTAGAGGAGAATGACCAAGTTGTTTTTGTTGATAGCTTCTGTCTAAGAGACAATGAAGGTACTCTAAGAGCAGTTTATGCAGTTTGTACCCTCTCAGGAGTGGTCAAAGCCTCATGGTTTCAAGGAGCCGTTTCTGCCCAAGTCGTCAAATTGGTTGCTCTTACAAGAGCATGATGTGTTTCTGAGCAGATTAAAGTGACAATATCCACAGATAGTCAATACAGATTTGGTGTTGTCTACGACTTTGGGCAGTTATGGCACCAGAGAGGTTTTATGACCATGTCAGGATCACCCATTCGAAATGTTAAGAAAATTCATTATTTGTTGAATGCTTTACAGTTACCTGGGAAGATTGCGGTTGTTAAGTGTGTAGCCCATCAACAGTCAAATGATTATGTATCGTTGGGCAATGCCAAATTGCCAGATGTTGTGCACTCCATTGCAACACCTTCTATGAAAAGTAGGTTAGTGGAAGTTACACCAGTGAGACAAACCAACATTTCTTGATGTCAGTAGTGGATACCTGGGATGAAATTAAGAGATTGCAGAAAGAGGCAACAGATGAAGAACACAAAGGTTTGAAAAAAGCAGGTTGTGTTCAAAGAGAGGGAGATGATGTCTGGATTTCAAATGAAGGGAAAGTTGTGTTGCCAGATTGTTTGTTGAACTCAATGGTTAGATATTATCAAGGTCAGGTTCATCTCAGGAGAGATGCAATTATTCACACATTCAAACAGACGTGGTAGATTGGTTGCATAAGCAGTTTGTCACAGATGTGTTACATGCCAACAAATGAATATGGTGAAATGCATAGTGGTTAATGTGAGCCACATAGGCAGATCAGGAGGTCCATTTAACAGAATCCAACTTGATTTTGTTGAAATTCCTGCCTGTGATGGATTGAAGTATGTACTGATCATTGTATGTGCGTTCTCCCATTCGGGTGAGGCTCATCCAACACAAAGGAATGATAGTCTCACTGTAGCTAAGCTGCTGCTCAGAGAACTGATACCCAGGTATGGGTTTCTGACTTCTGTGGAATCAGATCGAGGAACTCATTTTGACAATGAGATCATAAAGTTGTTGCGCGCATCACTGAACAATGAGCAAAAAGTGCATTGCAGTTACAGACTAGAGGCATCTGGATTGATGAAACAAATTAATGGAACACTGAAAGCTTGGTTGGCAAAGGTTTGTGCCTCTACAGCGTTGAAATGGCCAGGTGCATTGCCACTTGTCCTGATGAACATGCGTAGCATCCCTGACAGTAAGACAGGACTGTCCCCCAAGAGATTCTAATGGGTCGTGCAATGAGGCTACCAGCAGTACCTGAAAATGCACTTGTGAACATAACAGGTGACTTAGTGCTGGATTATTGTAAAGGTCTAACTGATGTCATTCACTCTTTGTCTCATCAGGTTGAAGCAGCAACAGTTCAAACAGCCCAAGAACAGTGTCACAGCTTGAAAGCTGGTGATTGGGTTTTAATGAAGAAGCACATCTTGCAGACTTGCAGAGAGCCAAAGTGGAAAGGACTGTTTCAAATGATCTGGGTGACGACAACAGCTGTGAAGTGTGCTGGTCTTCCGACTGGATATACACAAGCCAGATACGAAAAGTTCTGTGTCCTCTTGAAAAGACAGAGTTTGGCCTTGCAAGAGCAAATGCTGATGAAGAAGTGGTTCAACTTGTCCAAGCTGTGAGGACGGAACCAGTGGCTGAAGCAGAAATCATGCAAATCGTGCCAAGTGGTGAAGGTGCAAGCAGCTTGCATACAAACAAAGGTGGAGGAGAGCAAAGTTTAAGTCAACCAATTCCTGCCAGTACAGCAAGCATTGTGAAACCTAAAAAGAGAACTGTTAAAGGTGATAAATGGCTTGTAGCTGCACATGAACTGGTTGCTGACAAATTCCCATCAATAACATAAGTAGTCAAATAGTCAAATCAGAGTGAAGATGAAGATGGTGCTGTAAGGAGAATGAAAAGGCAAACAGTGTCAAGTCGCAGATACTCTTCACCTGAATGGATCTACATTGTCACAAATGAATGGGAGAACACGTTTATGGCCTTTTATTTTGACCGTGAGAATTCAAATGAACATTCTTTAGCTTGAAATTACATTTGAACTGCATTTTGAAATAACCTTGCCAATTGATCAACAAATAAATCACACTCTGGAAGGGATCATCAGACTGTTTTCTATTGAAAACTAACAATTGAACTATTTTTGAGTTTTTAGTTGAATCTTGAAGAACTTTCTTGAAGATCGAGAACTGCTGTAAATAATGCAAAGACTTTGAAAAGTCGCTTTGTTTTTGATTTTGCTTGCTTTTTGCTTTTATAATTTGTTTCCCTTTTTCTTTTTCTCCTTTGATTCTACAGAAGCCATGAATGCTGGACAGGGCAAACACAGTAGATGTAAATATGTGTGCATTGGTTTAATAACAGTATGTATGGTTGCGTGTATTTTGTTGATTGTGGGAATGAGTGTTTCAATGAAAGGAGAAGCACAGCAACTCCAGTGCAAAGAAGAACAGCATCCAAGCAGGATAAGTTCCATAAAGATGAGGGATTGCTTCATTTAGATGACACAAAGGGAAACTTATCTTCCAATGATTATTATAGTTTTCTGTACGAGTACGTGAACACAATGAATGTGCGTGATTGTTATGTGAGTACACAAATTCCTTCGTCAGTACAAGAAGGAATCATTTATCATAGCTTATCACTAACTTATGGGATTAGTTGTAGTTTACTATTAGCACATTTGTACAATCAAAAGTACATTCATTATTTCTATACTAATTATGGTTTAGTCTTCTCTTTTGTTCCCATGAATCAGCAGTTGAGCAGCATTGCAAAGGCTAGAAACATAGATATAATAATAAGAGGATTCTTTGAACCTGCACTGACTTTTAATACAGCATATGCACACCAGAACAATTTAACATGTCTTCTCACACAGGTAGAAAAGGAGTTCATTAATCAAGTAGATGACAGAAGAAAGGAATGAAAGAAAAGGTAGATAAGGGTATAGTTAGCAAGAAGAAAACAGTTCACAACACACCTGATGCACAAGGATGCTTATCTTTAGATTGGCAACATAAAGGGAAGCTTTGTACATATAGGCCGCAATCAAAAGTTGACAATAAGGGGCATATTTATAAATTTTGACACAAAACTGCGCAGATGCAGTTTTGCGCCAAAAGTTTAACGCTGGCTTGCGCCATTTTTTAGCTCCACTGAGTGTCATATTTGTCCTATGACGCAGGATGGCGCTAAAAACTGGTTAGAGTAAAAAATTTCTACGTTGATCCTTGCGCCCTGTCGTAAGGCAAACTGACGTTAATGCTGCAAAATTGACTCTAACCCATTTTATGGCATGTAAACATGTCAGAAACGCATGTTAACCCCGCATTTGCATCAACTTTAGACGCAAATGCAGGAAACTTTGCAAAGCAGAGGGGAAATGGAACCAGCAGGCCAGGAGAGACCCAGGATAACCTCAAACACCCAGGAACCAGTCAGGAGGACACACAGAAGTCCCAGGGGAAGGAGAAGAAAAAGAGAAAGTGTTGGTTTAGTGCGGAGGAGCATGAAAACCTTGTGAGAGAGGTAACAGAGCACCAACATCATCTGTTTGTCACCTCCAAATTTCCAATTGGCAAGAGAGAGGCAATATGGCAGCAAACAGTGGACAAAATTAACAGGGTGACAGAGATGAGGAGAATTGTAACCAGGTGCAAGAAAGGCTGGCACTAATGCAAGAAGGGGGAGGCACATAGGACACACTCAAAGCATGTGAAAAGAGTGCAGAGGGACAGATTGCCCATGAATCAAGTTGCACCATTCAAACATAAGCAACATATGTATACACACCTTGGTTGTGCCATGCACCACAACACACATACAACCTGGACATATGTTAATCACCAGGGATACATACCAACATGTACATATGCAGCATATCAGATAGAAGGCATGTCTAATTACTGCGCCTGTGGTTGTGTCATCACAACATCCCTTGCATATAGTCAAACAAACCCTACTAACACAACCAAGACATCAGAGACTAGGAGGTCAGTCAATACCATTCCTAGGGTTAAGTCATGGTGGTGTCTCTTGCAGAAACACTTCGCAACTGCCTTGTTCCATTGCGAAACACATGTGTGCTACATCTTACAGCACACATTAAAATGGCACCTTAGCTAACCTTACTCAGACATGTGCAAGAAACACCACAACCCCTCACTTAAACAACACATCCTCATAAGGCAGCCACTTCTCCATCATGCTGTAAGGATGCCTGTATGGGTGCAGGGAAAAGTAATCTGACAGTTGCTGGGGGAATTGCAGGGCTATCCTATATTACAGGAAACATGGCACTACCCAGTGTAGCTAACCTGGTGCAGTGTGGAGCCACACATATTGATGCTAATCAGAACTATGGGCCAGATGTAGCAAAGGGTTTTCCCATTCTGTTTCTATGGGAAAATGTGTTCGTACATATGGCCCTATGCCACTAGAGAATATATGCACTACAGATTGCAATCTATAGGTTACAGCACATACAGACTGAGCCCACAACTACTCTGACACAATCCTGTGAGCTACATAGGAATGGGGAACCAATCACACAAACACAACATATGGTGTGTGTCTGTGAACATCATGGTGTACAATTTCACAATGACGGGTGGGGGATGGTGCATGCGCAAGTCTAGGATTGGTAAGACTGCTAGTGCAGTGTACCCTCCGCAGTTGGCAGTATGAGTAACACGCTGGGATGATGGGTGGAAATCTGTCTCCTCATGTCAGCTCTGTGGGGCAGTTACCACTACATTGTTGATGGATCAGATAGAGTCAGTGCCAATCTTGGGGTGCATTGGGTGTGACAGTACATGCTGCTCTTATCACTGCACATCAGGCAGTGGAAAAGTGCAAAGGGCCTGGGCGTGGGTCCCCCCGCACTGCCCATGCGAGGTGCATGGGCTGTGCATTGGCACCCAGGGGCACACCACACCACATTAACACCAACCTTTGCATGGGGGTTTGACTGCCATGCAAAGGCTAACGGAAAAGTGAGAACATACCTAGAGGGTAGCACTGATCGTAATACTGGTCTGGTGTCACAAGACAGTTGGCATTGCCAGTCTGTAAACTGCCGGCAACCTGCCAGTGTCAGGCCATTTACCCATGGGGCATTCCCCATGGACAACATGTACCACTTCTACCTGCGCTGTTGGTGGTGGTCATATTGCCAATGGCAGTCTGGTGGTCATAGGACTGCAAGACTTTTATTGAGGGTCCATGTATGCACCAGTACAACTACCTGCAAAATCACCATCAAACTAGCTTGAGGCCCTGATCTAAGTTCAACATTAATCAACTGGCTACGTCCATTATTTTGTGGCATCAGGCACTGTCATGTAGAAAATGATGTTCACATCAACAAATGATACCCATGCTGGCCATCCCTGGGTCCACCCCTGTGCCAGTGTCAAATTAGCTGCACTGCCACAATGCCTCATCTCTTGCACCATAGTGCAAGGAAGGCTGCATTGAGGGGGAGATCATAGTTGAGTAGGAAGGAACACCTTCCAGCACAACCAGAAACTGAAATGGCAATCTGCTAGATCCATGTGTGCTGTGCAAAGTAGCACACATAGACATACATCAATATGAGAAGCAATCAAAGTAAACAACAATATAGAGCCTTGATAATGTCAACTCTGGGGTGGTGTAAGGTTTCGGTGCTGCCCTGGTGTATGAAAAACACGTGAAACTGGGACGGGGCAAACTGCAATGTGTTTTGGTGTGGCTTGACCACTGCAACAGCCATTGCAATGCCCTACCATGCAAAGGGATGCATAGGAAGGGTCCACAATAACAAGATGGTGTCAAGCCACCAAAAGGGAATACATCACACCTTGTAAATATGACGCTGTGCCACCTGAGCTTCCCTTTACGTGACACTCAGGTGGGGTAGAGGGCTGATATATTGCACCCATAATGTTCAAGAACAATATTTGGGCTGTAAGTTGTCACTGAGCCTCCAACAACAATTCAGTGGCGTGACATGTCAACTGCCACAACATAGAAATATTGATTTGACACCATCTCATTGCAGAGGATGATGGCTCTCCTGCAGATCTGACTGTCCTGGAGTTCTTCGATGACCAGATGACAACCATCAGCCAAGAGACTCTCCAGGATGTCATGGTATCCCTCCAGACACCACCTCCAGTTGCAAGGAGGACAACCAATGTAGCAGCCATCCCAGATGACCCACTCATCACCCAAATATTACAACCTGCCAGCACCGAAATAGCTCAGGACTCCGAGGACCCAGGGACAAGCTTCCAGAGGACAGTGGTAGGAGTCCAGTGGGAGCTGGCCAAGCAGGTGCGGGTGGGGATGGAGACTGTGGCAGCCAGCCTAGAGGGAATGCGCACGTGCCTCGTGATAGCTAATGAACACACAGCTGCCAACTGAGGCACACACTCCCCACTGCGTGGAGTCCACCAGTGTCTGATGGACATAGCTGCTGCCATGAGGGAGAGACCACAACAACTGCCCTCCCAAACTGGCAGCAGCATAATTGATAACCAGCTGGACTCCATTCAGCATGAAGTGGCCTCCTTAGGGCAGACACGGCTGCCTACCACCAGGCTGTTGCTGCTATCCTGAAAAATCAGCAGTTTCTCCTTGCTGCAGTGATGCCATATGTTATTCCACAAATGGCAGCTGCCGGGAATTGGGACTCCACATCTTCAAACACTGAAGTGTGTGTGGCCCACTCAAACTCCACACCACCAATGGCACAGGAGACACCACACACATCGGAGGATGAAGATGTGGACCAGATCACCTTTATTCGTAAGAGTACCCGGTAGCAACAGCCTATGCCACCTGGGCAGTGTTCTCCTTAGTTCTGTGTTAAAGATCATGCCACTGTTATCACAGTAGGATAGGTGCACTCTTCACCCACACACTGTTGACCTGTCTGCTATTGACTATCATTGTCTCTCACTTACCAATTGGCAATTATTGTTCCTCCACACTTATCAACACTACTCTGAAGCATGTCCCTCAACCCTGGACTTGTATTCTGTCACAAATGCATGGATTTCACAAATCGGGTCACTGACCTGGACATTGTAAATATCTAACTACAAGACTTCCACTTGTAAATAAACACCTTGTACACAATTAGCATTTATACGTCTATTGTCATCCATAGACTCAGCTAAATGTTTGTATTGTGTGGATCCATGTCATTGGTCACAGAATACCAGTACAAGAGTGCAGGACTGTGGGGGCACAAAGCTACACACAAGGTTCCTAACATGACAAATGTGTATACTGGTTGATCACCCACAAGCAATTAACTGAGTATGTCAAAAATGAAGGACACATATGTGATTCCCTAACCATATACGGCAGGTATGGCTGAAAAGCAAGTCTCTGGCAATTTCGTCAGCTGGGAGTACCAGAAAAACTAATTGGTGTGGTACAGAGGTAGCTACCCTCATTAGTGATGGCCACTGGTCAGTTTTGCAGGATGGAGTTCCAATTGTGGCTGTTGTCAGATGTGCCACAGTTCCTAACATTCCTACTACAGGATCCCAACACTGACAGCTGAAGAACCAGACCTACCTGTCCAATACAAAGTATACATAGTCATCACGAGTGGTGGGTACACAGGATGGCAGATGCATGGACTACTAGATGTGATGTTGCAGTCAATGTGACAGCTTTGTTGTCAATAGGGATTACACATGGTAAATGAGGCTTTCATAGGCAGAATGGATTCCATAGGCCATTTCCCCAATTTGGCCAGTACACACATAGGGAGAACCCTGGGACTCGCACTAATTACACAAACTGTTTGCAATGATATCAGGATATTTATTATAAAAAGGATCTACTAAAAAAAACCTAAAACCTACCCTATCCTAAACTAACCTATACTAACTATACTTATCATACAACTAAACTATCTAACTTATGCTAAACTCAACTTACACATAAAACACCAAACTCTAAACATTGACCCCCCATCCCCTTTAAGAAACAAGAAACAAGTAGGACAACAATTACTATAACTAACTAATCCTATGACCTAAACAAATATATATATGTATTTTTTTTATGTAATGTTTTATTTTTTAGTTTTTCATAAAAACACATATAAACCCCAACATGAGCCCCACCCAGCAACCCACAAATAAAAACCTAATAATAGAAACCTACCCCACAACTACAATTATCCTAACTAATGGCTACACTACATTAACCTACCACTAACTAAATAAAACCCAAACTAAAATATGGTACAACTTAAAAAGGGAGGGGAAGGAACTGAAGGTGGTCCATCACAGTCTAAGTTCAGTTGAGTGACTTCTTGACATCCCGACGTAAGTCCACTTCCAATTGTGATGGCCCAGCAGCTGGTGGTGGCAAAACTGGTGCAGGGGTGGCAAATGGTGCTGCAGAGGTGGATGGGGTGAGTGCAACTGGGAGAACCTGCATTGAAGATGTTCCTGCTTCACCCTTTGTTTTGGGTGGGTGAGTGGGTCCCCTGTGTGGGAATGCCTGCCATTCCCCAGATGCTTTCTCCGAATGGAAACAGCTCATCATGCGGTGGTAACCTGCGTGAACCTCCAGGATGTGGCGGTACTGTTCTGACCAGCGGTTGAAGTGACACCTTTCCTCATTGGTCATGTTGGCAGCTGCAAAATGAGGACAAGCAGCCATCAGTATCAGCATTGGGTGGAGTATATACAGATTTGTAACATGCACTACCACAGCTGATTACACATAGATTCCTACACACATACCTCAATAAATTTTAATTGCACCTCATCTGCCTCTATAGTCAACCACACATCACCAGTATCTTGTACCTGTCAGTGGGATGACATCAATCCATTGGAAATCATGATGGCCCACAGCTGATAGGAACTAACAACGGACCGCTCAACATCACTCTCATCTACACTTTGAGCATCACGTGTCTCAACAAGTATAGATTTCCTGTCTCCCTGAGCGGAGGGGGGTTGGGCATGTAATCCATCAGCTCAACACCACTGGTGATGCTCCAAGTCCTGAGCACTCATCGACGAGTGTAGGAGTGGGCCAATTGTTACGTCTGCTGCCAACTACATAGTGGTAATCTATGTTTTAGTACATCTACATTCATGTGTTCAGGTGGAAAGCCTGGCCTGAGCCTAGATAACTGGGGTCCAGCTGCACTTCCCATGCTGTGGCCACTTGTACAACTGATGCTACCTTGATATGAGAAATTGTTTTCAAGACATTACGGCACTGGAGCCCCCTATCCTCTGCCATGTAGTGCTATGTGTGTTTACACACACATGGTGGCTGTTTGGATGCCCTGAAGGCCACAACAATCATCTCACACCTTTGTGCGTTGCAACTGTATCCAGGATCATCACATCATCAGCAGATGCATGTCAGATATCCTCACAGGACCAGTTACACACACAGCATTGACTTCTCATGCATCTGTGATGTGACCCACATCAATCACAATTTACATGGTGGCTGCACCGTATTTGTTACACTGCTGACATCTGGTGTTAGGAGATTAATAGCCTTTGACCTGAAATATCTTGAGTGGACTTGTCCACACATTGTGTACACAGATTACTGCAGTTCAGGACATTATGGCTCCTTGCTGTACCACTACCTCATCATCTCTGGAGGGTACTGTGGCACCTGTGGTGTGTGTATGTCTCCCACAGAATCCCCCTAGAGAGTAATGCAGTTGGAACCCAAATTCTGACCCATCTTGTCATCAAGTGTGAGCTATGTGTGGCACACATTGCGGATTATGGTGCTGTGACAAGGTTGTGAACAACAGGCATGCTATGTACACATACAGCTGGCCTATGACCTATGATGGCAGACATCCATAAATATGTGGTCAGCCATTACTAATCCTTTTACACACAATTTCATGCCAGCACACGTTGCCCTTAGAAATACATGCACGCCAATCTCATTGCACAACCCCACAACATACATGATGGGAATGTGACAGAGCACCATGCTGATGGACAATTGGCACTGCAGCACTCCTACAAATTAACAATGAAGGAATGCGCAGTATTGAATAGGAGAGGGCACATAACTGTGTTGTCACCAACGCCGGCAATAATCTTGCTTCCAGTACTCAACCCAGCCACCCTTTCCCCATGGTGCTTAGCTGGCTGCATTGAGGGGGAGATAGTCTTTGTGCATGGAGGGACACCTTCCAACACAAACAAATTCTACCAAGGGACTCTGCACTTTTGGTGTGTGCTGCCAAAAGAAGCACACATTGAAAGAGCAAAGTATGGAAGGCACAGAAACATATATGTTAGCCTGTTGTGGCCTGCTAAAGCCACACCTTGGTGTGTTTGCAGGATTTGCTACAGCCTACAGTGTAAGGAAATGTGTAGGTCTGGGACACCATCTAATTGGTATGGGTTTTGCTATGGCACAGCCACTGCAACACCAATTGCACACTCCTTCCACCCAAAGTACTGCATGTGAAGGGGCCGTATTGACAAGTTGATGTGAAGACACAAAATGTGTACTAAGCCTACCATGTATACACAGTGCAGGGCATATTGTCCCCAGAGCCTCTAATAAATAGAGGCTTTGGTGGTGCTTGGGCCTGTTACACATGGCCCATGATGTCATCATCCATCTTCCTATGATTTCTTATCAATGGTGCAGAAAACTACATCATTTATTGCATTACACTTTTCTGACTGACTCACACCAAACCCTGGAGTAGCGAACAGGAGCCACAAAATGGCACTTACTGGATGCATTGGGGTCTTCAAATCTCGCCACCTCTCTGATGGTGTAAGGGGCTAGTCCACCTGTAAGACATGAATGTAGAACCTTACTTAGTGTAAATCCTACGAAATGCAAATGGACAACATAGTTCAGTGTATTATGCTGACTCTGATACACAATGCACAGGTCAAATGGAACTGACAGTAGTCTGGACCCAGTGCATGGTCAGGCTCCCTAACATGGACTTGCAAAATTACACCAAGAGGCCAATAGGACTACAGTATTGCAGAATCTATTGCATCTATACTGTCCTTGTGGCCTTAGTGCACCCCTTACTCACATCCATGTGTGTGCGTATGTCATTATTAAGTCACAGCATGCTGGCAGTGTGGGCCAACATCCTGCTTCCTTGTGAAGGCCAATGCTGCACTCAGCTGGAGATGCTACAGATCACGGAACTTCCTGCTAAGTACATAGGGGAGTAGTACAGGGGATCCTGTGTCTACCTTCACTAACCTCTATACCGGGAGACTTAGGGGGTCATTACGACCCTGGCGAACAGCGGAGAAGCGGCGGTAAGACCGCCAACAGGCTGGCGGTCAAATTTGTGCAATTATGACCATGGCGGTTACCGCCATGGTCATCCGCCTCTTCTCCGTTCCGCCTGCCAGGGCGGAGACGACCGCTGTGCTGGAGACCGAGGTCTCCAGCCCAGCGGTAGTCACTATACCGCCGGCGGTATTTGGACCCGGCTGACCGCCATGGATTTCATGCGGTTTGGAACCGCCATGAAATCCATGGCGGTAAGCACTATCAGAATTCCTTCCCTGGCACTGATAGGGGTCTCCCCCAACCCCCACCCCCACCCGACTCCCTCCCCTACACCCCCCACCACCCCTGCCACCCCCCAAAGGTGGCAGGATCCCCCTCCCCACCACTACCCCCAACATCACATCACTCATTCACACCCGACACGCATACACGCACACACACCGACATTCATGCCAACAGCCACACACACAGTCAGACATGCACATCTACATTCAAACATACACGCACACATCCATACAGACATACCTACAGACATACACGCACTCATTCCCAAACACACAACACCCCCGCAAGCATACACGCACTCACACACCTCCACTACATACTCAAACGCACACCCCCATGCACGCACACAACACACAACACCCCCCACCCCCCTCCCCTAACGGACGATCAACTTACCTGGTCCGTTGATCCTCTGGGAGGGGACGGGATCCATGGGGGCTGCTCCGCCGACAGGACGTGATTTGGTGGGCGGTGTTCTGTTGACGTGGCGGTGGAGGTGGAGCAACCTCCACTTCCCCGCGACCGCCAGTATGGCTGTTGGCGGCTCTCTGTCCGAAAAAGGACGGAGGGCTGCCAACAGTCATAATACGCCGAGCGGAAAGCCGCCACCACTGGCGGTCTTCAGCACGGCGGTCCCTCGGCGGTCTTGACAAAAGACCGCCGAGGTCAAAATGTCCCCCTTAGTGATTACTAAGAACATTTCTTGATTTTTTAGGGGGGTTTAGACATTGTTCTATTTTCTCCCGATATGTGTTTTTAATTATGTCAGAGGTCAAATACCTAATTAAATTATATTGTACCTCTAGTCATTTTTAACTGTTTTTTTCTCTTTATGCCAATCCAGTATTCATTTTTGACCGGCTTGTCATTATCTGCAAAAGATCTCCGGCAAAGAGCCCCCCTGTGGGGGCCGTCAGGCATTGCAGCGCCGGCCTGACGAGGAGCAGAGCCCTATGATGAAGCATGTCACCGAACGGTGAGTGAGGGCTCTTGCTTCAAAGATTTTGACTCCTAGGGACCTGTGATTTATGGTTACATTTTGTATGTTAGAACTGTGTGTACACTTTTTTGGTTTATGAGTACATAGGGGCCCTTCTCAAGCATTTCTATGCACAGATTTCACATCTTCACTCAGCAGCCCTAAAGAGTGTTTGGAATTCATACTTTGGAACATTTGTTGTGACACTGAGGTCTGGATTTTGCCCTCCCTAACTAATTTTTACACACCCTTTCATGCCTGTTTATTGGCACAGGAGCCATTCCTAGTTGTATAACTAGAAAGTTGCACTGTGCATGCATCACTACACTTGGGGCCATAGATATGGAAGTGGCGCAGCACCTAGTGCTGAGCCTGTTGAAGTGCGGGCCCTAGCGCACTCCTGATACCACCATGTGTGCGCTGTCTCAAATTGACTGCGCACCATGGTGGTAGTTAGGGGGAGTAGGGTCAAAATTGTTTGACAGTAGTCTGGCACTTTGCAGGATTAGCATAATTATTTATTTTCTTGAGTCCTGCTAAGCACCCAGAGGCCCATTGATCATGATGGGAGCGTATGTTTAATGGCAGCAAAGAGCAGGCATTATGAAATCCACCACAAATGGGGTGCAGCAGTCTCATTGACTTTTGTTTTGCTAATATGGAGACCCCCTTTGCGCCAGAAAGGCCCCCTTGCATACATTGTGGCTGGCATAGCCATGATGTGTGTCAAGCCTTGCAAAAGTGGGGCAATGCATGCATTGAGCCACCTTGTACAGACTATGCGGGGGAAAGGCAGGTTAGCACTGCATTACTATCAATCACATGACACTATGGCAGCACGAAGGTTGCACTAGGGGCACTTACACATGCCCCTTTGTTATGGTTATGCAGGGTTCATCATACATGTGTCCTGCATTGTCTAAATTGGACGACATTTGATCTGCAGGCCTCAAGTGAGGCAGAGACTACTCATACAGGTTGCATATGACATGTTCACAACAATTACAAGCAGCACTCAGACTTATCTGCAACTGTCAATCAAATGCAGCAGATTGTATGGCAATGGGAGACTTACCAACAGTTCTGCCGATTTTGACTCCCAAATGATCCAGCAGATCCTGCTCCCTTGCTACCAGATGTGACCACTCATTGTGTCCGGTCTTGAAGATCCTTGCCAGATGATAGACGACCTTGACCCACCTTAGATGTCTTGCCTCAGTGGGGTAGCCCAGGATCACCCAGCCACCCACTTTCAGCATTAGGGGCAAGTAATGGGCCACCAACTAGATGAACCCCCCCAGTTCATCAGGAGACATTCTCCCCATCCTACCCTTCCCAGACATGACAAAAGGGTACAGGACGTTAACCAAAAAAAATATGATAAAGGAAACTTAAATCCAACACCTATCCCAAACTCCCAAAACCATCCCAACAACTAAACTACCCCAGACAGACACCCCACAATACGATGACAAAAAACAGTACACCAATAATACAAATTACAAGTAAATAGGCAATTTATACACCTAAAACACATGACACAGCACAAGGGACACAACAAGACCTACAAACTCACCGCAAATCCACCAGCACCTCCAAAACACACACAATCACACGGGGAACAGACTGTGAAGTTAAGTGAAACTACACTTACTGTACCATGCTTGCAGGCAGGATATCCTTGTACATCACTTCCTGGGTGTGTGCGGCACGTTTTTTGCATCATGCGTGTTTTTGTTTTGACACATGAGAATCATGCATTGATTTTTCTTCATGGTGCACTGAGAGGTGTGGTAACATTGAATTGTCGCTCAGGGCCCAGGCGTCATTTTCGCAACGTTGCGGTGTGGTGTTTATGCATTAGCGAATTTTTTTTTAGGCATATTGAAATAACTTCATTTTTTCAATTGTAGCCCTTGAATGTACGCTGAGTATTTTCACATGTCACATGGGCAGTTATACTATGTGGTATATGTTTTTGGCTACATGTGCAAGTCTATGCATGAATGTCATTGCGCTGTCATTGGTATGTGCAACCAATAAGTGTTTTCATGACTCAGCTGCAGGCACTCACTCATAATTTGTGTATATGTTCATGTGTCCTACACTGTGTCCACATGTATGTTGGCACATGTGTGCTATGTGTTCACATATGTGTATGACTAGTGAGTAGCAGGTTGAGTGCATAGTTATGTCTGTGGGCAGTATATACATACAAACATATTTTTATTTTGGCCCTGTGTCATACACATGCTAAGGCATCTGTCAACCACTACATTTTGTATTCAGAGTATGCATTGGACTAGGACTGCATTGACATCATGTATTCCCTGTCAAGCTAAGTGTGCATGTGTGTCTACTCACTGGTTACTTATCGCAATTACCTAGTTATAGGACAGCTACACGTGCCATGTATTTTCCTTTGCATCTTAGTTGCTGCAGTTGTTATGGACATGTGTGTTGGTGAAGAATGCTATATGGCATGTGTCTGTATGGACATGTGTTGTGTTGTTTGTGTCAAACATCATGACATTGCTGTGTCAAAGGGATGTGCAAGCTCACATTGACATCTTCCTGCATAGACAGAATTTTTCCTTTTAACTATTGCCTGTGTAGTCACATCACTGGCACATACGTACTGTACGTCTGTACACAATTGATGGGTACATTCATACTCTCCTAAGCCAAATGGGGAGACAAAGCTTTTACAGTAGCTGCAGCCAGAGGATGGAACTCTCTCCCACAGAATATTAGGCAAGAATCAGGTTATATGAAATTTAGGAAAATGGTGAAAACGTGGCTCTTTCCTCGTTAATTTCTTGGTACATCAAGATCAGGGCCTTTGATTCAGTTTGTTTCAGTTTTTTCTATTGGATGTCTTTCTATCTTCATTATTTCTGTTATTTTTCTTATCCTCTGTCTATTTTTTATTACGTGCTTTCTTCCCAGCGCTTCGATGCTCTTTGAGTAGGAACGCGCTTTATAAATCTCGAATTACATTACATTACTCTGACAGGTTTTGTGACATCTATGCCATTATGTTGCTGCTAGGTTAGCTTTTGTAGTGAATCCATTCACATTACCATGGCTAGCCCATTATGGTGGTACATGTGTGCAGAGATCTTTGGGATATGTGTGCCTGCCTCCATTTGTGTTTTCTGATCTGTCAACATCATCTCAGTCATGACTGTCACATACAAAGCCGTACCACTGTGTTGCAGCGTTGCAGTGTAGCATAGATAGCAGGCCTACCCATTTACATCAATAAGTGAGTTTGTGTGACAACACAAACCCATGGTTGGATGTGGAGGTGCAGGTTGATGGTGGTCCACTACACTCTGCCCACTGTCCACGTGCATTACGCATCTGACATTATCATACGTTGACGTTGTCAGAGCAGTGGCGCGTGGGTTTATTGAGCTGGTATCTCTACCATTTATGATAGCTAATTTCCAGCCTGTGCACACTCCCTAGTGGATGGAGACATGCACAAAATATGGACATACAGACCTGGTTGTGACTACTTCCAATGCAGTACAAGATGCCAGCCTTCCCCTCTCAGGTGTAGAGGTTGTGTGCTTACACATGTAGGACATGTATGGATGTTTAGGAGTCCAAAGTTGTGTACATGTTCAGCCTGCTTAGGGGTTACGTTACTGGTGTGACGTAAAGGTTGGACAAATTAAATGGTTAAGATTGAATTGTATGTGACTGTCTCCTGTTCTGGTACTAGGCGAAGGGCATTTACCATGGTATGATGGTGGCAAACATATCTGGGTCATGTACTAACATGCCCACCCTCTCTGTGCATCATTTAGAGATTGACATGTAGGCATTGGTGTCTTACAGTGTCTGTTTTGGTGTTTGTCTGGTCATTATCCCTTTTTTCTGCCATGACTGGTGAGGTATGTTTGTGTTCTCCATTGCTCCCAGTCTTTTGTCTGCTAGCACTGTGAACACATCTTCTACAGAAAAAGTGTCAGGTGATATTGGCACAGGATACTACATGTGACTTGTGTAATATGGAAATATTCTCTTCTCCTACAACTGTCAACTCAGTTGTCAATGTCCCATTGGCAATATTAGTGAGATGGAATGAGTGCCAGATACACATGACATTGCACATGCCACAGCTCTTGAGTAGTCTCAACACAACATGGCATGTTGTATCAGCACACATGTGTGAGTATCTCAGAGGTGTACATCCACATCAGCAACTCTTCCAGCATGCCACAATCTAGCTGATTCTTACCATGACGACTGATGTTGAGGTGTATAATCTCCTTAGTGCTGTATTCATCCTTTGCCAGATGCTGACGACATGGCTGTGTCTACTCCCACTCAATGTGATGTGGGTCCCTGACTGTATTGGAGAATGCTGAACATGTTCACACATGCCAAATATGATTATGATATTAGAGGCCATTATTTGTATGAGAAAGTTAGTTATATTTGGTACCATGCAATGGATCTGTCATGTAAGTGACAATGAATGGTTTGTATTGCTATATGCTGTGTAATGTTGTTATACGGGGCATACTGTGTAGACATTCAGACACAGGTCAATCATTGTGAACAATGGCATACCCGTTGCTACCTAGGGTGGACACCCATACATTAGTCTACATGTATTTCTCATTATTAGCAGTGCACATATGTGAATCAAGCCTATTTGTGTGACCGGTGTGCATCCTATGTAGATGAGTGTGTCACACACTCTGCCTACATTCCAGCCAGACTATCATTTGGCAGATCCATTCTCCCATTGTAAATCAAAGACCATACAATCAATCTGAAATGTGTTTGTATATGGATTCAACACACCTAGCTGCTTTATGTCACTGCCAAACCATTGACCATTTCCCAGCCAATGTGTATGTGCCATACATGATTTACAGTCCTCCATGTGTCAAGGATGTGGCCTATTGTAGTGGCAGTACATATTCCCATGGACACACTGTGCAGGCTCAGCTTCCAATGGGCAATTACTGAACAAGCAACATTACCTATGATGTCCACCCTTGACACACATGTACAGTGCAGGCCAAGCTACTCTCACACAGTGTTGGGACAGTGTTCAGTTCTGACATTACTTTACCTCCATTTCCTGACAGCCCCTACCTTATGTGTTGCCCCCTTGCATGCTACCTGTTAGGGATGGTGTTGTGTTGGTGAATGGCTCATACAATTGCACATTGCCCACATGATATAACAATATATTTAGTGGTGCAAGG
The DNA here is from genome assembly GCF_031143425.1 of Pleurodeles waltl. Lineage (NCBI taxonomy): Eukaryota > Metazoa > Chordata > Amphibia > Caudata > Salamandridae > Pleurodeles > Pleurodeles waltl. The sequence continues at coordinate 432,970,993 of NC_090440.1, read as the reverse complement.
ATCTTGGCCTTCAGATTCCACATGCCAGGGATTTGGGCATCACTGATATGTGAGATGGAGTCTGTAAAACCCCCTACATCACCAAAGATTTGGGTAACATACTTGTTGCTTCTGTGTTTCTGACACACTTCAAAAATATATGTATTGGACAATGAGGAGTCCAAGAATTGTGTTGTTGAACAAAATGTATTTGAGGTGTTTACAGAGTACTTTTTTGGTTGAATATATATAAAAATTGTCAACAATTGTCTGTCTCCTGCGGACTCCTGCAGCTGTGTTTAGTAGGTACCCCTCAAGATCCTTATCCCTATTATCCTCCTCATTGTGGACATCTACTTTTTCATCCCAGGGGGTATTTTTTCTAACACACAAGTGTAGGATAGCGCATACAAGTATGATCTTGCATACCGGTGGGGGAGCATACAAGAGGCTTCCTCCTGTCATGTCCAGGTACTTGAACTGGGATTTGAGAAGGCCAAAGCTCCTCTCTACCACACTGCATGTCTTCTGGTGTGCTTCATTGTAGGCACACTGCTCATTGGTATCTGGATTTGCAAACGGGGTCATGACCCACAGCTGTATGCCATTACCTTGGTCAGCTGCAAAGATAAGAGGGCGAAATTTAGTGAAGAGTTGAGAGGGTCCATGAATATTCCATGTCAGTAGTTGGTTGCAGTTTGAGTGGTGACTCAGAGGGGTTTGGGGTGTTGTGTATGTTCCAGGTCTTGCAATATGGTTCAATTTGACTGTGTTGATGTACATGTCATTCTTGGGTACTGACTCAAGGACCTGTATGTGACCATCTGGATTCCAATACGTGTGCTCATCATGTATGTAACATGTTTTGTGGAGTCCATTTTAGTAGCATAGTCCTTATAGTAGATTAAGGCTACCACCTCCTTGCAGCACAATGGTGTCAGATGTGTGGCAAGCATAGTTGCCCTACAAAGCCAGCCTATTCCATCGATGTAGGCATGTGGCATTACACATGCAATGCAACACTTGGTGGGCCTTAGTGGCAGATGGTGGTTGTGTCAACCATCTTGGCCTTCATTACATATCTGGTGTTCTCAAGTATGCCAGACTCACAGTGGCAGTTGGACCACTGCGGTAATGGCAGTATGACCCCCACATTATGATCATGGTGGATCCACCACGTTTGGACTGCCAACATTGCCAGGTTGCCACCAGCCAGCTGCCTAGCAGTCCCAGCGGTCTTAATCTGCCAGGGCAGCGCTGCAAGCAGTGCAGTCGTCCGGATTTTGACTCCAAATCTGCCAGCCTTTGCATGGCGATTCTATCGTCACGCAAGGGCTGGCGGAATGGGGGTGTCAGGTGCCCCTTGGAGGCCCCTGCACTGGCCATGCAAATGACATGGGCAGTGCCGGGTCCCACATGGACAGACCTGTAGCACTTTCCAATGTCAAATTACATGTAGTAATAACCGCTACTGGTGCTGCTGCACCCACCACAATGCCACATTGCAGCCGGATCACATACAAACTGGCTGCAATGTTTTGGCCCTCTACCCAGCTGGGCCAGTGTATGGAAAATTTTGTTTCAACCGACAGGCCCAGCAGTGAACTCCTAATTGGGCCAGCAGGGTTTAGACCACTATGGCGGTCTAACTGTGGTGGAAGTTTAAAAAGCGGCCTCTGCTGAACAACAAACTGATGACGAGTGTCCAGGTGTCCAAGGGTGTGTACCATATTTTAGCATTGTAGGAAGTTGGCTCTGTATGTGCTATTTCAAAGTAAGGAATAGCATGCACAGAGTCCAAGGGTTCCCCTTAGAGGTAAAATAGTGGTAAAAAATAGATAATACTAATGCTCTATTTTGTGGTAGTGTGGTCGAGCAGTAGGCTTATCCAAGGAGTAGTGTTAAGCATTTGTTGTACATACACATAGACAATAAATGAGGTACACACACTCAGAGACAAATCCAGCCAATAGGTTTTTATATAGAAAAATATCTTTTCTTAGTTTATTTTAAGAACCACAGGTTCAAATTCTACATGTAATATCTCATTCGAAAGGTATTGCAGGTAAGTACTTTAGGAACTTCAAATCATCAAAATTGCAGGTATACTTTTCAAGTTATTCACAAATAGCTGTTTTAAAAGTAGACACAGTGCAATTTTCACAGTTCCTAGGGGAGGTAAGTATTGGTTAGGTTAACCAGGTAAGTAAGACACTTACAGGGCTTAGTTCTTGGTCCAAGGTAGCCCACCGTTGGGGGTTCAGAGCAACCCCAAAGTCACCACACCAGCAGCTCAGGGCCGGTCAGGTGCAGAGTTCAAAGTGGTGCCCAAAACACATAGGCTAGAATGGAGAGAAGGGGGTGCCCCGGTTCCGGTCTGCTTGCAGGTAAGTACCCGCGTCTTCGGAGGGCAGACCAGGGGGGTTTTGTAGGGCACCGGGGGGGACACAAGCCCACACAGAAATTTCACCCTCAGCAGCGCGGGGGCGGCCGGGTGCAGTGTAGAAACAAGCGTCGGGTTTGTAATGTTAGTCTATGAGAGATCTCGGGATCTCTTCAGCGCTGCAGGCAGGCAAGGGGGGGGTTCCTCGGGGAAACCTCCACTTGGGCAAGGGAGAGGGACTCCTGGGGGTCACTTCTCCAGTGAAAGTCCGGTCCTTCAGGTCCTGGGGGCTGCGGGTGCAGGGTCTCTCCCAGGCGTCGGGACTTTAGGTTCAAAGAGTCGCGGTCAGGGGAAGCCTCGGGATTCCCTCTGCAGGCGGCGCTATGGGGGCTCAGGGGGGACAGGTTTTGGTACTCACAGTATCAGAGTAGTCCTGGGGTCCCTCCTGAGGTGTTGGATCGCCACCAGCCGAGTCGGGGTCGCCGGGTGCAGTGTTGCAAGTCTCACGCTTCTTGAGGGGAGCTTGCAGGGTTCTTTAAAGTTGCTGGAAACAAAGTTGCAGCTTTTCTTGGAGCAGGTCCGCTGTCCTCGGGAGTTTCTTGTCTTTTCGAAGCAGGGGCAGTCCTCAGAGGATGTCGAGGTCGCTGGTCCCTTTGGAAGGCGTCGCTGGAGCAGGATCTTTGGAAGGCAGGAGACAGGCCGGTGAGTTTCTGGAGCCAAGGCAGTTGTCGTCTTCTGATCTTCCTCTGCAGGGGTTTTCAGCTAGGCAGTCCTTCTTCTTGTAGTTGCAGGAATCTAATTTTCTAGGGTTCAGGGTAGCCCTTAAATACTAAATTTAAGGGCGTGTTTAGGTCTGGGGGGTTAGTAGCCAATGGCTACTAGCCCTGAGGGTGGGTACACCCTCTTTGTGCCTCCTCCCAAAGGGAGGGGGCCACAATCCTAACCCTATTGGGGGAATCCTCCATCTGCAAGATGGAGGATTTCTAAAAGTCAGAGTCACCTCAGCTCAGGACACCTTAGGGGCTGTCCTGACTGGCCAGTGACTCCTCCTTGTTTTTCTCATTATTTTCTCCGGCCTTGCCGCCAAAAGTGGGGCCTGGCCGGAGGGGGCGGGCAACTCCACTAGCTGGAGTGTCCTGCTGGGTTGGCACAAAGGAGGTGAGCCTTTGAGGCTCACCGCCAGGTGTGACAATTCCTGCCTGGGAGAGGTGTTAGCATCTCCACCCAGTGCAGGCTTTGTTACTGGCCTCAGAGTGACAAAGGCACTCTCCCCATGGGGCCAGCAACATGTCTCGGTTTGTGGCAGGCTGCTAAAACTAGTCAGCCTACACAGATAGTCGGTTAAGTTTCAGGGGGCACCTCTAAGGTGCCCTCTGTGGTGTATTTTTCAATAAAATGTACACTGGCATCAGTGTGCATTTATTGTGCTGAGAAGTTTGATACCAAACTTCCCAGTTTTCAGTGTAGCCATTATGGTGCTGTGGAGTTCGTGTTTGACAGACTCCCAGACCATATACTCTTATGGCTACCCTGCACTTACAATGTCTAAGGGTTTGTTTAGACACTGTAGGGGTACCATGCTCATGCACTGGTACCCTCACCCATGGTATAGTGCACCCTGCCTTAGGGCTCTAAGGCCTGCTAGAGGGGTGTCTTACCTATACTGCATAGGCAGTGAGAGGCTGGCATGGCACCCTGAGGGGAGTGCCATGTCGACTTACTCGTTTTGTCCTCACTAGTACACACAAGCTGGCAAGCAGGGTGTCTGTGCTGAGTGAGAGGTCTCCAGGGTGGCATAAGACATGCTGCAGCCCTTAGAGACCTTCCTTGGCATCAGGGCCCTTGGTACTAGAAGTACCAGTTACAAGGGACTTATCTGGATGCCAGGGTCTGCCAATTGTGGATACAAAAGTACAGGTTAGGGAAAGAACACTGGTGCTGGGGCCTGGTTAGCAGGCCTCAGCACACTTTCAATTGTAAACATAGCATCAGCAAAGGCAAAAAGTCAGGGGGCAACCATGCCAAGGAGGCATTTCCTTACACAACCCCCCCCCAAACGAAAGAGGATGAGACTAACCTTTCCCAAGAGAGTCTTCATTTTCTAAGTGGAAGAACCTGGAAAGGCCATCTGCATTGGCATGGGCAGTCCCAGGTCTGTGTTCCACTATAAAGTCCATTCCCTGTAGGGAGATGGACCACCTCAACAGTTTAGGATTTTCACCTTTCATTTGCATCAGCCATTTGAGAGGTCTGTGGTCAGTTTGAACTAGGAAGTGAGTCCCAAAGAGGTATGGTCTCAGCTTCTTCAGGGACCAAACCACAGCAAAGGCCTCCCTCTCAATGGCACTCCAACGCTGCTCCCTGGGGAGTAGCCTCCTGCTAATGAAAGCAACAGGCTGGTCAAGGCCATCATCATTTGTTTGGGACAAAACTGCCCCTATCCCATGTTCAGAGGCATCAGTCTGCACAATGAACTGCTTAGAATAATCTGGAGCTTTGAGAACTGGTGCTGAGCACATTGCCTGTTTCAGGGTGTCAAAGGCCTGTTGGCATTCCACAGTCCAGTTTACTTTCTTGGGCATTTTCTTGGAGGTGAGTTCAGTGAGGGCTGTCACAATGGATCCATATCCCTTCACAAACCTCCTGTAATACCCAGTCAAGCCAAGGAATGCCCTGACTTGAGTCTGGGTTTTTGGAGCTACCCAGTCCAGAATAGTCTGGATCTTGGGTTGGAGTGGCTGAACTTGGCCTCCACCTACAAGGTGTCCCAAGTAAACCACAGTTCCCTGCCCTATCTGGCATTTGGATGCCTTGATAGAGAGGCCTGCAGATTGCAGAGCCTTCAAAACCTTCCTCAGGTGGACCAGGTGATCCGGCCAGGTGGAGCTAAAGACAGCAATATCATCAAGATAAGCTGTGCTAAAGGACTCCAAGCCAGCAAGGACTTGATTCACCAACCTTTGGAAGGTGGCAGGGGCATTCTTTAAACCAAAGGGCATAACAGTAAACTGATAATGCCCATCAGGTGTGGAGAATGCTGTTTTCTCTTTTGCTCCAGGTGCCATTTTTATTTGCCAGTACCCTGCTGTCAAGTCAAAGGTACTTAGGAATTTGGCAGCACCTAATTTGTCTATGAGCTCATCAGCTCTTGGAATTGGATGAGCATCTGTCTTGGTGACAGAATTGAGTCCTCTGTAGTCCACACAAAACCTCATCTCTTTCTTTCCATCTTTGGTGTGAGGTTTGGGGACTAAGACCACTGGGCTAGCCCAGGGGCTGTCAGAGCGCTCAATCACTCCCAATTCCAGCATCTTGTGGACTTCCACCTTGATGCTTTCCTTAACATGGTCAGACTGTCTAAAGATTTTGTTCTTGACAGGCATGCTGTCTCCTGTGTCCACATCATGGGTACACAGGTGTGTCTGACCAGGGGTTAAGGAGAAGAGTTCAGGAAACTGTTGTAGGACTCTCCTACAATCAGCTTGCTGTTGGCCAGAGAGGGTGTCTGAGTAGATCACTCCATCTACTGTGCCATCTTTTGGGTCTGATGACAGAAGATCAGGGAGAGGTTCACTCTCTGCCTCCTGATCCTCATCTGTTACCATCAACAGATTCACATCAGCCCTGTCATGGAAGAGCTTAAGGCGGTTCACATGGATCACCCTCTTGGGGCTCCTGCTTGTGCCCAGGTCCACCAAGTAGGTGACCTGACTCTTCCTCTCTAGTACTGGGTAAGGGCCACTCCATTTGTCCTGGAGTGCCCTGGGAGCCACAGGCTCCAGAACCCAGACTTTCTGCCCTGGTTGGAACTCAACCAGTGCAGCCTTTTGGTCATACCAAAACTTCTGGAGCTGTTGGCTGGCCTCAAGGTTTTTGGTTGCCTTTTCCATGTACTCTGCCATTCTAGAGCGAAGGCCAAGTACATAGTCCACTATGTCTTGTTTTGGCTCATGGAGAGGTCTCTCCCAGCCTTCTTTAACAAGAGCAAGTGGTCCCCTTACAGGATGACCAAACAGAAGTTCAAAGGGTGAGAATCCTACTCCCTTCTGTGGCACCTCTCTGTAAGCCAAAAGCAGACATGGCAAGAGGACATCCCATCTCCTTTTGAGCTTTTCTGGGAGCCCCATGATCATGCCTTTTAATGTCTTGTTGAATCTCTCAACCAAGCCATTAGTTTGTGGATGGTATGGTGTAGTGAATTTATAAGTCACTCCACACTCATTCCACATGTGCTTTAGGTATGCTGACATGAAGTTGGTACCTCTGTCAGACACCACCTCCTTAGGAAAACCCACTCTGGTAAAGATACCAATGAGGGCCTTGGCTACTGCAGGGGCAGTAGTCGACCTAAGGGGAATAGCTTCAGGATACCTGGTAGCATGATCCACTACTACCAGGATATACATATTTCCTGAGGCTGTGGGAGGTTCTAGTGGACCAACTATGTCCACACCCACTCTTTCAAAGGGAACCCCCACCACTGGAAGTGGAATGAGGGGGGCCTTTGGATGCCCACCTGTCTTATCACTGGCTTGACAGGTGGGGCAGGAGAGGCAAAACTCCTTAACCATGTTGGACATATTGGGCCAGTAGAAGTGGTTGACTAACCTCTCCCACGTCTTGGTTTGTCCCAAATGTCCAGCAAGGGGAATGTCATGGGCCAATGTTAGGATGAACTTCCTGAACAGCTGAGGCACTACCACTCTCCTAGTGGCACCAGGTTTGGGGTCTCTGGCCTCAGTGTACAGGAGTCCATCTTCCCAATAGACCCTATGCGTTCCATTTTTCTTGCCTTTGGACTCTTCAGCAGCTTGCTGCCTAAGGCCTTCAAGAGAGGGACAGGTTTCTTGTCCCTTACACAGCTCCTCCCTTGAGGGTCCCCCTGGGCCTAAGAGCTCAACCTGATAAGGTTCAAGCTCCAAAGGCTCAGTTCCCTCAGAGGGCAGAACTTCTTCCTGAGAAGAGAGGTTCCCTTTCTTTGGCTGTGTTGCAGTTGGTTTCCCAACTGACTTTCCTGTTCTCTTGGTAGGCTGGGCCATTCTTCCAGACTCCAGCTCTACTTGTTCACCCTGTGCCTTGCACTGTGCTCTTGTTTTCACACACACCAGTTCAGGGATACCCAGCATTGCTGCATGGGTTTTTAGCTCTACCTCAGCCCATGCTGAGGACTCCAGGTCATTTCCAAGCAGACAGTCCACTGGGATATTTGAGGAGACCACCACCTGTTTCAGGCCATTGACCCCTCCCCATTCTAAAGTAACCATTGCCATGGGATGTACTTTTCTCTGATTGTCAGCGTTGGTGACTGTGTAAGTTTTTCCAGTCAGGTATTGGCCAGGGGAAACCAGTTTCTCTGTCACCATGGTGACACTGGCACCTGTATCCCTCAGGCCCTCTATTCTAGTCCCATTAATTAAGAGTTGCTGTCTGTATTTTTGCATGTTAGGCGGCCAGACAGCTAGTGTGGCTAAATCCACCCCACCCTCAGAAACTAGAGTAGCTTCAGTGTGGACCCTGATTTGCTCTGGGCACACTGTTGATCCCACTTGGAGACTAGCCATACCAGTGTTACCTGGATGGGAGTTGGGAGTGGAACCTTTCTTGGGACAGGCCTTGTCTCCAGTTTGGTGTCCATGCTGTTTACAGCTATGACACCAGGCCTTTTTGGGATCAAAGTTTTTACCCTTGTACCCATTGTTTTGTGAAGAGGCTCTGGGCCCACCCTCCTGTGCAGGTTTTTGGGGGCCTGTAGAAGACTCTTTACTATTTTTAGTTTTGGCTGTCTCATCACCCTTCCCCTGGGGAGTCTTTGTGACCCCTTTCTTTTGGTCACCCCCTGTTGAAGTCTTGGACACCCTTGTCTTGACCCAATGGTCCGCCTTCTTTCCCAATTCTTGGGGAGAAATTGGTCCTAGGTCTACCAGATGCTGATGCAGTTTATCATTGAAACAATTACTTAACAGGTGTTCTTTCACAAATAAATTGTACAGCCCATCATAATTACTTACACCACTGCCTTGAATCCAACCATCTAGTGTTTTCACTGAGTAGTCTACAAAGTCAACCCAGGTCTGGCTCGAGGATTTTTGAGCCCCCCTGAATCTAATCCTATACTCCTCAGTGGAGAATCCAAAGCCCTCAATCAGGGTACCCTTCATGAGGTCATAAGATTCTGCATCTTGTCCAGAGAGTGTGAGGAGTCTATCCCTACACTTTCCTGTGAACATTTCCCAAAGGAGAGCACCCCAGTGAGATCTGTTCACTTTTCTGGTTACACAAGCCCTCTCAAAAGCTGTGAACCATTTGGTGATGTCATCACCATCTTCATATTTAGTTACAATCCCTTTAGGGATTTTCAACATGTCAGGAGAATCTCTGACCCTATTTATGTTGCTGCCACCATTGATGGGTCCTAGGCCCATCTCTTGTCTTTCCCTCTCTATGGCTAGGATCTGTCTTTCCAAAGCCAATCTTTTGGCCATCCTGGCTAACTGGATGTCCTCTTCACTGGGGCTATCCTCAGTGATTTCAGAGGTGTTGGTCTCTCCTGTGAGGGAACCAGCATCTCTGACTATTATTTTAGGAGTCAGGGTTTGAGGGACCCTGTTCTCCCTAGATAGGACTGGTAGGGGGGAATTGTCCTCCAAGTCACTATCCTCTTCCTCTGAGTTGCCACCCTCAGAGGGGTTGGCCTTTTCAAACTCTGCCAAAAGCTCCTGGAGCTGTATTTTGGTAGGTTTGGGGCCCATTGTTATTTTCTTTATTTTACAGAGTGACCTTAGCTCCCTCATCTTAAGATGGAGGTAAGGTGTGGTGTCGAGTTCCACCACAGTCACATCTGTGCTAGACATTTTGCTTCTAAAAGTTGGAATACTTTTTAAGAATCTACAACTGGTTCTAGAATCTAATTCAAACTTTTACAAACTTTTAAACTCTAAAAGAAATGCTAAACAGGATCTAACACAAGGCCCTAGCAGGTCTTTTAAGAATTTAGAAAACTTTTCAAATTGCAAAAATCAATTTCTAATGACAATTTTGGAATTTGTCGTGTGATCAGGTATTGGCTGAGTAGTCCAGCAAATGCAAAGTCTTGTACCCCACCGCTGATCCACCAATGTAGGAAGTTGGCTCTGTATGTGCTATTTCAAAGTAAGGAATAGCATGCACAGAGTCCAAGGGTTCCCCTTAGAGGTAAAATAGTGGTAAAAAATAGATAATACTAATGCTCTATTTTGTGGTAGTGTGGTCGAGCAGTAGGCTTATCCAAGGAGTAGTGTTAAGCATTTGTTGTACATACACATAGACAATAAATGAGGTACACACACTCAGAGACAAATCCAGCCAATAGGTTTTTATATAGAAAAATATCTTTTCTTAGTTTATTTTAAGAACCACAGGTTCAAATTCTACATGTAATATCTCATTCGAAAGGTATTGCAGGTAAGTACTTTAGGAACTTCAAATCATCAAAATTGCAGGTATACTTTTCAAGTTATTCACAAATAGCTGTTTTAAAAGTAGACACTTAGTGCAATTTTCACAGTTCCTAGGGGAGGTAAGTATTGGTTAGGTTAACCAGGTAAGTAAGACACTTACAGGGCTTAGTTCTTGGTCCAAGGTAGCCCACCGTTGGGGGTTCAGAGCAACCCCAAAGTCACCACACCAGCAGCTCAGGGCCGATCAGGTGCAGAGTTCAAAGTGGTGCCCAAAACACATAGGCTAGAATGGAGAGAAGGGGGTGCCCCGGTTCCGGTCTGCTTGCAGGTAAGTACCCGCGTCTTCGGAGGGCAGACCAGGGGGGTTTTGTAGGGCACCGGGGGGGACACAAGCCCACACAGAAATTTCACCCTCAGCAGCGCGGGGGCGGCCGGGTGCAGTGTAGAAACAAGCGTCGGGTTTGTAATGTTAGTCTATGAGAGATCTCGGGATCTCTTCAGCGCTGCAGGCAGGCAAGGGGGGGGTTCCTCGGGGAAACCTCCACTTGGGCAAGGGAGAGGGACTCCTGGGGGTCACTTCTCCAGTGAAAGTCCGGTCCTTCAGGTCCTGGGGGCTGCGGGTGCAAGGTCTCTCCCAGGCGTCGGGACTTTAGGTTCAAAGAGTCGCGGTCAGGGGAAGCCTCGGGATTCCCTCTGCAGGCGGCGCTATGGGGGCTCAGGGGGGACAGGTTTTGGTACTCACAGTATCAGAGTAGTCCTGGGGTCCCTCCTGAGGTGTTGGATCGCCACCAGCCGAGTCGGGGTCGCCGGGTGCAGTGTTGCAAGTCTCACGCTTCTTGCGGGGAGCTTGCAGGGTTCTTTAAAGCTGCTGGAAACAAAGTTGCAGCTTTTCTTGGAGCAGGTCCGCTGTCCTCGGGAGTTTCTTGTCTTTTCGAAGCAGGGGCAGTCCTCAGAGGATGTCGAGGTCGCTGGTCCCTTTGGAAGGCGTCGCTGGAGCAGGATCTTTGGAAGGCAGGAGACAGGCCGGTGAGTTTCTGGAGCCAAGGCAGTTGTCGTCTTCTGGTCTTCCTCTGCAGGGGTTTTCAGCTAGGCAGTCCTTCTTCTTGTAGTTGCAGGAATCTAATTTTCTAGGGTTCAGGGTAGCCCTTAAATACTAAATTTAAGGGCGTGTTTAGGTCTGGGGGGTTAGTAGCCAATGGCTACTAGCCCTGAGGGTGGGTACACCCTCTTTGTGCCTCCTCCCAAAGGGAGGGGGCCACAATCCTAACCCTATTGGGGGAATCCTCCATCTGCAAGATGGAGGATTTCTAAAAGTCAGAGTCACCTCAGCTCAGGACACCTTAGGGGCTGTCCTGACTGGCCAGTGACTCCTCCTTGTTTTTCTCATTATTTTCTCCGGCCTTGCCGCCAAAAGTGGGGCCTGGCCGGAGGGGGCGGGCAACTCCACTAGCTGGAGTGTCCTGCTGGGTTGGCACAAAGGAGGTGAGCCTTTGAGGCTCACCGCCAGGTGTGACAATTCCTGCCTGGGAGAGGTGTTAGCATCTCCACCCAGTGCAGGCTTTGTTACTGGCCTCAGTGTGACAAAGGCACTCTCCCCATGGGGCCAGCAACATGTCTCGGTTTGTGGCAGGCTGCTAAAACTAGTCAGCCTACACAGATAGTCGGTTAAGTTTCAGGGGGCACCTCTAAGGTGCCCTCTGTGGTGTATTTTTCAATAAAATGTACACTGGCATCAGTGTGCATTTATTGTGCTGAGAAGTTTGATACCAAACTTCCCAGTTTTCAGTGTAGCCATTATGGTGCTGTGGAGTTCGTGTTTGACAGACTCCCAGACCATATACTCTTATGGCTACCCTGCACTTACAATGTCTAAGGGTTTGTTTAGACACTGTAGGGGTACCATGCTCATGCACTGGTACCCTCACCCATGGTATAGTGCACCCTGCCTTAGGGCTGTAAGGCCTGCTAGAGGGGTGTCTTACCTATACTGCATAGGCAGTGAGAGGCTGGCATGGCACCCTGAGGGGAGTGCCATGTCGACTTACTCGTTTTGTCCTCACTAGTACACACAAGCTGGCAAGCAGGGTGTCTGTGCTGAGTGAGAGGTCTCCAGGGTGGCATAAGACATGCTGCAGCCCTTAGAGACCTTCCTTGGCATCAGGGCCCTTGGTACTAGAAGTACCAGTTACAAGGGACTTATCTGGATGCCAGGGTCTGCCAATTGTGGATACAAAAGTACAGGTTAGGGAAAGAACACTGGTGCTGGGGCCTGGTTAGCAGGCCTCAGCACACTTTCAATTGTAAACATAGCATCAGCAAAGGCAAAAAGTCAGGGGGCAACCATGCCAAGGAGGCATTTCCTTACAAGCATGATGATCACATTTGGTAGCAGTGTATGTCCTATCTTCTTAGTAATTGGATTTTCTGCCAGGCTTACTACACATGCACAGTGCAGACTTTAGGAGGGGGCCCTGCTATATTTCTGAAAGGTCACTTAGTACAGTGCATGTATGGCCAGTCATGTCCTGCATACTCCTAGAGGGGTCTACTATGACATCCATGTACATTCCAGTTTGGCATTGAATCTGCTAAGTAGAAGCATGAAGTTGTTATGAGGGGGGCTAAGTGGGGCATGTGAGGTGTCAGTTGAGTAGTTGTGGCACCATTTCTCATGATTCTGCCCCATTGTCTACAATGGCAGGTACATTAGTCTTCCGATGTGTGCAATTCAATGCATTTAACAGATGTATGTGCAGCCTACAGGTATGTCAGGCATGTGTAGATGGGATGTAGTTGTGGATGGCACCACATGGGTGTCATTTGATGTGGATTGTGCCTGATTCTTGCACCCATGAATGAGGTGGGGATGTGCCTATGTGTGACATGGCGGAGCTATTGATAATTTGGTCTAATGTGTTAAGTATACTTAGTAGTCAACCAGTGGACACTTGTAGTGGTTTGTGGTCTTATTCTGTATGCAAAGCATACATATATGTTCCTGTCCTTCACATGGTGTTTCTGTTAGTTTGTGGCTGTGTTAGGTACAAGTGGGTGTCTGCGCTTCAGATGTCCAATCATTGTGGGGTACTGCGGCATGTTGCATATGTGTTGTTGCCAGTAAGTCTGTGGTCCCATGCCCATGCGTCTTTGTTGTGGTGTATATGTTGTTTGTCCTACAGGGTTGGTGTGTTGTGTGTGTATTGATTGGTTGGTTGACTTACCGACAAGTAGACCATTGCAATATTGTCCATCCTGGAACTGCTTGTTGATGGTGGAGTGCCAGAATATGTAAGCATCATGCTTGGCTGAGATGTTGGTGAAGAGCCCACAGTGGTCCACAATGGCCTGCACATTTATCGCTTGTGTGTGCTTGCGGTTCCTATATAGGTGTTCCGTAGCTGCAGGTGGCACCAGTTGCACCTGGGTGTAGTCCATTGCACCTAGCACATGCGGAAACCCAGCAATCAGATAGAATCCATGCTTGGTGTCCTGCTGCAGTTGCTGGGTGTTTGGGAAGCAGATGTGGTGCGTTGTGAGACGGATGATGGCATCTAGGACCTTAAGTAGGTAAACATATATTGATGGCTGGGAGACACCAGCCACTAGTGCCTCTGTTGTCTGAAATGATCCAGAAGCCAGCATATGCAGAACAGTGAGCTTTGTGATGGGTTGTATGTTGTAGGGAGTTTGCAGCCTTGTTGTAATGTCTGGTGCAATCTGGTTCAGCAGGTGTTGAATAGACTCCTGGCTGAGACGGTAAGTCCTGATGATGGCTTGCTCCCTGAGGCCAAGGAGGGTTGTCCTCTGCCGAAATATCCTCTCCTGCATTGCCTTTGTGGGTGCCGTTGTGGTGTTTGAGGTTGGGGTTGTGGAGGTGGAGGGAGCAGTACAACGTCCATGGTAGCAAATGCTCCTTCTGTGAATTTTTCTTACATAGTGATGTATGTGCCTCATTTTAATGCCTGGTCAGATGTTTTTGTTTAAGAATGTATGGGATTTTATGCTAAATGGACAAGACCCCACTGTGCCTGGTGTTTATTACATTTGTGGTAAGAATGCATATTACAAGTTTCCGAAAGGCTGGTGTGGTGCATGCTCTTTAGGAGTGTTTCTTCCAAACATTTACCAAACGGACGACATTGACAATCCAGAAGGGATTGAGAGAACTAAATTGAGATTTAAAAGAGGAGCAAGTAGTTCAGGGATTACAGGAGATATTTTTGGAGCTTTTATTCCATCACTAGGTATGATATTGAATGACATAAAGATAAGGAAGTTATAGACAATTGTAGAGAAGATGTAAACTGATTTTTCAAGTGCAATGCTCCTAATGAACACAGAAATGGTAGTGACAAGGTCTATGATTCTGCAGAATCACCTTGCGTAAGACATCCTTTTAGCAAAGGAAGGCGGAGTCTGCTGAGTTTTAAAGTCACAGCCCTTACATTTCTAATAACAGCAGGGCGATACTTATCTAATTTGATGAATCTGAAAAATGACTTGAACTGAAACAGACAAATGTTTGGGTAAAAATAGCTGAGGAATTTTTTAAGGTAGGATCTTGGTTTGGTAACTTGGGAAATGGTTTTGTGAAAATTATCATGAAACCTTTATTGATTGCGACAGTGTGCATAATTTGTGCACTTGGATTTTACAAAGTTTACAATTTTTGGAAAAGGCAAATAGTAAAGAATAAACAAAGAAGGGAAGAAATGGAAATTTTATTATGGTGGCCCATGTGGCCGCTGTTAGTATTAAACACTACATTTTACCATGAGAGTTGTCAATCATATCAAATGAAGTACTAAAATTAATGTAAAGAATGTTATTATCAAATGTAGATTAACAATTGAAGAACTGAATGAATGTGAATTCATATTACTTATATTGAATTAGATTAATTTTATTAATGCAAGTTACATGTGTGCTGGAAAATAAATAAGACCCTCATTATGACATTGGCGGAAAACCCGCTTACTGCCATGGTGACGGCCGGCAACATACCACCGCGGTGGTGAATATCCGTTCCCCATATTATGAGACACACACACACCAATCTGACAGAATACTGCCACATGCACAAATCTGCCAGCCCAAAGGTCAGTGATAAAGTGGCGGTACCAACACCCATTCCGTTAAGACAACAAAACAACTCCCACCACATCATGACCCAGGAATCACCACAGCAGACATTCAATGGCGGTAAACCATTGGCGGTACATACCACTGCGCTCAGAATGGACACCCACATACAAAACAACACTACATTGGCCAATACTAAAAACACACACCTGACACTCATACACACAACACACACACACACCCACAGCACCATAAAACTCACACCCACATTACCCACAACCCTTTATGAACAACAATTACTGCCAGGAGATTGACACGAACAGCACAGAGACAACTAGACACACACACCACATACACCCATACATCCCTCATGCACCCAACATCACACACCCCACCACATTACTCAACATACTCTCACCAACACACACTACACAACACCCATGTCCCCACTAAGGCACCCCCATTTCACTGATGAGGAGTTAAGGGTCATGGTGGAGGAAATAGTCAGGGTAGATCCACAGCTGTTTGGAGCACAAGTACAGCAAATATCCATTGCCAGGAAGATGGAGCAATGGTGGAGAATTGTGGACAGGGTGAACACCGTGGGACAGCATCCAAGAACAAGGGACAACATCAGGAAGAGGTGGAACAACCTACGGGGGAAGGTACGTTCCGTGGAAGCAAGACACCAGCTCGCCATACAGAGGACTGGCGGTGGACCTCCTCCCCCACAGCTCACAGCATGGGAGGAGCATGTCTTGGCATTACTGCATCCTGAGGGACTCGCTGGAGTAGCTGGAGGACTGGACACTGGTGAGTCAATATTTGCTACTTATCACCCCTCATACCTGCATGCCATCACACCCCCTCACCATCACTCCCATCACTCCACTCCATCCCACACACTGCACCTACACATATGACTAACCTTAATGGCAAATTCTGCATGCCATACCAATGCATGGACTGCCCTCCCAGCCCTGCATGGACACCCATCACTAAAGCATGCACAGCATGGGGAAACTAACAATCCCACAATACATCATCATACACAAACAAAGGAGGCAGGAAAACATCAACGATAGAGGGGAAGCCAGGGATGTACAAAAGGTCACAGACATGAAGCATAATACATCACATACATCCCCACAGGTGCCCCAGTCAATCCCAGCTGAGAGGATGTGCCACGACTATCTAGTCCCCCAACAGAAGATGCCCCCAATGATGACAGTAACTCTGGACTTCAGGATCTGGACCAACAACCTGGGCCATCAGGCACCACTGGACGGTCGGTCATCCTAACCCACTCACAGTCCACTACAGAGCCTCCCCCATCAGTATCGAATACCACAGCACCCACCCAGTCTACCCACACCTCTGTCCCCAGGACAAGTAAATCAGCAGTGTACCCACCTCCACAGGGACCCCAGTCCACACCTCGCCCCCAAGACAATCAGGGACCTGGGGTCAGTGGCAGTGGGCACACCGTTCAGGGGACAGAGGCACAGGGCAACAGGGACACTGGGAGGACCGAGGTGCACCAGGGGGAGGACAGGCCTAGGGAACTGACTCTCCAGGAGGCACTCACTGAGATCCTGGGAGCCTACCAACATTCCCAGGACATGACAGGCCAGATCCTTGACAACGTGCAGGAGAACAGGCGGCTGCAGGAGGAAAAGGGTCAGGGGATCAGGGAGGACTTGCAGGCCATCAACACCACCATGATCTCCATAGCAGGGGTGCTGGCAGACATGGCCAACATCATGAGGGAAGCAACAGCACAGCAGCGGACTCCTACCCCTAGCCAGTCCATTGACCAGCACTCCATTTCTGATGCAGCTAGTGGGCAGGAGGCCCCGCCACAGGACCCACAGGCCACCAGCATCCCTCCCCCTGCAGAAGGTGAGCCCCCCTGCAAACGTTCCCTGCGACCCAGACAGAAGCCAGAGACACTTGCCAAGACCAATGCCAGGAAATGAGACTCTCCTGATTGTCCCCCTTGTGTCCCACACTGTCACCTTGTCCACTTTGAACTGCCTTTGCTCCCCTTCCTATGGCCCCTTGGACACTGGACTTGTGTTACAAACAGTCTGGAGCAATACCCTAGACTTTCCTCCACCATCATCCCATTCCATTGCACTTTTCCCTCAATTTCATAGCACTACAATAAACACCCTTGAACACAACTTGACTATTAGTTTTGTATGTGTTGAAAATGGGCATTTATGGAATCAGTCACCTCTAGTGCAAATGATCTGAGCACTGTGAGAGCATAGAAATAATGACCTGTAGTTGTCTGTAATCATCCCATCAGTACACAGTTGTTATCTCACCAACATCTGAAAAATGACAAGCCATAGGTGACAGTAAGTTGAGATGCAAAGCAAGTTAATGCCATAATGCCACAGCCACACAGAAAACATTAATAATCAAAGGAATGGTCAGTTGAACTGTCTCACCTGTATGTCATTGGAAGTATTGACGTATAACTAATGTTCGGTTGTCCTCATCCTCATCCTCTGCCTCCTCATCCTCACTGTCCTCAGGGTTTACTGCTGCCACAGTGGTATCTCCAGTCTTTTCCTCCTGCAGAAAAGGTACATGCCGTCTGAGGGCCAGGTTGTGCAACATGCAGCATGCCACTACTATATGGCAGACCTTCCTCGGTGAGTAGCACAGGTATCCACCTGTCAAATGGAGGCATCTGAACCTGGCCTTCAGGAGCTCGAAGGTCCTCTTGGTGATCCTTCTGGTTCACCCATGTGCCTCATTCTAACGTTCCTCAGCCCCTGTGATGGCATTCCTCACAGGGGTCAGCAGCCGCAATAGGTTTGGGTAGCCAGAGTCACCTGCAAGTATTGAGGGACAACATTTAGCCTCACACAATGCTATGGGGATGCAACTGAAGGTACACACCAACATACAGTAGGTGGGGGCCATGGCTCACCTATTAGTCACACCCTGAGCCTCTGTAGTTGGCCCATCACATTTGGGATGCTGCTATTCCTCAGGACAAAGGTGTCATGCACCGACCCAGGATACTTGGCAGTGACGTGGGAGATGTACTGGTCCACCAGGCACACCATTTGCACATTCAGTGAGTGGAAACTCTTCTGATTCCTGAACACCTGTTCATTCGGGGGGGGACTAACGCAATATGTGTCCTGCAATCGCCCCAACAGTATTGGGGATATGTCCCATTGCATAGAATCTGGCCTTCACAGTGGCCAGATCTTCCACCTGGGGGAATCTTATGTAGCTGCACATGTGGTTCACAAAGGCAGACAAAACTCTTGCCAGCACGATTGAAAACATTGGCTGTGACATTCCTGCTGCCAAGCCCACTGTCACTTGGAAAGAACCAGTTGCCAGGAAATGGAGCACTGATTGCACCTGCACAACAGGGGGGGATCTCAGTCAGATGACGGATAGCAGATGTTAGGTCAAGGTCCAATTGGGCACATGGCTCTGTGATTGTGGCCCTGTTCAGTCTAAACGTTAGTATAATGTGCCTGTCCTCCAGTGTAGCCAAGTCCACAAGAGGTCTGTACACAGGGGTTTGTCTTCTCCTATTTATCCACAGCGGCAGGTATCTAAGGGACACAAGAGTGAGTAGGATGTCATAATTTGAACAATGGAACCACTCTCTCAGTGTACATAGTGCATCTATGTGATGGGACAGAGGGAATTGCGAGGTATGTGCTAATCTAGTCTGTGACACAGTTAAGGTTGATATGATCGTTGTCCACCACCATAAAATGGTGACCGCCTGTCCTGTATGTAGGAACAGGTGGAAGTGAGGTAACTCCACGGACGCTGGGCGTCCTGGCGGAAGGCAATCTGGCACTGCCATGCAATTCCTCACTGGATAATATGGGGCTCTATGGAGTACAGTGGCCAATGGGGATCAGCGCCGGTGGTGACGGTGTACACCACCGCGGACGTGACCACCATTTTCCATCAGATTCCTCACTTGTTTCCTGACCTTCAACAGGAGAACACCTACACTGCGTGTGCTGCTGTGACCTGTGTCTGGAAACTACCATGGCCCTTGTGATCGGGGAAAGGGCCCCTGCCTTCAATACGGAGGAGTTGGAGTGATTGGTGGATGGGGTCCTACCCCACTACGGACTGCTGTATGGGCCTCCAGACCAATAGGTGAGTACACCTTGGACACGATGCATGTGTGAAGGATACATGGAGATCTGTGTGCAAGCATCGTGTCATCAGGGGGGATGTCTTGTGGTGGTGTACATGGTGTGCACTGGGCGATGTGTGTGCCAATTTTGATGGAAACGGGACTGGTGGGCCATATGTGTGACAGGTTGGATTGTATGTGTAATGATGTCCTCCTGTGTGTATTACCTCTGCAGGTCAGCGCCCATCAAAAGAAGGGATTATGGCGTGCCACCGCCAGGGACGTGCGGACCCTGGGAGTTTATGGCAGGCAGAGCACCCACTATCGGAAATGGTGGAAGGACCTTAGACACGGGCATGGAAGACCGCAGAGGCCCAGCTGGGGATGGCTTCCCAACGAGGAAGGGGTGCCCGTCGGAACCTGACCCCCCTGATGGCCTGCATACTGGCAGCGGCCTACCCAGAGCGGGATGGGCGCTTGAGGGCATCACAGCATCCACAAGGGGGTGGGTACAGTGGGCATTACTACAATAATTGCTAGGTGGCATGGGATCCGGGTGGTGGGTGTGAGTTAGTGGGTGCCCCTTAATGCCAGGTCAGGCATCGCAGCATGATCCAGCTCAAGGGTAATGGGTGAATGGCAAATGCAGGTAACCTAGTTTGTTAGCATTCCATGTCAGTCAGGGCTTTGTGTGTCCCAGGAGGGGTGCAGTTGGCGGTGTGAGGCCCTCATCTTGCCGTGGCATCTAGCCAAATCACTGGCAGTGCAATGCATAGTGCTCAATCCTGATCCCTGTGTGTGACGGTGCTGTGTCTGCCAACTGTGGTGTTGGTGCAGTAATTGACACAGTGTTTCCTTTCTCTCTCTCCCCCCTTTTTTCTTCTGTCATCCTGTCCATGTGTGCATTAGCATCATCTGGTGGAGGAGCAGGGCCACCGGCGACAGAGGGAGCTGCATTCCGCAGGACCCTGGAGGCAAAGTCCACCGACACCGAGGGAACCAGTGGGACAGAGGGCGACAGGAGCACCACGGCTGAGACAGGAGGCGACAACACAGACTCAGATACCTTCTCCGATGGAAGCTCCCTGGTGGTGGCGGACACCTCTGTGACCACCCCAGCTGCAGGTACAGCCGCCAACCCCCGTACCAGCACCGCCCTACCAGTAGCCCATCAGTGAGTTGGCCATGCCCACTCACCCAGGAGGGTGGGCATCTCCTTCGCCCCAGGCACCTCAGACCCTGCCCCAGTGAACCCTGCTGCCCTTAGTGAAAAGGCTATTGACCTCCTGAGATCCATCTCTGTAGGGCAGTCAACCATTGTGAATTCCATCCAGGGGCTGGCATTCCAGATGCAGCAATGCAATGCATTCCTGGAGGGCATCCACGGTGGATTGGTGGCCCAACAGAGATCTATTCAGGCCTTGGCCTCCTCTCTGAAGCCATTGTCCCTGTTCCTACCGTCCCCCCTCTAACTACCACTTCCCAGTCCCAGTCTCCTAAACCCCAACCCATCCCATGCACACATACAGATGAGCATGCACACAAGACAACACACAAGAGAGGCACAAGCAAACACAGGCACCACACTTCATCCCACAAGCACTCTCGCAAACACCAGACAGTTGCAGACACAGCCACATCCAGTGCCTCCACTGTCTCCCCTTCTCCTCCTCCTCCAGCTCCCTCACAGTCACGTCCACACTCACACCTGCATGTACTGCATCAACATCCACCACCAGCATCACCACACCAAGCAGCACACACACCTCACTAGCAGACACCTCCACAACATCCATGCACGCATCCCCTGTGTCCTCTCCCACTCTGTCTGTCCCCCCTCCTAAAGGACACAAACACAAGCACTCAGACCCAACAGCCATCCACCTCACATCAGCACACTGCCCATGCACCTGCACCCAAGTCCAGCAGACATACACCTCCGACAACCACTCCCTCAACCTCCACTTCCATCTCTCCTCCCTCATCTCCCCCACAGTCCCTAAGAAGCTTGTCCTTGTCCTTGCCCAACTTGACCTCTTCCATCCCCCTCCCCCATCCTGCCCATAACAGCAGAGTCCCAACGTCCCAGCCCAGCACCTCAGCCAAACAGTCCACGCCGACAGTGGAGGAACCTCCCAGTCGTGGTGGCAAGAAAGTGAAGGATCCCACTCCACAAGCCAGGAAGGTTCAGGATTCCACACCTCCTGCCATGAAGGGGAAGGAGCCCTCGACTCCTGCAGAGGCTGTCAGGGTGACACCACCTCCACCACCAGTGGTCACGGAGCCCTCATCGCCAGCTGAGGAAGTGCAGCCTACTCCTCCTGCAGAGGCTGCCC
Source organism: Pleurodeles waltl (assembly GCF_031143425.1). Lineage (NCBI taxonomy): Eukaryota > Metazoa > Chordata > Amphibia > Caudata > Salamandridae > Pleurodeles > Pleurodeles waltl. The sequence continues at coordinate 432,949,639 of NC_090440.1, read as the reverse complement.
AGGAGGCACCTTCACCTGCTGAGACAGTGCAGCCCTCACCTCCAGCAGAGACTGTCAGGGTGACACCACCACCACCACCAGTGGTCACAGAGCTTTCAGCCATGAAGGGGAAAAAGCCCTCAACCCCTGCCAGGAAGGCTAAGGATCCCACACCTCCTGCCATGAAAGGGGAAGAAGCCCTGGACTCCAGCAGAGGCTGTCAGGGTGACACCACCTCCACCACCAGTGGTCACGGAGCCCTCATCGCCAGCTGAGGAAGTGCAGCCTACTCCTCCTGCAGAGGCTGCCCAGGAGGCACCTTCACCTGCTGAGACAGTGCAGCCCTCACCTCCAGCAGAGACTGTCAGGGTGACATCACCACCAGTGGTCACAGAGCTTTCACCGCCAGCTGAGGAAGTGCATCCCACTCCTCCTCCAGAGGCTGCCCAGGAGGCTCCTTCTCCTGCTGAAACAGTGCAGCCCTCACCTCCAGCAGAGGCTGCCCAGGAGGCTTCTTCACCTGCTGACACAGTGCAGCCCTCACCTCCAGATGAGACAGTGCAGCCCTCACCACCAGCGGAGGGCATGTAGGCCACTCTCCAGGGGGTGCTGTACAAGAGGTCCCCTCCAGAAGCAGTGGGCATGTTCCCCACCTGAGAGACTGTGACCTTGCACTCCCCAGCACAGATGAATTGGCATGGAGCCCCCTCTAGAACCAGTGGGCTTGTTCCCGTATTCGGCTGAGGTGCCCCCCACCACCCATCCCCCTGAGGTGCCTGCCCACTTGCAAAATGATGCCCCTGCAGAGTTCTATCCGGATTATGTAAGGATTCGAGTTGGGCCTTGGACTGTGCCCTGTGGCCATGTGGGCCCTTAGTACTTTGGACTGGGCATTGGCCCTTCGTGTACATTTGTACATATGTGTTTTTTGTACAATTGGTTCATTTGGTAGCTGTCCACAATCAATACATTCCCGTTACTGCAGTCTTGTTGTCCTTGCATTATTCTGCTGTGTATCGTGTGCTTGTTTTTCATCTGCAGCTGATTGTGTGTATGGTGTGTGTGTGTCGGGTGTGTGTCGTGCATGTGTGTCACTCTCCTTTTCCTCACTCCCTCCCTTGTGTGCTAGACGGCTGTACTCACCATTGTCGTCTTCGTCGACGTTGGTGTTCCAGGTGGAGCATGGTGTAGATGAGCATGGGGAAGTCTTTCAGTTCCGGTTCCATGGCGGCTTTGTCCTTCTTTGTGTCTCCGATGGTGAGTCTTTGGCCTTCTGTGATGTCTTTCTGCCAGGCTTTTGATGTCGTTGGTACTGCCTCGGAAATCATGGTGGTTTCCTGTGTCATGATATGGTGAGCGGTACTTTGTCTTCCACCTGGCTGTTGACGGCTACCGCCGTGGTCAGTGGTGTTAACGCCCTGGCGGTTGGTGTGGTTCATTGGCTGTCTATGGGAGTTCTCACCGCCATGGTCATAATTTGGCAGTAATTACTGCCAGCCTGTTGGTGGTATTACCGCCACTTTATCACTCACTGCCAATGTCATAATAAGGGCCTAAATGCTTACATTTTCGGTAGCATGTCGTAAATAATGGTTGCAATTAAATAATATTAAATTGTGAGGTACGCAATAGGCTTCTTAATGTATTAATATATTATTGTGTATTAAGGCTTGTTTATTCTGTCCCCTCTGACCTGAATTCCTTTCCTAGGCTGTTAATGTGATGTTGAATGTTCTATTGTACTGAAGGCAAGAAACATGTTTCAGAATTAACAATGTTGAATTATGTGTTCTAGTTGTTGGACAAGACAGGAAATTCATGATTCTTATTGAAATAGGTCTAGTTTAATGAGAGAAAACTCTCAAGTAACAAATAATTACAGAATGTTTTGTCGGAACTGTGTGAAATCATTGAAATGACAATGCATTTTGGCTGAAAAAATTTGGAACAGTTGCCGAGTTGATGGTGCCATCAACAGCCATTGGATATCGAATCTGATGTCTAAAGTGAGACCACCTGAAGGACCAATGAATGGATCTTGTATACTTCTAATTAGTGAGGAACTTTGGAAACAGAGAGTTAGTCTTCTCCTGCCTGAAGCTGTCCAGAACTCTGTTGGAAATCGTCTATTTCTGTTTGCTTTCATCCTCTGATTTTCTAAGTCCCCAGATGAATTTTCTCATCTTAATGTTAATTGCCTCATTCATGTATGCAGGTTCAGTACTAATATTCCCAACTAACTCTGAACTGCTGATTTGCCTTATGTGCAGCCGGTGTTCTGCACTATCCTGATGTTGCTGTCAACTGATGCCAGAAGAAACTGACCGTCCTGCTTGATGAACTATTATTGTCTGCTGTCCCATAAGGAGAGGTATAACTAAATGTGGTTTCTTGTTTCTTTTGAGTTAGATAATAACATCAGCATGTACTTTTATAGTGAGTTGCCTTAAGCAAATCCTATCAGCCTCATTTGGTACTTCCAAGTCCAAAGAGGTTATGCAATGGCTATCCTTTGTTCTACCAACTGTTCCTTTCTGCCTCCCAGATGGTTAATCTCTATTATGTGGGCAGTATGTGACACCACATCTCCCTTCCTAGGCACAAAGGCCAAGCCATTGCAGTATCATTAAATCCAGCAAGAGATATTTATTTTTCTACTGGAGATGAGATAAAACTGGTCCTAAGTCAGTTTGGGCTCAGGTTGGTGCACACTTTGTCGCATCCAGCGCTCCCTCTGTCACACCCACTGCTCCTCTTGTTCTAAACCTCAAGACCACATCAATGTATGTCCTAGTTTTTGAGCCCAAGTTCAGTTCCACCATTCCTACCAATTTGCTCTATCTGTTATCCCTTACCTTTGTTCCCCCACCATGCCTACTGGTATGCTTTAGAGTATCCTTAAAGCTTGATTGATCATGTTTTTACTAATACCTCCTATGCAATGTGGATTGCAAGTACCTTTTCCATAGATAACTCTTCCTTAAATACAGCTGTTTTCGAGGGCCATGGCCATTCAATAATTAAGCCTAATTCAACATCTCACTTTATTTCCACCACGTTCTCAAGCGCAATTGCTCCAGCAGCCATCTTGTGTGTGGCACTATGAATGCTGTGACCTAGTCGACTGCTGGTTTCTTGGCTGCTTGTTTGCAGGAGCTGAACATGTTTTTGTGAGTGCTGCTTGGAATTCTTACCTGTTTTGGAGCCCAGAGCCTTTAATTTTGGACAGCAAAGCTTCAGACCAAAGCGTTCTCCCCGGAGTCTATTTTCTGCACATCCTCTGGTGTAGTCTACATCTTGAAGACCTGGAAAAAGAAGAACTATGAGACCCTGGCAAAATGTAAACAACAAACATGTAGTTAGAGTCAAACATCTTGGCAAAAACATTTTGGAGTTGGGAGACTTTGAGAGTAAATGTTGACAAAACATCTGATACATTTGTTGAGTTAAAAAGACATTGGGAATAATTTGTCAGAACTTTCAGAACTTTAAAGCTTTATGAAGACACCTAGAGGACTTGCTGGAGAATTGCAATTTGGTAAAGTTTAGCAGCTAGTTAAGCAAGCTAAGCTGAGCTTAACCTAAAAAAAGACTATGGGGGTCATTTCAACCTCAGCCAGTGCAGGCGGTTTTCCGCTCGGCGAATTATGACTGCTGGCAGCCCTCTGTCTTTTTCCAGACAGAGAGCCGCGAGTAGCCATACTGGCAGTCGACGGGAAAGTGGAGGTTGCTCCACCTCCACCGCCCCGTCAACAGAACACCGCCCACCGAATCACGTTATGTGGCGTGGCGGTGTTCTGTTGATGGGGTGCTGGCGGCGGAGCAGGCCCCATGGATCCCGTCCCCTCCCGGAGGATCAACGGACCAGGTAAGTTGATCGTCCGTTAGGGGTGGGGGGGTGGGTGTTGTGTGTTGTGTGCGTGCATGGAGGTGTGTGTGTGAGTATGAAGAGGGGGTGTGTGAGTGCGTGTATGCATGCGGGGGTGTAGTGTGTTTGGAAATGTGTGCATGTCTGCCTGTTTGTATGTCTGTATGGATGTGTGCGTGTATGCCTGAATGTAGGTGAGCGTGTATGACTGTGTGTGTGTCTGTTGGCATGCTTGTTCGTATGTGTGCAGGTATGTGTGTTGGTGGTGTCTGCATGCGTGTCGGGTGTGTGTCTGTATAGTGATGTCGGGGGTAGGGGTGGGGAGGGGGGTCCTGCCACCTTTGGGGGGTGGCAGCGGGGTGGGGGCTGTCGGGGAAGGACTCAGGGGTGGGGGTGGGGGGTGGGGGAGACCCCTATCAGTGCCAGGGAAGGGATTCCCTGGCACTGATAGTGCTTACCGCCATGGATTTCATGGCGATGCCCAACCCCATGAAATCCATGGCCCCAGTGATGACAGTAACTCTGGACTTCAGGATCTGGACCAACAACCTGGGCCATCAGGCACCACTGGACGGTCGGTCATCCTAACCCACTCACAGTCCACTACAGAGCCTCCCCCATCAGTATCGAATACCACAGCACCCACCCAGTCTACCCACACCTCTGTCCCCAGGACAAGTAAATCAGCAGTGTACCCACCTCCACAGGGACCCCAGTCCACACCTCGCCCCCAAGACAATCAGGGACCTGGGGTCAGTGGCAGTGGGCACACCGTTCAGGGGACAGAGGCACAGGGCAACAGGGACACTGGGAGGACCGAGGTGCACCAGGGGGAGGACAGGCCTAGGGAACTGACTCTCCAGGAGGCACTCACTGAGATCCTGGGAGCCTACCAACATTCCCAGGACATGACAGGCCAGATCCTTGACAACGTGCAGGAGAACAGGCGGCTGCAGGAGGAAAAGGGTCAGGGGATGAGGGAGGACTTGCAGGCCATCAACACCACCATGATCTCCATAGCAGGGGTGCTGGCAGACATGGCCAACATCATGAGGGAAGCAACAGCAGCGGACTCCTACCCCTAGCCAGTCCATTGACCAGCACTCCATTTCTGATGCAGCTAGTGGGCAGGAGGCCCCGCCACAGGACCCACAGGCCACCAGCATCCCTCCCCCTGCAGAAGGTGAGCCCCCCTGCAAACGTTCCCTGCGACCCAGACAGAAGCCAGAGACACTTGCCAAGACCAATGCCAGGAAATGAGACTCTCCTGATTGTCCCCCTTGTGTCCCACACTGTCACCTTGTCCACTTTGAACTGCCTTTGCTCCCCTTCCTATGGCCCCTTGGACACTGGACTTGTGTTACAAACAGTCTGGAGCAATACCCTAGACTTTCCTCCACCATCATCCCATTCCATTGCACTTTTCCCTCAATTTCATAGCACTACAATAAACACCCTTGAACACAACTTGACTATTAGTTTTGTATGTGTTGAAAATGTGCATTTATGGAATCAGTCACCTCTAGTGCAAATGATCTGAGCACTGTGAGAGCATATAAATAATGACCTGTAGTTGTCTGTAATCATCCCATCAGTACACAGTTGTTATCTCACCAACATCTGAAAAATGACAAGCCATAGGTGACAGTAAGTTGAGATGCAAAGCAAGTTAATGCCATAATGCCACAGCCACACAGAAAACATTAATAGTCAAAGGAATTGTCAGTTGAACTGTCTCACCTGTATGTCATTGGAAGTATTGACGTATAACTAATGTTCGGTTGTCCTCATCCTCATCCTCTGCCTCCTCATCCTCACTGTCCTCAGGGTTTACTGCTGCCACAGTGGTATCTCCAGTCTTTTCCTCCTGCAGAAAAGGTACATGCCGTCTGAGGGCCAGGTTGTGCAACATGCAGCATGCCACTACTATATGGCAGACCTTCCTCGGTGAGTAGCACAGGTATCCACCTGTCAAATGGAGGCATCTGAACCTGGCCTTCAGGAGCTCGAAGGTCCTCTTGGTGATCCTTCTGGTTCACCCATGTGCCTCATTCTAACGTTCCTCAGCCCCTGTGATGGCATTCCTCACAGGGGTCAGCAGCCGCAATAGGTTTGGGTAGCCAGAGTCACCTGCAAGTATTGAGGGACAACATTTAGCCTCACACAATGCTATGGGGATGCAACTGAAGGTACACACTAACATACAGTAGGTGGGGGCCATGGCTCACCTATTAGTCACACCCTGAGCCTCTGTAGTTGGCCCATCACATTTGGGATGCTGCTATTCCTCAGGACAAAGGTGTCATGCACCGACCCAGGATACTTGGCAGTGACGTGGGAGATGTACTGGTCCACCAGGCACACCATTTGCACATTCAGTGAGTGGAAACTCTTCTGATTCCTGAACACCTGTTCATTCGGGGGGGGACTAACGCAATATGTGTCCTGCAATCGCCCCAACAGTATTGGGGATATGTCCCATTGCATAGAATCTGGCCTTCACAGTGGCCAGATCTTCCACCTGGGGGAATCCTATGTAGCTGCACATGTGGTTCACAAAGGCAGACAAAACTCTTGCCAGCACGATTGAAAACATTGGCTGTGACATTCCTGCTGCCAAGCCCACTGTCACTTGGAAAGAACCAGTTGCCAGGAAATGGAGCACTGATTGCACCTGCACAACAGGGGGGGATCTCAGTCAGATGACGGATAGCAGATGTTAGGTCAAGGTCCAATTGGGCACATGGCTCTGTGATTGTGGCCCTGTTCAGTCTATACGTTAGTATAATGTGCCTGTCCTCCAGTGTAGCCAAGTCCACAAGAGGTCTGTACACAGGGGTTTGTCTTCTCCTATTTATCCACAGCGGCAGGTATCTAAGGGACACAAGAGTGAGTAGGATGTCATAATTTGAACAATGGAACCACTCTCTCAGTGTACATAGTGCATCTATGTGATGGGACAGAGGGAATTGCGAGGTATGTGCTAATCTAGTCTGTGACACAGTTAAGGTTGATATGATCGTTGTCCACCACCATAAAATGGTGACCGCCTGTCCTGTATGTAGGAACAGGTGGAAGTGAGGTAACTCCACGGACGCTGGGCGTCCTGGCGGAAGGCAATCTGGCACCGCCATGCAATTCCTCACTGGATAATATGGGGCTCTATGGAGTACAGTGGCCAATGGGGATCAGCGCCGGTGGTGACGGTGTACACCACCGCGGACGTGACCACCATTTTCCATCAGATTCCTCACTTGTTTCCTGACCTTCAACAGGAGAACACCTACACTGCGTGTGCTGCTGTGACCTGTGTCTGGAAACTACCATGGCCCTTGTGATCGGGGAAAGGGCCCCTGCCTTCAATACGGAGGAGTTAGAGTGATTGGTGGATGGGGTCCTACCCCACTACGGACTGCTGTATGGGCCTCCAGACCAATAGGTGAGTACACCTTGGACACGATGCATGTGTGAAGGATACATGGAGATCTGTGTGCAAGCATCGTGTCATCAGGGGGGATGTCTTGTGGTGGTGTACATGGTGTGCACTGGGCGATGTGTGTGCCAATTTTGATGGAAACGGGACTGGTGGGCCATATGTGTGACAGGTTGGATTGTATGTGTAATGATGTCCTCCTGTGTGTATTACCTCTGCAGGTCAGCGCCCATCAAAAGAAGGGATTATGGCGTGCCACCGCCAGGGACGTGCGGACCCTGGGAGTTTATGGCAGGCAGAGCACCCACTATCGGAAATGGTGGAAGGACCTTAGACACGGGCATGGAAGACCGCAGAGGCCCAGCTGGGGATGGCTTCCCAACGAGGAAGGGGTGCCCGTCGGAACCTGACCCCCCTGATGGCCTGCATACTGGCAGCGGCCTACCCAGAGCGGGATGGGCGCTTGAGGGCATCACAGCATCCACAAGGGGGTGGGTACAGTGGGCATTACTACAATAATTGCTAGGTGGCATGGGATCCGGGTGGTGGGTGTGAGTTAGTGGGTGCCCCTTAATGCCAGGTCAGGCATCGCAGCATGATCCAGCTCAAGGGTAATGGGTGAATGGCAAATGCAGGTAACCTAGTTTGTTAGCATTCCATGTCAGTCAGGGCTTTGTGTGTCCCAGGAGGGGTGCAGTTGGCGGTGTGAGGCCCTCATCTTGCCGTGGCATCTAGCCAAATCACTGGCAGTGCAATGCATAGTGCTCAATCCTGATCCCTGTGTGTGACGGTGCTGTGTCTGCCAACTGTGGTGTTGGTGCAGTAATTGACACAGTGTTTCCTTTCTCTCTCTCCCCCCTTTTTTCTTCTGTCATCCTGTCCATGTGTGCATTAGCATCATCTGGTGGAGGAGCAGGGCCACCGGCGACAGAGGGAGCTGCATTCCGCAGGACCCTGGAGGCAAAGTCCACCGACACCGAGGGAACCAGTGGGACAGAGGGCGACAGGAGCACCACGGCTGAGACAGGAGGCGACAACACAGACTCAGATACCTTCTCCGATGGAAGCTCCCTGGTGGTGGCGGACACCTCTGTGACCACCCCAGCTGCAGGTACAGCCGCCAACCCCGTACCAGCACCGCCCTACCAGTAGCCCCTCAGTGAGTTGCTCATGCCCACTCACCCAGGAGGGTGGGCATCTCCTTCGCCCCAGGCACCTCAGACCCTGCCCCAGTGAACCCTGCTGCCCTTAGTGAAAAGGCTATTGACCTCCTGAGATCCATCTCTGTAGGGCAGTCAACCATTGTGAATGCCATCCAGGGGCTGGCATTCCAGATGCAGCAATGCAATGCATTCCTGGAGGGCATCCACGGTGGATTGGTGGCCCAACAGAGATCTATTCAGGCCTTGGCCTCCTCTCTGAAGCCATTGTCCCTGTTCCTACCGTCCCCCCTCTAACTACCACTTCCCAGTCCCAGTCTCCTAAACCCCAACCCATCCCATGCACACATACAGATGAGCATGCACACAAGACAACACACAAGAGAGGCACAAGCAAACACAGGCACCACACTTCATCCCACAAGCACTCTCGCAAACACCAGACAGTTGCAGACACAGCCACATCCAGTGCCTCCACTGTCTCCCCTTCTCCTCCTCCTCCAGCTCCCTCACAGTCACGTCCACACTCACACCTGCATGTACTGCATCAACATCCACCACCAGCATCACCACACCAAGCAGCACACACACCTCACTAGCAGACACCTCCACAACATCCATGCACGCATCCCCTGTGTCCTCTCCCACTCTGTCTGTCCCCCCTCCTAAAGGACACAAACACAAGCACTCAGACCCAACAGCCATCCACCTCACATCAGCACACTGCCCATGCACCTGCACCCAAGTCCAGCAGACATACACCTCCGACAACCACTCCCTCAACCTCCACTTCCATCCCTCCTCCCTCATCTCCCCCACCGTCCCTAAGAAGCTTGTCCTTGTCCTTGCCCAACTTGACCTCTTCCATCCCCCTCCCCCATCCTGCCCATAACAGCAGAGTCCCAACGTCCCAGCCCAGCACCTCAGCCAAACAGTCCACGCCGACAGTGGAGGAACCTCCCAGTCGTGGTGGCAAGAAAGTGAAGGATCCCACTCCACAAGCCAGGAAGGTTCAGGATTCCACACCTCCTGCCATGAAGGGGAAGGAGCCCTCGACTCCTGCAGAGGCTGTCAGGGTGACACCACCTCCACCACCAGTGGTCACGGAGCCCTCATCGCCAGCTGAGGAAGTGCAGCCTACTCCTCCTGCAGAGGCTGCCCAGGAGGCACCTTCACCTGCTGAGACAGTGCAGCCCTCACCTCCAGCAGAGACTGTCAGGGTGACACCACCACCACCACCAGTGGTCACAGAGCTTTCAGCCATGAAGGGGAAAAAGCCCTCAACCCCTGCCAGGAAGGCTAAGGATCCCACACCTCCTGCCATGAAAGGGGAAGAAGCCCTGGACTCCAGCAGAGGCTGTCAGGGTGACACCACCTCCACCACCAGTGGTCACGGAGCCCTCATCGCCAGCTGAGGAAGTGCAGCCTACTCCTCCTGCAGAGGCTGCCCAGGAGGCACCTTCACCTGCTGAGACAGTGCAGCCCTCACCTCCAGCAGAGACTGTCAGGGTGACACCACCACCAGTGGTCACAGAGCTTTCACCGCCAGCTGAGGAAGTGCATCCCACTCCTCCTGCAGAGGCTGCCCAGGAGGCTCCTTCACCTGCTGAAACAGTGCAGCCCTCACCTCCAGCAGAGGCTGCCCAGGAGGCTTCTTCACCTGCTGACACAGTGCAGCCCTCACCTCCAGATGAGACAGTGCAGCCCTCACCACCAGCGGAGGGCATGTAGGCCACTCTCCAGGGGGTGCTGTACAAGAGGTCCCCTCCAGAAGCAGTGGGCATGTTCCCCACCTGAGAGACTGTGACCTTGCACTCCCCAGCACAGATGAATTGGCATGGAGCCCCCTCTAGAACCAGTGGGCTTGTTCCCGTATTCGGCTGAGGTGCCCCCCACCACCCATCCCCCTGAGGTGCCTGCCCACTTGCAAAATGATGCCCCTGCAGAGTTCTATCCGGATTATGTAAGGATTCGAGTTGGGCCTTGGACTGTGCCCTGTGGCCATGTGGGCCCTTAGTACTTTGGACTGGGCATTGGCCCTTCGTGTACATTTGTACATATGTGTTTTTTGTACAATTGGTTCATTTGGTAGCTGTCCACAATCAATACATTCTCGTTACTGCAGTCTTGTTGTCCTTGCATTATTCTGCTGTGTATCGTGTGCTTGTTTTTCATCTGCAGCTGATTGTGTGTATGGTGTGTGTGTGTCGGGTGTGTGTCGTGCATGTGTGTCACTCTCCTTTTCCTCACTCCCTCCCTTGTGTGCTAGACGGCTGTACTCACCATTGTCGTCTTCGTCGACGTTGGTGTTCCAGGTGGAGCATGGTGTAGATGAGCATGGGGAAGTCTTGCAGTTCCGGTTCCATGGCGGCTTTGTCCTTCTTTGTGTCTCCGATGGTGAGTCTTTGGCCTTCTGTGATGTCTTTCTGCCAGGCTTTTGATGTCGTTGGTACTGCCTCGGAAATCATGGTGGTTTCCTGTGTCATGATATGGTGAGCGGTACTTTGTCTTCCACCTGGCTGTTGACGGCTACCACCGTGGTCAGTGGTGTTAACGCCCTGGCGGTTGGTGTGGTTCATTGGCTGTCTATGGGAGTTCTCACCGCCATGGTCATAATTTGGCAGTAATTACTGCCAGCCTGTTGGTGGTATTACCGCCACTTTATCACTCACTGCCAATGTCATAATAAGGGCCTAAATGCTTACATTTTCGGTAGCATGTCGTAAATAATGGTTGCAATTAAATAATATTAAATTGTGAGGTACGCAATAGGCTTCTTAATGTATTAATATATTATTGTGTATTAAGGCTTGTTTATTCTGTCCCCTCTGACCTGAATTCCTTTCCTAGGCTGTTAATGTGATGTTGAATGTTCTATTGTACTGAAGGCAAGAAACATGTTTCAGAATTAACAATGTTGAATTATTTGTTCTAGTTGTTGGACAAGACAGGAAATTCATGATTCTTATTGAAATAGGTCTAGTTTAATGAGAGAAAACTCTCAAGTAACAAATAATTACAGAATGTTTTGTCGGAACTGTGTGAAATCATTGAAATGACAATGCATTTTGGCTGAAAAAATTTGGAACAGTTGCTGAGTTGATGGTGCCATCAACAGCCATTGGATATCGAATCTGATGTCTAAAGTGAGACCACCTGAAGGACCAATGAATGGATCTTGTATACTTCTAATTAGTGAGGAACTTTGGAAACAGAGAGTTAGTCTTCTCCTGCCTGAAGCTGTCCAGAACTCTGTTGGAAATCGTCTATTTCTGTTTGCTTTCATCCTCTGATTTTCTAAGTCCCCAGATGAATTTTCTCATCTTAATGTTAATTGCCTCATTCATGTATGCAGGTTCAGTACTAATATTCCCAACTAACTCTGAACTGCTGATTTGCCTTATGTGCAGCCGGTGTTCTGCACTATCCTGATGTTGCTGTCAACTGATGCCAGAAGAAACTGACCGTCCTGCTTGATGAACTATTATTGTCTGCTGTCCCATAAGGAGAGGTATAACTAAATGTGGTTTCTTGTTTCTTTTGAGTTAGATAATAACATCAGCATGTACTTTTATAGTGAGTTGCCTTAAGCAAATCCTATCAGCCTCATTTGGTACTTCCAAGTCCAAAGAGGTTATGCAATGGCTATCCTTTGTTCTACCAACTGTTCCTTTCTGCCTCCCAGATGGTTAATCTCCATTATGTGGGCAGTATGTGACACCACATCTCCCTTCCTAGGCACAAAGGCCAAGCCATTGCAGTATCATTAAATGCAGCAAGAGATATTTATTTTTCTACTGGAGATGAGATAAAACTGGTCCTAAGCCAGTTTGGGCTCAGGTTGGTGCACACTTTGTCGCATCCAGCGCTCCCTCTGTCACTCCCACTGCTCCTCTTGTTCTAAACCTCAAGACCACATCAATGTATGTCCTAGTTTTTGAGCCCAAGTTCAGTTCCACCATTCCTACCAATTTGCTCTATCTGTTATCCCTTACCTTTGTTCCCCCACCATGCCTACTGGTATGCTTTAGAGTATCCTTAAAGCTTGATTGATCATGTTTTTACTAATACCTCCTATGCAATGTGGATTGCAAGTACCTTTTCCATAGATAACTCTTCCTTAAATACAGCTGTTTTCGAGGGCCATGGCCATTCAATAATTAAGCCTAATTCAACATCTCACTTTATTTCCACCACGTTCTCAAGCGCAATTGCTCCAGCAGCCATCTTGTGTGTGGCACTATGAATGCTGTGACCTAGTCGACTGCTGGTTTCTTGGCTGCTTGTTTGCAGGAGCTGAACATGTTTTTGTGAGTCCTGCTTGGAATTCTTACCTGTTTTGGAGCCCAGAGCCTTTAATTTTGGACAGCAAAGCTTCAGACCAAAGCGTTCTCCCCGGAGTCTATTTTCTGCACATCCTCTGGTGTAGTCTACATCTTGAAGACCTGGAAAAAGAAGAACTATGAGACCCTGGCAAAATGTAAACAACAAACTTGTAGTTAGAGTCAAACATCTTGGCAAAAACATTTTGGAGTTGGGAGACTTTGAGAGTAAATGTTGACAAAACATCTGATACATTTGTTGAGTTAAAAAGACATTGGGAATAATTTGTCAGAACTTTCCGAACTTTAAAGCTTTATGAAGACACCTAGAGGACTTGCTGGAGAATTGCAATTTGGTAAAGTTTAGCAGCTAGTTAAGCAAGCTAAGCTGAGCTTAACCTAAAAAAAGACTATGGGGGTCATTTCAACCTCAGCCAGTGCAGGCGGTTTTCCGCTCGGCGAATTATGACTGCTGGCAGCCCTCTGTCTTTTTCCAGACAGAGAGCCGCGAGTAGCCATACTGGCAGTCGACAGGAAAGTGGAGGTTGCTCCACCTCCACAGCCCCGTCAACAGAACACCGCCCACCGAATCACGTTATGTGGCGTGGCGGTGTTCTGTTGATGGGGTGCTGGCGGCGGAGCAGGCCCCATGGATCCCGTCCCCTCCCGGAGGATCAACGGACCAGGTAAGTTGATCGTCCGTTAGGGGTGGGGGGGTGGGTGTTGTGTGTTGTGTGCGTGCATGGAGGTGTGTGTGTGAGTATGAAGAGGGGGTGTGTGAGTGCGTGTATGCATGCGGGGGTGTAGTGTGTTTGGAAATGTGTGCATGTCTGCCTGTTTGTATGTCTGTATGGATGTGTGCGTGTATGCCTGAATGTGTGTGAGCGTGTATGACTGTGTGTGTGTCTGTTGGCATGCTTTTTCGATTGTGTGCAGGTATGTGTGTTGGTGGTGTCTGCATGCGTGTCGGGTGTGTGTCTGTATAGTGATGTCGGGGTAGGGGTGGGGATGGGGGTCCTGCCACCTTTGGGGGGTGGCAGCGGGGTGGGGGCTGTCGGGGAAGGACTCAGGGGTGGGGGTGGGGGGTGGGGGAGACCCCTATCAGTGCCAGGGAAGGGATTCCCTGGCACTGATAGTGCTTACCGCCATGGATTTCATGGCGATGCCCAACCCCATGAAATCCATGGCCCCAGTGATGACAGTAACTCTGGACTTCAGGATCTGGACCAACAACCTGGGCCATCAGGCACCACTGGACGGTCGGTCATCCTAACCCACTCACAGTCCACTACAGAGCCTCCCCCATCAGTATCGAATACCACAGCACCCACCCAGCCTACCCACACCTCTGTCCCCAGGACAAGTAAATCAGCAGTGTACCCACCTCCACAGGGACCCCAGTCCACACCTCGCCCCCAAGACAATCAGGGACCTGGGGTCAGTGGCAGTGGGCACACCGTTCAGGGGACAGAGGCACAGGGCAACAGGGACACTGGGAGGACCGAGGTGCACCAGGGGGAGGACAGGCCTAGGGAACTGACTCTCCAGGAGGCACTCACTGAGATCCTGGGAGCCTACCAACATTCCCAGGACATGACAGGCCAGATCCTTGACAACGTGCAGGAGAACAGGCGGCTGCAGGAGGAAAAGGGTCAGGGGATCAGGGAGGACTTGCAGGCCATCAACACCACCATGATCTCCATAGCAGGGGTGCTGGCAGACATGGCCAACATCATGAGGGAAGCAACAGCACAGCAGCGGACTCCTACCCCTAGCCAGTCCATTGACCAGCACTCCATTTCTGATGCAGCTAGTGGGCAGGAGGCCCCGCCACAGGACCCACAGGCCACCAGCATCCCTCCCCCTGCAGAAGGTGAGCCCCCCTGCAAACGTTCCCTGCGACCCAGACAGAAGCCAGAGACACTTGCCAAGACCAATGCCAGGAAATGAGACTCTCCTGATTGTCCCCCTTGTGTCCCACACTGTCACCTTGTCCACTTTGAACTGCCTTTGCTCCCCTTCCTATGGCCCCTTGGACACTGGACTTGTGTTACAAACAGTCTGGAGCAATACCCTAGACTTTCCTCCACCATCATCCCATTCCATTGCACTTTTCCCTCAATTTCATAGCACTACAATAAACACCCTTGAACACAACTTGACTATTAGTTTTGTATGTGTTGAAAATGTGCATTTATGGAATCAGTCACCTCTAGTGCAAATGATCTGAGCACTGTGAGAGCATAGAAATAATGACCTGTAGTTGTCTGTAATCATCCCATCAGTACACAGTTGTTATCTCACCAACATCTGAAAAATGACAAGCCATAGGTGACAGTAAGTTGAGATGCAAAGCAAGTTAATGCCATAATGCCACAGCCACACAGAAAACATTAATAGTCAAAGGAATGGTCAGTTGAACTGTCTCACCTGTATGTCATTGGAAGTATTGACGTATAACTAATGTTCGGTTGTCCTCATCCTCATCCTCTGCCTCCTCATCCTCACTGTCCTCAGGGTTTACTGCTGCCACAGTGGTATCTCCAGTCTTTTCCTCCTGCAGAAAAGGTACATGCCGTCTGAGGGCCAGGTTGTGCAACATGCAGCATGCCACTACTATATGGCAGACCTTCCTCGGTGAGTAGCACAGGTATCCACCTGTCAAATGGAGGCATCTGAACCTGGCCTTCAGGAGCTCGAAGGTCCTCTTGGTGATCCTTCTGGTTCACCCATGTGCCTCATTCTAACGTTCCTCAGCCCCTGTGATGGCATTCCTCACAGGGGTCAGCAGCCGCAATAGGTTTGGGTAGCCAGAGTCACCTGCAAGTATTGAGGGACAACATTTAGCCTCACACAATGCTATGGGGATGCAACTGAAGGCACACACTAACATACAGTAGGTGGGGGCCATGGCTCACCTATTAGTCACACCCTGAGCCTCTGTAGTTGGCCCATCACATTTGGGATGCTACTATTCCTCAGGACAAAGGTGTCATGCACCGACCCAGGATACTTGGCAGTGACGTGGGAGATGTACTGGTCCACCAGGCACACCATTTGCACATTCAGTGAGTGGAAACTCTTCTGATTCCTGAACACCTGTTCATTCGGGGGGGGACTAACGCAATATGTGTCCTGCAATCGCCCCAACAGTATTGGGGATATGTCCCATTGCATAGAATCTGGCCTTCACAGTGGCCAGATCTTCCACCTGGGGGAATCCTATGTAGCTGCACATGTGGTTCACAAAGGCAGACAAAACTCTTGCCAGCACGATTGAAAACATTGGCTGTGACATTCCTGCTGCCAAGCCCACTGTCACTTGGAAAGAACCAGTTGCCAGGAAATGGAGCACTGATTGCACCTGCACAACAGGGGGGGATCCCAGTCAGATGACGGATAGCAGATGTTAGGTCAAGGTCCAATTGGGCACATGGCTCTGTGATTGTGGCCCTGTTCAGTCTATACGTTAGAATAATGTGCCTGTCCTCCAGTGTAGCCAAGTCCACAAGAGGTCTGTACACAGGGGTTTGTCTTCTCCTATTTATCCACAGCGGCAGGTATCTAAGGGACACAAGAGTGAGTAGGATGTCATAATTTGAACAATGGAACCACTCTCTCAGTGTACATAGTGCATCTATGTGATGGGACAGAGGGAATTGCGAGGTATGTGCTAATCTAGTCTGTGACACAGTTAAGGTTGATATGATCGTTGTCCACCACCATAAAATGGTGACCGCCTGTCCTGTATGTAGGAACAGGTGGAAGTGAGGTAACTCCACGGACGCTGGGCGTCCTGGCGGAAGGCAATCTGGCACCGCCATGCAATTCCTCACTGGATAATATGGGGCTCTATGGAGTACAGTGGCCAATGGGGATCAGCGCCGGTGGTGACGGTGTACACCACCGCGGACGTGACCACCATTTTCCATCAGATTCCTCACTTGTTTCCTGACCTTCAACAGGAGAACACCTACACTGCGTGTGCTGCTGTGACCTGTGTCTGGAAACTACCATGGCCCTTGTGATCGGGGAAAGGGCCCCTGCCTTCAATACGGAGGAGTTGGAGTGATTGGTGGATGGGGTCCTACCCCACTACGGACTGCTGTATGGGCCTCCAGACCAATAGTTGAGTACACCTTGGACACGATGCATGTGTGAAGGATACATGGAGATCTGTGTGCAAGCATCGTGTCATCAGGGGGGATGTCTTGTGGTGGTGTACATGGTGTGCACTGGGCGATGTGTGTGCCAATTTTGATGGAAACGGGACTGGTGGGCCATATGTGTGACAGGTTGGATTGTATGTGTAATGATTTCCTCCTGTGTGTATTACCTCTGCAGGTCAGCGCCCATCAAAAGAAGGGATTATGGCGTGCCACCGCCAGGGACGTGCGGACCCTGGGAGTTTATGGCAGGCAGAGCACCCACTATCGGAAATGGTGGAAGGACCTTAGACACGGGCATGGAAGACCGCAGAGGCCCAGCTGGGGATGGCTTCCCAACGAGGAAGGGGTGCCCGTCGGAACCTGACCCCCCTGATGGCCTGCATACTGGCAGCGGCCTACCCAGAGCGGGATGGGCGCTTGAGGGCATCACAGCATCCACAAGGGGGTGGGTACAGTGGGCATTACTACAATAATTGCTAGGTGGCATGGGATCCGGGTGGTGGGTGTGAGTTAGTGGGTGCCCCTTAATGCCAGGTCAGGCATCGCAGCATGATCCAGCTCAAGGGTAATGGGTGAATGGCAAATGCAGGTAACCTAGTTTGTTAGCATTCCATGTCAGTCAGGGCTTTGTGTGTCCCAGGAGGGGTGCAGTTGGCGGTGTGAGGCCCTCATCTTGCCGTGGCATCTAGCCAAATCACTGGCAGTGCAATGCATAGTGCTCAATCCTGATCCCTGTGTGTGACGGTGCTGTGTCTGCCAACTGTGGTGTTGGTGCAGTAATTGACACAGTGTTTCCTTTCTCTCTCTCCCCCCTTTTTTCTTCTGTCATCCTGTCCATGTGTGCATTAGCATCATCTGGTGGAGGAGCAGGGCCACCGGCGACAGAGGGAGCTGCATTCCGCAGGACCCTGGAGGCAAAGTCCACCGACACCGAGGGAACCAGTGGGACAGAGGGCGACAGGAGCACCACGGCTGAGACAGGAGGCGACAACACAGACTCAGATACCTTCTCCGATGGAAGCTCCCTGGTGGTGGCGGACACCTCTGTGACCACCCCAGCTGCAGGTACAGCCGCCAACCCCCGTACCAGCACCGCCCTACCAGTAGCCCCTCAGTGAGTTGCCCATGCCCACTCACCCAGGAGGGTGGGCATCTCCTTCGCCCCAGGCACCTCAGACCCTGCCCCAGTGAACCCTGCTGCCCTTAGTGAAAAGGCTATTGACCTCCTGAGATCCATCTCTGTAGGGCAGTCAACCATTGTGAATGCCATCCAGGGGCTGGCATTCCAGATGCAGCAATGCAATGCATTCCTGGAGGGCATCCACGGTGGATTGGTGGCCCAACAGAGATCTATTCAGGCCTTGGCCTCCTCTCTGAAGCCATTGTCCCTGTTCCTACCGTCCCCCCTCTAACTACCACTTCCCAGTCCCAGTCTCCTAAACCCCAACCCATCCCATGCACACATACAGATGAGCATGCACACAAGACAACACATAAGAGAGGCACAAGCAAACACAGGCACCACACTTCATCCCACAAGCACTCTCGCAAACACCAGACAGTTGCAGACACAGCCACATCCAGTGCCTCCACTGTCTCCCCTTCTCCTCCTCCTCCAGCTCCCTCACAGTCACGTCCACACTCACACCTGCATGTACTGCATCAACATCCACCACCAGCATCACCACACCAAGCAGCACACACACCTCACTAGCAGACACCTCCACAACATCCATGCACGCATCCCCTGTGTCCTCTCCCACTCTGTCTGTCCCCCCTCCTAAAGGACACAAACACAAGCACTCAGACCCAACAGCCATCCACCTCACATCAGCACACTGCCCATGCACCTGCACCCAAGTCCAGCAGACATACACCTCCGACAACCACTCCCTCAACCTCCACTTCCATCCCTCCTCCCTCATGTCCCCCACCGTCCCTAAGAAGCTTGTCCTTGTCCTTGCCCAACTTGACCTCTTCCATCTCCCTCCCCCATCCTGCCCATAACAGCAGAGTCCCAACGTCCCAGCCCAGCACCTCAGCCAAACAGTCCACGCCGACAGTGGAGGAACCTCCCAGTCGTGGTGGCAAGAAAGTGAAGGATCCCACTCAACAAGCCAGGAAGGTTCAGGATTCCACACCTCCTGCCATGAAGGGGAAGGAGCCCTCGACTCCTGCAGAGGCTGTCAGGGTGACACCACCTCCACCACCAGTGGTCACGGAGCCCTCATCGCCAGCTGAGGAAGTGCAGCCTACTCCTCCTGCAGAGGCTGCCCAGGAGGCACCTTCACCTGCTGAGACAGTGCAGCCCTCACCTCCAGCAGAGACTGTCAGGGTGACACCACCACCACCACCAGTGGTCACAGAGCTTTCAGCCATGAAGGGGAAAAAGCCCTCAACCCCTGCCAGGAAGGCTAAGGATCCCACACCTCCTGCCATGAAAGGGGAAGAAGCCCTGGACTCCAGCAGAGGCTGTCAGGGTGACACCACCTCCACCACCAGTGGTCACGGAGCCCTCATCGCCAGCTGAGGAAGTGCAGCCTACTCCTCCTGCAGAGGCTGCCCAGGAGGCACCTTCACCTGCTGAGACAGTGCAGCCCTCACCTCCAGCAGAGACTGTCAGGGTGACACCACCACCAGTGGTCACAGAGCTTTCACCGCCAGCTGAGGAAGTGCATCCCACTCCTCCTGCAGAGGCTGCCCAGGAGGCTCCTTCACCTGCTGAAACAGTGCAGCCCTCACCTCCAGCAGAGGCTGCCCAGGAGGCTTCTTCACCTACTGACACAGTGCAGCCCTCACCTCCAGATGAGACAGTGCAGCCCTCACCACCAGCGGAGGGCATGTAGGCCACTCTCCAGGGGGTGCTGTACAAGAGGTCCCCTCCAGAAGCAGTGGGCATGTTCCCCACCTGAGAGACTGTGACCTTGCACTCCCCAGCACAGATGAATTGGCATGGAGCCCCCTCTAGAACCAGTGGGCTTGTTCCCGTATACGGCTGAGGTGCCCCCCACCACCCATCCCCCTGAGGTGCCTGCCCACTTGCAAAATGATGCCCCTGCAGAGTTCTATCCGGATTATGTAAGGATTCGAGTTGGGCCTTGGACTGTGCCCTGTGGCCATGTGGGCCCTTAGTACTTTGGATTGGGCATTGGCCCTTTGTGTACATTTGTACATATGTGTTTTTTGTACAATTGGTTCATTTGGTAGCTGTCCACAATCAATACATTCTCGTTACTACAGTCTTGTTGTCCTTGCATTATTCTGCTGTGTATCGTGTGCTTGTTTTTCATCTGCAGCTGATTGTGTGTATGGTGTGTGTGTGTCGGGTGTGTGTCGTGCATGTGTGTCACTCTCCTTTTCCTCACTCCCTCCCTTGTGTGCTAGACGGTTGTACTCACCATTGTCGTCTTCGTCGACGTTGGTGTTCCAGGTGGAGCATGGTGTAGATGAGCATGGGGAAGTCTTGCAGTTCCGGTTCCATGGCGGCTTTGTCCTTCTTTGTGTCTCCGATGGTGAGTCTTTGGCCTTCTGTGATGTCTTTCTGCCAGGCTTTTGATGTCGTTGGTACTGCCTCGGAAATCATGGTGGTTTCCTGTGTCATGATATGGTGAGCGGTACTTTGTCTTCCACCTGGCTGTTGACGGCTACCGCCGTGGTCAGTGGTGTTAACGCCCTGGCGGTTGGTGTGGTTCATTGGCTGTCTATGGGAGTTCTCACCGCCATGGTCATAATTTGGCAGTAATTACTGCCAGCCTGTTGGTGGTATTACCGCCACTTTATCACTCACTGCCAATGTCATAATAAGGGCCTAAATGCTTACATTTTCGGTAGCATGTCGTAAATAATGGTTGCAATTAAATAATATTAAATTGTGAGGTACGCAATAGGCTTCTTAATGTATTAATATATTATTGTGTATTAAGGCTTGTTTATTCTGTCCCCTCTGACCTGAATTCCTTTCCTAGGCTGTTAATGTGATGTTGAATGTTCTATTGTACTGAAGGCAAGAAACATGTTTCAGAATTAACAATGTTGAATTATTTGTTCTAGTTGTTGGACAAGACAGGAAATTCATGATTCTTATTGAAATAGGTCTAGTTTAATGAGAGAAAACTCTCAAGTAACAAATAATTACAGAATGTTTTGTCGGAACTGTGTGAAATCATTGAAATGACAATGCATTTTGGCTGAAAAAATTTGGAACAGTTGCTGAGTTGATGGTGCCATCAACAGCCATTGGATATCGAATCTGATGTCTAAAGTGAGACCACCTGAAGGACCAATGAATGGATCTTGTATACTTCTAATTAGTGAGGAACTTTGGAAACAGAGAGTTAGTCTTCTCCTGCCTGAAGCTGTCCAGAACTCTGTTGGAAATCGTCTATTTCTGTTTGCTTTCATCCTCTGATTTTCAAAGTCCCCAGATGAATTTTCTCATCTTAATGTTAATTGCCTCATTCATGTATGCAGGTTCAGTACTAATATTCCCGTAACTCTGAACTGCTGATTTGCCTTATGTGCAGCCGGTGTTCTGCACTATCCTGATGTTGCTGTCAACTGATGCCAGAAGAAACTGACCGTCCTGCTTGATGAACTATTATTGTCTGCTGTCCCATAAGGAGAGGTATAACTAAATGTGGTTTCTTGTTTCTTTTGAGTTAGATAATAACATCAGCATGTACTTTTATAGTGAGTTGCCTTAAGCAAATCCTATCAGCCCCATTTGGTACTTCCAAGTCCAAAGAGGTTATGCAATGGCTATCCTTTGTTCTACCAACTGTTCCTTTCTGCCTCCCAGATGGTTAATCTCCATTATGTGGGCAGTATGTGACACCACATCTCCCTTCCTAGGCACAAAGGCCAAGCCATTGCAGTATCATTAAATCCAGCAAGAGATATTTATTTTTCTACTGGAGATGAGATAAAACTGGTCCTAAGTCAGTTTGGGCTCAGGTTGGTGCACACTTTGTCGCATCCAGCGCTCCCTCTGTCACTCCCACTGCTCCTCTTGTTCTAAACCTCAAGACCACATCAATGTATGTCCTAGTTTTTGAGCCCAAGTTCAGTTCCACCATTCCTACCAATTTGCTCTATCTGTTATCCCTTACCTTTGTTCCCCCACCATGCCTACTGGTATGCTTTAGAGTATCCTTAAAGCTTGATTGATCATGTTTTTACTAATACCTCCTATGCAATGTGGATTGCAAGTACCTTTTCCATAGATAACTCTTCCTTAAATACAGCTGTTTTCGAGGGCCATGGCCATTCAATAATTAAGCCTAATTCAACATCTCACTTTATTTCCACCACGTTCTCAAGCGCAATTGCTCCAGCAGCCATCTTGTGTGTGGCACTATGAATGCTGTGACCTAGTCGACTGCTGGTTTCTTGGCTGCTTGTTTGCAGGAGCTGAACATGTTTTTGTGAGTGCTGCTTGGAATTCTTACCTGTTTTGGAGCCCAGAGCCTTTAATTTTGGACAGCAAAGCTTCAGACCAAAGCGTTCTCCCCGGAGTCTATTTTCTGCACATCCTCTGGTGTAGTCTACATCTTGAAGACCTGGAAAAAGAAGAACTATGAGACCCTGGCAAAATGTAAACAACAAACTTGTAGTTAGAGTCAAACATCTTGGCAAAAACATTTTGGAGTTGGGAGACTTTGAGAGTAAATGTTGACAAAACATCTGATACATTTGTTGAGTTAAAAAGACATTGGGAATAATTTGTCAGAACTTTCCGAACTTTAAAGCTTTATGAAGACACCTAGAGGACTTGCTGGAGAATTGCAATTTGGTAAAGTTTAGCAGCTAGTTAAGCAAGCTAAGCTGAGCTTAACCTAAAAAAAGACTATGGGGGTCATTTCAACCTCAGCCAGTGCAGGCGGTTTTCCGCTCGGCGAATTATGACTGCTGGCAGCCCTCTGTCTTTTTCCAGACAGAGAGCCGCGAGTAGCCATACTGGCAGTCGACGGGAAAGTGGAGGTTGCTCCACCTCCACCGCCCCGTCAACAGAACACCGCCCACCGAATCACGTTATGTGGCGTGGCCGTGTTCTGTTGATGGGGTGCTGGCGGCGGAGCAGGCCCCATGGATCCCGTCCCCTCCCGGAGGATCAACGGACCAGGTAAGTTGATCGTCCGTTAGGGGTGGGGGGGTGGGTGTTGTGTGTTGTGTGCGTGCATGGAGGTGTGTGTGTGAGTATGAAGAGGGGGTGTGTGAGTGCGTGTATGCATGCGGGGGTGTAGTGTGTTTGGAAATGTGTGCATGTCTGCCTGTTTGTATGTCTGTATGGATGTGTGCGTGTATGCCTGAATGTGGGTGAGCGTGTATGACTGTGTGTGTGTCTGTTGGCATGCTTGTTCGTATGTGTGCAGGTATGTGTGTTGGTGGTGTCTGCATGCGTGTCGGGTGTGTGTCTGTATAGTGATGTCGGGGGTAGGGGTGGGGAGGGGGGTTCTGCCACCTTTGGGGGGTGGCAGCGGGGTGGGGGGTGTCGGGGAAGGACTCAGGGGTGGGGGTGGGGGGTGGGGGAGACCCCTATCAGTGCCAGGGAAGGGATTCCCTGGCACTGATAGTGCTTACCGCCATGGATTTCATGGCGATGCCCAACCCCATGAAATCCATGGCGGTCAGCCGGGTCATGATACCGCCGGCGGTCTTGTGACGGCCGCTGGGCTGGAGACCCAAGTCTCCAGCCCAATGGTCATCTCCACCCTGGCGGTCGGTTCGGAGAAGTGGCGGATGACCATGGCGGAAACCGCCATGGTCATAATTCCAATTTTTTTTACCGCTAGCCTGTTGGCGGTAAGACCGCCACTTCTCTGCCAACCACCAGGGTTGTACTGAGGGCCATTGTTTATTGACGTCAATTCATTGTGTTGTATGAAGTTCAGGAGTTGCTGATACTGATCATATTGTTGATTTGTCTTCTATTGTTTTTAAGTAATCCCTATTCGCAGAAGGTGGATCAAACTTCAAGAATCTCTGAGCTCAAATCCGAAAAACATATTCTAAGAGGGAAACTATCCAGAAAACGCAATAACTATTAATTGTTCCTCTCTCTCTCAACCCAATTCCACCATAGGGGCAGTTGCAGGCATGCACACTAAGGGGCATGTTAAGAACAGCCTTTGTAGTGTATTGGTGGAATCTCATTACTCCCACAGAACTCATAAGGTGAGTGGACCTTGAAACAGGCAGCGCAAGGTACATTTTTTATTAGGTTACCTAATCACTGTAGTTTATTTTCACAGTAAATTTAGATTTCTAAAACTAATTGAAAACAACTGTGAATCATTTTACTATCTATAAATAAAGGATTTAATCATATAGGCCCTCATTACAACCCTGGTGGTCGGTGATAAAGCAGCGGTAATACCACCAACAGGCCGGCGGTAACAAAAATGGAATTATGACAGCGGCGGACACTGCTCAGACAAACTTTAACACACCGACCGCCACTGTGGAAGCAACAAGCACCGCGGCGGTAACCGCCAACAGCCAGGCGGAAGACAATGTACCGCCCACCATATTAAGACAGGCCTATCCGCCACCTTTTCCGGAGCAGTGCCAACGACATCAAAAGCACGGCAGAAACAGTACACAGAAGGCAAAGGACTCACCCCCTGGAGACACAGGGAAGAACCACGCTGTCATGGAGCCCGAACGGCAGGTGTTCCCCATGTGTCAGAGTCACCAGATCCTCGCGGTCTGTGCATGTTCCCAACACGTCCACCACTGAACTCCAAGACTCTGATAGATAAATCACAGAGACTGAGAGAGTTCAAGAGGGGAAGAGGGGATTAGGAAAGGGAACGGCTGGGAAGGAGACCTGTAGTAAGAAAAAGGTTAGAACACACAATATGAAAATTATGGGGGTCATTCCAACCCTGGCGGTCATCGACCGCCAGGGTGGAGGACCACGGAAGCACCGCCAACAGGCTGGCGGTGCTTCCCTGCCCATTCTGTACCGCTGCAGTCAGAAAAGGGGATCCGGCGGTTTTCCGCCGGATTTCCCCTGTCTGGGCTGAATCTCCATGGCGGCGCTGCTTGCCATGGAGATTCCGACCCCCTTCCCGCCACCCTGTTTCTGGCGGGAACGGGTGTCGTGGGGCCCCTGGGGGCCCCTGCACTGCCCATGCCAGTGGCATGGGCAGTGCAGGGGCCCCCTAACAGGGCCCCAGCAGGATTTTCACTGTCTGCATTGCAGACAGTGAAAATTGCGACGGGTGCAACTGCACCCGTCGCACCCCTGCAACTCCGCCGGCTCCATTCGGAGCCGGCTTCATTGTTGCAGGGCCTTTCCCGCTGGGCCGGCGGGCAAGCCAGAATGGCCTCCGCGGTCTTTTGACCGCGGAGTGGCCAAGTGGCGGTTCCCGTGAGGGCCTATATCTCCTGAAATCAATACTAAACTGTGATTCTAGGCCTAGTCACTCTGAAAACATGAACAATCTAAGAGTTAAGTTTAAAATAACTAAGTTTCAAGATGGCCGGATACATGTAGGAGAATCAAGATTAATTAAATGAAAACTTTCTTATTCAAGTACTTTCTTTTACATGAGAATCAGAAAAAACATTCTGACTAAATTTTAAACCAGTCCTATAAACCCTGTTTTGAGAATGTATACTAGGACAATCCAATATTGCATCTAAAAACTATGACCTTCTGTGTACTCTTAAAATGTTTCAACACAAATTGTGAATATTGCAGATATATATATATATATATATATATATATATATATATATAGTAAACACCATTAAAAGGATTGTGCACCATAAATAACACAATATGGATTCAGGAAACAAACCACATAACTTGTCAACTCAAATATCACATAATAAATATCTTAGAATAGTGGCATACAATAAACAACATGAATTAAACTCGAGGAGAGAATCGTGCGTCTTGCCAATTCGAGTGTAAATGTCAAGAAATATCAGCGCGCAATGGACAACAATGTCCAAACACCATAAAACACCATAAAACGAATCGCGCGTCTTACCGATTCTTAAGCCACCACGTAATTGTCAAGAAATGGCAGCGCGTAATGAATAACAAAGTCAAACCTTTATGAAATACATCGCGCGTCCTGCCTATTTGCAAACCACCATATAAATGTCAAAAAATGACAGTGCGCAAGTAATCTGTTATTCATTTAAGAATTAAAGAATATGAAAATTCTCAATAACGGTGTTGGGAAATGTCCAAACACCGTCTTACCGCCAGGAACAATGATCACCAATGAAGGATGAGGGCAGAAGACTGGAAGATCCAAATAGGCCCCCGGGACAGGACCTCAGGAAGAAGCTGCTGCTCTCTACCGGGACCTCTGAATAGTGAGCACTGGGAGTTGGGCTGACTCTCTTTTATAGAATCTTGGCCCAGCCCAGAACCACGCCCAGGCATGTTGCAGGGAAAGTCTCTGGAAGGCCCTGGAAAGGGGCCACACCCTAACACACTCTGAAAACCTGTAGCAATATATTGCAAAGGAACAGTATTTGTAAACATATTAAAAATAAGTTGTCAGGATTGAACTCTGCAATGCAAAAGGTTAAACCACAACATATCAGCACAATGCATAAATTACGTTGTTTTGAGAGTGCTGGGTTTTTGCATTTTTGTCGCCAATAGAGCGCGTACTGCTCTGGTGTTGACACCATGCTCGTATATCTTCTTCTTCACAATGAACATCAACGCCGGTGAAGACGACCACAGTAAGTACAGCCACCTAGCACAGAAGGGAGGGAGGGAGGAAAAAGAGAATGGCACACAGCCCCAACACCCCCACCCCCAACACCAGTCACACAAGCAGATGCAGCAACATTTCATGTTTACCCCGTACCCCTCAGGAATAATGCAAGGACAAATGGGATTGATTAAAGTGAGTGTAATAAGATAAAAATCTAGAGTCATGGGCTTCAAAACCAAAACAGTATATACATATATACAAATGGAGGAAAACAGCCCAGTCCACAATGTCCGTGGGCCACAGGGCCACATCACATAGGCCAAGGCCCCACTTGACTCCTGCAACAATATGGAGAGAACACCGCAGGGGCATCAGGTTGAAAATACACAGGCACCTCAGAGGGATGGGGAACAGGGGGCACCTCAGCCGGAAGATGGTACAACGCCACTGGTCCTGGAGGGGGCTACATGCCCATCACTCTGTCCTGGGGAGTGCAAGGCCACAGTCTCTCAAGTGGGTGGGTTGCCCACTGCCTGGTCCTGGGGAGTGCAAAGCCACAGTCTCTCAAGTGGCTGTCTTCTCCACTGGTTCTGGAGGGGGCCTTGTGCCCAGTGTGCTTCATCCTGGCAAGGATGTGGTGAGTGGATGGCTTCTTCCACTGGTTCTGGAGGGGGCCTTGTGCCCAGTGTGCTTCATCCTGGCAAGGAGGGAGTGAGTGGATGGTTTCTTCCACTGGTTCTGGAGGGGGCCCTGTGCCCAGTGTGCTTCATCCTGGCAAGGATGTGGTGAGTGGATGACTTCTTCCACTAGTTCTGGAGGGGGCCTTGTGCCCAGTGTGCTTCATCCTGGCAAGGAGGGGGTGAATGGATGGCTTCTTCCACTGGTTCTGGAGGGGGCCTTGTGCCCAGTGTGCTTCATCCTAGCAAGGATGCTGTGAGTTGATGGCTTCTTCCACTGGTTCTGGAGGGGGCATTGTGTCCTGTGATGCAGCACTTGGGGAGCGCAAGGTCACAGTCTCTCACCTAGGTTTCACACCCACAGGATTTGCTGGTGCCAGGCCGCACAACAGCCCATGGACGCAGGTCTACACACTGTCCGCCAGCTATGACGGCTGTTCAGTGGTGGCAGTGGTGCTGCTGCTGGTGGTGGGGAGAGGTTCCAGTCCATCCATTGCAGACTCGGATGGCTGCCCACTGGGGCTGGTGGTGGTGCTGCTGGCGGAGCTGGCAGTGGTGGGGGTAGGCTCCAGCCCTTCCCCTGCAGCCTCAGATGGCTGCACACTGGGGCTGCTGGCGGTGCTGACAGTGGTTGGGGTAGGCTCCAGCCCTTCCCCTTCAGCCTCGGATGACTGCCCACTGGGGCTGCTGGCAGTGGTGGAGGTAGGCTCCAGCCCTTCCCCTGCAGCCTCGGATGGCTGCCCACTGGGGCTGCTGGTGCCGGTGGCGGTGCTGGTGGCGGTGCTGATGGCGGTGCTGATGGCGATGCTGGTGGTGGTGTTGTTGTCGGGCCTGGCAGTGGTGGGGGGATGCTCCAGCCCTTCCCCTACAGCCTCGGATGGCTGCCAACTGGGGCTGCTGCTGCCGGTGGCGGTGTTGTTGTCGGGCCTGGCAGTGGTGGGGGGAGGCTCCTGCCCGTCCCCTGCAGCCTCGGACGGCTGAACCGCCATGATTGGTGGTGGGGGCTCAGAATCAGTCCCAGCAACAGGCCTCCTGTCCTTCCTGCCTGCAGGAGCAGGCTCCTTGCCCTTGGCAGCTGGTGGTGCTTCCTTGCCCTTGGCAGCTGGTGGTGCCTCCTTGCCCTTGGCAGCTGGTGGTGCATCCTTGCCCTTGGCAGCTGGTGGTGCCTCCTTGCCCTTAGCAGCTGCAGTGCCTCCTTGCCCTTGGCAGCTGGTGGTGCCTCCTTGCCCTTGCCCTTGGCAGCTGGTGCAGGCACACTGTCAGTGCTGATGGCTGGTTCCCTGGACACTCTCCCACCTGCAGTAGCTGCCGACACTACTGTGGCCGTGGACTGGGTGGCTGAGGTGCTCGCCTGGGTTCTGACCACACTTGCCCGATGTGAAAGATGGGGGGAGGGGTAGAGAAGAGGTCACCAGCAGAGAGGAAAAGCTTCTTAGGGACACTGGGGCAGGAAGAGGGTGAAGGTCTGGGAGTGGAGGAAGAGGGAGTGGTAGTAGGAGGTGTCAGTCTGCTGTGTTTGGGTACAGGTGCATGGGCCAGATGCTATTGTGAGGTGGATGGCTGTTGGGTGTCTGGGTGCCTGCGTTTGTGTACTTTGGGAGGAGGGAGCACAGACACAGTGGGAGAGGACACACGGGACGTGTGCATGGACGTGGGGGTGGTGCTGCCAGTGAGGAGTGTGTAGTGATAGGCGTCCTGGTGATAGAGGTAGTGGATGAGGATGTAGTGCATGCAGGTGTGAGTGGAGACACTACTGGGAAGGTGGTGGACGGGGAAGAGGCGGGGGACACAGTGGAGGCAGTGGATGTTGGTATGCCTGCATCTGGATGGTGTTTGTGTGAGTGCCTGTGGGGTGATGTGTGGTGCTTCTGTTTGCCTAAGCCACTCTTGTGTGTAGTCCTGGGTGCCTGCTCATCTGCCTGTGCGCTTGGAATAGGTTGGGGCTGAGGGGAATGGGACTGGGTAGAGGAAGTTGGAAGGGGGAGGCTAGAAACAGGGACAATGGCTACCACAAGTGAGGAGGCCAGAGCCTGGATTGATCTCTGTTGGGCCGCCAATCCACTGTGAATACCCTCCAGGAATGCATTTGTTTGTTGCAAATGGGCTGCCAGCCCCTGGATGGCATTCACTATAGTTCACTGCAAAACAGAGATGGATCTCAGGAGGTCAATAGCCTGCTCACTCAGGGCAGCAGGGCTAACTAGGGCAGGGCCTGAGATGCCTGGGGAGAAGGAGATACCCATCCTCTTGGGTGAGCGGGCACGGGAAACTCGCTAAGGGGCTGCTGGGAGGGTGGTGCTGGTACGGGGGATGGAGGCTGTACCTGTAGTTGGGGTGGCCACAGAGGTGCCCGCCACCACCAGGGAGCTACCATTGGAGGAGGAATCACTCTCAGAACTGTCCCCTCCTGTCTCTGCCATGGTCCTCCCCTCACCCTCCATCCCACTGGTGCCCTCACCGTTGGTGGCTTTGGCCTCCTAGGCCATGTGGGATGCAGCTCCCACTGTCGCCGGTGCCTCTGCTCCTCCGCCAGATGATGCTAATGCACAGAAGGACAGGGTAACAAAACCAAAAGGGGGAAGACAAAGGATACACTTGGTCAATCGCTGCACCAACACCACTCACACAGGGAACAGGCCTACGCACTATGCAATCCACTACCACTCACAATGCTAGTCACCAGCCCAAGGACAGGAATACCTAACATCCATAGCAGCATACCTCACACCCACAGACTCCTGCCCAGTAGTGGATGCCTACTAGCTTTGTAGGAGGTGGGGTCAATCATCCCCTGCCCAACATGGGACCTACCCTGCAATGTCTGGCCTGGCCTAGTGGCACCCACAGGCCGACATCCCCCACCTGGAGACCGCCCCACCACACGCAAGTAGTATAATAGGAAACTGTATTCACCCCCTTGTGCCTGCTGTGATGCTCTCAAGCGCCCATCCAGCTCCAGATAGGCCACCGCCAGTATGTGAAACATCAGGGGGGTCAGGGTTCGACCAGCACCCCTTCCTCGTTGGGAGGCCATTCCCAGCTGGGCCTCTGCCGTCTTCCTTGCCCAGCGTCTCAGGTCCTCCCACCGTTTGCAACAGTGTGTGCTCCGCCTGCCGTAGACCTCCAGGGTCCGCATGTCCTTGGCGATGGCATGCCATATATCCTTTTTCTGATGGGCGCTGACCTGCAGACATAAAATACGGAAAAAGGTATCAGCCATACTGTCCGGCTTGTTACACTCATGGACCACCTGTGGGGATGTAATAGCAGTATTATAGTTTCTGCGTGTGACATTTTGTGCAATGGTGTGTTGCCCTGAATGGTTGTTATTGCCCTGGCAGCTTTGCCTTGTGATTTGGTGGGCTAGGTGATGGTCTCTAGTGTGCATGCTTTAGTAATAGTGGTCCATGCAGGTCTGTGAAGGGTGTCCATGCATTGATGTTGCATGCAGGGCTTAGTTTTGGGAGGGGTGGGGAGTGTGGGAGGTGGTGGAGTGATGGGAGTTAGGGTGAGGGTGGAGCTGCGTGATGGCATGCAGGTAGGAGGGTGATAGTAATAGAGATTTGACTTACCAGAGTCCAGTCCTCCTGCTACTCCGGCCAGGCCCTCAGGATGCAGTATTGCCAAGACTTGCTCCTCCCATGTTGTTAGTTGTGAGCTGTGGGGGAGGAAGTGGGGGCCACCGCCAGTCCTCTGTACAGCTATCTGGTGTCTTGCAACCACGGGACTTACCTTCCCCTGTAGGTCGTTCCACCTCTTCCTGATGTCATCCCTTGTTCTTGGGTACTGTCCTACGCCGTTGACTCTGTCCACGATTCTCCGCCATAGCTCCATCTTCCTTGCAATGGATGTCTGCTGCACCTGTGATCCGAATAGCTGTGGCTCTACACTGATGATTTCCTCCACCATGACCCTTAACTCCTCCTCAGAGAACCTGGCGTGTCTTTGTGGTGCCATGGGTGTAGTGTGTGTGTGAGGGTGTGTGGGGTGATGTGTTGGGGTGTGTGCTGTAAGGTGCGTTGATGGTGTATGGTTGATGGTGTTCTGTGGCTCAGATTTTTTTTAGTCGTAAAGGGTTGTGGGTAGTGTGGGTGGGTGTTTTATAGTGGTGTGGGTGTGTGGGTGCGGTGTGTGTATGTGTGTCGGATGTGTGTTATTGAAATTGTCCAATGTAGTGTGTATTTTGAGCACGGTTGAATGTCCACCGCGTGATTCGTGGGTCAAAATGCTGTGATCATAATTCTGTTGGCGCAACTGTGTGGGTTTTAGAGCCGCCAGTTTATCACTGACCTTTGGTGTGGCGGACTTGTGTGTGTGTCTGTGTAGTGACGGATTGCTATGTGAGTGTCATAATATGGGTAGCGGTAATCTGCAGCTCCGGTGGTATGTTGACGGCGGTCGGCATGGCGGTAAGCGGGACTTACCGCCAATGTCATAATGAGGGCAATAGTCATGGAAATCTAGCTTGCTCTAGACATCAAAAATACCTTTTGACTATTTAGTCACTGTGAAGAACAACTAATTCCAATATGTAGTGTATCTCTGTTATATACCTCAGGCACCCAGGAAGGGGGGCTTGTATGATACATTTTAGGGCCGACTCAATTTATAAAAATACATTTTCCTAAACAGCAAAGGCACTGTTTCTTTCCATTTTTTATTTATTTATAGTCTTATAAAGCACAACAGCTACCCACATATGGTTTCCCGGCGCTAGGCCTAAAAGACCAAAGCAGTGATCTAAATTAGCCAAGTTTTCCAACCTTTACAAAATGTGAGGAGTGATGAACAGTTTCTCAGAGGCTCTGGGAGAGCGTTCTACAGTCTAGGACCCAAAGACATGAAGGAGCGACTGCCCATACGGGCCAGTTGTAACCCAGGTACAGTGCGCAGGGATTCATTCATTGATCTTTACATACGTGTGGGCTAAGGCACCACCAGCTCCTGGATATGCCGCAGACCCAATCCAGCTTTAGCTTTGTACTTGTAGCACTGGGCTTTGAATTTGATGCGTTTAGTAATTGAAAGCCAGTATCTTTTGGCAGCCGATGCAGAAGTCTAGCGGCTGAATTCTGGACAAGCTGTTGAATCAATGCCTTATTAATACTCAAGTACAGCACATTGCAATAATCTAACCTCAATAAGATTAGGGCTTGAATCGGAGTCCTTTGGGCTGATTGAGGAAACATCCAAATGATCTATTTCACCCACTTGAGCACTGTAAAGCAGGTGAAGGGACCTTGGCCACCTGAGGCTTCATAGATAGATTTTCATCCAACACAAAACCCAGATTCTTGACTTTGGAAGATGGATTGGGAAGAGCCCCTAAGGATGACGGCCAAAGTTGTGGACCCCAAAAAAGAGAGTTCTTACCCGAGATCATGACAGCTGTCTTATCACGAGTGAGCTTGAGCGCATTATTATTCATCCATATGGAGATTTGACTCAAGCCCAGGTTAAGAGCGGAGGGTTCAGGATCCTGTATAGATGACAAAGAGAAAATAATTTGTGTCATCAGCATGAGAGGATAGGGTTAGGCCACAGCTCTCCACTACATCTGCTAAAGGGCAGACATAGATGTTGAAAAACATAGGGCTTAATACTAAGCCCTGAGGGACTCTCAAAGTAAGAGCCCTTGAGGCTGACCACTCATGTAAAGCATCCGATCTTTAAGTAATGATGTAAACCGGGCCAGTGCTGTATTATCAAGGCCCAAAGTCACAAGTATTTAGACTAAAAAGGAGTGGGATATGGTGTCCACGGCCACACTAAGATCAAGTAAAATAAGAACACGCACTTCGTCCTCATCTAGACATTGTCTAAGATGTTCAGTGACAGCGAGGAGGTTGGCTTCAGTGCTGTGTCCCACCCTGAAGCCCGACTGTGAGGCATGTAGGACATTTTGAGTGTCCACAAAGGACGTGAGCTAGGGATTGACATGTTTCGTTAGGATTTTAGAAAAAATGCGCAGCAGAGAAATTGTTTTAGAATTCGACCAGTTGGTCGGGTCGAAGTTGTTTTTTTTTTAAAGCGGAAGGACCACAGCATGCTTCCAGCACTGGGGAGCAAATCCCTCTAACACAGAGGAATTAGGAAGGGTTCATCAGCACCTGCAGGAATTGCGGATCTAGGAGGCCAAGCTTATTTGGTGGTGAAGGATCCAGCGGGCAACCCGATTTAATTGAATGTAGGATTGCCAAGAAGGTAGAGAGGTCCAACAGGGGCCATGCCCTCATTTTAGATGTTCAACCAGGAGTAAATCAGGTGTTGTCATATGCTTCTCGAGTGATGTACGAGGTACAGTTGCATACGGCAGAATCAACAGATTGTGCCTCACCCTCATTAACCTTCGAAAAATGGAGATGAAGAGCTTCCACCTTTTTTGATAAAATAGTGGGTTAGCTCCTCGCATTGGGACTGTTAGTGCAAGAGAGAAGGAGAAATTTTGCTTGGGTCTGAAAGTTCTCTAAAAATATTGATGTGCACCTTAGGGCAATTTTGGGCATTGGTAATTTTGTCCGAGTAAAACCATGTTTGTGCAGTTCTCCAACGCCCGTGATAACTTTTTATTGCTAACCTATATTTGACTTTAAACTTCTCATCATAAGACTTTTGCCGGTGTCTTTACAGGCCCTTACAACATTTTTTCTCAAGCTGAAGTGTTTCATTAAACCAGGGCACTGGAGGGTGGGACCTTCCTGACCGATTAGCTGTCTAAGCGGTAAGATTGCCTTTACAGCATTCATGATCCACCTGTCTACCAGGACCTGATCATCTTCAACTATTTGTTTTAGAGCAGGCATAGTGCACTGACGTTGAGCATTCATGGCTGGAATGTCCAGTTTGGACAAGTTCCCGGTCTTATTTGTAGGTTTTGACAGTCCTAAACCAGTAGAGGCCTGAATTCTGACGTGAAAAGGTACAGCTAGATGGTTCGACCAAAATAACGGTATGGGCTGCTCTATCATCAGATCCTTCACATTAGAAAAGTTTGGGTCTAAAAGGTGGCTGGCTTCATGCATGGGAGCACAATTACGCAAAGTCAGATTCAAGATACCTAGATCTTCAATAAAAGTAGTGGCACAGCTGCACTTGGAGTTTTCTAAGTGGATATTGATATCACCAAGCAATGTAAAATTGCCACATTTTAAAATACAGGGGGCTACTTAGTCATGGATGGAGGTGCACCGGTTTCCAGCATACTCTGGAGGTTGGTAAATCAAAACTCCCGGCAGTGGAAATTTGTGTGTGAGGGAGAGCGAAAAGAACAAGGCCTCACAGGCCGGAAGGGGCAGATCTTCAATTTTGTATTTATATCATTTTTTTAACCACAATAGCAATCCCCCTGCCTGTCTTATCCTTGCCTTACAATAGTGTAGGTCGGAGGAAGTGTCGCAATCACATCTGCTATTGATCTGTCATAGAGCCATGTCTCTGTTAGAAACAGGGCATCCGTGTTGCTTTCCACGTGGAACTTTGGTGCTTTTAAATGGCAGCCCAGCCAGCTCCTGACAACTGTATGTTTGTGCCACTGCACTATTCGGGGAGAGAATGTCTTTGCCCTGCAGGTTGGACCATGTTGGACAATAAGGATATTGTGACCTGTTTCAGATTAGTGATGAACGCAATGCTACCACCCAGTCTTTCTACACCAGCTTTGTCATGTTTGGCACTATGTTTGCACACAGTAACCTTCGTGTGAAACTCTTTCCAGTGGAAATTTCACAGATGCTTGACCCACTGCCACAAGTGCTTATACTTGCTACACAGAACAGACCTGGTGACCCTGCCACCTTGCAGGAACCACACATGTTTCTTCTGCCTCACATTTTCTCCATGAAACACATTCATTGTGTAGATCTAGCCAACCCACGCAGAACGTAATTGGGAATCAATAGCACTCATCTGTTCTCTGCTCCTCTTGTCTATCACCCTCCACTTGTTGGTTTGCCTCTGTCCCCTGTCCCTGAGGCAGCCAAGGAGTGATGCTCAAACATGCATGGTGACGAGCTTGAAGACTCTGGGGGTGGGTGACATTTTCCCTTGCAGGAGCTTTATGCAATGTGGACTTAGGATCCAAGTATCCATCAACAACTTCTTGTGTAGCCTCACCATGCAGCCTCCATATACATGAGGAGAAACAACGGAGTTGCACTGTAACATCTGCATATGGTGAGGCTGACACTCTCCTGCATCTATTCCTTGCCCTGGCCAAGAGGACGACAGTCATGACAGCTGATCTGTCATGTGCCAGGAAATATGGCATGACAACCCAACATCCTGCAAGTTTTCTAATATCCCCATTTCAGAAATCAGATCGCAACATTAACCCTGGCCCAGTCATACATAGCCAGGAATATTGGTGATACCCACAAAGGCGTGAATGGTAGCCCCTATGTCAAATACATCTGTTTCTTTTCTTCTTCTTCTACAACCTTAAGAAATATGGCTCTCCTTACACAATCATGTATGTATGTGAATGTATTATAGCTGTTTACTACCTCTCAGAGAATAAAGGGGAACTAAACCCTGGCATCACTAAGGTGGAGCAAGATGCAGGGAGGAGGGATAAGGAGGACTGCGTGAGGGCTGCAGAATGGGGAGGGTTAAATGGGTTTGGGCACTGACATGGAGGCAGTTGAGAAGAACAAAGGTATTGATGGCTTATGCCCTAAGCAATATACAAGCCGTTAGGTACCTGGTGTAAGATCTCATGTCCCTCATGTGGTGTCCGTTCAACAAATTAATATTCACACAGCCGTGGATTTAGCAGGAGGGTCAAGATTACGTCTGTGGTATAGGAGGATGCTTTTACATTTCTCTACTACCATTAACAGGTACCTAACCTCTGTAGAACAGCTCATTTTCCAAATAGGCTGCTCTCTTCAGGCTTTGTCCTTGCCATCTTAAAACATCTAAATTTTCTGTTAACCACCTAACAGAAAACGGATTACACAAACTAAAAATGAGGGACCTTATTGAGAGAATTGCAATAATGGAATGTTTAGCAAAAATGTTTTTGAATTGTATCTCTTCATATCTTTATTTACGTTTGTAATAATACACTGGTATTGCCACATGCATTCGACTCTTTTACCACCAGTCTATTTCAATTGGTAAGAAAGAGCATAGATCATAACCTAAATGTACATCTAACAATATTCTGTCCATGTTTTTGATCTAACCTCTAAATTCTGTTGAAATGTAAGTGCCGTACCCAGCATAATGTTATTACCATATTTAGCAATTACCAATGGATTCGATCCTTTCCTGTATTGGAGGCAATAATTAAAAAGAGGAAAGCATTGTGGGTCTTTTCTCCCTACTGTGCCTACAAAACACTGGTTCTGAGTCACAAAGGTAAACTTACATTTTTGTGCAAGTTTACGATTTGTTGCTATTCAGAAAGGGATTTACAAGTAGTATCTTTATGAGTGTGGAATCGCCACACATAAAAGAAAGGTACTTTTTTAAGGTGGAGAATCCGCGCCCCCAAAAATACTACTTGTAAATCCTTCTGACATAGCAAACAATCATAAACTTGCACAGTGTTGTAAGTTTACATATGTGGATCAGGCTCACAGTTCAAAAATATGCTCCTGTCTGGAATCTCAGTAATAATAATAATAATAATAAAAATAATAATAATAATAATAATACAACTTCTTCTGCTGTTTTGTTACTTGGGAAATCTTTCTCAGAGCATGTTCTTTTGCAAGGTCTAAAATGACCAGCGTGCTGGCCCACACAAAATAACTCACTGTCTATCTTCATGCAATACTGATAAGGTCAGAAGCATGTTTATTGTACTGTACAGGTAAACTAAAGAGGGTTTCATTCGTTTACTTTTTTTACAATATCGGCCTATTTAAGCTTTTTCCTAGTGATTTACCCTGAACTCTGGTTTAATGTTTCTGAGCGATCGTGGTAGGGAATGTTCTAGGCAGAATAACGAAGGGTCACAATAAAGTGACCACAATATCGAGTGACAAAATATCGAAGAATTAAGAAGGAGGAATGGATTTACTATTTTTCACATCTGTGTACATATTGTCGAAGTACGTATTAGCAGAGTTAGGTGGGGAAAATCTGTTCAAACTTACCTTTCAATGTTCTTCAGCCACACCTCTCTGAGCTACAGACATGTTTGCTTCCCTGATGTAGGAAACTGTATTATTAACCTATGGGCAGGGTCATTGGAATTATATGATCGTGCAGCCACGGCGATGTTCATATAATTATAAATTTACTCCATTTCCTCATAATATGCAGATTTTAACAAAAAAGAATAGTTTCTAGCTCAAACGGTTAAAAGATTAATGAAAATGCAGCTACACATTTTGCTACACAGTAAAAAGCCCTTTGCAAAGCAGGAATTACTTCTCACCTTTATGTTGCTTATTGCTATATTTGGGTATTAAAATGGTGCTAGCGCGGTGCAACCAAGGCCCAGACAGTGATACCAAGTTTACGAATGATTAAATGAAGTAATACTATTATGAAATGTGCCACATTATACCACATAATTTACCTTTCCGTGCTGCATAATTTACTCAACACTGCCGCATAATTTGACCCTCTCCTGCCGCATAAATCCAGTGGCCCTGCCTATTGGGAACAGAAGCTACAGTCTTGAAGCGT
This sequence comes from Pleurodeles waltl, assembly GCF_031143425.1. Taxonomy (NCBI): domain Eukaryota; kingdom Metazoa; phylum Chordata; class Amphibia; order Caudata; family Salamandridae; genus Pleurodeles; species Pleurodeles waltl. The sequence continues at coordinate 432,911,701 of NC_090440.1, read as the reverse complement.
GCCGTGACAGAGCTCCCACAAGACCCAAACAATATGACCTCAAAAGCTAAGCTTTTTTTTATGAAGACCACGGGTTTACTCTAGTTGCTTAACACAATCAACTCAAACCTCCTAAAAAAAAGTGCATAGAGCACAAGATGCAACAACTAACCAAAACGATGATACCATTATTAAATAAACAACTTAAAAGGTTCAAATTGAGTTAATGTGATAACATTTTCAAATTAAAACACCCCAAAAATGAAGAAAATCAGATGTAGCGGTTAAAGTTATAGTGAAAACAGAATGGATTTACTTACTAGCTAAGACACATTTTTGTAACAAAATTGCCACAGAGGGACAGCTGTGAATTCAATTTGGTACTGAAAAGACACAAAAGTTCCACAGGGAAGCTAGGGGCGTGGCTAAGCTGCACAACATGGCGGATGCGACCTAAACCCGTTCCATCCTGCTGCCCATATAATGTACAACAATTATGCAGCAGGCCTTCCATATTACAGTGCTGACACCCTGCAGCAGCTCCCATATTGCGTGAGAGACAAAGCTCCGCGGATGAGCAGCAACCCATATCGGCAATGGAGCGGGGGACCTTGATGACCACCCTGCCCAACGCCACTTACTTCGTTGTCTCCCCTGCTGGTGTGAACCCTGATTTGCTCCATTCCGACGACACAAGGAGATGGTGAGCCACATCGGGGGACCCAGGTAAACAAGCCATTATCGCTGGAACCCGGGGCACTCACTGCGATGCCTCCTGGACAGGCACGTCCACCCAGACAGGCGATGCCCAGGTACACTAATCAAACAAGACCCGGGGCCCACTACCATGGGTAAGAGACATTGCGGGTCTCCTTCATACCCCGACATCAGTCGGAAGCCAGACCCCCCACAACAGCCACACCAGTTGAAAGAGAGGCAGACGATTCTGGAGCAGCCTCTTCCTGACACAGCGAAATGCTGTACACCATGAGGCCACATTTAAGACCACTGAGACGCCAGCAAAAAGTGACAGATGCCCAGACGGTGCACCCAACAAGGCTGCTCCCCTTATTCCAGCTCAGGAGCCATGAAAGGAGTGCAGAACCAGCACTTCACCCTCTAGTGTGACTTGCCATTGCAACAGCTCCAATTAGTGCTGAACACCTACCTCCTTCAGCATCAAGTAAGTGACTTCCCTTCGCGAAGCCTGCCCAACACCACTGCCACAGGAGGAACCTCTCACTGCTAAGTTCAGCCTCCTCATAACACCCGTGCCCCAGGGTTCACAAGACTTCTTATCTCACCAGAGGGGACTGACACAGGGCTCGAAGAGAGACCTACAACCATCAAGGGTCTGGTCATTTCAGAGATGCACAGGGGAGCCGTGTTGCGTCGCTGGAGGGGCACCATCTGCATAAATCACTTTAGCTCCAGTGCCCTATCTCAGAGTACAGCCCATCACGTACGGAGGCGCTCCTATATAACTCCCCATAATGCCGGCTGCCATGTTCCGCTGACTAAAGCTTTGATGTCAGCTATAGCTTTCCTGGCTGCAACTTCCAGATGGCTCACACACTCTTTAAGGTGCAGCACCCCACCCAACTTTTAAAACTAGGGGGCATTACATGCTATGTATCATTACTGCTCTTTCTCCCACTGTTGAATGCAAAGGAGACGATGAGTGAGGGACTCTCCCCCTCCTGCAAAACCATTGAAACCATTGAGACCATAGTTCACCTGTGACAATTTTCAGGCTGACACCAGCACGCCACTACCTCTATACTGGTTGCAGTCATGGTACAGACCACCCATGAAACCACTGATGGGCAGGCTGAGATCCACTGCACCAGCCCCCTCTTCAGCAATGGGCTCAATACCATTCATGATACTGGACACCCAGACACCAGATGTTTCTGCACCACTGCAATGTCTGCAAAACTGGACAATGTCTTAGCCACAATTGAACACACAAGAGCATTGATGGAGACCCACCTGTGGAAACTTGCAACTGAACTCAACCTCCTACGAGACGACCACCGAAAACTAGTAGTCAAGGTCACTGAGGGAGAAAAGACACTGGACACATTAGAACCTCAGGTGACAGATCAGCAAGCGGTGATCTAGGATCTAAACACCAGGGTGCAGTGACATGAGACTCAGGCGGATAATGTGAAGGGTCGTTCCCACAGGAACACAATTCGAATACTGGGTCTTTCAGAGGGAGTGGAAGGACGGGATCCCTTATCTTTTCCCAAGACCTGGTTTAAATCATTTATGCCACCTACAGACCTAACACCATTCTTGCCCCTCAAGAAAACCCACAGGGTGTAGCATGCCACCCACCCCCAGGAGCGACCCCATGCTGGAAACTACTGCATTACTGAGACAAACACATTATACTACAGACTGCCCACAAAGCCGCTCCACTATGAATGGAAGACAAAACTGTCATGCTCTTCCCAGATTACACGCACCTTGCCAAACAACAGCACACATCTTTCTTTGCAGTGAAACGTCGCTTCTGACAAAAGAGTCTACAATATACATTGCTCCTCCATGCTCGACTGAAGGTCATCACCAGCAGGAAGAGCTTCTTCTTTAATGCCCCTATAGAAGCCTGGGGGTGGCTGGACCAGATGGATGATGGGAAAGCCCAACATCGCCCTGGAGCCCCCTTTGGATGTGACTCATTTCTGCCGCAGGAACAGGATAAAAACTACTGCGGCATAGCGCACCTTAAAATTCCTGTCTCCTGATCTCAAACAGATCATCAGAGACTGCAGAAATGGTCCTGGACCTATCCCTCCTCCCCTTGCACATTCCCACCTAGTCTGCAAGCAGCCCACTTCCAAACATGTGTCCAACACTGATCCATTCTGGATGCATGGAGAGCCCAACACCCCACAATAAGACTACTCATTTCACACTATCCCTCACAATATCTATGCCTGACTAGACAGCTTCCTTTGGTCTGATTCCCTTTACACATATACACAGCACTCCAACTACCTGGGAAGAGTAATGTCAGACCATGATGCACACATAATGGATCTACAATGGTTGCCCCCTTGTTCCCCAACCCCTATGTGGCACCTACCGTGAGACACTTTGGAGAATCCTACATTTCAAGATGCACAAAGGATGCACTTACAGCAATACTTCACAGAGAACTGCCACATAGCATTCACCAGAGCGGTGGAGTGGGATACATTTAAAGTAGTCATGTGGAGACATTGTATTCAGGTGATAGTGGGAGTGCGCAGGACCCTGGAATGGGAGCCATCCCTAGTTGACTCACGGAGTGCGGATTTAGGGAAAGCACCAAAGGCCAATACTTCTGACTTCTCACAACACACTGAGGAAAAGGAAGCATATGCATTGCTTCTTAAAAGCCACTAATTGGGAGTGTGCCTCTATCATTCCCCAGCTGATCTCTATGAGGGCAACCTCTGCAGGGCCCTTGCAGGCATTCATGCACAAATTTCCTTCCGGCAATCCCTTCAATGAGCTACCATTGGTAAGCTAGCCCTCACAAAAATGACAGTACTACTTAGGTTATTGTACTAATCTCCTGATCACCCCCCCACACTCCATCTTCAGGAAGCTGGATACCCTTCTTTGTTCCCTAACATGGGGCATGTGATGCCACCGGGTGGCACTGAGGATGCTCCAAGTGGGATTGGAGATTGGCCTCTTTTGAAGCATAGTTCTTAGCAGCACAGCTACAGTGGCTATAATGCTGTACAGCAAGCCAATATATGAGTAAGGCCTGTGATGACCGAGGTGCAGTCTCATCAGCAACAATGCATAATCTGCTCGTCCCCAAGGTCCTTCCCTCTGACCCCTCCAGATGTCGATGGCACAAACCTACATGTTATGTATACATTGCCTATCACCAGGTAAACCTGCCTATGCCCCAAACTTCCCCTTGGTAGGGCTACCCTGTTTCCCCGGATATTACACCACAAAAACAATGACTAGTTGAACATGATGAGCACTGCACACTCTAGGTGACCTCTATGCTGAGGGTCTCTTATTCCATCTTGACCAAGTGGTTGCTGACTGTGAACTACCAGTTGGCCAAGTTTTTATGTACCAGCAACTGTGAAACACAGTGCATATGCTTTGGGGCATAGTAGACACAGAGCCACCAACACACCCAGTCATCTGCGCAATGTGCAATGGTCACCATGTGCACTGGTCGACTTGGACCTATAGGGCCATCCGCAAGCTTTTTGACACCCCCTCCCAGCTCTGCACCAGCAATGGGAGGGAGAGATATGGAGGGACCTCCAGGACAAGGAATGGGACTAGGGTATTCAACACTTACAGCGAGTTACCGGAACTCTATATTCAAGAACATCCAGTTCTATCTCTTACACAGAGCGTATCTCACACTAGATCGCTTACACTGCTACTACCTCTCTGCCCAAATTGCTTGTGCACGGTGCCTTCTCATAGGAGCAGATTTCCAGCATGTGTGTCATAGTCCTGTCCCACATTGCGACAATAGTGGCATTCGACCCTACGGGAAGTTACAGAATTGACTGACTTGAATACATAGGAAGCGACTGGACTGGATATCTTTAAGCACAGGAAGAGTCATAAGGTACGCACCCACTTTGTTGCCCTGGCACTGCTGATAACGATCCACACTTTAACAATCAATTGGCGCTCAGCAGCTACACCACCAGTGGGGGCTTGGTGAGGATCCATATGTAAGTGGGGAACATCTGAAGAGGATGCACTTCCCAACAAGGAGATGCACGGCCTTCGCAAACACTCCTTTTCCAGTAGTTGGGCAACCACTGTCTCCCATTTTCATCAACTCACACGAGATGACTCTATGCCACCCTGATAAGTCGTCTCGTATAAAACACCTTTCCACCACCCTACTCATCGCATCATTGTCCCTGACCTTCCCTCTCCGTAGCGTCTTTTTCCGACCCACTCCTGTCTGCTACCCATCAGAGTTAACACATGCACACTAGCACTAGTTTTATACTGCAGCCGGCTCACCACACCATACCCACACTAAGACATGACTTCCATCACTTCCCACCAGTGTATTCCCCCATTCCATTGTCCTGGTTTATCCTGGTTTATACTCATTTCAGTGAAAGATAAGCTCCCGGGCCCATACGGTTCCAGGATTGTGCAGTGTGTGGAACACTCCTGATTATAACACTGTGTGTATATACTTGATCAACACCACAAACTGTACCACTTTTATTCTGTAAATGCAGATATGTATCAATGTGAATGACACCAAAATGTCTATGTCGTATGTTTTAACCCTCTTAATAAAAATACATTTGAAAAAAAGGTTTCAAAAGGTAGCAGTGCATTCATTATTTTATATGGAAGCTAAGCAGTGGTGCTCAACTATTCCTATTTACCTTGAACCTACATTTCCATCACTGTGGTGGGCATAGTTTAAGTTGTGGTTGACTGAGCACCGAGCCACAGGGTCTGTGGAGACCCCGCCTCCAGTGGACCAGTGATGCCCTTCGCACCACATTTAGAGTTCCCCCTTTTGCTGGGCACGGAATTTTCACCATAAGTGCTTTTGCCATAACATAGGGCTCTCTGCAAATGCAATACTGACTGGGAAATCATGCCATGGTGGCTCCATCAGCATCTTTAGATTTTTCAGAAAAAAAACTTCTGAAGGGTGATTGCTTCTGGACAACAAAAACAAAATGTACCTAGCACCCAAAGAATGTTTCACCATGTGTGAGGTATGTGTCTGCTTTTTTCTGTTTGCTACTGCCATGCCTTGTATGACAATAATGAGTAGGAAGTAGCATTATTGCTTTGGCAAATAAATCTGCTAATTTTTCGTGGGTATCCAATTATTGGTTCACTCTTAATGCAGCCTGTTAGAAATTGGGCTTTTGTTTGGCAGTCAGGTTACCCTCTGTCCAAGCAAGAACCCTCACTCTAGTCAGGGTAAGTCACACACAATCCAAAATATCCTGTGCCCACCCTCTGGTATCTTGGCACTGAAAAGTGAGGCTTAACTTAGAAGGCAATGTGTAAAGTATTTGTACAAAATATCATGCAATAACACAGTAGAACACCACAAAAATACACCACACAGTATAATATTTATCTGATAAGATGCAGGTCAAAACAATTAAAATGAAATAAGTATATGTTGAAAGTATCACTGTAGAAATGATCTAAAGTGTCTTTAGTCTCTTAAAAGCAATAAATGTCTCTTGTAAGCAAAAAGTACCTGGTTTGTGTTCAAAATCTCCGCAAAGAACTGCAGAGGAGCAGATGCATGGAAAACAGGGAGGTTTGTGTCGATTTCTCTGGCCGCACACAGCAATGCGTTGTTTATTTTTCATGCAGGGAAGGCTTTGCGTCAATTTCCGGCACTCAGTCTTTGATCCTCTTCGGGTTGCTGGGGGACGATGTGTTGAATTCTGGTGCTGACAGGATGAAGTCACAGGGGCTGCGTCGATCCAGTGGGTGTTGCGTGGACATTTTTACCGCACAGCAGGCGCTGCGTCGATTCCTCCTTGGAAGTCAGGCTGCATCATTCCGCGTCGGCTGTGGGCCGATCCAGTCAAATTTCCAGTTACTTCACTGGCACTGCGTCGATCTTCTCGCTGCGCAGTCAGGCTGCGTTGTTCCGATTCAGCGTGTGGTGAATTTTTCACCACAATGCAGGCTGTGCATCGTTTCTGGCAGGCTGTGCGTCAATTTCCGCCACACAGGGAGTTCTTCTTGCAGGAATTAAGCCTTTTTGGTCCTGAGACTTCAGGGAACAAGAGGCAAGCTCTATCCAAGCCCTTGGAGAGCACGTCTCAGCACAGCCAGAGAACAGCAAGGCAGCAGGGCAACAGCAAGGCAGCAGTCCTTTACAGAAAGCAGTCAGGTGAGTCCTTTGGGCAGCCAGGCAGTTCTTCTTGGCAGGTTGCAGGTTCTGGTTCAGGTTCTCTTCTCCAGGAAGCGTCTTGATGAAGTAGAGTCTCTACCTCAGAAGTGTCTTACTTCAGAAGTGTCTAAGTTGGTAGGGTCAGAGACCCTACTTAAATACCCAAATGTGCCTTTGAAGTGGGGGAGACTTCAAAGAGTGGCTTAGAAGTGCGCAATGTCCCACTTCAGTTCCATCCTGTCTGCCAGGGTTGCAGTAGGGGGTGTGGCAGTCCTTTGTGTGAGGGCAGGCTACTGTCCGTTGACATGTAAGTGTCAAGCCCTCCATCCTCCCAGCTCAGGGAGACCCATTCAATATGCAGATGTATGCAAGTGTGACTGAGCATCCTGTGTTTGGGGTTGTCTGAGTGAATGTACAAGGGAGCTGTCAACTAAACCTAGCCAAACGTGGATTGGAAGGTACAGAAGGATTTAAGTGTAAAGAAATGCTCACTTTCTAAAAGTAGCATTTCTAAAATAGTAATATAAAATCCAACTTCACCATTAAGCAGGATTTTGTATCACCATTCTGGCCATACGAAATATATGACCTGGCTACTCCTTTCAGATGAGGATAACCACTCAAACTGTATATGAGGGGAGCCCCAATGCTATCCTATGAAGGGAGCAGGCCTCACAGCAGTGGAAAACTAATTTAAGAGTTTTACACTACCAGGACATATAGAACACACATGTTCATGTCCTGCCATTTACCTACATAGCACCCTGCCCTATGGGCTACCTAGGGCCTACCTTAAAAAGGGGAGTTTAAGGCTTGGTAAGTACTTTTAAATGCCAAGTCGAAGTGGCAGTGAAACTGCACACACAGACACTGCAGAGGCAGGCCTGAGACATGGTTAGGGGGCTACCTATATGTGTGGCACAACCAGTGCTGCAGCCCACTAGTAGCATTTAATTTACAGGCCCTGAGCACATGTAGTGCACTTGACTAGGCACTTACAAGTAAATTAAACAAGCCAATTGGGTATGAGCCAACGTCACCATGTTTTAAGGAGAGATCATATGCACTTTAGCACTGATTAGCAGTGGTAAATTGAGCAGTGTCCTCAAGCCAGCAAAAAATGAGGTCAGAAAAAGAGAAGGAGGAAGGCAAAAAGTTTGGGGGTGACCCTGCAGAAAGGCCATTTCCAACAGCACATATATCATGTCAATGGACATTCCCCACTTACCAAGGTAACGTATTAATTTGTAGCTGACCTAAATAAAAATGTATGCTCTTACACGTGTAAAATGGCCATCTCCCCATTACAGACAGTAGTGAGGAACCAGCACTCGTCACATGCTGAAGCTAAGTAGCCTCTGGGTGGCAGATGCCAATATACTCATTTGACAAGACGCATGGCTAAAGACAGTGATCCCTTGCTTCCTTTCCTTTGGCCTGTAACACTGAGTAGTACTGGTCTGTAGTGTAGAATTTACACCCTCTAAAACAACAATTATTACTTGATTGGTCAATGTACACAGCCATGTGTTGTCCCTAGAGAACAGTGTTTGTGTATTGTACCCAGTGGTGTCATAGGTCCCTGGGCCATTAAGCAAGGCACATCAATATGCACCACATGGCATATCTACACAAACAGTCACTCATCTACTGCGTCACACATGGCTCATCTCTAATCATCAGGGGAGATGTCAGAACCTCACAATTCACTGGGCAAAGTGACAGGCAGGAGTAAATGCCTTACACTGACCCCCTTCTGGCTGCTGTGTTCCCCTCAAATGCCCATCAAGGTCTGAGTATGGGGGTGATGGTCAGACATGCACCCCACCCACGTTGGGAGGACAGCCCCAGCTGGACCTCTGCGATCTTCTGAGTCCAGCATTTCAGGTACTTCCACCTCTTGCGACAGTAGGTTCTCCGCCGGCTGTGGACCCACAGGGTCCGCACCTTCTGGGCGATGGCTCTAAGTATCTCCTTCTTCTGATGGGCGTTTACCTGTATAGATACAAGAGACAAATCAAGACATTACAATCACAAGTTTTGGCATAAATGTTTGTGTCACACACATGTCAGAGACACCAAGATGAAAATGTTCAATTTGTTAGCACACCACAAATATAAAAAACACAAGCCACTAAGTACAGGGACATTACTACAGATGTTTGTATCCATCTGCAGACTCACCCACTACCCTACTCAGGGGGGCCTACAATGACTAAGTAAGCCTTTTAATATTAGGTAGCCCATGCTCCAGCAACTTGTAATGTGATGTGACCACAATGAAACACTACACACATATGTTGCTTCTGAAGGGTAAACTCCTGAGGACTGAATGGACCAACACATTCACACTCTGCAAGATTGACTCATTGCATACAGTCCCTACAGGCAACTTCCATAGTACAAACTTCACCCTTACACTTGAGTGACAATGAAGGGGTTGGCATCGTGGGCACAGAATATGTCTTCCCCGTTGACGCGTAGACCTGTGGCCTACCAAATGCAGGCTCATGACACTTCAGGGGAGGTTCCGTGGTATGTACTTGTACCACTTAACACTTCTTTTGACATGTCTATCCTACAGAGCTGGCATCCAACATACAAAGGTATGCATTGTACAATTTCAGCTATGTGACCAAGCTACTGGCTCACATCTCATGGCATCTCAGGAATCAACACACTGCCTGCACTCTGGGACTGTCATTCGTGCAAGAAGCCTGTGGTAAACAACTATTACTTCTGTGAAGGTAGCAACATAGCTGTGGGAGTAAGGGATCTGTCATGAGTCAAAATTCACACATTGACAATGATGTAAAAACACATATGGACTACTTCTGGGTTGTACCCCAGTATTCATTCCTATTCTAGCCAATGGACTGAGGCATTCAGAGCAAGTGTTGCCTCTAGAGCATCATATTAGCCACATGACAGGATCTGCTGGTGTACAGGAAGTGGGCACAGTGCAACAGTTGCATAGCCAAAGTGACTCTCCCACAGCCTGGAATAGGTCCTGTACTGCGAGATACAGGCCCTGATTTCTGCTGGCTGAGCAAACAGAACCTACTTGACGCTCACATTTCCATCACTTCCATTCAGGTCAGTACATCATGGGGCAACCAGCAATGTGGCATGTGGTTTGGGTGGCAACGTGAAGGCAGGGTGAGTCACAATATGCTTTCCAGGCAACAGTTTTGCAAGGCCAGATGTGGGTTGAAAGACCTGTGGCACTATACACATTGCTTCCCCGATTCTCATATGACTCAGACATTATGCATGAACAGCTCATGCTATCTTTCACATACATGGTGTTCAACCTTTACAACCATCATTAAGAAAGAGATGTCATTGGATGGTAGTAAAGTCTCCTTGCCTAGTTATGTGCATCCAACACAAGGAGGATCTAGGACCACAAAAAAACATTACACAACTCAAAGTGAATGAACGCAACATATAGTACTGGCCACCAATACCTGAACAATGTCCATTCTGTTAATGCCAAACAGACTGCAACAAGAGGCACACAAGAAGTCTAACTGGCACATGTAGGAGGCTGGCCTGGTTTGTAGTGGGTACCTTGGGTACTTACACCTTACACCAGGTCCAGTTATCCCTTATTAGTGAAATGTAGTAGTGTTCTAGCAGCTTAGGCTGATAGAGTTAGCTATAGCAGAGCCGCTTAGGCTGAACTAGGAGACATGCAAAGCTCCTGCAATATCACTTATAGTTACACAGTACTTATACACAGGTAAAGACAATACTCAGTGTTACCAAAAATAAAGGTCGTTTCTTTGTGTGACACAAGGCCAAAAATATCTTAGAGACAATACTCCTTGTGGCGGTAAGTATTATACACAATATATACTCTAGACACCAAAATAAGGTAAGTAATTAGACATAGGATAGTGCAAACAATAGGAAATGCTATAGAATGCAATGGGAGAAAATAGGTCTAGGGGCAACACAAACCATATACTAAGAAAGTGGAATGCAAATCACAAATTTCCCCCTAGACAAGTGCAGTGTGTAGAGAATCACTGGGAGAGTACGAATACAGCAAAGATAAGTAAATTACCCCACCACAGAGCCCAGGAAAGGAGGAGTAAACTACTAAAAGTTTCCTGAGGACACACTACAAGTCGTGATTAGAGTTATTGCAAGAACCAGGCAAGACTGCAAACAACAAATGGTGGATTCCTGGACCTGAAGACCTGCAAAGGAAGGAGACCAAGTCCAGAAGTCAAAAGAAGTTCGAGGAAGGACAGGAGCTCCTGCCAACCCAGAAGAGGGTGCAAAAGAAGAGTCCCCGGTTGGACGAAGACTGCAGAAATGTACCCAAGGAAAATGTCAGCGGGTTACTGCATGATACAATGGATGTCCCACGAAGAGATGCTGGATGCAAGCGAGTTTTGGCACTGGATTCATCCAACAAGCCTTGGTTCCAGCAAAGTCACGTTTTGTGTCAAAGTGGTGCTGTCTGGACCCAGGAGGGACCTGGGGGCCTCAACGCTGTGTGAGAAGGAAGAGGGAGCTCCCAGCACTTCAGAGAGCCATCAGTTGACCAGACAGCACCCACGGGAGTCCCAGGACACGGGGACAAAGGAGGTACAAAATACGGTTGGTTCAGCACTACAAAGGAGGGTCCCACGCCGCCGGAGGTCAACTCAGTGAGTTGAGTGTCACTCTATAGAGTGCTGCGGACCTGGGCCAAGCTGTGCACAAAGGAATTTTGTAAATAGTGCACAGAGGTGTCAGGAGGTGAAGAAGACACACAGGGGCACAGGGGTACTGTCGTACTCGGGGGAAGGCAAGCTCTTACCTCCTCCAAATTGGGACAGCAGGACCTTAGAACAGTCTGTGTCGAAGGGGTAACCACCTGTGTTCCAAGGAGCACACTTGTTGCCAGGAGAGGAGTCCAAGAGAACCGGTCGTCGACTTAGAAGGTGCCTGCATGAGCAGGAAAGTGACCCCGTCACTTCACGGTAGATTTCTTTGGTTCTTCTGGTGCAGGGTGAAGACAGGGAGTCCCCATAGCATGCACACCTTGGAAACTGTTGCAGTTGCTGGCTGAAGCTGAAGTTGCAGAGGAAAAGCAGCCCTTCTGGATACTTTGTTGCTATTGCAGTGGTTCCTGGAGCAGTCGATCTGAGGTCAGAAAATGAAGTAGTAGTTGCAGAGGATTGCTGCTGGAAACTTGCAAGTAGAATCTAAAGAGAAAACCCACAGGAGAGACCCTAAATAGCCCTGAGAGGGAGATTGGCTACCTTATCAGATATGGACCTACCAGGAGGGTTCTCTGACATCACCTGCTGGCACAGGTCACTCAGAGGCCTCCAGAGTGTCCCCACACCTTGGAAAACAAGATGGCTGAAGTCTGGGACACACTGGAGGAGCTCTGGGCACCACCCTTGGGGTGGTGATGGACAGGGGAGTGGTCACTCCTCTTCCCTTTTTCCAGTTTCACGCCAGAGCAGGGACTGGGGGTCCCTGAACCGGTGTAGACTGGCTTATGCAAGGAGGGCACCATCTGTGCCCTTCAAAGCATTTCCAGAGGCTGGGGGAGGCTACCCCTGCAAGCCTGTTACACCTATTTTCAAAGGGAGAGTGTGTAACACCCTCCTCCCAAATGAAATGCTTTGTTCTGCCATCCTGGGAATGAGATCCACAGACCCCAGGAGGGCAGAACCCTGTCTGTGAGGTGGCAGCAGCTGTTGCTGCATTGCAAGCCTCAGAAAGCTGGTTTGGCAGTCCTAGGGGTCCATGGTGGAGCCCCCGGGATGCATGGAATTGGGTCCCCAATACCAGATTTGGAATGGGGGACAATTCCATGATCTTAGACACCTTACATGGCCATATTTGGAGTTACCATTGAGAAGCTACATATAGGTATTGACCTATATGTAGTGCACGTGTGTAATGGTGTCCCTGCACTCACAAAGTCCCGGAAATGGCCCGGAACTATGTGGGGGCACCTTTGGTAGTGCAAGGGTGCCCTCACACTTAGTAACTTTGCACCTAACCTTCAGTAAATAAAGGTTAGACATATAGGTGACTTATATGTTACTTAAGTGCAGTGAAAATGGCTGTGAAGTAGTGTGTGCACTATTTTACTCAGGCTGCAATGGCAGGCCTGTGGAAGGGTTTGTCTGAGCTCCTTATGGGTAGCAAAAGAAATGCTGTAGCCCATAAGGATCTCCTGGAACCCCAATGTCCTGGGTACCTAGGTACCATATACTAGGGACTTATAAGGGGGGTCTAGTGCGCCAATTGAAATTGGTAAATTAAGTCACTAGCCTATAGTGACAAATTTAAAAGCAGAGAGAGCATAAGCACTGAGGTTCTGATTAGCAGAGCCTCAGTGACACAGTTAAGCACTATACACAACACACACATTAGGCCATAAACCATGAGCACTGGGGTCCTGACCAGCAGGATCCCAGTGAGACAGGCAAAAACATACTGACATACAGGTAAAAAGGGGGGTAACATGGCAAGAAAGATGGTACTTTCCTACAGCACCCAGGGGCACATTGTAGCCTGTGAGGATGGAAAGGATGGTGTCAAACAGAGTTAATTATGCACATTAGGTACTGCCCTGCTCCTCTGGTGAGCCATAGCGCTGTCTATAAAAGGGAAGGTACTCATTAAAAAGCCTCTCCAGCTCCTCTGGAGAGAAAACAGGGCACCTACCCCCTGCTAGACGTGGCATGATTGCTCCCACAGACGGCACACAGTAGCTCAAATAGTGAAAGTGTTGCTGGTTGCAGTGTCAGAAGTCAAGCAAGTAAATTTGCATAACATGGTGGTCACGTCCGCCAGATGTGTGGTCGTCACCGCCGACGGACACTGCCATTGGGCCGCGAGCCCCACAGGCAACAACATTAGCCTATGGCAGTGTTTGCTGAGGTTGGAACTGCCTACTGCCCAAACGACTTCTGCCAACAGGCGTGGGCGGTTCCTTATGTCCAGTGGAGTAGGTGAGGCATCCGTCATTTTGGCGGCCTGAAATACTATCTCACACCTACAATATATGTGTTGAAGCATCACAAACATCCTTATTCTGTCTTGTCATGTAGGTCCTACTATACAAGCACCAGTGTAGTGTCTTGCAGGGCACAGATATTGTTTGATGATGGTGCACGGTACACCACCACCGACAGTCTTTTTGTTGTCGGAAAATACAGTCACATTTTTGAGGGGCAATTGTGTAGCAGCTAGTTGATTTTCATCCAAATCCATGTTATGGGCACATGTGTTGACAACCATGGGGGTCGCATGTGAACCTTGTATAGTTGTTAGCTGGGATGTGTACTGTGTGTCATATCTATCGAGACAGAAATACTTTGTCACATGATATTATTGGCATGCATCATGTATGTTGCTGTGAACACACTAACTAATGTTACAAATCATGTCTTGCTACACATAGGTACCCTGGGAGATGGAGGATGTGACAACCTCCTTTCTACCACCCACTGCCAGACCTTCAGACCATGGAGCAACAGAATATTATTTCATTATACCGCCTGGATAGGCAAACAATAGTGGCCTTCTGCTGTCAGTTGGAGCCAGATCTGATCTCAGCTAAAGGTAATCCAACCTGCATACCACCCATTGTACAAGTGATGTCAATATTGCACTTACTGGCTACAGGGTCTTTCCAACATACTCTGTCCCTCTCTGCTGGTCTGTCCCAACCTATGTTCAGCCTGGTGTTGAAGGATTTCATCTCAGCAATGATGAAACACATTGACAGCTATATCAGGCTACCCGATGTGAAGATTTAGCCAATGTGATGGCTGGCTTCTATGGTTTTGCCCGCCTCCCACATGTGGCGGGGGCCATTGATGGAACACATGTTGTCTTGGTGCCACTGCAGGCCACTGAACAAGTCTATCGCAACAGAAAGAACTTCCATTCCATCAACATGCAACTTGTCTGTTTGGCGGATCTCTACATCTCACATGTGTATGCCAGTTATCTGGGATCAGCTAATGATTCCTTCATAATGTGGAACAGCACCATACCCCAGTTGATGTCACATTTGCATGCAGAGAGGGCTTTCCTGACTGTGTGTGAGCAGTGTCAGGTGCTACAACCATGATGTGAGGGACTCATTGGTTCACTTATGTCCCATTCCTTAACACAGTGGTTCCCAAACTTTTTTGACTCGTGCCTCCCCTGACCTATCGGCTGTTGGCTGCGGCTCCCCAATATGTTACTTTTTTTGGGCAGGGGGGAGGAATGTAAGCTCGACCTCAGTAGTACTTCCATTTTTCTCCCTGAAAATAATTGAGATGAAGCCAATGAAGGTATTGTAATCATGGGTGTAACAAAATTAAATCTAAAAGTTGTTTTATAAAACACTTTGGTTATGTCAGAAACAATGTTCTTTTGAGTCGGCAAATGGATTTTTTTTAAAACTATTAGCTAACACAACCTTCTTCTAAAGTAGCAAGGAAAAAACAAAAAAGTTGCACTAAATTATTGATTTCTACTGATCACTTTTTATTTCTTGAGAAGTATATCAGACAAAAGAAAATGTAATTCCTATTTTTCTTGCTTAAACTGCTATTGTTATTTTTCCCCGTGACCTGCCTTTCATCATGGCTGACGGCCCTTGCAGCACACTTTGTGATTTCAGAAATCTACTTTAAAAATATGTTAACGCTGAGCAGTTCACAAGTGACTAGAGGTTTCACCAGTCGGCTGTAAAAAGCAACTTAAGAGTCAGGCTTCTACAAAGGCATTGCAGGATGTTATGTATTATAAAGATTTATGGTGATTAGTGTGAAGAAAGAGCTGATTGCATCTATTTATGCATCTAAAAACATACTGCAATTGTAAACGTGGGTGAAATTGTTCCCTAAAAAAAGGTACGTTTTATTTTCCTTCTTTACTCATATTTACCAATGCAGGATCATTTTGTGTGCTTTATTTTGAATAGTGGTGACGACAATATAACGTCCGATTTTGAACAAAATAAACCTGTTGCAGTTTATCTGGACAACAAGAAGACAAGGTACCCTGAAAGAATTTGAATGTTCTGCTCAAGGAGCAGGGTACATTTCACAGCATGGGAACATGACAGAAATTAGTGAATATTTTATTGGAAAAACACATTTTTTAGATTGGGCTCAGGAATGTGACAAATCATTTGATTACTGTGATGTGTGTGGGAAGAACTGAGAGAAGAATGTGGACTGTCTGCAGTGGTTCCCAAACTGTGTGCCTGGTGCAGTGTGCTGTTTGCGGCGCCCCTGGCTCGTTTTCACAGCGCACTGGGGTGCTGCGTCGCACAGTTTGGGAACCACTGCCTTAACAGAAAACTCAGCATATCCAAACTGTCCTTGGTTGTTGACACCGCTAAGGAATCCAACTACGCCAGGGGAAGTCTGCTTCAGTCAGGCTCCTGGAAGAACAAGGCTGGCAGTGGAGTGAGCTTTTGGGCTCCTGAAGGCCAGATTGAGGTGACTAGACAGGACTGGTGGAGCAATCCTCTACTCACCCTGTAAAGTATGCAAGATCACTATAGCATGCTCATGGTTCATGTTGGAAATGGCCAGCAGGGTCACCCCCAAACTTTTTGGCTTCCTCCTTCTCTTTTTCTGACCTTTTTTTTGCTGCCTTTAGGACTCCGTGCGCTTTACACCTGCTAATCAGTGCTGAGGTGCATATGCTCTCTTCTTCAAACATGGTGACATTAGCTCATACCCAATTGGCTTATTTATTTTACTTGTAAGTCCCTAGTCAAGTGCAATACATGTGCCCACGGCCTATAAATTAAATGCTACTAGTGGGCTGCAGCACTGGTTGTGCCATCCACATAAGTAGCCCCCTAACCATGTCTCTGGCCTGCCATTGCAGGGCCTGTGTGTGCAGTTTCACTGCCACTTCGACTTGGCATTTAAAAGTATTCGCCAAGCCTTAAACTCCCCTTTTTCTACATATGTCATCCCTTAAGGTAGGCCCTAGGTAACCCATAGGGCAGGGTGCTATGTATATAAAAGTCAGGTCATGTACCTGTGCAGTTTATATGTCCTGGTAGTGTAAAACTCCTAAATTCGTTTTTACACTGCTGTGAGGCCTGCTCCTTTCATAGGCTAACATTAGGGCTATCCTTCTACACTGTTTGAGTGGTAGATTCTGATCTGAAAGGAGTAACAAGGTCATATTTAGTATGGCCAGAATGGTAATACAAAATCCTGCTGACTGGTGAAGTTGGATTTAATATTACTATTATAGAAATGCCACTTTTAGAAAGTGAGCATTTCTCTGTACTTAAATCCTTCTGTGCCTTACAGTCCACGTCTGGCTAGGTTTAGTTGACAAATCCCTTGTGCAGTTCACTCAGACAACCCCAAACACAGGATAATCTGTCACACCTGCACACATCTACATTCTGAATGGGTCTTCCTGGGCTGGGTGAAGGCCTGACACTTACATGTCAAAGGACAGTGGCCTGTCTTCACACAGTGGACTGCCAAACCCCTTACGGGGGCCTTGGCAGAGAAGATGGAACTGAAAGGGGACCTTGTGCACTTCTAAGCCACTCTTTGAAGTCTCCCCCACTTCAAAGGTACATTTTGGTATTTGAACAGGGCCTCTGACCCTTCCACCTCAGACACTTCTGGACAAGATACCACTGGAGAAGAATCCCTGAACCAGAATCTGCAACCTGCCATGAGGTACTGCCTGGCTGCCCAGAGGACTCACCTGACTGCTTTTCTGCAATAGACTGCTGCCCTGCTGCCTTGCTGCCCTCTGGCTCTGCTGAGAAGTGCTCTGTAAGGGCTTGGATAGAGCTTTCCTCCTGTTCCTTGAAGTCTCAGGACCAAAAAGACTTCATCCTGCACACCCAGGATTTCAACGCATTGTTCCTGGGGCATCTGAAAACCCCACAACCCGAATAGGATCCAGGTCAGTGTGACAGAAATCGACGCAATGCCTTCCCTGCGTGAAAACTCAACAATGCATCATCTGTGTGCGCCGGGAAAATCAACGCACACCTCCCTGTTTTCCACGCATCTCCTCCTCTGCAGTCCCTTGCAGAGAATCTGAACGCAAACCAGGTACGTTGTGCTTACAAGAGACATTTGTTGCTTTTTAAGAACTAAAGACACTTTGGGGGTTATTCTAACTTTGGAGGAGGTGTTAATCCGTCCCAAAAGTGACAGAAAAGTGACGGATTTACCACCAGCCGTATTACGAGTCCATTATATCCTATGGAACTCGTAATACGGCTGGTGGTATATCCGTCACTTTACCGTCACTTTTGGGACGGATTAACACTCCTCCAAAGTTAGAATAACCCCCTTTATATCATTTTCTAAGTGATATTTCAATGTGTACTTATTGAATCTTGATCGATTTGACCTGCATTTAACCAGATAAATATACTATATTTTTCTAAACACTGTGTGGTGTATTTTTGTGGTGTTATACTGTGTTATTGTATGATTTATTGCACAATTACTTTACACATTGCCTTCTAAGTTAAGCCTGACAGCTCAGTGCCAAGCTACCAGAGGGTGGGCACAGGATGATTTGGATTGTGTGTGACTTACCCTGACTAGAGTGAGGGTCCTTACTTGGACAGGGGGTAACCTGACTGCCAACCAAAGACCTAATTTCTAACAGTCCACAACATCAGCCTGTGGAGGAATATCTCATACATCTCAAAGAGGAGGAACCTGCAGTGCCACCAGGTGAGAATCCTGAAATGCCAACTGAGGAAGGCAGTGGTGAAGATGAAGGAGCTGACTTGTGAAACGATCTCATCCACAGCTACTTCTCATGAGTGTAAGTATGTCTTGTGATGTCATGACTGTGAGTGTACAATGAACTGTAGTTGTGAGAATGTGTGGAGTTGAGCGTTTGGATACAGCTAAGGAGCTAATGCTCTGCAATAATCAGCTAAAGGCTGCCTGATGAGATAGCTTTCAAAACATTCCCACCTGGATGATGTTTGTGTCAGTTTCCTTGCAATGTACTTTGTTATCCAGATCCTTGCTATGTGACTTGTATCATATATATGGTTTCAAGCCTATCATCCTTGTTTCGTTCGTTGTACAGGTACCTTCACCATGACAAATTCAAGTGGACATTTCAGAGTTGTGACATTGTATGGGATGCTGGTCTGACATAAGAAGATGATATGAATTGATGCAGGTAATGTAGGCCACAGAGGTTGGGTGCAGGAGACCTGTGCCAAGACAGTTTGCACAGTGTTTCAGTGGAAAGTTAGAAGTGCCCATTAGACATGTTTTGTGTGCTGTGTTGGACCTGATGCATCATGTGTGTCATCATGTGGGCATTAAATATGTAGTGCTAGTTTACAACCAAGTCATTTTTCGTTCACATTGGATTAACACTTGTTTTGCATAACCTGTATGAAGCTGTAGATGTGTTTCATCATTGTAGGCCACAGTGCCCCAACACTGACATATGTTTGAGTCACACCACCATATGCATGAACATTGGATTATAATGGCCCTGTGATCACGGACTGTGGTACTACCATCTGTCTCTATATTTAGATTATGTGATTTTGACTTACTGTGGTGAAATATGTGATAAGGGTCAAGCTGGTGACATAAACCACATCAATGTGTGCCTATTCTACAGGGCAATGTCTGACAAATCCCTTCCTTCCGTGGTCTGGAGGTCTGCACCTGTCAACATGTTAAATTACTCAGTATGAGTCAATCATTTTTGATTTCCAATAGTGCTGACAGATTGACAGTGCTGAACACTGTAATAAAACTTTTAGTTTGAACAGACACTTGTATGTATGTGTTTGTGTGGGAGGGTTTTAAACCTGAGCTGGACACTGTGTACATGCAACATATGCCATCTTGAACAAGTAGCTTGGCTTATCATTGTATGGTACACATGGTCTGACATACCTACATGGCTTTATAGAGTCCTTTGCAGGTGTGTCCGCTTGGACAATGTGTGTCACCTGTGTTGTTTTTAAATCCATCCAATGTGCAGTTGTGTTTGCTGACCACAAACTGCTGTAGTCTGGACCGCCATTGGCTTACCGCCACCACAGTGACTGTGTGATTGTAATACGCTCAGTGGTTGTCAGAGTGCCGACAGTGCTGGAGGTTAGAGCACCTGTTTCCAGGAGGCCGCACCACTGGCATTCTGTCATTAATGTTTGGCGGTCAACTGTCCTGCTTGTGTAACTCATAATAGGGCGGTCTTTTCAGGAGTGCCAACATGGTCCAAAGTCATAATTAGTCCCTTTGTTTGTGTATTTAATTTTAAAATAGTTTGATGTTATGTGTTTTAATTGTATGTTTATTGTATTTAACAAAATGTAGTAAATAAATATATTTGTTTATTAAAATGTTTAGCAGCAGAATGGTGAAATTATAAGGGAAAAGTATGGGGAGATTTTTAAAGTGTGTTTGTATAAATATATTTTTAATGAGTATTTTATATTTTGGAAATGTTACTTTTCTAAATATCAACATGTAAAAGTTTAACTTCTTTTTCTTTTTTGATAATGATCTATTTTTTTAAATGTATTCATTTCAAGTTATACATTTCTGTTTTGAATTTAGTTATTTGTACTAATTTCTACACATTTTTACATGCAGTTATTATTTGTTTTGCATGTTTTCGTTACATATATTGGCCCCATTGAGAGTCTTGCAGTGGTGGTCAGACCGCCGACAATGCAGCGGTCCGACCGCCACATTGGGACAACCAGCTCCACCAGGATCGGGGATCCCGGCAGTCTGGAGGGAGGCAGCAGTCCTAATCAGCCAAGACAGTGCTGCAAGCAGTGATGTCCTGGGGATTACAACTTCATTCTCCACCAGACATTTCATGGCAGAAAAGGCTGGCGGAGAACAGGTGACCAGGGAGGCCCATGCACTTGCCAATGGCA
Organism: Pleurodeles waltl; assembly: GCF_031143425.1. Lineage (NCBI taxonomy): Eukaryota > Metazoa > Chordata > Amphibia > Caudata > Salamandridae > Pleurodeles > Pleurodeles waltl. Next base: position 432,890,933 of record NC_090440.1, on the reverse strand, counting down.
GTGCATGCCCCCCCCCCCGGCCAGCACCCTCTCAATGTTTATTGTCTGCTTTGCAGACAGTGAACATTGCAAGGTTGCTGGTGCACCCTGCACTTTACAGCATTGCCGCTGGCTTGATTATGAGCCGGAGACAATGCTGTAGGCTGTTTCCCACTAGGCCAGTGGGAGGAAACTCAGGTTTCTGCCCACTGACCTAGCAGGAAACTCTTAAAGGGGCCCGTGGTGAGGTAGCCAGTATGCCAGCAACCTCCCTGTTGGAAGCTGGTCGGATGGTCTAAACCGTTGGCTGAACTCATAATTAGGCCCATAGTGTTTATGATAAATAAAATTTAAAAATAAAAAGAACATATTTATGTAAATATATATTGTAAATTCTATATGATATTTATTTCATTTGTTTGCTATTTATGATATTGGAAAAAAACAAGTATTGTCTTGTAGAAATAGTAAATGTTACATCTTCAGAGTCCAACACCTTCCCAAAAATGCTTAGATTTATAGTGAAAATTGGAAATGTAATCCCTTTGGTATCCAAAAAATGGTCAGAATGAGAATAGTAACTTTAATCCCTTTAGTGTCCAACACCTTCCCCAAAATAGTTTAAGTTGCAGTGTGAATAGTAAGTGTAACCACTTTTAGTGTCCAGCAATTTCCCCGAAATTATTTCGATTATCAATCACTTGTTTTTCAATGCACAAAAGTCCTTGACGGTAGATTGTTGTTTTCTGGTGGAATTATGGGGGACACACTACACAAAACTCTTGGGGCAAGGACATTTGGAGGCTACTTGTGTTGGGGATTCCTCAGAGGGTAGTAGTCTGAACCAGATTCTGAGGGATGAGCTAGCAAACTCTATAGTTTGTGGGAAAGTAATGTCTATAATCCAAAAGTCTCCCAATGAAGCAGCCGGCCCTGATGGGGTCCCTATGGATCTTTTTAAGACCAACATTGACCTCTTAGGCACCCTGGTAACCAGTGTTCTTTGAGTGGCGGTACGCAGGCCCATGCTGTGCTTTTGACTGGAGGCACTAGTAGTGTCCAGCTTTAAGAAGGGGAATAAGGAGGATCCGGCCTGTTATAGACTGATCTCCCTTTTAGATGTTACATCTACAGTTTTAGGGCGAGTTGTTTTAACCTGTCTAGAAACATAAGCAGAGGAACAGAACATTGTCTCCACAGTTCAAATTGGCTTTCGCCCTGGACTGGGCACTGTGGAACAAAGTCAGAATTTAACGCTTTTGGCGGGGTAATATGTTGACGCCAGAGGGGGTGTTTTGCACTTAGCGTTTATGGACCTCCCCTATGCATTTGACAATGTGAATCGTGTCAAGTTGTGGACATTGTTGGCCACAATGGAAAAGGACTCGGCCCTGATTGATGTAATGAGGAGGATTTAATCTAACACTAGTGTCAAGATCAGATATGGTGAGAAGGTAGAGTGTTTTGACCCAATTGTAACATCTAGGGAGGTCAGGCAAGGCTGTATATTGGCTCGCTCCTCTTTTTACTAAACATTAATGAGCTAGATGCACATTTGGGTACCAAGGGCAATGTTCTTTTGAAGGTTAACGGCTGTCAGGTACTGTTTCTCCTATACGCGGATGACGCAGTACTTATGGCCCAAACGGCAAATGGCCTCCAGAGACTATTAGGATTGTTTTCAAATTTTATGAGGGAGCTAGATCTTAAGGTCAATTTTGTTAAGTCCTTCAAGATGATTACGGGGTCTAAAAGAATGAAATTTATAACACACATAGTGGAGGGGGTCATTCTAAATAGACTACCTAGTTTTAATTATCTTGGCATTCCCTTTGATGCAGCCTTCACTTGGGTGCACCTTTTAAAGATTAGAGCAAACCATTTTCAAGGGGCTGTGAATGCAATTTTTCTTTTTTCAGCAAGATTAGGGTGTACAAAGATTAGGGTAATGCTACTCCTGTATAAAAATAAATGCCTCCTGGTTGGGTTATATGGGGTAGGAGGCTGCGGTTATGCGAATGCTAGCTGCCTTCAACTTATGGAAAACCATTTAGTAGGTTGTATTCTCCTGGTTCCTCTCTCTACAGCCACATTTATTGGCCACTAGGAATTGGGTTGGAATTTTCTGGGGAACACTGTTCAGCTTTCCCCTCTGTGACTTTGGTTTAGGATCTTTGTTACCCCTGAGCTTGCATTTATGAGATCTATTGTGGCAGATTGTCTATAGCTGGATAGATGGGAAAGGAGCTCATGGTTGAGTTGCATAAAACAGTCTTTTGATAAAGTGGGTTTCTAGTGATCGGTTAACAAACCCTGCGTCAGCAACTCCCTCGATGGGAGAGATGGTAAAATCAACCTTCATGGAATTAATACATGAACAGAGACTGAGAAAGCTTGTGAATTTGCACACAGTGAGAGAATATATAGATCTGGTCCCGTCAAATGTGGTAGAGTCATACCAAGGTTTTTTTTCAAAATTCGCAATATAGGTTTTATTTAACCAGGCTAGGGCTAAATAATGTTCATTTTCATATGTCTTTCCCATTCAGGGTACATGGTTTAAGAAGTTTCCAAACTACCCCTGTAATGGTTGTATGCCTCAGAGTACCCTGAATTTTCCTCTTTGTTGCCCGCTGTTCTCTAAGCCACATAAGAGACTTGTATTACTTTGTTTGAGGGCAATAGGCTTAGGACACCATAGAAGAGCACTCCCTTTTTTTCAACGTATGGATTCGATAGAAATTGCCATTGCTGTGGTGAATTTTGTGATGTGATGTGATGTGCTTGCTAGTAATTAGGAGAAGATATGCAAATAAATGTTAAGCAGCGACCCCATGAGTAAACAGATTATGGCCCTCATTATGACATTGGCAGAAAGTGCCTCTTACCGCCATGGTGGCTGCCGCCAACATACCGCGACCGCAGTGGTATACCGCTACCTGTATTATGACCCACACATAGAAATCTGCCACTATGCAGACACACACACAAGTCCGCCAATCCAAAGGTCATTGATAACTGGTGGTATCCAAACCCACACAGCTATGCCAACAGAACTACACCCACAACATTATGACCCACGAATCACCGTGGCGGACATTCAACCGCGGTAAACCATCAAAATACACACACACTAACAAAACTATACCACATTGGACAATTCAAACTACACACACATACACACATACACACACCACACCCACACACCCACACCACTATAAAACACACACACACTAACCACAACCCTTTACCACTACAAACAATTTACAACAGAGAGATAGATACATACCAGGAGCACCCACAGAGCCAAAGCCATAGAACACCATCACCCATACACCATCCACGCACCTCACAGCACACACCCCAACACATCACCCCACACACACTCACACACACCACTCACACTACAGCCATGGCACCACAAAGACACCCGAGGTTCTCAGAGGAGAAGCTAAGGGTCATGGTAGAGGAAATCATCCGGGTAGAGCCACAGCTATTCGGATCACAGGTGCAGCAGACATCCTTTGCAAGGAAGATGGAGCTATGGCGGAGGATCGTGGACAGGGTCAATGCTGTGGGACAGCATCCAAGAACAAGGGACGACATCAGGAAGAGGTGGAATGACCTACGGGGGAAGGTGCGTTCCGTGGTTGCAAGACACCAGATAGCTGTACAGAGGACTGGCGGTGGACCCCCACCTCCTCCTTCACAACTAACAACATGGGAGGAGCAAGTCTTGGCAATCATGCATCCTGAGGGCATGGCAGGATTAGCAGGAGGACTGGACCTTGGTAAGTCAAATCTTTACTACTTTCAACCCCCTACCTGCATGACATCACAAACCCCCACCCTCACCCTCACTCCCATCACTCCACCACCTCCCACACACCCCACCATCACAACCCACCCCTCCCTCTACCAAGCCCTGCATGCAACACCAATGCATGAACATCACTCACAGCCCTGCTTGGACACCCATCACCACAGCATGCACACTAGAGAGAATCTCCCAGCCCACAAAATAACTACTCACACAAGTCAAAGCTGACAGGGCACTCACAGCCAGAGAGGGAAACATATCCATGCACAAGATGTCACACACAGAAACTATAACACTGCATTTACATCCCCACACAATGTCACTGGAGAGGAGGTGCCAGCAACATCCAGTCCCCCCACAGAAGAAGCCCACAGTGATGACAGCATCTCTGCACGCCTGGATCAGGATGACCAACCTGGCCCATCAGGGACCTCTGGACAGTCAGTTACCCAGGCACAGTCCTATCCCACCACAGAGCCTACCCACTCAGGAAACACCATCACAGCACCCACCCAGCGGGGCCATACCACTGTCCCCAGGACACGCCAATCAGAAGTGTGTCCACCACTACAGGGCCCCTAGGCAACCCCACAAACACAGGATGATCAGGAACCTGGGGTCAGTGGCAGTGGGCACACGCTTCAGGGGACAGAGCACAGGACAACAGGCAAACTGGGAGGACTACACGAGGCACTCACCAACATCTTGGGAGCATACCACCATTTCCAGGAGACCAGGGGCCAGATACTGGCAAAGTTGCAGGAGACCCAGCGGCTGCAGGAGGGACAGTACCTGGGGATCAGGGAGGATCTAAGGGACATCCACACCACCCTGGTCACCATTGAAGGGGTGCTGACAGACACGGCCAACACCATGAGGGAAGCAGTGGCACACCAACGGGCCCCTGACACTAGCCACACCAATGAACAGCCCTCCACCTCCGCTGAAGCTAGTGGAGAAGAGGACCCGTCACAGGACCAACACGACACCAGCACTCCACCCCCTGCAGAAGGAGAACCACCCAGCAAACGGTCCCTGTGATCCAGGCAGAAGCCAGAGAACATTACCAAGACCCCCGCCAGGAAATAAGACTCTCCTGATTGTCACCCTTGTGTCCCACTCTGTCACCCTGTCCACCTTGAACTGACATTGCTTCCCTTCCTATGCCCCCTTGGACAATGCACCTTTGATACCAATAGACTGGAGTCTATATTGGACTTTCCTCCACCATCACCCAAGCCCATTGCACATCCCCATTTACTTCTCAGCACTGAAATAAACACCATTGGAAACAATAAGTATGAAATATGTCAAATGATTTAAGGATGTAGTTGTTTAACAATCTGTAGACATTGCAAATAGACAGTACACTGATGTATTCATAGTTATGACATGTAATATGCTGTAGTCAGTATACCAGGAGCCACAGGAGTGCACAAATATTTGCAAATAGACATGTTAAAGGGTACAATAAGTGGCCTTTGTAGTGGGAACAGCAGCCAGCCAGAGAAAATTCACTTCACAAAACTGCAATGGAAGGTGAGCTTACAGTGTCCTACCTGTGTGTCACTGGAAGTACTGTCGTATTATAGTTGTTCTGTTGTCCACATCCTCTTCCTTTGCCTCCTCTTTGTCACTGTCTACAGGCTCCACCGCTGCCACACAACCATCTCTAGCCTCATCCTCCTACAGAAAAGGCACCTGGGTGGTCAATACAACCCTGGCAGTCGGTGTTAAAGCGGCGGTGAGACTGCTAACAGGCCGGCGGTAAAAAAAATTGAATCACGACCGTGGCGGAAACCGCCAACAAAGACAGCCACTTTAACACTCCGACCGCCACCGCGGTACAAACAAACAGCGCGGCGGTCACCGACAACAGACAGGCGGGAGACAATGTACCGCCCCCACTATAATGACAGGCCAATACGCCACCTTTTCCGTGGCGGATTCATCGCAGATAAAAACATGGTGGAAACAGGAATCCCGAAGGAAAAACGCTCACTTCTACACACTCCACGAGGAACGAGGACGCCATGGAACCAGAGCTTCACATTTTCCCAGCCTTCATCTTCTTGCTCCTCTACCAGGAGCACGAACGCCGGCGGCGAAGACCACGGTGAGTACTGCACCTACGACACAGGGGAGGGGGGGAGGGAAAAACAGAGACACACACACAAAACACCCACACCCTCACTCACTACAACACACACACTAATGCGTATCAATACATCACAGTTACACCCCCCAAACCCACTGGAAGAATGCAAAGACAATAGAAAATGAGTGTAACCATTGTAATATATTAAAAGCAAGTAGGCAGAAATAGATATATACACCATGTACATAACATATACCAAGCATAGTAGTCCAGGTAGTCTTCTAAGAAAGTCCGTGGAACACTGGGACCACACGGTATGGGCGAGGCCCACACAAGATCCCCGACCATGACGGAGGGAACACTGCAGGGGCATCAGACAGCAACTAAACAGGCACCTCAGGGGGAGGGAAAGGGGGGCACCTCAGCCGCTTGAGTGCACGATGACAAATCCACGAGGGGGCCACATGCCCACTGTTCAATCCTGGGGAGTGCAAAGCCACAGTCTCTCAAGTCTCACAAGTGGGTGGGCTGCCCACTGTTCAATCCTGGGGAGTGCAAAGCCACAGTCTCTCAAGTCTCAACAGTGGGTGGGCTGCCCACTGTTCCATCCTGGGGAGTGCAAAGCCACAGTCTCTCAAGTCTCTACAGTAGGTGGGCTGCCCACTGTTCAATCCTGGGGAGTGCAAAGCCACAGTCTCTCAAGTCTCTACAGTGGGTGGTTTGCCCACTGTTCAATCCTGGGGAGTGCAAAGCCACAGTCTCTCAAGTCTCTACAGTGGGTGGGCTGCCCACTGTTCCATCCTGGGGAGTTCAAAGCCACAGTCTCTCAAGTCTCTACAGTGGGTGGTTTGACCACTGTTCAATCCTGGGGAGTGCAAAGCCACAGTCTCTCAAGTGGATGCCTTCTCCACTGGTTCTGGAGGGGGCATGGTGCCCAGAGTGCTTCATCCTGCTAAGGACCGAGGGAGTGGAAGTATCTCTCCATTGGTTCTGGAGGGGGCATGGTGCCCAGAGTGCTTCATCCTGCTAAGGACAGAGGGAGTGGATGTATCTCTCCACTGGTTCTGGAGGGGGCATGGTGCCCAGAGTGCTTCATCCTGCTAAGGACCGAGGGAGTGGATGTATCTCTCCACTGGTTCTGGAGGGGGCATGGTGCCCAGAGTGCTTCATCCTGCTAAGGACCGAGGGAGTGGATGAATCTCTCCACTGGTTCTGGAGGGGTGTGATGCTATTAATTGTGTTTGACCAATGACTTTGTGTTTCACCACTGCGTATATTAGTTGCTCAATGTTCACCAGTAGCACATTATGGGGGTCATTTTGACCTCAGCGGTCTTTTTCAAAGACCGCTGAGGGACCGCCGCGCGGAAGACCGCCAGTGGTGGCGGTTTTCCCGCTTGGCCTATTATGACCGTTGCCAGCTCTCCGTCCTTTTACGGATGGAAAGCCGCCAACAGCCATACTGGTGGGAGGCGGGGAAGTGGAGGTTGCTCCTCCTCCACCGCCACGCCAACAGAACACCGCCCAGCATATCACTTCCTGTGATTCGCCGTGGCGGTGTTCTGTTGGCGGTGTGGTGTCGGCGGAGCTGCCCCCATGGCTCCCGTCCCCTCCCGGAGGATCGTCGGACCAGGTAAGTCGATCGTCCATGAGGGGAGGGGGGTGGGGGGTGTTGTGTGTTGTGTGGGTGCATGGGGGTGTGCGTGTGTGTATGTAGAGGGGGTGTGTGAGTGTGTGTATGCCTGCGGGGGTGTTGTGTGTATGGGAATGAGTGCGTGTATGTCTGTGGGTATGTCTGTATGGATGTGTGAGTGTATGTTTGAATGTGGGTGTGCGTGTATGACTGTGTGTGTGGATGTAGGCATGTATGTCGGCATGTATGCTAGACGTCAGTTGCCAGTCTCCCGTTTGGGTAGATAATCTCTTTCTCGCAGTTGACCGGAGTCATCAACTTGCAGACCCCAGAAAGATGAAGCTGAGTTAGGCCCCACCGCCTTGCCCATACTGTGATGAATTTGATTTTTATGCTTTGCTTTGCAATTATATTATACTATAATCATATATATTTGCTGTATACATTGCAACTGAGAAGTACTGTGATATATTTAGCTTTCATTGCTGCGTCTACTTTTAAACGTGTGCTTGAAATCTACTAATTTCGTCTCTCAGGAACTTGTGGGTGGGGGAGCATTAACAACAATAAAGGTCTTCTTTAAACTCAGAAGTGCACTCCAGAGAGGTTCTGTAAGCTCCGATGGGAGATAAGTAGGAAAGCAGAACAAGGGGGCATGGTGCCCAGAGTGCATCATTCACCCCGTGATGGACTCAGTTGCGTCAGTGCCCTTGCCGCTCATGGGCCAGCGGTGCTTGAGACGGCGGTGCCCTGTTCAGTGGTGTTTGAGATGGCGGTGCCCTGTGCAGCAGTGCTTGAGACCGCGGTTCCCTGTTCAGCGGTGCTTGAGATGGCGGTGCCCTGTGCAGCGGTGCTTGAGATGGCGGTCTCCAATGCAGGGTCTCAGCTGCTGGCGGTCCTTCATGGCCCAACAGGGCTTTTGCTGGCGGTCCTTCATGGCCCAACGGGGCTTTTGCTTGCGGTCCTTCATGGCCCAATGGGACTTTTGCTTGCGGTCCTTCATGGCCCAACGGGGCTTTTGCTGGCGGTCATTCATGGCCCAACGGGGCTTTTGTTGGCGGTCCTTCATGGCCCAGCGGGGCTTTTGCTGCCGGTCCTTCAAGCCCAATGGGGCTTTTGCTTGTGGTCCTTCATGGCCCAACAGGGCTTTTGCTGGCGGTCCTTCATGGCCCAACGGGGCTTTTCCTGGCGGTGGCCTCCTGGGCAGCTGGGCTGGTGCTGGCGGTGGCCTCATGGGCAGCTGGTCTAGTGCTGGCGGTGGCCTCCTGGGCAGCAGGGCTGGTGCTGGCGGTGGCTTCCTGGGCAGCTGGGCTGGTGCTGGCCTCCTGGGCAGCTGGACTGGTGCTGGCGGTGGCCTCCTGGGCAGCTGGGCTGGTACTGGCGGTGGCTTCCTGGACAGCAGGGCTGGTGCTGGCGGTGGCCTCCTGGGCAGCGGGGATGATGGCGGTCTTCTCCGCCGTGCTGCTCTTCACAGACTTGCCAGGTTTCTTGTGGCCCTTCCCCACCTTGGAAGGTGTCACAGCTGACTCCACACTCCCACCGGGACCCCTGGGAGCGGCTTTAGTGGCTGGAGTCTTCCCCCTCTCCCGCCGGGCACTGGCCAACTTCTGATGCTTCACAGGTGGGGGACTGTCTGTGCTGTGGCTCCGTGCCACACTGGCTGCCCTGGTGGCCGGTGCACTCCAGATTCCGGTGACTACAGGCACCACTGGTCCCGGAGATGTTGTGGCTGAGGTGCTAGTTCTGGACCTATGAGATGGACGGGGTGGGGGAGGTGTGGGAAAGAGGTCAAGGGTGGACAGGAAAAGTTTTTTGGACACACTGGGACGGGTAGCTGGAGGGGGTTTGGGAGTGGAGGAATTGGTGGTGGTTGTAGGAGGTGTACGTTTGGTGACTTTGGGTGAAGGTGCATGCGCTGGAGGCTGTTGTGAGGTGGATGGCTGTTGGGTGGGTGTGTGCCTGCGTTTGTGTATCTTGTGAGGGGGCGTCACAGACACACTGGGAGAGGACACAGGGGACGTGTGAATGGTAGTGGGGGTGGTGACTGCACGTGAGCGGGGTGTGGTGGTGGGTGTGCTGGAGAGGAACGTAGTGGCTGTAGAGGTAGTGCATGCAGGTGTGAGTGTAGACGTCACTGGGAGGGAGGAGGGAGATGAGCAGGAGGGGGACACAGTGGAGGCAGTGGATCGTGGTGTGTCTGCATGTGTGTGATGCTTGCGTGAATGCCTGTGGGATGTGTGGTGCTTATGTTTGCCTGAACTACCCTTGGGTGTTGACGAGTGTGCATGTTGGTCTGTAGGTGTGCTTGGGATGGGCTGAGGTAGAGGGGATTGGGTCTGGGTGGAGGAAGTTGGAGGGGGGAGGCTAGAGACAGGGGCAATGGCTGCCATCAGTGCTGAGGCCAGAGTCTGAATAGCTCGGTGAAGGTCCGCCTGACCAGAATGAATGCCCTCCAGGAATGCATTAGTTTGTTGCAACTGCCTCTCTACACCCTGGATGGCATTCAAAATGGTAGACTGCCCAACAGTGAGGGACCTGGGAGGTCAATGGCCTCCTCACTGAGGGCAGCAGGGGTGACTGGGGCAGAGCCTTAGGGGCCTGGGGCAAAGGTGATGCCCACCCTCCTGGGTGAGCGGGCACGGGGCAAAGACTGAGGGGCTGCTGGGAGGGCGGTGTTGGTAGGGGGGGTGGCGGCTGTACCTGTAAATGCGGGGGCACAGATGTTCCCGTCACCACAAGGGAGCTCCCATCAGAGGACGAGTCCGTGTTGCTGGTCTCAGCTCCTGTCCCCGCCGTGGAGCTCCCCTCGCCCTCTGTCCCACTGGTGAATTCAGACTCCGTAGTGTCGCCCTCCAGGGCCATGTGGGATGCAGCTCCCTCCTGCTCCGGTGCCACTGCTCCTCCGCCTGATGATGCTAATGCACACAAGAACAGGGAGACCACAAAAAGAGGGGGAAGACAGAAGAGAGACATGTTGAGTGCATGCATTACCGATACCGTTGGCGGACACGACAGACACAGAAGCCCCCTGCACTACGCCGCGCTCTTGGGCTCCACTGTTCAATTCCTGGGAAATGGCCTACAAGGCTATGGGCAACAGCTGCACACATAGATGACACAGGGGTATGACTAGGTGTACTTGGCACTCTACAGAGGTGGGCTGGGGTGCCACATGGCCTGCCTTACGGGGGGCCTTGCCTACGGAACTCGCCCTGGCCTAGGGAAACCCACAGCCCACCTCCCCCACCCAGACAACTCCACTGCGCGCAAAGTCAGCAGAATGAGAGTGTACTCACCCCCTTGTGTCTGGTGTGATGCCCTCAAGCATCCATCCAACTCCGGGTACGCCACCGCCAGGATCCGGAACATCAGGGGGGTCATGGTGCGACGGGCACCTCTCCCACGTTGGGAGGCCATCCCCAGCTGAGCCTCCGCCGTCTTCTTGCTCCAGCGGCGAATGTCCTCCCATCTTTTATGGCAGTGGGTGCTCCGTCTGTGGTAGACCCCCAGGGTCCGTACGTCCTTGGCGATGGCACGCCAAATATCTTTTTTCTGGTGGGCGCTGACCTACATGAAATGTACAGGGGAAAACGAGTAGTTATTACCAACTGCACCGTCAAAGTGATTGGCCCCCATCCCTACCCTTGCCATGATTCACATGCACTCACCGTCGTTTCATGCACGTCCAAATCTCCCCCCCATCTTTCATCCACCCCACTCCACACAGTCATAACCCATACAGGATGCTCACAGTGTATTTACCTGTTTGTCTGGAGGACCGTAGAGTAGCGTGTACCGGGGAGGACCCCATCCACGAGCTTCTCCATCTCCTCCGATGTGAAGGCAGGGGCCCTTTCCCCAGACACTCGAGCCATTTTCTCTTCCAGACCGAGGTCACAGCAGCACTTGCAGTGTAGGTCCTTTCCTGTCGAAGATGAGGTATCGAGTGATTGAACAGATAGAAAATGGCGGTCACGTCCACGGCGGTGCATACCGTCACCGCCGGCGCACATCGTCATTGGCTCCTGGGACCCATAGGGTCCAATGTTAACCAATGCAGCATTGCGCCGCGGTCTTCGACCGCCTACCTCAACGGTGTACAACGCCAGCGCAGTTACCTCACATCCCATTGTCCCACTTTAGAGGTCAGGCAGCCGCCATTTCAGGGGCCCACATGGCTTAATTTCCAACTGCGTCACACATACCTAGGCCTAGACTCAACACACATACAGGCCACCTTTTGTGTATGATTGGTGTTCTGTGTAAACTGTGGGTACGTACCTCTGAGTTATTTGACTTCACTGTTGTCCTTCATAGGCACAGTGTGCTGGGACATGTGAGGAGATGGCGGCATCCTCCGGTGTACCGACCATTGGTGGACTGTCGACAATGGAGGAGCGACATGTCATAATCACATATAGGCTTGACCATGCCACAATCCAGGAACTGTGTACCCAGTTGGAGCCAGACCTGATGTCAGCAATCCACCATCCCACAGGAATCCCCCTTCAAGTGCAGGTGCTGTCAGTGCTCCATTTCCTAGCAAGTGGGTCATTTCAAACAACAGTGGCCATTGCATCAGGGATGTCACAGTCTATGTTTTCCAACGTATTGTCCAGAGTGTTGTCTGCCCTTCTGAAACACATGCGGAGCTACATCGTGTTCCCTCAGGTGGAGGATTTGCCTACAGTGAAAGGTGATTTCTATGACCTGGGACATATCCCCAACATCATAGGTACCATTGATGGGACCCATGTGGCTTTGCCCCCCCCCCCACAGGAGTGAACAGGTGTACAGAAACCGGAAGAGTTATCATTCCATGAATGTACAGATGGTATGTTTGGCAAACCAGTACATCTCCAATGTGAATGCCAAGTTCCCTAGCTCAGTGCATGACGCCTACATCCTGCGGAATAGCAGCAACCCTTATGTGATGGGTCAACTCCAGAGGCACTGTGTGTGGCTATTAGGTGAGCACCTGGAAGCAAGACAGTGGGAATGGTTGTCTGGGTCTGGGGTTACCATACAGGTTAGTGTGTGTCTAATAGTTGTCCCTCGCCATTTGCAGGTGACTCTGGTTACCCCAACCTGTCATGGCTACTGACCCCAGTGAGGAATCCCAGGACAAGGGCAGAGGAATGCTACAATGAGGCCCATGGGCGAACTAGGAGGGTGATCGAGCGGACCTTCGGCCTCCTGAAGGCCAGGTTCTGGTGGCTCCATATGACAGGTGGATCCCTATTCTACTCACCAAAGAAGGTGTGCCAGATCATCTTGGCCTGCTGTATGCTTCATAACTTGGCAATGCGACGACAGGTGCCTTTTCTGCAGGAGGATGGTCCAGATGGTGGTGTTGTTGCAGCTGTGGAGCCTGTGGATAGCGAAGACGGGGAAGCAGAGGAAGAAGACATGAACAACAGGGACTCAGTGATCCAGCAATATTTCCAGTGAGACACAGGTAAGAGTACAGACCTGCCTACTACATGTACTTAAACACTACTACCTCTCTACTGTCTGTCGTTTTCACCCAGTGTATGGTCACTGAGTTGTCACTTTCCCTTACGATTTCACAGATGTGGGTCCCACTGTGTGACATCTGCTTTGATTCCTCATGGATTTGAGCTGTGTGACATAGGTATGTTGACATTACAATTGAAAGAGCATTTTGCCACTGTAATTGCTAATACACTATTTCGAAATAACAGACAGACTGCAGATTGTTTTGTGTTTTAAGTGTATTTATTCAAGTGCTCAATATTGGAGGGGGTAGTGAAATAGTGAGGGGTGATGGTGGAGGAATGTCCATGGCAGAGTCCAGTCTATTAGTCTCACAGGTGTATTGCCCAAATGGGCATAGGAAGTTGAAGTTGGGCAGTTTAAGTATGGACAGGGTGACAAAGTGGGACAGTAGGATGACAATCAGGGTGGTCTCATTTCTTGGCGGGGGTCTTGGCATCGTGCACTGTCTTTGTCCTGGATCTCAGGGACCGTTTGCGGGGTGGTTCTCCCTCTGCAGGGGGTGGGGTGCTGGTGTGGTGGTCCTGTGGCGGGGCATCCTGTCCACTAGCGTCGGCAGAGGTGGTGGGCAGTTCATCATCCATGCTAGTGTCAGGGGCCCCTTGTAGTGCCACAGTGTCCCTCCTCGTGTTGAGTACTTCCTTCAGCACCCCTACAATGGTGCCCAGGGTGGAGCTGATGGTTCTGAGTTCCTCCCTGAAGCCCATATACTGTTCCTCCTGCAGGCGCTGGGTCTCCTGAAACTTGGTCAGTACCGTTGCCATTGTCTCCTGGGAGTGGTGGTAGGCTCCCATGATGGAGGAGAGGGCCTCGTGGAGAGTGGGTTCCCTTGGCCTGTCCGCCCCCTGTCGCACAGCAGCCCTCTCAGTTCCCCTGTGTTCCTGGGCCTCCGTTCCCTGGACTGTGTGCCCACTACCACTGCACCCAGGTCCCTGTTGTTGTTGGGGTGGTGGGTTAGCCTGGGTTCCCTGTAGTGGTGGACACACAGCTGATTGACGTGTCCTGGAGACGAAGGTATGGGCCCGCTGGGTGGGTGCTGTGCTGGTGTTTCCAGAGGGGGGAAGGTCTGTGATGGGCTGTGCCAGTGTGAGGGGAACCGACTGTCCAGAGGTCCCCGACGGGCCGGGCTGGCCATCTAGATTGAGTTGGACAGAGGTGCTGTCATCACTGTGTGCCTCTTCTGTTGGTGGAGTGGGCATGTGTGGACCCTCCTGTCCGGTGCCATTGGGTAGGGGTCCTGCAGGGGTATAAAAGGATGGTTATTACATCTGTATGTGTCATGGTGTGCAATGGGTGGGTGAGCGTGTACCCCAGTGCTTGCATTCCTGTGTGGGAGCTTGTGTGATGGTGGTTTAGGGGGTTGCATGGGTATGTGCAGTGGGCATGCTTTAGTGATGGGTGTCCATGTTCTGTTGTTGCATGCAGGGCTTGGTGTTGGGATAGGTGGTTTGTGATGTTGGGACATATGTGAGGAGTTGGGGTGCTGGGGGTGAGGGTGGGGGTATGTGATTGCATACAGGTAGGGTGGGGGATGTAATAGTTAAGATTTGACTTACCAGAGTCCATTCCTCCACCTACTCCTGCGAGGCCCTCAGGATGTAGAATCGCCAAGACCTGCTCCTCCCATGTTGTTAGTTGTGGGTGAGGAGGTGGGGGACCGCCGCCAGTCCGCTGAACCGCCTGGTGGTATCTTGAGACCACGGAACGCACCTTCTCCCGTAGGTCGTTCCACCTCTTCCTGATGTCCTCCCGATTTCTTGGGTGCTGTCCCACTGCGTTGACCCTGTCCACTATTCTGCGCCATAGCTCCATCTTCCTTGCAATGGGGGTGTGCTGCACCTGTGCTCCGAATAGCTGTGGCTCTAGCCGGACGATTTCCTCCACCATGACCCTGAGCTCCTCCTCCGAGAACCTGGGGTGTCTTTGCCGTGCCATGGTGTGGTGTAGGTGATGTGTGGGGTGGATTGTGTGGTGATAAGTGTGCTGATATGTAGTGGTGTGTTGTGTGAGGTGCGTGGAAGTTGTGTGGGTGATGGTATTGTGTGCCTGTGGATGCTGTTGTTCTTGCTGGTGGTGTCTCTCTCTGGCCTTCTTTCTGGATTTTTTGTCGTAGGGGTTTGTGGGTGATGTGGGTGTGTGTTTTATATTGTAATGGGTGTGTGGGAGTGGTGTGTGTATATGTATAAGGTGTGTGTATTTTGAATTGTCCAATGTGGCTGTGTTTTGGAGATGTGTGTGTATTTTGAGCGCGGCGGTGTGTACCGCCAATGGAATACCGCGGTTGAAAGACCGCCGCCTGGATTCGTGTGTTGTGATAGTGTGGGCGTATTTCTGTTGGCGTGACGGTGTCGGTTTTGTTTTCGCCCGTTTATCACTGACCTTTGGTGTGGCGGACTTGTGTGTGTGTCTGAATTTTGGCGGATTCCGAAATGTGGGTCATAATAGCTGTGGCGGTTTTCCGCGGCCGCGGCAGTGTGTTGGCAGTCTTCTGCACGGTGATAAGCGGCTTTTACCGCCAATGTTGTAATGAGGGCCCTGGCGTCTCAAGGCTAGGTTGTGCAACATGCAACATGCAACGATGATCTGGCAGACTTTCTTGGGTGAGTAGCACAGGGATCCACCTGTCAGATGGAGGCACCTGAACCTGGTCTTCAGGAGGCCAAAGGTGCGCTCAATGACCCTCCTTGTTCACCCATGTACCTCATTGTAACGTTCCTCCGCCCTTGTCCTGGCATTCCTCACAGGGGTCAGTAGCCATGAGAGGTTGGGATAACCAGAGTCACCTGCAAAAATCGAGGGATACCTGTTAGCCAGACACTCACCCTTAGGGTCAACTCCACACCCATAAATCAAAATACACTGGGTTGGGACCATGCTCACCTATTAGCCATACCCGGTGCCTCTGGAGTTGAGCAATCACATATGGGATGCTGCTATTCCTCAGGATATAGGTATCATGCACAGACCCAGGATACTTAGCATTCACATGGGAGATGTACTGGTCCACCAGGCACACTATCTGCACATTCATGGAGTGAAAGCTCTTTCGATTTCTGTACACCTGTTCATTTCTCCGGGGGGGGGGAACAAAGGCAATATGTGTACCATGAATAGCACCAATGATTTTAGGGATGTGTCCCATTGCATAGAAATCAGCCTTCACTGTGGCCAAATCCTCCACCTGGGGGAAACAGATGTAGCTGTGCATGTGTTTCATCAGGGCAGACAACACTCTGGTCAGCAAATTTGAGAACATAGGCTGTGACATCCCTGCTGCCATGGCCACTGTCGCTTGGAAGGAGCCACTTGACAAGAAATGGAGCACTGATAGGACTTACACAAGAGGGGGGATCCCAGTGGGGTGACGGATAGCTGAGATCAGGTCTGGCTCCAATTAGGCCCACAGCTCTTGGATTGTGGCCCTAACAAGTCGGTAGGTGAGGATAATGTGCCTGTCCTCCATTGTTGCCAGATCCACCAGTAGTCTGTACACGGGGGTATGTCTCCATCTCCTATTCATGCTCAGCGGTTGAACTCTAGGGTGAAAAATTGTGAGCAGATGGTCATATTCAAACATATCCTCAGAGTAAAATGCCTTGCATGTAGTGACAGAAACAGTATGTTAACGTGTAGTCCTGTAAATGTGCCTATGTCTGCTGTGATGCAGTTAGGTGCCATTGCCTGTTCCCCCCTGAAATGGCCGCCTGACCTGTGTGGAGGGACAAGTGGAAATGAGGTAATTCTGCTGACGTTGTGCGCCGTTGCGGGAGGCGGTAGGGGACCGCCTTACAACACCTCATTGGTTATCATTGGGCCCTATGGGTTCCAGTTGTCAATGGTGATGTACGCCGGCGGTGACAGTACGCACCGCCGCGGACGTGACTGCATTTTCTATCTGTTCACTCATTTGCTACCTGACCTTCAACAGGAGAGGACCTACACTGCAAGTGCTGCTGTGACCTGTGTCTGGAATCGACCATGGCTCGAGTGTCTGGGGAAAGGGCCCATGCCTTCACTTTGGAGGAGTTGGAGAGACTAGTGGATGGGGTCCTCCCCCAGTACCGTTTACTCTATGGTCCTCCAGACCAAAGGTGAGTACAATCTGAGCACGATGCATGGGGCATGAATGCATGGAGTGCTAGGTGTGTAAGCCTCGTGTCAGGGGGGAGTGGCTGAGGGGACCTGGGCAAAGTGCTGCATGTATGGTGTCAATGTCTGTGCATAAGGTGATGGGAGGGATATGGTACGCCATGAATGTAACAGGCTGGACGGTATGGCTGATCCTATTTCCTATGTATCTTTCTCTGCAGGTCAGCGCCCATCAGAAAAAGGGTATTTGGCATGCCATCGCCAAGGACGTGCAGGCCCTGGGGGTCTTTGAAAGGCAGAGCACCCACTGTCGCAAATGGTGGGAGGTCCTGCGCCGCTGGGCAAGGAAGACTGCGGAGGCCCAGCTGGGGATGGCCTCCCAATGAGGAAGGGGTGCCTGTTAACCCCTGACCCCCTGATGTTCCACCTCCAGCCGGTGGCCTATCCGGAGTTGGATGGGCGCTTGAGAACATCACAGCAGCCACAAGGGGGTGAGTACAGTTTCAGAATCTGAAAATTGCGCGTGGTGAGGTGTTAGCTGGGTGGGTGATGTGGGCCTGTGGGTGCCCCTAGACCAGGACAAACATGGCAGGGTAGGTCCCATGTTGGGCAGGCTCTGATGCACTCCAGGCCAAACTATGCTAGTGGGCATCTACTACTGGGCAGGGTCCTGTAGGTTCCAGGTGTGCTGCTATTGGCGTTAGGCATTGTACTCCATGGCCTGGTGACTAGCATTGTAACTGGTAGTGTATGGCCTAGTGCATAGGGCTGTTTCCTGTGTGTTGTGTTTGCCAACAGTGGTGTTGTTGCTGGCATTGACCAAGTGTATCCTCTGTCTCTTCCCCCACCCTTTTTGTTTTGTCACCCTGTCCTTGTGTGCATTAGCATCATCTGGCGGAGGAGCAGAGTCACCGGCGATGGAGGGAGCTGCATCCCACATGGCCCATGAGGCCGAATCCAGGGGACAGTTCGGACAGCGACACCTCCTCCGATGGAACCTCCTTGGTGGTGGTGGACACCTCTGTGGCCACCCCAACTACAGGTACAGCCCCCACCCCATACCAGCACCACCCTCCCAGCAGCCTCTCAGCGTGTTTCCCGTGCCCGCTCACCCTGGAGGGTGGGCATCTCCTTCACCCCAGGTACCTCAGCCCTGCTGCCCTCAGTGAGGAGTCTATTGACCTCCTGCGATCCATCTCTGTTGGGCAGGCCACCATAGTGAATGCCATTCAAGGTCTGGCAGGGATTTTGCAACAAAGAAATGCATTCCTGGAGGGCATTCACTCTGGCGTGGCGGCCCAACAGAGATCATTCCAGGCTCTGGCCAACTCTCTGATGGCAGCTATTGTCCCTGTCTCTAGCCTCCCCCCCTCCAACGTCCTCTACCCAGTCCCATTCCCCTCAACCCCAGCCTATCCCAAGCACACCATCAGACCAGCATGCATCCAAATCAACACAGAAAAGTGGCTCAGGCAAACACAAGCACCACACTTCATCCCACAGGCACCCACACAAGCACCATCCAGATGCAGACATACCAACACCCACTGCCTCCACTGTGTCCCCCTCCTCCTCTTTGTCCACCTCCTTCCCAGTAGCGTCTCCACTCACACCTGCATGCACTACATCCTCATCCACTACCCCCATCACCGTCATGCCTCTTAGTACACACCCCTCACTGGCAGTCACCACCCCCACATCCATGCACACATTGCCCGTGTCTGTGCCCCTCCTCCCAAAGTACACAAACGCAAGCACTCAGACACCCAACAGCCATCCACCTCTCGACAGCATCCAGCCCATGCACCTGCACCCAAACACAGCAGACACCTCCAACCACCACTCCCTCTTCCTCCACTCCCAAACCTTCACCCTCTTCTAGCACCAGTGTCCCTAAAAAGCTTTTCCTCTCCACCCTGCCCCCCCTGTCTTTCACTTCGGGTCAGGGTGGTCAGGACCTAGGCTAGCACCTCAGCCACCCAGTCCCCGCCCACAGTTGTTTCTGCAGCCACTGCAGTTGTGAGAGGCTCTGAGAAGACACCCGTCTACACAGCCAGTGTGCCTGCTCCAGCTGTCAGGGGCAAAAAGGGAGCACCAGCTGGCAAAAGCAAGGAGGCACCACCAGCGGGCAAAGGCAAGGAGGCACCACCAGCTGGCAAACGCAAGGTGGCACCACCAGCTGGCAAAGCCAAGAAGGGGCCACCAGCTACCAAGGGCAGAAAGGGACCACCAGCTGCCAAGGGCAATGCCAAAGTCCCAGATGCTGTAGGCAGGATGGATATGGAGCCTGATGCTGGAGCTGCATCTGAGCAAACACCAGCCATGGCACTTCAGCCGTCCGAGGCTGCAGGGGAGGGGCTGGAGCCTCTCCCCACCCAGGCAGCACCGCCTCCAGCACCGCCACCTGCACCGCCGCCAGCACTGCCACTGCACTGCCAGCAGCACCACTGCGAGCAGCAGCAGCCACAGTGGCCAACCGTCCGAGGCTGCAGGGGAAGGGCTGGTGCCTCCCCCCACCACAGGCATCACCGCCACCAGCGCCGCCGCCAACACCACCACCTGCACTGCCGCCAGCACCGCCAGCAGTACCACTGCCAGCAGCAGCGCCCCATTGGGCAGCTGTCCGAGGCTGCAGGGGAAGGGCTGAAGCCTCCCCCACCACAGGCAGCACCACCAGCCCAGCCACTGCCACCACTGAGCAGCCATCACTGCCGGCCGGCAGTGAGTAGTCGTGCCTCCATGGGCTGTAGTGCGTCCTGGCCCCTGCAAATACTGTAGGTGTGACACCCAGGTGAGAGACTGTGACCTTGCATTCCCCAAGATCTGCATCACAGGGCACAAGGCCCCCTCGAGAACCAGTGGAGGAAGGCATCCACTCACCCCCTCCTTGCCAGGATGAAGCACACTGGGCACAAAGCCCCCTCCAGAATCAGTGGAAGAAGGCATACACTCACCCCCTCCTTGCCAGGATGAAGCACACTGGGCACAAAGCCCCCTCCAGAACCAGTGGAAGATGCTATCCACTTGAGAGACTGTGGCATTGCACTCCCCAGGACCAAGCAGGTGGCAAACCGCCCACTAGAGAGACTGTGGCTTTGCACTCCCCAGGACCATGCAGTGGGCAAACCACCCACTAGAGAGACTGTGGTTTGCACTCCCCCGGACAGAGTGCTGGGCATGTGGCCCCCTCCAGGAGCAGTGGCATTGTACCATCTACCGGCTGAGGTGCCCCCTTTCCCCTGAGGTGTGTGTGTATTTTCGACCTGATACCCTAGCAGTGTTCTCTCCGTATTGGGGCAGGAGTCAAGTGAGGCCTTGGCCTCTGTGATATGGCCCTGTGGCCCACGGACATTATGGACTGGGCAGTGTCCCTCCATTTTGAATTGGAGGACATTTTTCAGGCTTTTGATCTTATTACATTCACTTCAATCACTTCCCTTTGTCCTTGCATTATTCCTGAGGGGTAGGGGGTGAATATGTAATGTTACTGTATCTGCTTGTGTGTCTGGTGTTGGTGGTGGGGGTGTTGCGTGTGTGTGTCACTCTCTTTTTCCTTCCCCCCACCTTGTGTGCTAGGCGCAGTACTCTACGTGGTCATCTTCGCCGCCATTGGTATTCTTGGTGTAGGAGGAGGTAAACCATCATGGGGAAGATCTGCAGTTCGGGCTCCATGGCATCGTGGTTCTTCCTTGAGTCTCCAGAGGTGAGTCGTTTCCCTTCTGTGTACTGTTTCCGCCGTGCTTTTGATAGCATTGGTACTGCCCCGAAAAAGCTAGCGGATTGGCTTGTTGTAATAGGGTCGGCGGTACATTGTCTTCCGCCTGGCTGTTGGCGGTTACCGGAATGGTGTTTGTTGCTTCTGCCGTGGCAGTCAGTGTGTTAAAGTGACTGTCTGTGTTGGTGGTTTGCGCCGTGCTCATAGTTCCATTTATTTTGCCACAGGCCTGTTGGCAGTATTACCACCACTTTATCACCGACCACCAGGGTTGTAATGAGGGCCTATGTGTTCTATACATGAAATGTAGTGATTGTATTCCTCAAATTGTAAGGATTGTTTTTTTGATAATTTTATAATGTTTGCATTTATATGTTGGGTATGTATTTTTACTGTGTATATCATTTTTATTGTGCTGTTTGATAACTGGGCTTTTATGGTCCAATGTGACCGAATAAAGTTTTAATGACTGATTGATTTAGATTGTGGTAGGAATAGTAAATGTAATCTCTTTAGTGTCCATTAACTTGCCCAAACTAATTTACTTTGGAGCGGGAATAGTAAATCCTACCCCTTTAGTGCCCAACACCTTCCTCAAAAATGGGTTAGATTGGAGTGGGATTTGTAAATTCGATCGCTTTAGTGTTCAGCACCTTGTCCAAACTGGTTCACATGAGAGTGGGAATAGTACATCTTACTCCTTTAGTGTCCAACACCTTCCCAAATATGGTTTAGATTGGAGCAGTAATAGTATATTTAACATCTTTAGTGGCCAACACCTTCTCAAAAGTGGTTTACATTTGAGTTGGAATAGTAAATTAGGCCCCTTTAGGGTATAACATCTTCTCCAAAATGGTTTACACTGGAGTGGGAATGGTACGCTTTTAGAGTTAAACACCTGTTAAAATGTTTAGTAGTTTGTACTTTTGTGTAGTGTATAGTTGTGTTGTGTATTGATACTAATCAATACATGTCAGGGTTTCTACATATTCTCGTTTATGTATTATTTTAATTTTATTTAATGTACTTTTTTTTTTTTTTTTACTTTTTTGGTATAGTCTCACATACACTGTATTTCTAACTCACTTTTAGGATATATACCAACGTTTATTCACAAATGATACAGAATTATTGTTTCGTACATGTATTTATATATATAGTACATTGTGCTTTTACAATTGTATAATGCATCTTTAGTATATATTAATTAGTAATATATAATGAAGAGTTGTATTTTATAGTACAATTTAAGTTATAAATTGCATATACATTTGAATTTGTTCACTACTTCGTTAGTAACGTTTTGAAATATATCCATTTCTATAGTAAGATAATCTTTTTTTTATTTTAATTATTTAGCCATTTCTTTAATCAGTACCTGCATTTTGTACTCTATTAGAGTAATTTTGAGGTGCTTTTTTGTGTGCTTGGACCACTGTTACCTGTTGCTGTTTGGCAGACATGGCAAGACTTTTTTTAAGTTGTTATTTAGGTTTTAAGGTTAGAGGGGTGTGGGTAGGTCTAATTAGTGTGGGATATGGGGTTAGTAAGATTTGGTAAGGTTGTTTAGTGGTAGTTGGTGTTGCAGGTAGTAATAGTATGTTATGGTACATCTGGCCATGTGTTATACTATGGTTGTAGACGGGTGATGTTATGTTTGTATTGTATTTGTGGTGTCTTCATTGTGACTGTGGTTTGTTATTCTTTTTTGTAGTCTATGAAGTCGGAATGCAATGTTTGCAGTTATTTGTAAAGCATTTCTATAAAAAAAGAAAATCAATTTGGTTTCATTTCAGTTTTTCAGTTTTTTTGTGGTTTCTAATGCCTGTGGATTGCTTTGGTGGAATTCCTTTGGACATTACATGTTTGCATTTGTTTGCGTTTCCTGGATTTTATTTTTTGTGTTTTCATGGATTACATTTTTGGAAGGAGGAGGACAGGAACATAAGATACACAACTGTAAACACAATATTTTCTAGGTGAGAAATGTTAATTTTAAATATATATATATGTATTTTGCTTTTACTGCAAGTGGAATTTTTTATTTTGTGCTTCTCTGTTTTAATTCATGAGCAGCTTTGTATATAGCATCTTTCCGTTTTCCTGTGAATAGTTTTAATTAAATACTAAAAGAAATTATTTTTTTAAATCATTTTTATCAGTCTTATTTTTTGGCTTAGTAATATAGTTTGGTTTTAAACAGAAATATACAAATAATGAATTTATTATTTACTTAAAATTGTTTATGTTTTAGTGGTGTTTTATTTTAGTTTTGAGTATATTGACAGGTAGGTCGTTTATAAGAGCAATTTAGCCATCCTTTCCAGGTATCTTACTCCTTTGTTATTTCCGAAGTATAAGCCTTTGAATTGTAGCATTTCAAACATTTTCCTGGTTTGTTTAGCTATTTTAGGTGTGATTTGGTTTACTAACTGCTCTACCTTTATTTGTCAGAAGCTCTGTTCTTTTTGGAGGGCTTCTATGGATTTGCAGAGTGTTGATAAGGTTTTTCCTAGTGTGGCTTGAGAGGCATTGTGCCGTCCCTCCAATGAGTTTTTGGTTTTGGCTTGTTGAGCTATGTTGCTGTCGTAGACATTCCACCGTGATATTTGGAATTTGGGTCGATATATGTGTCCAGAGCTGAGCAGTCCACCAACTCAAGTGTCTTTGAAGTAGTCCATTAGTGGTAGTTTGCATTAATTTCTTTGGTGAAATGTAGATTCTGTTAGCATGTTGCAGTAGTTAGCTACATCTGTTAGAGGTAATAGTCCAGCCAGAGCTGATAATATTTAATTCCTAAAGCAACCTACCTGTTTGGTGCATATTCTTCACTTAGTGCAGAATTTTGCAGACATTTTCACATGCTTTGGTTGAAGTGGTAATAGCACCCTTGTATGGCTGTGGGTGGGTATAGTGCAAGGATTATTTGTATCATTGCCTCTACAAAGTCTATCACAATTTTGTGTGGCTAGTATTTGTTAGACTTAGTACTGCTAAGGGGCAGTAGTGGTCTGACATGTGTTTTTTTTATCACCTGGTTGTTTTAAAGTAGGAATTGCTGGAAGCTGACCTGTACTGTTCTCAGGTACTTTAGGGACTATGCACCTGACTTAGATCTTGGCGATAATACCTCTGATCTGCCACGACAGTGGACCTGTAACGATAACTCGCTTCCCCCCCATGCACAGGTTTCCCCTCAATAATTTTACTGCAAATATTACATTGATTATCAATGATGTTATCAAAGATGTCAAAAGTGTTATAATATGTGGGGTAATTAGCAGTGCATGGGGAGGGTGTGAGTTATAGTCACCAAAGGGCACGAGTTATACTTACTTGAGATAACCATAACTATAACTGCTGAATTTCTATGGTTTTGTATGTGTAAATTCAGAACCAAAGTGCCCCTGTAACCTTTGAATTTCTAAGTGAATTTCTATGCTTTTTAATTCTGTTTCTTAACTCTAGCGTCCCTATAAACTTTGGTCTTTTCAGTGATTTTTTTTAACATAAAGACATTTTCCCCTTGCATGCCTGGGGTAGCAGACCCCCTATAGGCACCCAACCCTACAGGCCCTGCACCCAAACCCCCTTTAAGCAGTCCACCACGGTAAACAAAAGATAAGGGGGCAAGAAAAGTATGCCCAACCCCATAGTCTTGGTGCTGGAGTCCCCCTGGAACCCTTTCAGGTCAAAAAAGCATTTGTTAAAAAATGTTTGTAGCAAAATCACAGCGGATTCACAAATCCACAGCAAAACCTAAAAGAAAAAAACAAGCATGGACTCCTGCACTTGTTTTAAACAAAGCCCCAGGCTTTTTGCATTTGTCACCCAAGGTAGTTTCTAGACATCTCTATGACATTCAATCCAAAGATTTTAATAGGAAAACTACATAAATGTTCATCACTAGGAATGTTTAACATTAAAAATGCAAGTAAATAAACAGACACTCTACCATGAGATACCAGGATTTTAACTTTCATTCTGCTGAGTGACAAGGGACTCCACTCTGCTGTACATCAAAACTTAACTATAACTTCTGAACCAAACATCTTGCTAGTGTGACGCTGTGAAGCCATTGTATGGAGAGACAATTGAAATAAGAATTTCTCTCTCTCGCTCTTCCATCCAATTATGGGGTGGAAGTGTGAGAGAGAAAGAGAAACTGAGAGAAAACGATCTAGAGCAAGAGATTGAGAGAGTGAAATTGAGAAAGATACAGAGAGAGATAGGCTTGTTATGCATTGATGAATGATATACTTACTTATGACAAACTGAAAAAAATTTATTCGAAAAGTAAAAAGAGTGAGGTTACCTTTCTTTATGTACCCTAAACATTTGAAGTTGAAAAGAAATGAAATCAGGGCAATGATCACTGACACTTCTAGGCTGGAATCCTCAACTTTCAGTGTAAGGGTCTGAGACCTTTATCACTAGATCACAAGTGAGACTTTACCATGCAGTCTCCAGACATAGGTACGACATTCAACCTAAATAGTTTGATGGGAAAAAGATGTAAATGTTCAGTCACTAAGAATGTTTAACATTCAAAATACAAGTAAATAAACAGGCACACCATCATGGGAGACCAGGATTTGAACCTTCAACCTGCTGAGTGGCACTCCAAAAGCTTACTAGTAGGCCAGGGGTGATTCTGCTCTTCCTCAAAACATAGCTATAACATTCAAACCTAACATCATGCTAGTGTGATGCCTTGAAGTCATTGTATGGAGAGACTGTTGCAATCACAATCTCTCTCTTTCTCCTCCATCCGGTTATGAGATGGAGGAGAGAGAGAGAGAGTCAAAGCGAGAGATTGAGAGAGAGAGAGAGAAATAGAGAGACATTTAGAGAAAGAGATTGAAAGAGTGAAATTGAGAGAAACTGAGAGAGAGCGATAGAGGCATTTAGACAAAGAGATTGACAGAGATAAAGTGAGAGAAATTTAAAGAGGGAGAGAGAGAGAGAGAGAGAGAGAGAGAGAGAGAGAAAGAGACAGAGCATGAGAGAGAGAGAGAGAAAGAGCGAGAGAGAGATTTTTAGGCTTTTATGAATTTTACACTCAGAATTAAATATTTCCGAGCAAATTGAAAAGAAAAATGTATTTGTCAAGTAAAAAGAGTGAGATCACCTTTCAGCATATACCTTAAATATTTGAAGTTAAAATGAAATTAAAGCAGGGAAATGACCAATGGCATACTGAGACTGGAACCCTCAACCTTCAATGTGAGGGTTTGAGATCTTAACCAGGCTACTGGTGACTCCTAATGCGGTGCTGTGCAGACATAACTATGACATTCAACCCAAAGATTTTGATTGGAGAAAGTCATAAATGTTACATCACAAAGAGTGTTTAGCATTCAAAATACTAGTAAATAAACAGACACTCTACCCTTACCTAGAAAATTGTGTGGTTTCAAAGTGTAAGTCCCCTAGGCTCCTGCTAAACTGGTTCAAAGGGACAGGCCTCTTTCCCCAAAACTGTACTATGTTTGGCACTTTAGCCACCTTTGCAAGTCCCTAGTAAGTGATACCACTGGTACTTAGGATATGGGTACTGAGGAGGACCCCTCAGAGCTGCAGCTTCAATTGTGCCACCCTGAGAGACCCCACACCAGCCTTATGGCGACTGCCATTGTAAGTGCATGCCAAGGTGAATCTAAAAGTTGCAAACTCAACATGGCACCCAGTGCCCAAGACCACCTCATGCAATAGAGGTAAGTCACCCCCTAGCAGGCCTTATAGCCCTGCATGTGAGGGCACATGTGTGCATGAGAACATTTGCCCCTACTGTGTCTTTGCTAAACCTTAAGACATAGTAAGTGTACAGGGGAGCCATAGCAAATGCATGTGCTGGACACTGGTCATCATGAGTTCCCCAGTTCCATGATGGCCTCTCTGAACCCTGGGTTGTTTGGTATCAAACAACTTAGAATAATAAACCCACAGTAACGCCATTGTTGGATTTATTTTACAATGGATCTAGAGGGCACCTTAGAGACCTAACAACCCTGGCATTGTTGCTGAGTGGTCTAGACCAGCCTGTCACCACCAGACACGATCCTGGACTCCTGGGGTGCGAGCCTTTTGCCCTCAGGAACCAGAACACAAAGCCTTTTCTGGGTGGAGGTGTTACACCTCCTCCCCCAGGTAGGCACTCTGCACCAGAGGTCAGCTTCAAAGGCTTTACCTCCTTTGAAATCTGTCCCCTGCCTCTGCTGCTAGCAGCAGATGACCTCCCAACAGTTTTGCCCCCACTTAAGGTGGGAAAACCGACAGGAAATCTAGCAAGCATATGAGGAGTGACCAACCCAAGCCTGCACAACCCCTCAGTTGTGGCAAGCAAGGTGACTGCTCCATCTTCTTTTCCTCCATTTTGGAGCAAGCACCAGTCAAGGGACTTCAGGACACCCAAGAACCACCCTCAGAGTGGCCCTGTTGACCTGCAATTCACCCTCCAAGTGACCTGCTCCTATGTCCAAGGACTCTAAGAAGCACCACTCCTTATTGACCTATCTGTGCTGCACCTGGCCTCCCTGGCACATGCATCAACAAACCAGCTGTGCTGTGGGGGTCCCTAACCCCTTGCAAACTCCACCTTATAGAGGGACCCACCAGGCATACATTAAAGTCCTCCTGTGCAGTGTGTTTCCAATGGTCCCCCTCTTAATTGTACACCAGCTCCAAGACTTTCAGCCGTTGATCCCGCTTGAACCGGGAACCGCCTGAACTTCTCCAGCAGGCTCACTGGACATTGCGACGACTACAACCTAAAAATAGAAGGAGGCACTTGTAAGAGCTTTGCCTGATTTTATACGTATTTTTACAGATTTTTTCATTGAGCCCTATGATGCGTAATTACATACAAAAACAGAACATTTTCTTAACCTTGAAAAATCTTAATGAAAAAAGTACTTACCACATATTGGTGATCTTGGTCTTAAATATTTCATAGAAATCTGAAGTATTTTTCATCTCGAGTTATTCTACTGAGTCCACATTTACTGATACTTCGAGTACAACAAATGCTTAGCACATCTCTTCGATAAGCCTAACTGCTCACCTACACTGCCACAAAAACAGAGCATTAGGTAGTCTGCTTTTTACTTCACTACAAAAGAAGGTACTGTTCCTAGTTCAAAGTGCTGAAACCAAACTCAGTCCCAACCCAGGGAAGTCGTATAAATTATCTTGTGGTGCCCTTGTGCAGCCTTTAGGGATGTCATGTTTCACCATCTGAGCAGCCCGATGATAAAGCATGACATCCCAATGGGGTGTGTGAGGGCACCACAAGATAGTTTATAGGACTTTCCTAGGTTGAGGCCGAGTTTGGTTATCTTGCCTGTTTCAGCAGTCTGTATTAGGCACAATACCTTCTTTTGTAGTGAAGTACTGGATCTTTAGTGGTTCAGAGTCCCTCCTTCTTTATGGTAGTCTGATTTTATCCTCTGGATACCAAAGTGGGGTTGCTGGACTCTTTGCATAGTGTACGTCATTTTCGTACAGTATATAGGAGCCACCCTCCATTACAATTGATGATACCACTTTGTCAGAGATCACACGGATAGCTCTAAAAAATTTCTTTAGCCTAGTTGTATTTTGCAATTTAATAATTTTTCAAAATGTTTAAAGTAATTGCTAGGGCCTTGGTTAGGTCCCTGAAACAGTGATTAGAATTTAAAAGTCTTTATTATAGTTTGGCCTTAGAAAAGGTTTCAAACGTTTGCAAAAGGTTTTCCAAAAGTTAAAAAGGTCCCGACTTTTGTGAGGAAAATGTCTGATGCAGAGAACCAAACTCAGGACCTTGACCTGACCCCTTGGATGGGCATGAAGTACCTCAGACTAAGGGCTCTCTCCAAAGGATACCAAATTAACACTGGTGCTCATGCTACCACAGAAACTCTTAGGAGACTTGTGGCAGAATATGAAACTCTGAACACTCAGTGGGTGAGGGTAAAACCTCAGAAACAGAAAATCAAGTAAACTGCAATGAAGCTGAGGAAGAGGAGGTAGCATCCCCAGTCTCAGATGTAGTAGCTCTCTCAGAGGAGGATTTGACTCTAGAAATGTTGACCACAAGATTGGCTTTAGGAGCAGAACTTTTGAAAATAGAAGTTAAAAGAAGAGAGATTGGCCTGGGACCCAACCCATCTCTGGTGGCAGAATGCACATAACTAGGGAGAAAAAGAACCTCTTAACCTAAAACTCCCCAAAATAGTTTGGCCCCACTTTCACAGAAGGTAATGATACCATGAAATGGTTTTCTGTCTATGAGAGAGCCTGCATAGCTAAGGAAGTAAATAGGCAATATTGGGGCTCTCTCTTGTGGGAACTGTTCTTAGGTAAATGTAGGAAAAGACTCCTGGCATTGAATAAGGCAGGTGCTAAGTCCTATGGCACCATGAAGGCTACCCTTGATTGAGGGCTTTGGACTTACCACTAAAGAATACAGAATAAAAATCAGGGAGACTTGAAAAACCCAGAGTCAGTCCTGATTAGAATTTATTTTTACTAAAAAAAATTTCAGTAAAAATGCTGGGTGGCTGGTTAGAAGGTAAAATGGTACAAGATTTGATGGGTTTTACAATTTAATTGTGAAAGAGCATCTTTTAAGTGACTGTTAAGTGACTGTTACAATGTGAAAATACATCAGTTCCTGATAGACCTAGGTCCACTCTCTCCTCTAGAGTTGGGGAATAAGGCAGACCACTGGGTCAAGACAAGGGTAACCAAAACTACCACTGGTGGGGAAGACCAAGCCCCCCACCAGCCCCCAAGGGAAATATGGGAACCAAAGCAAAAATAGAGTTTTCAACAGGCCCCCAAAAAACCTGCTCAGTAGAGTGGGCCCAAGACTCCTCACAGTCTAAGGCTGGGTACAAAGTTAGACACTTTGATCCCAATGAGGCTTGGTGCCATGATTGCAAAACCAAAGAACACCAAACTGGAGGCACTAGCTATAAAAACAAGAAAACTGCCTCTAGTCCACCTGCAGTAAATGCAGTTGCAAATCTACAGATGGGATCACAGTTGTGGCCTGACCATGTCAGTGAACCCCCAGAGGGAACATCAATCAATCAAGTATTTATAAACCACAGCTTATCACCCAGAGGGTCTCAAGGCGCTGCGGGAAGAATGGCCAGGTCTTGAGGTCCTTCCTGAACTGGATCAGCAAGGGGGATTGTCTGTGGTGGGGCGGCAGCGTGTTCCAGGTCTGCGCAGTGAGGTAGTAGAAGAATCTTGCCTCCACTGTGTCCCCCTCCTCCACGTCTCCCTCCTCCCTCCCTGTCACGTCTCCACTCACACCTGCATGCACTACATCCTCAGCCACTACCTCCATCACCAGCACACCCATCACCACACACCGCTCACGTGCACTCACCACCCCCACTACCATTCACACATACCCTGTGTCCTCTCCCAGTGTGTCTGTGAGCCCTCCTCCCAAAGTGCACAAACGCAGTCACACACCCACCCAACAGCCATCCACCTCACAACAGCCTACAGCCCATGCACCTTCACCCAAAGTAACCAAACGAACACCTCCTACAACCACAACCTCTTCCTCCACTCCCAAACCCCCTCCATCTACCCGTCCCAGTGTGTCTAAAAGGCTTTTCCTATCAAATGTTGACCTCTTCCCTACATCTCCCCCCCTGTCCGTCCCCTAGGGCCTGCCTTTCCAGGTCCCAACCCAACACCTCAGCCACCACATCACACAGTGGTGCCAGCCATAGCGGGATCTTGGAGTGCGCCAAGCAACAGGGCTGCAGGTGTCCCAAGGAGCGGGGGCTCCACCTCCAAACCTCCGACCTGCATGGCAGACAAGACCGCCACCGGCACCACCACCTGCACCGCCACCACAGACACCGCCGCCAGCACCCCAGGCACTGAGCCCTTCACCAGCACCGCAGACACTGTGCCCTTCACCAGCACCGCAGTCAGTGAGCCTGCCATCAGCACCGCCACTACTGACACCGCCGCCAGCACCACAGGACGAAGCACTCTGGGCACAAAGCCCCCTCCAGAACCAGTGGAGAAAGGCATCCACTACCTCAGTCCTTGGCAGGACGAAGCACTCTGGGCACAAAGCCCCCTCCAGAACCAGTGGAGAAAGGCATGCACTACCTCAGTCCTTGGCAGGACGAAGCACTCTGGGCACAAAGCCTCCTCCAGAACCAGTGGAGAAAGGCATCCACTACCTCAGTCCTTGGCAGGACGAAGCACTCTGGGCACAAAGCCCCCTCCAGAACCAGTGGAGAAAGGCATGCACTACCTCAGTCCTTGGCAGGACGAAGCACTCTGGGCACAAAGCCCACTCCAGAACCAGTGGAGACTGTTATCCACTTGAGAGACTGTGGCCTTGCACTCCCCAGGATAAAGCAGTGGGCAAACCACCCACTGGAGAGACTTGAGAGACTGTGGCTTTGCACTCCCCAGGATACATCAAAGGACATGGAGCCCCCTCGTTTCGAGTCTGGTATCGAGTGTGGGCCTCGCCCATGCATTTTGGGCCCATTGGTCCACGGACTATGAATGGTGCACTACCCGGACTTGAATAGTTGGTGTACATAGTTGTTTATACTGTATTTAAAGTTTTGACTAATGGATTTTTATTGGTAACAATAGTTACAATCATTTCCTTTTGTCATTGCGTTCTTCCAGGGAGGTTTGGGGGTGTAAATGTAATGTTGCAGCATGTATTTGTGTGTATGGTGTTGTGGGTGAGGGTGGGGGTGTTGCGTGTTGCGTGTGTGTGTCACTCTCTTTCCCCTCCTCCCTCCCCTGTGTTGTAGGTACAGTACTCACTGTGGTCGTCGCCGCCGTCTTTCGTGCTCCTGGTAGAGGAGCAGGAATACTATCGCAGGGAGTATTTGGAGTTCTGGCTCCATGGCGTCCTGGTTCCTCGTGGGTTGTGTAGAGGTGAGTGTTTACCCTTCCAAGTCCTGTTTCCGCTGTGTTTTTGTTCGCGTTGAATCCGCCCCGGAAAAGGTGGCGGATTGGCCTCTCATAATAGTGTGGGCGGTACATTGTCTTCCGCCTGTCTGTTGGCGGTGACCGCCGCTGTGCTTGTTTCTACTGTCGTGGCAGTCTGAGAGTTAAAGTGGCTGTCTATGTTGGCGGTTTCCGCCGTGGTCGTGATTCCATTTTTTTTTAGCGCCAGCCTGTTGGCGGTCTTAACGCCGCTTTAACACCGACCACCAGGTTTGTAATGAGGGCCCTAGTGTCAGACAGGGTTCAAACTTCATGTCTGCATACTTGAAATACATGTGGCAGGAATGTGGAGTGACTTATAAGCTCACTATCCCATACCATCCACAGACCAATGGGCTGGTTGAAAGATTTAACCACACATTGAAAGGAATGATTGGAAGACTCCCTGAAATACTCAGAAGGAGCTTTTTGCCTGCAGGGAAGTGCCACAAAAAGGAGTAGGGTTTCCCCCTTTAAGCTTTTGTTTGGGCATCCTGTTAGGGGCCCATTGAGTCGTGTGAGGTACGGCTTGGAGAGGCCTCTCAAAGAGCCCAATCAAGACATTGTGGATTATGTACTTGGCCTTTGTTCCACGATGGCTGTGTCTATGGAAAAAGCCAACAAAAACCTCCAGGCCAGCCAGGAGCTCCAGAAGCAATGGTATGACCACAAAGCTGCTATGGTGGAGTCCCGACCAGGTCAGAAAGGTTGGGTGCTGGAGCTTGTGACTCCTAGGGCTCTCCAAGATAAGTGGTCCTGGCCCTTCCCCATACATGAAAGAAAAGGGGAGGTCAACCTATTTTGATGTGACCGTGTTCATGCTTACTGATGAGGGACAGAAGGAAGAGAGTGAACCTTTCCCTGATCTCCTCTCCAGCAACCCACAAGATGATTCTGTGTATTAAGTGGTCTTGTCTGACTGAGGCAAGTCCTCAACCAGTATGCTGAACTATTTTCTCTGACCCCTGATAGGACTAACTGGTGTACCCATGATGTGGACACTGAAGATAGCTTGCCCATCAAAAACGAAAGTTGTAGGCAGTCAGACCATGTCAGAGAAAGCATCCAAGGTGAAGTCAATGAGATGCTGGATTTGGGTGTCATTGAACACTCTGAGAGCCTCTGCACCAGCCCAGTAGTTTGAGTCCCCAAACCCTACACCAAGGAAGAGAAAAAGGAAATGAGGTTCTATATGGACTATAGAGGCCTCAGTTTGGTAACAAAAACGGAAGCACACCCAATTCAAAGACCTGATGAGCTCATATACAGATTAGGGGCAGCCAAATACCTGAGTACCCTTGATCTTACCTCTGGGTACTGGCTAATTGCCTGACCCTTAGAGCAAAGGAGAGGTCAGCATTCTCCACCCACGTGTGCACTATCAGTTTACTGTAATGCTCTTTAGATTAAAGAATGTCACTGCCATCCTCTAGAGGCTGATGAACCAAGTGCTAGCTGGGTTGGAATCCTTTAGTGCAGCTTATCTAGATTATATTGCTGTCTACAGCTCCACCTGGCAGGATCACCTCGCCCACCTGGGAAAGGCAGGCCTCACTATCAAGGCCAGTAAGTGCCAGGTAGGGCATGGAAAGGTGTAAGGGCCACCTGGTAGGTGGAGGTCAAGTTCAGCAACTACAGCTCATGATCCAGACAATTCTGGCTTGGAAAACTCCAACCACCCAGACTCAAGTCAGGGCATTTCTTGGCTTGACTGGATACTATGGGAGGTTTATGAAGGATTATGGCCCCATAGTGGCCCATCTCACAGAACTTACCTTTAAGACAACCCTCAAAAAGATCAACTGGACAGTGAGTTGCCAAAAGGCTTTTGACACTCTGAAGGATACAATGTGCTCTGCCCCAGTTCTGAAAGACCCAGATTACTCCAGGCACTTTATTGTCCAAACAGATGCCTCAGAACTTGGGATAGGAGTAGTCCTAGAAATGATGAGGGACATGATAAGTCTGTTGCTTTCATAAGTAGAAGACTGCTCCCCAGAGAACAAAAGTGGAGTACCATAGAGAGGGAAGCATTTGCTGTTATCCGGGCCTTGAAGAAGCTGAGGCTATACTTGTTTGGCTCTCACTTCATAGTTCAGACAGACCACAGGCCTCTCTGCTGGCTTGAACAAATGAAAGGTGAAAACCACAAACTGCTTAGGTGGTCCATATCTGGACAGGGAATAGACTTCAAAGTGGAACACAGACCTGGGACTTGCCAATGCCGATGGCTTTTCCAGGTTCTTCCACTTAGAGGATGAAGACTCCCCAGAGGAAGGGTAGTTTCATCCCCTTTCCTTTGGGGGGTGGGTGGTAGTGTTAAAAAAGGGCCTCTTTTGACATGGTAGCCCACCACTTTTTGCCTGGAAAAGTATGTGGTTTTAAACTGTAAGTGCACTGGGCTCCTGCTAAACTGGTTCCCAGGGCCAGATCTCTTTCCCAAAACTGTAATATGTCTGGCACTTCGGCTACCTTCGTAAGTCCCTGGTAAATGGTACCCCTAATACCTTGGGCATGGGTACTGAAGAGGGTCCCTCAGAGCTGCAGCAGAAATTGTGCCACCCTGAGAGCCTCACACCAGCCTCATGTAGATTGCCATTGCAAGTGTATGACAAAGGTAAATCTAAAAGTTGCAAACTCGACATGGCACTTAACCAGGGTGACATGCCCACTAACACTGCATGCACTATAGATAAGTCACTCCTCTGGCAGGCCATACATTCCTAAGGCAAGTTGCACTATAATACATGTGAGGGCATATGTGTACATGAGCAAATATGTCCCTACTGCATCTTTGCTAAACCTTAAGACATAGTAAGTGTACATGGGAGCCATAGCAAATGCATGTGCTGGGCACTGGTCATTACGAGTGCCCCAACTACATGATGGTCTCTCTGAACCCTGGGTTGTTTGGTATCAAACAACTCAGAATAATAATAAAAATCCCACACCAATGTCAATGTTGGACTTATTATAAAATGTACCCAGAGGGAATCTTAGAGATACCCCTTGCAAATCCACCAGCCCTGGCATGGTTGCTGACTGGTCCTGACCAGCCTGCCACTACCAGACATGATTCTGGACTCCTGAGGTGAGAGCCTTTTGCTTTCAGGAACCAGAACACAAAGCCTTTTCTGGGTGGGTGTTACACTTCCTCACCCAGACAGGCCCCTGCCTCTGGTGCTAGCAGCAGATAGTAACCCAACAGTTTTGCCCCCACTTTAGGCAGGAAAACCAGCGGGAAAATTAGCAAGTATAGGAGGAGTGCCCATCCCAAGCCTGCACCACTCTTCAGGTGTGGCAGGCGAGGTGACCACTCCATTTCATTCCTCCATCATGGACAGCAGGGAAATAGCCAATCAGGATTGGTGATGTGACCCCTTCAAACAGGATGTGGTCACTTAGTGGGTATAGCCACCCTAAGGTAGGTGGGCCATTGGCCACTACCAGGTACTCCCCCAACGCCCCTAAATGCAGCACATTGTGGGCATCCGTAGACCAATGGATCAGATTCAATGGACACAAGAAGAATTGGAATAAAGAAGACCTGAGGCCCGAGAAGAACAGTCCTGCTGCACAAGAAAAATGCACCAAATCCTGCCTGGTGCTCCAAGGACTCAACAATCGCTGCTGTGGTGTCACCTAGAAACCTGAATGACTCCACAAAACTCCAGAGTACCTCCAGCGTTCTTAAAATTGCCAAAAACCTCCCTCAGACTGGAGGTATTACTCTCCTGCACCCTGCAGGCATGGAACCAGTGAAGTCCAGTTCACTGACCGGCTGTTGACTAATGAACTGAACATAGCAGCCTGACCATAATCTGCACAACAGACCTGTAGGACAAAACCTACCAGTGTACCAGGTTTGGTGGCACTAGGATTTTCAGACCCTGAGATGTGCCATTACCTGGTGTACTAGACTCCCAATGCCGAACTCCAGGAAGCAAAGTCCACTCTAGACCCTCAAGAGCCCAGAAGCAAGCACCAGTTGAAGGACTTCAGGACACCCAAGAAACAACCCTAGTGCGGCCCTGCTGACATGAAATTCACCCTCCATGTGACCTTCTCTTGACTCCTAAGATTCCAAGACACACCACTCCTAACTGACCTATCTCCACTGCACCCGTCCTCCCTGGCCCCTGCATCAACAAACCAGCTGTGCTCTAGAGGTCCCTAACCCCTTGCGATCCTCACCATCCGAAGGGACTCACCGGTCTTACCTTTGAATCCATCTGTGAAGTGTTTTACCAAGTGGTCCACCTTTCTATTGTGCAACAGCTCCAAACCTTCAACCGCTGCTCCCGCTTGAACCGGGAACCGTCCAAATTTCTCCAGTTGGCACACAGGACATCTTGAGGGTGACACATGTCAGGGCATTGCCTGACTGTATATGCATTTTTAAAGATTTTCCTGTTGACTCCTGTGGTCTGTAATTAAAAATCATAATTAAAAATGTACTTACCGTATATTGATGATCTTGGTCTTAAAATTTATTAGACATTTTTGTAAATTGGTCTTGAGTTATTCTTCCGAGTGTGTGTCCACATTTATTGATACTGTGAGAACAACAAATGCTTAGCACATCTCCAATATAAGCCACCTGCTCATCCACACTACCACAAAAACAGAGCATTAGGTGGTCTGCTTTTGTATCTCTGGATCCCAAACTGGGGTTGCTTGGACTCTCTGCACAGTGCACGTCATTTTCGTACAGTATACAGAGAGCCAGCCTCCTACTGACGGTGCTACTGCCTGCAGTCCACTACCCTCTGTTGCCTTCGGTTTTGTGCCTCCTCTGCTCGTTTTCTGCCTTTTTTCTTCTAACTCCTGCCCTCTATGTTGCCTCTTTCTGCCTGTTATTTTGCCTCTTTCTGCTCACTCCTGACCTTTATTCTGCCTCTCGCTGCTTGTTTTTGACTTCTATTGTGCCTCTTGCTTCTCGTTTCTCATCTCTATTTTGCCTCTTTCTGCTCATTTTACCAGTTATTTTGCGTCTTTGTGCTTGCTCCTCACCTTTATTTTGTCTATGTTTGTTTCTGACCTTTATTCTGCCTCTTGCTGCTGGTTTCTGACCTCTATTTGGATTCTTTCTGCTAATTTCTGACCTTTATTCTGCTTATTTCTGCTCATTTCTAAGCTTTATTCTGCCTCTTTTAGCTTGTTTCGGACCTTTATTCTGCCTCTTTCTGCTGGTTTCTGACCTTTATTCTGCCTCTTTCTGCTCCCTTCTGACCTTTTTTTGCCTCTTTTCTGCTTGTTCTCACCTGTATTTTGCCTCTTTCTGCTCGTTCCTGACCTCTATTTTGCCTCTTTCTGCTCGTTTCTCACCTTTATTTTGCCTCTATCTGCTTATTTCTCACCCTTATTTTGGCTCCTGCTGCTCGTTTCTGACCTTTATTCTGACTCATTCATCTTATCACCTTTATTTTGCCTCTTTTTGCTCATTGATCCCCTTTACTTTGCCTCTAGCTGCTGGTTTCTCACCTTTATTTTGCCTCTTTCTGCTCATTTTGCCCATCATATTACCTCTTTCTGCACACTTCTGACCTTTATTCTGCCTCTTTCTACTAGTTTCTGACCTTTTTCTGCCTCTTGCTGCTGGTTTCTGAACTTTATTTTGGCTCTTTCTGCTCACTCTTAACCTTTATTTTGCCTCCTTCTACTAGTTTCTAACCTTTATTCTGCCTATAGCTGCTAGTTTCTGACCTTTATTCTGCCTCTTTTTGCTTGTTTCCGACCTTTATTTTGCCTCTTGCTGCTTGTTTCTCTCTTGTTTTATCTCTTTCTGTTCGCTTCTGACTTTTATTCTGTCTCTTTCTGCTCATTTCTCACCTTTCTGCTCGATGCTGACCTTTATTTTGCCTATTTTTGCTTGATTCTCACCTTTATTTTGTCTCTTTCTGCTCATTTATGACCTTTATTCTGCCTCTTTCTGCTACCTTCTGACTTTTATACTGCCTCTTTCTGCTAATTGATCACCTTTATATTGCCTCTGTCTTCTC
This sequence comes from Pleurodeles waltl, assembly GCF_031143425.1. NCBI lineage: Eukaryota > Metazoa > Chordata > Amphibia > Caudata > Salamandridae > Pleurodeles > Pleurodeles waltl. The sequence continues at coordinate 432,853,107 of NC_090440.1, read as the reverse complement.
ATTTCTCACCTTTATTTTGCCTCTTGCTTCTGGTTTTCTGACCTTTATTCTGCCTCTTTCTGCAAACTTATGACCTTTATTCTGCCTCTTTTTCCTCATTCCTGACCTTTATTTTGCATCTTGCTGCTCATTTCTAACCTTTATTTTGCCTCATTGTGCTTGTGTCTGTCCTTCATTCTGCCTGTTTCTCCTACCTTCTGACCTTTATTCTGTCTCTTTCTGCTCGTTGCTGACCTTTTTTTTCCCTCTTTCTTCTCACTTCTCACCTTTGATTTGCTTCTGCTTGTTTCTCAGCTTTATTTTGCCTTTCTTCTAGTTTCTGACCTTTATTCTGCCTCCTTCTGTTCATTTCTGACCATTACTCTGCCTCTTTCTGCTACCTTCTGACCATTTTTCTGCCCCTTTTTGCTCGTTGCTGGCCTGTATTTTGCCTCTTTCTGCTTGTTTCTCACTTTTATTTTGCCTCTTGCTGCTGGTTTCTGTTCTCTATTTTGCCTCTTTCTGCTTATTTCTCACCATTATTTTGCCTCTTGTTGCTCATTTCTCACCATTATTTTGACTCTTGCTGCTCGTTTCTGACCTTTAACATGACTCTTCAGCTTAATTCACCTCTTTTTGTTTGTTGCTGACCTTTATATTGCCTCTTTCTGCTCATTGCTGACTTTTATTTTGCCTCTTTCTGCTCGTTTCTCACGTTTACTTTGACTCTGGCTGATGTTTCTGACATCTATTTTGCCTCTTTTTACTCGTTTCTCACCTTTATTTTGCCTCTTCCTGCTCATTGCTGACCTTTATTTTGCCTCCTTCTACTCATTTCTCACCTTTATTTTGCCTCTCTCTGCTCATTGCTCACCTTTATCTTGCCTCTCTCTGCTTGTTGCTGACCTTTATTCTGCCTCTTTCTGCTACTTTCTCACCCTTATTCTGCCTCCTGCTGCTCGTTTCCGACCTTTATTTTGCCTATTCTGCTTGCCTGTGACCTTTATTCTACCTCTTGCTGCATTGCTCTTTCATGAAAGGAAGCTGCTGGAAATGCTCCAGGGAATGGGCTGGGAGGTGGGCCGTGCGCCCCCCTCCTTTTTTTAAATAAAATTGAAATGAACAGGGAGGTAGTGGTCCCTGGGGGATGGAGGATCTGCACAACCCAACTCCATATTTAACTTAACCCCGGGGAGGTGGTGGTCCACAGAGCTCGGTGGGGGTCTACGTGACCCCCTCTAAAAAATGTATTTGTAGCCCCGGGGAGGTGGTGGCCCCCCATATTATTTGAACTTTGTAGCCGTGCACCCCATTTATTATTAAAATTAGACCAGGGAGGTGGTGGTCCCTGCAACATTTTAAGCCATTGGAGCTGGGCCTCATGCGCCCCCCTCTATTTTTCATTAAACCCATCATGCTCCCAAGACCTGGCCCACCTGGGGGACAACAATTAAAATAAGTGCGGAGGCCCATGCTTGTTTTTTGTTTTAAAAAGTTGCCACAAATTCAAGATGGTGTTCCTGCCATGGTGTCTTTACCTGGTTCAGAACTCTCCCTTTCCTTTATCCGCTCGGCTCTTCAGTCATCTAGATAGCTTGCTGATTTCATTGGTGTGGGCTGGGTGAGATAGTAGGGTGGCATTGTCCGTGCTGCAGACGGATATGGATGAGGAAGGGCTGGCGATTCCCAATCCCAGACATTATTATTACGCAGCGCATCTACAACATGCTGCTAAGTGAATGACTGAATCGGAATATTTGGGAGAAGAGATTGTTTGCAGAAATGATGGGTGGGAAGATGTTGGCGAATATATTAATGTCGGGCGGTCGGTCTGAATCTGCTGTCCCCTACCTGGTCAGAACCACTGTGTGCTACGACAGGCTCCCTTTGATAGAGAGTTGAGGATCTGGGACTTAGCACCCTTCAGGGACATGGACAATCTAATGTTGGAGGCCGGGAGGATGTGAATTGGAAGGAGATTTATAACCCAATGGTGAGTTTATCTCCTTCACTGATGCTCGGGACACGTTCGGTCTGGGCCCCGGTCAGTTCTTGCAATATGCGAAAATGGAGAATGTGGCTCATGAGATTTGGTGTAGTTTTGCGGTGGCCCCTCAGGCATTCGCGGTGTTGAGTGAACTGATTAATTGGGATGAGGTGACTCATTTGATCACTCGGTTCTATAAAGCCCTTCGGAATGATCAGCTAGGCGCGATAATCGTGCGCTTAGGGCTTGGGAGCATGAACTGGGGGACCACATAGAGGAAGCTGACTGGGCAATGGCGTTGTCGCTGGTGCGCACGGTGTCATGCAACAATAGGTTTAAAATGTTACACTTCATTTTTGTGCATAGGACATACTTCACACCTAACCGTCTTAAAAAGATTGATCCAGGACGAGTGGCTGGGTGTCCCAGGTGTGGCGCTTTCAATGCCTCCTTTCCTACACTTAGCTTGGTCCTGCAGGATGGTGCACCGTTTTTGGCAAGGGGTGGTTGGGAGAGTAGAGGAGGTTACGGAACTGGGGCTGGAAGTAATGCCATTGACATGCCTTTTAGGTGTAGTGTGGAGGCTGCGGGGTAGGAGTATCCCATATAAGCTTACACAGCTGGCTTGGTGTTGGCCAAGCGTAGGATGGCCACTTGCTGGATGAGTGCCCAGAACCCTTCCATCCCTTGCTGGATTTGAGATTTAATGGAATGGGGCGCGGCTGAAGAACAATATATGCGGATAACACGTAGGGAGGAGGGGGCACTGACAGAGGTGATTGCTTGGGGGGCACAATTGGAATGGTTCACTGGGGTGGAGGATTTAAGTTCAGAGGGAAGCACGGATGATGATGGCTGATTAAGTAAACCTTGCATCAACTTGATAGGTGACGACCAACTGTGGTGAGGCTATGTCTCCGTTATTAATAATATGTGTAATGGCTGGTTTCATGTGGATCCTTGCCGGGGGGGTTCTTCAGGGAAATTACTGCTGCAGTGGGTGCTACTGACCCTTGTCTTGGATTGAATCTTTACTCTGTCCTCCGGTAATGTGACAAAACAATACTGTAATATCTGTAACAGTTATAAAAAATAAATAAAATTGCCACAAATTCACACATTTTGCAAGTTTGCAGAAATTAAAAAAAATATATACATATTTTTTGGCCTGCCAGTGTCCCCCTGGGACCCTAAAACCAAGGGTTAGGGGTCAGGGTATTCCTACCCTGCCCACTTTTCTTTTTTTACAGTTTTTTTGTGGGACTCAGCTGAAGCCAGGTCCCAGGATGAAGTGCCGGCAGCCAATCAAAGCTCTACATTTCCCTGCACAAACTCGCTATTCTTTGCAAAGTGATCGCAGAGGAACAGCTGCCCTATATATGCAAATTTGGATTTTCTTAAATTTCTCAACAACTATGGATTTTCCCCAAATAACAACAAGCATTGACAAATCTAATAGGTCTTGCTTTTGTGAGAGTTAGATTCATTGGCGTTGTGAATGGCATTGTCTTTTACCCATGTGTTATGGGATGCAGTGAATGTATGTGGTGTGGAATTATGTGGGTTGGATTGGAATTGTTAGTTGTGGAATTTTGGGGCCTGGAAAAGTGTTGTGTAGAGTGGATTTGTGTTGTGACATTATGCGCCATGGTGAGCAGTGGAATTATGGGGATAGTAAGTATGTGGCATTGAGTATATTGGAATTATGTGGAGTGGGAGAGTGTGTCATGGTATAATTACTTGGATTGGTATTTTGTGTTGTGCAGTGGTATGTAGTGGAGTTTAATTATGTGGTGTGCTCTTGAATTTTGTGGCATGATGTGGAATTCTGTGGTCTGTAATTGTGTTGTTGATTTGAATGATGTGTTTTGTTTTCTACTTAACTGGTGTGGAATGGAAATGTGTGGAGTTGAATTGTGTGGTGTGGGACTGTGTGGCATTGAGGGAAATTATGCTGCTTGGAATTATGTGGCATGGTGTGGAGTGTATATAAGTGGATTGCTGCTTTATTGCACAAAGTGGTTAATGTGGGGTGTATTTCTGTGGTATTGAGTAGAGTGTCATTTTGTGGAGTTGAATCATGTTGCGTTGAGTAGTATTATGTGGAGTGATATTATGTTGGGTGGTGCTGAATTGGTGTTGCAGGTGCTGTTGGTACTGCTGGAGCCACTGAGGGGTTGAACATTCTGAGCTGTGAATAAAGACCAACACAGGGTGTGGTAAAATAGGAGCTACCAAAACCACAGGAGAAGCAGACAATACGCACCAGAGCTGGAGACTCCTGGCACCCTGGAGAGGGTGTATTGGGAGAAGCAGCCGAAGACAGGGTTGGTCCATGTGAAACCTGTTACAATGGCAGGTATGCTCCTCAATGGTGTGAATCAGCCATACTTGTTTTGTCTAGCAGACACAATCTGCAGAAAGGTGAAAAGGCATGCTTCAAAGTGGATATCTGTGTTGGCTAGGTGTACCAGCTTGTATTCCTGCCAAGGCATTTTCTTGGATCTCCCATGTGAGTGGTCCTTGGCAAAAGGGGGAAGGAAATGTAACAACATTGAATTTGAAAGTGTGATATTTGAAAACAAAAAGGGCACAATTGTAGGAGGCTGGCCTTTTATGTAGTGTGCAAAACTAGGCACACTGTGTAGGAGGTCCAGGCAACCACATGTTCATATCCAGAGGTAAAAATTTGACCACCTAATGCTCCAATTTTTAAGGTAGCTGGTCAAGCAGTTAGGCTAATCCAGGAGATGTGCTAAGCATTTGTTGTACTCACAAAATAAATAATGCACCACGAACACTCAATGAATAACTCGAGACCAGAATTTATAAAAATACTTCAGACTTTTATATAATTTTTCAGACCAAAGTGGTTAAGATACGTTAAGGACTTTTTGAGTTATGATTTTTCAAATTTGTAATAAAGTTAGTCTTTCTTTGCGTAATTACGCACCATAGGAATCAATGGAAGGCCACCTGGAGAAATACATATAAAATCACGCAGGTGGGTTACCAGTCTCCTCTTTTTCAGGATGGTCGATCAGGTTCGTGGGCACACTGTTCCAGCTAGAGAGTCTCAGGCGGCTCCCAGTTCCGTCGGGAGCAGTGCTGGAAAGGCTCTTGGCACAGGGCCACCTGGAAAAGGAGCTGTTTTGGAGATTTAAAGGTTGTGCCTTTGGGTCCCCTTGGGCTGTCGAGATCAAAAGGGGTTAGGGACCCAGGGCACACAGCAGGTTCCGTGATGCAGGGCTCTGGGCGGCCGGATGCAGGGTGAGCTGGTGGTCTTGGAAGCTCTGCGCAAAGGAACACTTTAGAGCTGGAGGTAACTCTTCTTCTGGGGGCCTTGCAGGATGACGAGGGTGCTCTGGTGGGAGGTCAAGGGTGTTCCTGAAGTCACTTGACTAGGGCTTCCTCCTGGTCTAGTTGCAGCTCTGGGTTAGCTGTTTTTGTCCAACATGCACTGACCAATACCTGGGGTATTGGCACAACTCGGCCACATGAGGGCACAATGCCACCAAATTGCCACACTTGAAGGTCTCATCCGGGCTGTCATTGCTGTATTGTCAGGTCTGGCTGCAACTTCTGGTTGCGGAGATATCATCCGGTTGGTGAAGTGACCCTCACTGGTTTGCTGGTTCTTTGCAGCTTTATTTGGTTTCTTGAGGGAGATCTTAGGCTATTTGAAAAGCCTGAAGGTCCTCTGGGTCTTTTGTGGATGGTCCAGTGGTCAGCTCCTCCACAGCTGCGATTGTCAGGACTCTGATGCTGCAAGCAGAGGTCTTGGAGCCTCTTCTGGTGCAGCAGGCCCTCTATTCTTGTCCTGTTGGGTTCTTTGGTGTTGTCTTCTTTTCTTCCAGATGAATCTGGTTTCGTGGTCTAGGGGAGCCCACTAAATACTGAATTCAGTGGTTTCTTTAGGGGGACTCTGGTAGTGTCCAATGGGACACTTACCCTTGGGTGGCCACACCCACTACAGTGACCACTTCCTGTGGGAAGGGTCACTACCCTAAACCTCATTGGCTATTTTCCTGCCATCCAACATAGAGTAAAATAAAATGGAGGGTCCACTTCACCTGCAAGCCCCTAGGGGTGGTGCATGCTCAGTGAGACCCCTCCTCCCACCCTTTGTGTGGTTTCCTGCCTTTGCTCCCGCCAAAAGTGGGGGTTAGCAAAGGGGGAAGCCATCTGCTGCTAGCAGCAGGCCGGGGAGCTCAAGTTTCAAGAGCACTAGCCCTTTGAAGCTCACCGCCAGGGGAGTGCACATTCCTGAGGGAGGGGGTGTTAACTCCTCCACCCAGGAAGGGTATTGTCCTAAACATCAGAGAGCCAGGGCTCTCCCCCAGGTGGCATGCTGGATGGAACCAGTCAGCAACCATGCCAGTTAGGTTAGCTTTTGCATGAGGCACCTCTGAGGTGACCCCTGGGTACATTTAGGGATAAATCCAATACTGGTACCATTTTAGATTTATCATCCTGAGTTGTTTGATACCAAACAACCCAGGGTGCAGAGTGGCCATCATGAAGCTGAGGAGCTTGTGTTTGACCAGAGTCCAGTGCATGTACTTAAAATGGCTGCTCTGTTCACTCACTATGTCCCTCGTTTGGCAAGGACACAGTGGGGTCATATTGCTCATGCATCTATGCCCTCACATATAGTATGGAGCACCCTGCCTTAGGGCTGGAAAGCCTGCTAGAGGGGCATAGGGTGGACAGGGCACACAGGAGTGTGCCTTGTCGAGTTTGCCTTTTTAAGTTTGCTCCAGTACACTCCGCCTACAATGGCAGTGATGGGTGCATCTGGGTGCAGGGCCCTAGAGGGAGGCACAATCAGTGCCTCTGCCTACCCTTAACATCCCATGCCCTGGGTACTGGTGTACCCATTTACTAGGGACTTACAGTGATATTTAAGAGTGTATCCAATTGTGCCAAGCATTGCAACAGATTTAGGGAAAGAGCTCTGGCCCAGGGAACCTGGTTAGCAGGGGCTCTGGTTACTACAACTTTTAGGACACATCAACATCAGGCAAAATGTGGGTGGCTAACCATGCAAAAAGAGGCCTCCTCTCACAACAATCCTCTTTGTACACTCCAAAAACTGTATGAAAAACAATTATAAATCCTTACATTGGCAACAAAATTGTTTTTACGGGTTTCAGTACTAGTGAAAGTATGAACAGCACCTATGCAATAAGGTGTTCCTACTGAAAATATGAAGTGTCATGACTGAAAGAGCAATGAAGAATAGACGGAATCAAGATTGATCCAGTGTCTATTAAAAAAATTCTCACTCTATCGCAGAGGCATTTCTCAGAGGTTGTATTATCAGTTTGCTTGGGACACAACAGGAGTCCTTACTGTCAGAGGTGTACATAAATGACGTGGAAGAGGTTAAGACTGAAAAACAGGAAGGGTGAAGAATGATAACTTTATTGTTATCTAATTAGAAGCATACACTTTGGATTAAAAGCTTCAGTTTACTAGACTTTGATGGAATATTTCTCAACGTAGAATTATGTATGTGTGCATCACATTGGTTAACATTAATGCAATATTAACGTATGTGCATCACGGATATTGTACAGCATGCAGTGTGAATAAGTGAAGCAAAATACATTTACAATTCCTGTAAATGAATTGCACTAAAATAAATTCTGTCCCCATCAGATGTGCATGCTGAATACTTGCGACTGAATACAGAGACGGAGGGCAATTCTGAGAACTGATCCCCTACATTATGACTGGACTGGAGTGTTAGCTGGCACCACATAAAAATGCTGAAGAGGCAGGAGAGCTACTGCAACGTTCTAATGTAATTGGCATTTGATTAGGACTGTTACCTTTAATGTGCAACTGACATCTAAATACACGCTAGATGTGTCCACATTCCGGTAGTGCAATGTTTATTTATTTATTCTGAAGTGACCAATGAATGCAGGTTAACGAAACGCTAGTAGTTAGCAGAACACATGTTAGTTAAAGGCAGTGTGCCAACTGATTACCTTACAAAACGGGTGCTGCAGTATTTGGGAGTCTGCTTTGGTGGATGCACGAGCTCCGCACCCAGGGCAAAGTTATGGTCTGGTGCTAAGTATGTACAATATTGAGTCTTATGGGACCCTCATGTAAGATGGAGAGAAGCTCTGGGGCCATGCTAGGTCTCTATCCTAAAAGCCAATCTAATGTAATTGTTGCAAACATTCCTGCACACACAAACTGAAAGTACCCCGACCCAAAGATCACAGGGGACCAATTAATGGTTATAGCACCTCACCACCGCAGACGTATTGACTACTATGGTGTGTGCACACACCTGACACTGCTGACTCTAGAATGATTATAGCGCGTCTGCAAGAAGTGCTGTATTACATATTAGAACATTGGAATGTTGGCATGTCCATTGAAGACAATGGACTGCTGCGGGCTTTTACAGGCCGGTAAAAGCCCGCAGCGCCAACATTCCAATGTTCGCTTTGTTCACAGCAACAGCTGTGAACAAAGCTTCACGGAGCCCGAGGGGATTTAAATCCCCTCGGGCTCCGTGAACATTTTTTTTTTTTAATAGAACATTCTGCCCTGTGTGGCAGAATGTTCTAATAGCCTTAGAACCCGCCGTAGCGGGCTCTACCGGCTATTAAAGTCCCTCTCCCTTGTTAAATGCCCTCACCTTCGGCTCGGGCATTTAACGCGGGGAGCGGGCCTTTAATAGCCGGTAGAGCCCGCTACGGCGGGTTCTAAGGCTATATTAGACCATTGGAATGTTGATAGCTCCATTGGAGACAATGGAGTGCTGCAGGCTTTTACTGGCCGGTAAAAGCCCGCAGCGCCAACATTCCAATATTCGCTTTGTTCACAGCAACAGCTGTGAACAAAGCATCACGGAGCCCGAGGGGATTTAAATCCCCTCGGGCTCCGTGAACATTTTTTTTTTTAATAGAACATTCTGCCCTGTGTGGCAGAATGTTCTAATAGCCTTAGAACCCGCCGTAGCGGGCTCTACCGGCTATTAAAGTCCCTCTCCCTTGTTAAATGCCCTCGCCTTCGGCTCGGGCATTTAACGCGGGGAGCGGGCCTTTAATAGCCGGTAGAGCCCGCTACGGCGGGTTCTAAGGCTATATCAGTAGTTCGTAAACTTTATAAATGGATTACAAAGCAGCTGCAGACAGCGCCAACCTGCAAATCATCATAGGCATGCACATGGTTCACAAATACACTCAGCGGTGACCTGCAGACGCTTGCACCATGTTGATGAATCGGTACTGACTTATAGGTCTACTAATAGAACTGCCCAGTGTTGGAGACAATTGAAAGGATAGGAAGGACAGCGTTTGTCCAAGGTAAACAGCTCCTCTTGCTCTTGCAAGTGCGATCAGGGGGTCTCCAAGCATATGATATGGGGAAAAACTGTTGCGGTCTTTGGCGCATTCTCTCAAATGGATGTTTTCTGCATTGACCATCATCATTAGGATGAGTGTAGAGGAGGTACAGTCTATAGCAAGAACAGGAAAACATGGATGGACATTGAAAAAACGCTCACTATTGCAGTCCACCTCAAACCGTGGACACACTGTGCTCAGATTACGAGGAGCAGCACTGAAGGCACTACCAGGAATGCGAACTCTGTCACACATAGCTAAACCGGGTACATCAGTGCTGCAGGATTCATTGACAAGCCGTGCCCTCCCGTCTCTGACAGAGAACCCTTATGGGTGTTACCCCATTTTGTTCACCGGCAGGTCTGCCATTAGTGTGAGAGAATCACAAATGAAGCAGGGGACCACAGTACAAAAAAACAGTGGCTACCTGGTCCTAATCCGGGCTCATCAGCAAAGTGTGCATGGCTTTCTGGTGGCAGCACAGCATGTCAGGAACTATAGTGTGTTACTTAGCAAGTGAAAGCGGCGTTAGGTGCCAACGAGGAAAGGGGTAGAAATCCGTGGTCAAAGGGACATAGGATTTTTCTCTCATTTTAGTACCGATTAGTGTTACTTCAAGGTTGCTCCTTTGCTATCATGTTGTTATATCAACAAATGTATCTTGCACGTTTTGTCCTATCTGCAGCCCACTAAATAAATAAATAATTACCTCATACACGTGGATCATGAACCGTATGACAGAGCGGGAAAATGGTAAGGCGCTGACAACAGTGACATAGGTGTGAACAGCAATGGGTTGCAATTTTGCAAAAGTAAACTTCAGAACATAACTGCTGCCTACTCTCCCATTAGTGACTTAACTCCTGTCTCAGCAAATAAATGCATAATGTTGCAGGCAGTGGCTGCCCTGTCATGAGAATGCTGCGGCACACCATGCAGCCAACAAGCACAGCTGTGCCCAGTCTAGCCAGTGTGACCTGACGCAGGCAGATCCGAGAGGTTTCTTTAAAACAACATCAGGGGAGGGGAAAAGAGGGACGGGGACATCGGCTGCATCTACAGGGGAAATGGTGAGGTAGCAGGGGCAGACGTAACTGGGCGCATGAATCGCAGCCGTGGAGGTGCGAGGTAAAGGGTGGGACAGTAGACATCGGGCAGTACTAGCAGCCAGAAGAGACAGCGCAGCCATTATTGATCTGCTAATTTCGATTCTCTCACTCTAAACTTACAGAAATAAATGTAAACTGGTGCCCTAGGGGGACTGGGGAACAGCTTTGAATGTACAGCAAGTGTGTGGACATAAGAATTACAGCCCTGTTTACAGAAATGGAAATGGGAGCTCAGAGCGACTGAAAACATCGAGCACTCATGTGAATGCGCTTAGACAAAGGAAAAAGTAGCCCCTTTTCCAATTGCTATTAGGGTACAAGTGGAAGGCTACAAGTAATGCGACCTGCTCAGTGGGAGTTAACAACCCACAAAAAGGAGGGACAAGCAGGAAGAACGGACCACTGGCAAGCAAGGACTTTTATAGGACACTGAAAGAAACAAATGACAAGGAGGGGGATATCTTTAAACCCACAGATATGTATACTAAAGTATACTTGAGGTTGTATGCTTCTGCTTGACCCAAAAAGCACAATCTTCAACAAAATCGAGCTTTATGACACATTTTGTGTAATTCCGTCCAGGGGATTGAGCTGTAGTCGTGTTCTAAACTCCTATAAAAATTAAAATGTGAAACACACCTTTTATGACCCCCCCTTTTTTCGGACCTTGCTTGATGGATCACCCTGAAACTTTCCATGTGCAACAAGAATTACAAGCACACTTTTTTGGAAAATTTTGCAAAGGTCCGTCAAACGGCACCAAAGATATAGGCAATTCAAAAAATGCTTTTCCTATGGAAACATGATCCTAACAATGTAAAAAAAAAAACTGTAAAAAACCAAAGCATACAGGGACGTTATAGTTAGGTTCTGAATATCTGCGCACAAAACCATAGAAATTCAGCAGTTATAATTATGGTTAACTCAAGTAACTGTAACTTGCTCCCTCCATGGACAGTTTTCTCATCAATAATTTTATTGCAAATGTTGCAGTAATAATATCAATGATGGCATAGAAGGTGCCATCAATGAAGTAATATGTGGAGTTATTAGTTGTGCATGGTGAAGGTGCTAGCTGTAGTTACCTTAGGGAGCGAGTTATAGTTGCTTGAGTTAACTATATCTAGAAATGCTGAATTTCTATGGTTTTGTGTGAGGAAATTCAGAACCTGACTATAACGTCTCTGTAACCTTTGTGTTTTTCAGTGAATTTCAATTTTTTTTTAAGACAGCATAGATGTAAATATAATAAGTGGCGGGGGTAGGCCAGGCCATGCGGCCAACCCTTCTGTATGCAACCAGCTGAGCACAGCAGAAGGCCGTGCGCAGCATGAGGTTGGAAGCAGCGGGTGTTTTTCTCCCCAGTTTTTCTCTGGAACCACGGATCCACCAGTGGATTTGTGGATCCCTGGATCAGTGGATCCATCCGTGGATCCGCGGATCAGGCGAAAAAAAAGGAATTGGGCAATTATTTGCCCACGAGGGGTTCCTAAAGGACCCCATTGTGTCCTATGGGGTCAGTACACCTGTATCGTGACCCCATATGTGTTTTTACACTCTTCTTTTCCCAGCCCCCAGCTGATGTGACAAACAAAATGGTGGCCACAACTTTTTTGGCAGGTTGGGCCAGCCAATCAGGGCCTTGCTTTTCCCCGGATTTGAGGATCCAGACTCATATCTGCAGATCTGGAACTGCGGAGGATCTGTATCTTTATTTTTTGGCCTTAAATTACTCCAAAACTACTGAATGGATTTATATCAAACCACAAAAAGCGTAATATGGGAAACAGGATCTAGCTTCCTACCAAATTTGGTGTAATTCAGTTCAGCAGTTTAGGCTGTGGGCAGGTCTTACGACCCAACGGAAAAATGAATAGGGAAAATCCATTTTGCCCCCCCCCCACTTTTTCTTGGCCCCCACTTGACAGATGACCCCAAAACGTTCAAGACAGCATGCTGAAAGTATAAGTTGTGAACATTTTGTGAAGTTTCGTCAAGCGGTGCCAAAGTTATAGGCAAAACAAAAGATGCTCCATCTTTGGAAACTAGGTCCTAACTACAACTACCTACTGGCGACCACCAGTAGGTGATAAATATATATATATATATTTAGGACCTAATTTCCATTAAAACAATTTTTTTTCTATATATTTCATATATATTTATATTGCTGAGCCAGGTCCCAGGGGTATTTATAAGGGAGGGGATACACAAGCACCCCCCTCCTAGAGTTTGTAAAAGCCCTGGGGACCACCATTTCCCTGCGGCTACAGAATGAAATATTGTGACAGACTCGCAGACCCCCCTCGACCACCACCTCCCCAGAAAATAAATTGTTTTGGGATGAATGGGGGCTGCGTGGACCCCTCTCTAGCCATATATTTGGCCCCAGTGACCACCTCCTCCCTGGGGCAAGCCCATGCAATAGAAAGGAGAGGGATCTAAGGTAACAATAACTCACACCCTTGCAATGCAGTGCTAATTATTCCAGATGTTACAGCACTCATAACATCTTTTATAACACCATTGATAATGTCACCGTAACATTTGTAGTAGAATATTGAGATAACAGTGCATGGCGAGGGTGCAAGTTATAGGTACTTGAAATAACTATGGTTTTGTACAATTAAAATGTGAGCCCATATATTTATATATGTATATATATATAGGTGATATATAATCACTTAAAAAACCAAAGGTTACAGGAACGTTCTAGTGCGTTTCTGAATTTATTCGTACAAAACCAAAGAAATTCGGCTGTTATAGTTAGATTTATTTCAGCTAACTATAACTTGCACCCTAAGGTAACTATAACTTGTGCCCCCACTATGCATAGTTTGCTCTTCAATAATTTGACTGCTAATGTTTGATTGATATTTTTTATGATGTTATAAAAGTTGTCATGAGTGCTGTAGTATCTGGGGTAATTAGGAGAGCATGGTGAAGACACAATCTACAGTTACCTTAGGGTGCGAGTTCTAGTTACTTGAAATAACTCTACCCATAACAGCTGAACTTCTGTGGTTTCGTTCGAGTAAATTCAAAACCTAACTACTCTAACATCCCTGTAACCTTTATTTTTTTACACTGAATTTCAATGTTTTTTTAACATCAAGTAATTTTAATTACTATACGTTAATCCAACCACCACCGAGCATAGCCTTTGACCTTGCTTGGAGGGGGTTTGGCTGCAGGGCCTGGCCTGTGGCTAGGCCCTGCTGCCAACCCCCTATAACCACCCAACATTATGCTGCACACATCCTTTGGCTGTGTGTGGCAAGGATTGGCCGCAGGCCCAGGCCTATGGCCAGGACCTGCAGCCAACCCCATAACCACCCAAAACTGCACTGGGTACGTCCTTCGGCATGCACTGCCAGAGTCTGTCTTTCTGGGTGTGAGAATAGATGTGAGAGTGTGTAGGTGTGAGAGGCATTGTGAGAGTGTCTGTCTGGGTATGAGAGTAGTTGTGTGAGAGGGTCTTAGTTGATCTGTGAGTGGATGTTTGATGATCTGAGTGGGCCTGTGAATAGGTGGGCAGTGTCTGTGTGGGTCTATGAGTTGGTGTGTCACTGTCTGCGTGGGTCTGAGAGTTGGTGTGTCAGTGTCTGCGTGGGTCTGTGAGTGGGTGCGTCAGTGTCTGAGTGGGTGCATGAGTGTCAAATCCTGGATCTTGCCCAAAAGACAGTGATAAAAACCTTTCTGCATGCAGTCTAGTAAGCAAATAGGCCTGTGGTTACAGGGCAAAGATCTATCGCCCTTTTTGTGAATAGGTACAACAAGAGCACCCTTCCATGAAACAGGAATTGGTGCCCCCCCCACTATTCCATTGGATATAATAATAATATATCTCGACCAGACATCCATATCAGTCAAAAACAAATCCGCTGGAATACCATCCGGACCAGACGCTCTACCACGTTTAAGCGTAAACAGTTGAGAAGATGGAGAATTAGGCACTTGGTTAAAGTGGCAGAAAAAGCCAAGTCAAGCTCACATGCCATACTAAAATAGTTGGCAGAGTACAATTGACTAAAATGGTCTACCCAATCTGCTGCAGCAATATTTGTTTTTACATTCAGAACACCATTATCGGAACCACTCGCAGCCAAGGACCAGACTTTTATACAGTTCTTCTCGAGTGATGCGTCATTTAATTTTAATGTAGCCCACCACTGTTCGTCCAGCTCAGTTTCAGCTTTACAAATTGTGGTCTTATAAGACTTCCTGGCTATACGGATGGAAACTAAATCCTTGGATTTAATGGCTTTAACCAACAGTTTATTTAAAGCCCAACATTCCTTATTGAACCAGACATATTTCCCCTTAGGTCTTTGCCACCAGATTTACTGTCTAACATAAAATGGACTGCAATGCTCTCAAAACAGAAAACATGAGATGTAATCAGTTGCACATTGTTAGTTAAGAGACCCGCCTCTAAGTGCACCAGCAAAGACCTCAAAACAGCATTCACAAAAGTTAAAATGTCTGGCCTGGCTGCTACCTGATGCCACTTTGGTGGCGTTTATCGTTGGTCATGGTGATGTCCCTTAGTGGTATTATAGGAGTACTAGACTTATACAAGGCAAGCATTTGGACAGAAAGCGGGTTATGATCGCTCTCAGTCCTCTTAAAGACTATCATGTCGAAGACAGAAGACCACAATCTTAGATCAACTAGACAATAGTCTAGTTCTACTAATTCTAATTCTAAATCTAATTCTACTTGTATGATTAACCTTCTTATACGTATGCCAACCCTTTACATCTGATTTGGTCCTGTTGTTAAGTGCTCTGAGCCCAAATTCTGTAGTCAAAGCTTTTAACCGTACAGCTACTTTTGATCACCTTTTAATGAAAGAGATATCTAGAGAAGGAACAGACCACACCTGATCCTCCTCATATGTGAAACCAAGAACATCCCAGTCTAAAGGCTCGAAAGTGACATTAAAGTCACCTGCCACAATGATTTTGAAATGCTGAGGGCACAGCCTAAGGAGTGTTTCTAATACGTGGAGGGTACCGGAGGACAAGCCCCCCTACACCTCTTGCATAGATATTAATAATGATCACTCCTGAATTTGACCCGAATGATAACTGGATGCCTAGTACATCAGGAGAATCAATGGATATCTGTGATATATGGGAATTTAATGTTGTTCGAACCCATGTGATTAGACGGCCAGATGGTCTGCCCCTCCTATTAGGAATTGCTGGGATGTAGAAGTTCAAGTAACCAGACTGGAAAAGTGAATCCACTGCCCATGTTTCCTGGAAAAGACAGATGCCATAATCCTCAAAAAATAGAGTAAAAGCTGGAAAGGAAACAACAGATCATAAACCTGCCACATTCCAAGAGCAGAATCACACCCCAATATTTTGAGATGCTGGGTGTAACGTGGGTGTAATAATAGCACGATTAACTAGCTGGTTCTGAGTTAACTGGCAAGGGCTGACAAAAGTAAAGGAGCTGATGGGCTCAGAGACAGGAATGGAGGAAACACTAGTGCTGGGACTGGTTGCAACATGCAAAGCAGAAACCAGGGGTGTGTGATCTATGGGGGATCTCAAATGGTGCCCTAAGTCAGTCAGTCTTGTTTAGACCTGATGGACTACTCCCTAGATGAGAGGCAAATCGAGCTTTGTGATCTAAAGAAGCCTAGGGTATTTCAACTGAAAACAGGAATGCCTTGTTACACATGTTCTGGCATCTAAATGCACCAAGTTATCTACCACACTCTTGTCCCTAAATGTCAGTTCAGCCATATCATAGTGTATAACAGGATCTGGCCTCCTAACATCCTCAAATATATCCTCACAAATCACAGAATAACAGCCTCTCACATGAAGTATTCAGTGAATCGCCTTATTTCTGACAGATTATCTACTGTCCCTAGATGCCGCTGGATGTAGCTTAGGTACATTAACCATCAAAGAGTATTGGTGAGTTTTGGCCTGTCAACAACAGAGTGTACAACAGAATTGGAAGCACCATTATCCACAGGCCTAGAAGATTGACAATAGCCTATTGGTTCTTGATCATACCCAAACCACTACACATGTAGACCTGTCAAAAATTCCTTGATCTGCCACCAGCTGGCCATTGTCCAATACAAGGAGCCGGACTAACAATGGTGGGGCAACCCGTGGGGGTGAGATTCTTATTACAAATTGACAAGGGCAATTTAGACAACGCAACCAGTGGACCTTAGGAATTAGATGCAGGATTGTAAACACAATCCAAGGTAGTCGTCCCCTCTGATGGCATCATCTGCTTGACCATAGAAATTAAAATAGTTAACATAGCTAGACCACCTCAGACTTTAAGTCTTGTATGTAGAAAGATACTGAACCTCAGTCACATTAGAAGCGACAATTGTGTCTCCGGTTTCAGCTGACATAGTTCCTATGAAAGGATCATCGTGTGAGTCTAGAGAGTCACTTAAAGGGCTAAAATGTTTGCTACAAGGCAGGACATCGCTGCTGTCAAGTTGCCGCTCCTTCACCTGAGACGATGTAGAGTAAGTGGCAACATGTCTCCCCCTTCCATACAGACACCAAGCCCAGCAGCTCTCATTTTTTAAACATGTTGGGGATTTTCCTGTGGTTCCCCCCTAAATTTACAGGGGAACACACACTCGGACGGCCTTCTGGAACATTACTGGGGGCAGAGGTCAATATTTCTTCACATTCAACTAGGAAATTATCAATCCTTTCCAGCAATTGTCGGCTGCATGTTTTTTCTTTTGCGCTTCCCCAGCCTCGCCCTCTACCGCCTTCCTTTTACCCATATGGAATGTCATGTGAAATAAGTGGGTGGGCCCTAGGTGGTCAGACGAAACAATAACACACTCCTCACCAAAATGTAACAGCTACAACAGAGCCTACAAAGCCTATTTGATGGAAAATGTTGGAGGGGTGACCCAGCCTAGCCTCCTTCAGGCTGCCTGGGCACGGCCCACACGCATCCTGCACGCGTCCCACACTGCAGGAGAAGGAAAGTGCTTTTAAGCTCAAAGTCAGTGCTGGTGTGCAGGTGGGCAGGACCGCCTCCTGGGGCCTGGTGTCTTCTGGGACCTGTAGTGTCCCCCAGGCTCTGATACTGGTCACGACCCCTCCCCAATTATATAAATTACGTGAGTTCTGTGTAGCTCTTACCTTGCAACCGCTCCCCTTTTATAGCTGACAGTGTCTGCTTGGAGCAGGTTAAGTAAAGTGAAAAGAACAAACTTTCTAACCAATGGTCTTGGATGCTTTGCTAATCCTGTGAGCAGTGTGTGATTGTACTTTATCATTCAATAGGTAGTTCCAATCCGGCTCTCTCTGCAGTCCCCCTCCCCCAACTTTAATGCCAAATTTTCCTCGCTTTCAACCAATAAAGCAAGAAACTTTCAGAAAACATCATGGGACTGTTATTGGAGCTGCTTGACCATTTCAATGAGGGCACGACTGTATCCTTATTATACTGCACTGCACTGTTCATCTTCCCGAGCCCGCTCACCTTCCTTCGAGTTGCGCTGCTTCAGTTGTTCTTTGAGCAAGGAACTGGACTGGGGTGCAACTTCCTTATACCGCGCTGGGCAATCCACCTTTCTGAGCCCAGTCACCTTCCCTGAGTTCCTATGCTTCAATGGATTTCAAACAAAGCTGCAACATTAATTGCAGCTTTCTGGGAACCTACTGCTGAAAGGGAATATAGGAGGCTGGCCTGGTTTGTGGTGGTACCCAAGGTACTTACACCCTATACCAGGTCCACTTAACCCTTATTAGTGAAATGTAGGCAGTGTCTAGATGCCAGGCTGTCTAGGGGTAGCTGTAGCTGACCAGCCAAGGCTTATCTAGGAGACATGTAAACCTCATGCAATACCACTGTAGTAACACAGTGCTTACACACATGAAAGAAAATACTCAGTGTTACAAAAATAAAGGTACTTTATTTTGGTGACACAAACGTGAAAAATACCTTAGAGACTATACTCCTTTAGGATGTAGTAATATACATAGTATATACACTAGAATGCAGTAATAGCTGTAAAATCATTAGGAAAACAGTGCAAATAGTGAAAATCACAATAGTTAGTAATAGGCCTGGGGGAACCATATACTAAAACAGTTGAATGTGAAAGCCGGTTTCTCACCTAGGTAAGTGTAGTGTGTAGAGGGGCACTGGGAGTGTAGGAAAACACCCAAGGTAAGTAATAGAACCCACCCCAGAGCCCAGGAAAGCAGGAGTAAATCACAGTAAGTTTCCTAGAACACAACAACACATGATAAAAAAAATTGTAAGAACCAGAAGAGACTGTAAGACATCAACTATAGATTCCTGGACTTGAAGATCTGTGGAAGAAGGGGACTAAGTCCACGAAGCACTGAAGAGTCCAGGGAGAACAGGAGCCCCTTCTGACCCGGATAAAGGTGCAAAAGAAGAACCACAGGTGAAGAAGAACAGTTAGCATTGCACCCAAGAAGATGGATGAGGGTTCCTGGTTGGTGCAGATGCTGTTCCATGCTAGATGGATGATTGCAGTCTGGTTTGCGGTGCTGGATTCTGCAAACAAGCCTTGGCACACGCAAAGCTCGTGGTTAGCGGAAAATGGCACTGCCCGGGACCAGGTGGGACCTGGTGGCCTCCTGGGTGGCCTCTACCCAGGAGCGGAAGACAGAGGGTGCTCTCAGCAACTCAGTGAGCCCTCAGAAGACCAGGCAGCATGCACAGGAGTCCCACAGCATGGGGACAAAGAGGGTGCAAAAGGAGGCCCATGCAGCACCTCACATAGGATTCCCACGCCGCCGGAGAACCACGCAGGAGGCTGTCCGTCACAGGATAGAGTGCTGGGCCTCGGAGCTGCATGGTGCGTGAAGAACTTTGTGGAAGGATGCCAACAAGCCATGGCAACTGCAAAACACGCAGTGCACAAGGTACTGTCTTGCGTGGGGAGGCAAGCTCTTGCCTCCACCAAAGTTGGACAGCTGAACTTCAGGACTGTCGGGACCACTTCAGTGGACCACCCATGATGCGGGATCCACACACTTCATCAGGAGAGGGGACCCAAGCCACCAGTCGTTGCTGCAGACGGATGTCTGCTGAAGCAGAGAAGTGACTCCTTCACTTCCAGGGAGGTTCCTTCTTTCTTCTGGGGCAGGCTGAAGACAGGCAGTCCTCGGAGGATGCACGACCTGGATACAGCTGCAGTTGCTGGCAGGAGCTGAAGTTACAATGTTACAGAAGTTGTCTTTGCTTATTTGTTGCAGTTTGTGGAGTTCCTGGAGGGTCCAGATGCAGTTTCATCACTAGAATGTAAAGTAAAGGATGCAGATGATTCTTGCTGGAGTCTTGAGATCTGAATCTGAGGAAACACCCAGAGGAGGGACCCTGAGTAGCCCTGAAAGGGGGATTGGTCAGCTACACAGGTAAGCACCTATCAGGGGATGGCTCTAAGGTCACCTGCTGGTACTGGCCACTCAGATGCTCCCAGAGTTCCCCCACCAACTTGGAATCCAAGATGGCAAATACCCAGGGACTCTCTGGAGGAGCTCTGGGCACCACCCATGGGGTGGTGATGCACAAGGGAGTGGTCACTCCCCTTTCCTTTGTCCAGTTTCACGCCAGAGCAGGGACTGGGGGTCCCTGAACTGGTGTAGACTAGATTATGTAAGGAGGGCACCATCTGTGCCCTTCAAAGCATTTCCATGCCTGTAACACCTATTTCCAAAGAGAGAGGGTGTAACACCCCTCTCCCAAAGGAAATGCTTTGTTCTCCCTTCCTGGGCTCGAGCTGTTTGAGCAACAGGAGGGCAGAAACCTGTCTGTGAGGTGGCAGCAGCTGGGGCTGCCTGGAAAACCTCAGAAGGCTGGTATGGCAGTACTAGGGGTCCACTGTGGAGCCCCCAGAGTGCATGTAATTATACAACCAATGTCAGAATCAGCATTGGGGTATAATTCTAAGATGTTAAACACCTTACGTGGCCATACTCGGAGTTACCATTGTGAAGCTGGACATAGGTATTGACCTATGTCCAGTGCATGCGTAAAATGGCATCCCTGCAATCACAAAGTCTGGGAAAATTGTCCTGGATGATGTGGGAGCACCTCTGCTAATGCAGGGGTGCCCTCACACACAGGTACTTTGCACCTAGCCTTCAGTGCTGGAAGGCCTGACATATAGGTGACTCATATGTAAGCTGATGCAGTGTTAATGGAAGTGAAATGGTGCATGCACCATTTCACGCAGGATGCAATGGCAGTCCTCCAGAAGCCTTTGCATGGGCTCCCTATGGGTGGCAAAAGTAATGCTGCAGCCCATAAGGATCTCCTGGAACCCCAATGCCCTACAGACTTATAAGGGGTGACCAGTTTGCCAATTTGGAATGAAATACTGTGTTATCAGTATGAAGTGACAACATTGAGAGGAGACAGAGAATAAGCACAGGGGTCCTGGTTAGCAGGATCCCAGTGACACAGTCAAACACACTGACATCAGGCAACAATTGGGGGGTAACATGCCAAAAACCTGGCACTTTTCTACAGGGAAGACCAGGTGACAGATGCCCATAGCCTTCTGCAGAGAATCCGATTTCTCAGGGGAAGCAGGGAGCGAAGCGAGAACCACAGAGCAGAAAGCTAAGCGCTTGCCATCTTGAATGCCGTCATCTCACCATCATAGTATTTCCCCTCTGATTGAGGTTGCAGCAAAATATATATATATGTGTTTGTGTCTGTGTGTGTGTATATATATCTATATATATATATATATAGTTATATATATATATATATATATAGTTATATATATAGTTATATATATATATTCACACATATATATTCACACACATATATTCAACTTCTCTTTCCATGCGGAAAAAGAAAATATGGATCCTACTACAAAGTGGCAATATTTCTGTTTAGTTTAGGATTTGGAGTTGGTACCTGATGCATTTCAGATACCAGAACCTTGATCACAGAATATTTTGCAAAAGTCCTATAACATTTATTTCCCACCTAGAGTGTTTTTACCCTTTCTATGCAACATTGCATTACACCTTATCCTCTTCTGTGAAAAAACTTCATGTAAAACATATGTGATTTTTACTCCACATAGTGATTAGATTAAAAAAAAGCATTATATTACACTCAATTGATTAAGGATTTTAGTGTTGTACATGTGAAGTGTGCCACGCGCTGTCACACTTTACAAATTATCATGCCCCTTTACATTAACAGAAGAGATTTAGGCCCTCATTACGAGGATGGCAGTCTTCATACCGCCAGCCTCGTAGTCGGCGGTGGTCCGACCACGACATTACAAGCGTGGTGAACGTGCCACGGTCAGACCGCTGGCACCGCCACATTTCTTCCGGCCGATGGCCTGGCGGTGCCGATGGTCTCCATCTGCCAGGGCAATGCTGTCAGCAGCACAGCCCTGGAGATTACGACCACTGTCTCTGCCAGTGGTTATCTGGTGGTTGCACCGCCATGTAAATGCTGGAAGAGATGGGGTGCCGGGGGGGTCCCCGCATTGCCCATGCACTTGTCATGGGAAGTGCAGCGGCCCCTCTGGCCAGCCCCATTGCGCTTTGCAGACAATGACTTGCGCAATGGGTGCTAGTGCATCCGACTCACAGCAGCATTGCCACTGGCTCTATTATGAGCTGTGTCAATGTTGTTGTGTGTTTCCCACTGGGCCAGCGGGAAACTCAAAATAAGGGCCGCAGGAGGGCTGCAGCATGGGCGGTAACCCAACCGCGGGACTTTGGCGGGCGGCCTTTTCTGCCCGGCAAGCTCATAATTAGGGCCTTAATGTGTTCACTCTCAAATTTCTGGTTCTGTCTTTAGGTGCAATCTATTGACATTCATTATATTGTTTTTTACATTGTGTTGCAGTCCAACTGTTAAATTCTTGTACGTGATGCCTAGGTATTACCTAGTTATGGGGCTTGAATTTACATATTGCTGCAACTCACTGATAATTACTTGATGTTACTTTACTGGACTGTACCATTTTGTTGTTCTGAGATGTTTTTATACTCTGTGGGATACCCTTAAAATTCCTTTTGGAGGGACCTGGGGCCTTTAAAAAATTTCGGGGATACTCAAACTCTTATTTGGGGGGAACCGGGGCCTCTATTTCTTTCATTTGTTTCTTTTACCGAGGAGACTAGCACATGTTTAGTTTGCTGCTCCTTCTTTTGTGGTGGCCATCTTCTGGTGACGCTTCTGAAATAGATGGCCTTACTTAAGATGGCTGGGGAGAGGACAAACAGCACCTAGCTATAGTGCTTGATTTTACATATTGCTGCAACTCACTGATAATTACTTAAAGTCCCTTTACCGTGCTGTGGCATTTTGTTGTTCTGAACTGACTTTAAGTTCTGTGGGATACTTTTAAAATTTCTATTAGATGGAACCAGGGCCTTTTGAATTTTTGGAGGATACTCTGACACTCCTATCTGGGGGGGAACCCGGGCCTCAGTTTCTTTTATTTGTTTTCTTTTACAGAGGAGACTAGCACATGATTAGTTTGCCACTCCTTGTTTTGTGGTGGCCATCTTCTGGTGACCTTGCAGGAAATAGCTCCAGCTCCCAAATAGATGGCCTCATTTAAGATGTCTGGGAAGTGGGTGCCCTGCACCTAGGTAGGATGCTTGATTTTGCATTGCTGCAACTCACTGATAATTACTTGATGGCGGTTCACTCTACTGTGCCATTTTGTAGTTCTGTACTGATTTTAAGTATAGGGGATATTTTTAAAATTCCTGTTTGAGTGAACCGGGGCCTTTAACATTTTTTGGGGAGGCTTTGAAACTTCTATTTGGGGGGAAGCAGGGCCTTTATTTCTATTATTTGTTTGCTTTTATCGAGGAGGCTAGAATGTGTTTAGTTTGCTGCTCCTTGCTTTTGGGGTGGCCATCTTCTGGTGACACTTGTGGGTTAGCACTCTAGCTCTTAAACAGACGGCCTATTTAAGATGGGTGGGAAGTGGACGTGTGCTGATGGAACACCAAAGGCACGCAAAAGGCAAGCCCGTCTGCACCTGTCCATGTCCGTCCGGGGCCCGGAACCCTGGTCTGTCCCAGTCAGAGGTAAGATGATACACTGCACCCCTTTTGAAACAACTGTGACCGACCCATAGTACGATCTGTCAGTTCATTAATCCTGGAGCGAATTCCGTGACCTGCAGCTGTTGCAACTTTGCTTGCACCGTCTCTAGCAACTGTGATGCTGATTTTACGTTATCACATTTGTTGGCTAATTCTGCCTTAACTAAAGAGAATGGTGGCATACACAGCACTCATCTCCCTAAAGAGTGCCACCATACTAAAACACTTACTGAAACCTTTCAAGTTTTCAGTCTCAATTGCCGCTCTCTTCCCAAACACTAACAACATCTTTTTAACTTCTTATGTGAACATAATCAAGACCCAGTATTCCTCATGGAAACATGCAGGCTCCTCACCAGACATAATTGCTATGCTCCCTGCTAACTTTTCTCTAGTTAGGCTAGACAGACAAGACAGGCTAGGAGGAGTAAATTTGATTATTTTTAGAGTTCACATGTAAAATTGAAGAATTTATTTCTCTGGATTGTGAAGCATTGATTTTTACTCTTTCCCTCGCTCATAATTTCATGCTTTCTGGATTCCTGATTTACCGTCCCATGGGGTAAGCTGAAAAGTGGTGCACCTCTTTATTTGACTTATTGGCTCCTCACATATTAAGAACTGCTAATTTTATCCTACTTGGGGATATTAATCCACACCTTGATGATGTATAAAACAAGGGGAATATTTCTTTCATTGAGGATTTACTTGTACGTAATTTGGCAATTCTTAACTCTGCACCCACTCATGTGTTGGGGCATCTCTTGGAACCCATCTTTTCCAATATAAAGGAGTTGATGATAGAACCTCCTCTTCCACTCTGTTGGTCTGATCACCATGCAGTCCCTTTTAAGCTCAAGGATCACTCTCATCTTACTACAACAAGGTCCATTTCCAATTTGAAATCCAGGAACTGGCCCAGACTTAACATCTCAACACTCAATGAGCAGCGGCTCAGCACTCAGCCTACTCTACATCACCAGGCTGATCTGGACTACCATACTATCCTTCTCTGGTGCGCCAAGGCTATTGATACTACCTTGCCAATCACAGCCAAATGCACTGGCAGAACTTACCCTCCTGTTCCCTGGTTCACTCAAATTAGAAAAGAAAAGCTGCTAGAAAGACTCTGGAGGGAGTCATACATGGATGAGGCTAAGATTAATTATAATGAGTCTTTGAAAGCCTACCACGCCCTGTGTAAGTCTGCTATTGCCATATCCTATACAGAAAAAATCACCAACGCTCAGAAATGCCCACAGATTTTTGTAAGGTGGTGAAAACTTAGCAGACGCTAGTAATGTTTTCCCAATTTCTCTTCTTTCTCAGAGCCAGTGTGATGTTCTAGCTGCTTTCTTAATTCAAAAAGTAGAAAAGATCCACTTATAGCTAGCTAGAGATTCCTCACAAGCAGAGGCTGACTTGCTTTTGAATGTGTGGAGTCCACCTGCGGAGGAAGATAACTATCTGTAATCTCAAACTAGATGCCACCTCTAATTAAGTGAGAGGCTGCCTCTTGATCTTACATCCTTTTTAGCCGTTCTGCAATCTATTAAAGCTGGATCCCCGTTGGATCCTTTACCTCCCAATAAGCTCAGTTTACTGGATACAGACTGTCTAAGTTTGCCACTGGAGTTTCTCAGCTCTTCTTTGTGTGGCAGCTTTGTGCTCTTGTGGTGGAAACATGCTATGGTCCTTTCTCTGTTGAAAAAACCTAATCTAGCTTCTTCTAATTTGTCATATTTTCAGCCTATCTACCTGTCTTTTCCAAACCTCTAGAAAAGCATGTCAATGCTCACCTCACCACTTTTGTTGAGGCCCAAAATATTTTCTATCCATCACAGTCCAGTTTTAGGGCGGACATAGTACTAAGTATACCTTTCTGGGCGTTACTGAGCCAACACTTGGATGATGGTGCCACCGCTGCACTCATTCTGTTGATTTTGAGTGCAGCTTTTGACATGGTATCCCACTCAATCCGGGTGGAAAGACAGGAGGCTCAAGACCTTAAAGATCCAGCTTTAAGATGGCTTGTCTCCTTCCTAACAGACCATATGTTTCACTGTTTTTTCGGCTCATGTGAAATCTAAGCCACAACCCTGACCTCAGAAGTTCCTCAAGTCTCAACTCTGAGCCTACTACTATTCAACATCTATGTCCACACCCTAGCAGACCTAATGGAGAGTTGCAGGCTCACCCTTTTTTCATTTGCCTATGACACACAGGTTTTTTTTCTCTGTCATCAACCCAGAACCAGGACCCTCTATTTTAAGCCTAGGCTTAAGTTAAATTTCAGGGTGGATGAACAAAAACTCCCTCAAGGCTCAATATAGATAAGATAGAGGTCATGGTTCTGGGTAAAAACGCTGCTCTATGGAACCCCCGACATTGGCCGGCATCTCTAGGAACCTTGCCTACTCCATCCATGAAGGTGAAAAACCTAGGTTCCTTGATGATAAATTGACTATGAAACAGCAGCTGACTAAAGGAACTGGCACCTGCTTTGCTGTTCTCAGCTGCCAAAAAGATCATCTGGCTTATTCCCCCTGCAGCTCGGTGGACCTTTATCCAAGCTCTAATTTTATCTTGACTGGACTACGGAAACATGCTCTACTTTGGTGCTGATAAGACAACAATTCACCACTTCCAGATAGTTCTAAATGCTGCTGCAAAAATGCTTTTCTATTTACCCAAATTTGCCTCAGTTTCTCATCTGCTACAGGAACTACATTGGCTTAGGATCACTAAGTGTATTGAGTTCAAGGCACCATATGTTCAAGGTTAAACAGGGCATAGCACCATGCTACATTCTGGAACTTGTGAGGCCCTACCAGCCCACACATTCTCTAAGATCTTCAAATCAATCTGTGTTTCCAGAACCGAGATTTCGTCTTTTTTGTATGAACGGATGTTCTTTCTACTATCTGAGCCCCAACCTCTGGAACACTGCCGGAAGCTCTAAGGAACTGTTATTCATTAATGATCTTTTCAAAGGTCTGAAGACCTGGCTTTTCTAAATTAAATAATTTGCACACCCTACTTACACCTATCCTGCACCTTTTTGGGTAGCTGCGTGCATTACAAAACTCATAAATAAAATTTAAAAATGATGCATTATGGTTTATGTAGTTGTATTCCAATTCAGTGCACCCCTTAAGGATCTCTGATGCACATTTATTTCTCTATTTATAATTCTCCATAATCATCATCTTTCTGACGGTGGAGCTCTTGGCGTTGAGTCTGAATGCTTATCAAAACTCATTAGTGGGTCATCCATATTCCTATTCAGTTTGTCTATGTCAAAAATTAATTCAGCTATATGAGTATGCCTTTGGATTACTGGCTCCATCAAAAGGTACAAGTTATTGGAATTGTTCTGATAATTTTGTGAACACATTATAGCAATTTCATTTTCCAATTTGTGGGCACAAGGCCTGTTCAAACATGCAGAGTCAAGTTCATGAATTCACCCTTAAATTACTGGCTCTAACAATGGGTGCAAAAGTTTGGAATTGTTCATATAATTTCATCAACATACTGTAGCAATTTAATTTTCCAATTTTTGTGTACAATGCATTGTGGTGAATGTAGTTTTAATCTCACTTTCACGGCTCTCTGATATATGTCTGTTTCCCACTCAGGATTGTTCAGAATTATTGACTTCCATTGGTACCAAGCCGTTATACTAAGTGCATTTTCAAATTTATTTAATTTTTCACACCCAATCAAAACCATCTAATGGGTCATTATTCATTATTGATTGATATATTTTAATTATTACCAGTAAAACCCTCCTTTTAGGATCTTCTGTACATATTAGCTTTCCCATTCATGACATGATTTCTAATACCAAAAAGACCCACATGTTCTCATGCTTTGAGTTGGGTTTTATCTTAGAGGATGAATATGGAGTTCTTCATCATGATTTAGTCCTGTAGGGGCAAGTTTTCGGAGTAACAGTATTCATTTGTATTCTCTTTGTTTAATGTTCTTTTCTGGTTGCCTCCTCTCTCTGACTTCTCTATTTAGTCAATTGCATAGTATTTCATTTGTTCTCATTTACTATCATGTTTGTACTCCATGTGCTTTGCCACTGTGTTACCTGAGTCCTTGTTAATTTTGGCTCTGATGTGTTCTAAGATTCTTTTCCTAGTGTCACAGACTGCTCCCAGTGTATTTTAGCCCACATGTGCATTCAATAACATAAATTGTGTATTTGCTTTACATGTAATGTGTTGTGTTATTTTTTATTTGTGGCCACTTGCTGTTGTAGATTCTTGTTTATTAATTGCCATTTGGCATTCTTTACAGTGTGCACACTTTCAAAATCCAGGTCTATTCATCGATTATTTTTTTGGGGTGATGTAATGACTTTGATCCAGTTTATCTTTTAAATTTGAGGCTTTCCTGAATGTGATTTCTGGACGATCGCCTATTATGTTGTTCATTGTGGGGTCAAATTTTAGCACCCCAAATGTTTTTTCATGATTTTGCGTACTTCATTACATTCCTTAGACTATTTAGTGATGAACCTGATTAGATTTCCTTTCCTTTTTCTGTAGCAGAGTGGCTCCGTTTATCTCTCTTGCCAGACCTGTTTTGATCACTCTTATTGGGTGTCCTTTGTCTCTAAACCATTATCTGTCTTTCATTGTTGTGTTTTACCTCTTCTCCTAATTCAGAGCAGTTTATCTTTATCCTTAGAAACTCCCCATAGGGGATACTCCATTTTAGGTTGGGTTAATGAAAGCTATTAAAATGTGAAACTGAGTTTGATGCTGTTATTTTTGTATGCAGTGTGGTTTGAGCCAACTCCTCGTGAATATAGATTTCAGTGTCAGGAAAAGTTACACGGGTATTGGTATCTCATATGTGAACTGTAAATGTGCTGAGTTCTGATTAACGATGTTAAAATAACATTCAAACTCCTCCTCCTCCACCCTAAATTGAAAATATATCATCTATGTACCAGAGGCATGCTATCACTTTGCATACATGGATGTCATTTTCTGAGGCCCATGCATGTTTCTGTTCCACCAGGCCCTAGTTAAGGTTGCAAACTTTGGTGAAAAGGGAAATCCCATTGCGGTACCTCTGATTTGTTGGTACAGTTGTTTGTTGGAGAGAAATATGTTGCTTTCCAAACATATTCTGAACATAGATTGTTCTGTTTGAAATATTGAATGTTGCTCTTGGAAAACACTCACAGGCGTTTACTCCTACATCATGTTCAATACACATATATAATGCCACCACATTCATGGCAACAAGCTTATATGATTCATGCAAAAGGGTGTTTTGGAGATGTTGTGGCAAATCACCTGTATCTCTTAGTTAAGACCTTAAACCCTTAACCAGGGTTTAATAATCCACATATTACAAAACTGGTTGCAGTAAAGAATCCTTTGCAGAGATTATGGGTCTGCCTGGGGGATTTCTTGCATTCTTAAATATTCTGTTAAGAAATATATTGTGGGAATCACTGGATTTTCCACAGTCATGTATTCCCTTTCATCTAGATCTGTTAAGTTGGATCCCACACTGTTTTCTGATAACTGTTGTACATGATCTCTGTGTGTTTGATTTGGATTAGTTGTTAATTTTTTGTAACATATTACATCTGACAGCTGACAATTGGCTTCTTTCTCATAATCACTTTTGTTAAACACAACAATATTTTCCCCTTTGTCAGCAGATTTTATTTCAATACTTTCCTCTGCTTGTAATCCTGCAAGAACCTTTACTTTTTGGTCACATTATCTTTATAATTCTTTCTCTGTATGTTATATTTATAAGGATCTTGGATGACTATTTCATGGTATTGATCTACTTTATTGCAAGGTGGAAGGATGGGACAAAAGAGAGATTTCAGTTTTTTCCCACTCATTCCTGCTCCAAGCTGTGTGAGTATCTCCTCTTCTCAAGTGGATTTTTTTAAATCCCTGGAATCACTTAGGTTGATTAAAGTGAGAAGGATTTCTCTGCCTTCTCCTGTCAAGTTGATGGTAGGCCTTTGCAATTTTTGTGTATTTTAAATTGTGCTTTTTTCCTGCTTTTCCGCTAAAGGTTGGCCAATTTTCTTTTCCTTATGTACTTATAGAGGCCAATTCTTGTTTGTGAAATGTCTATGTGTTGTGGTGGTCCAAAGCGTCATTCTTCCTCCTGTTATGGAGTTACCTTCACCCTCAATTTGATCTGTGTCAGTAGTCAGTGATTCGCTGCTAGATTTCTGTATGGTTCGTATGTCCAACTGTTCCTTTTGGTGGAGTGTGTTGACTCTCCACGTAAATGTGAAAATTCTTCCTTTCTCATAATCTGATTTGTCACATCAGAATTATGTCTGTTCCGCTGCCTGACAGACTCTTAGTGTTTGCTAATTTCTTCGTTTAATTTTCTCAATTCTTCTGTTAGTTCCATTTTCTCAAGTTCATCTTCCATTGGTGTTAATTGTTCTTGGATTGTCTTTAATGCTCTCTCAGCATGATTTTATTAGTATTAGAATCAATCCCAAAGATGAAGTCGGTATGTACTCTCCCCATTCCTGAAGTAGTTTGCCACTGACATCATGATCATTAGGTATCAAGGGAGATTCAGAGCCCACATAGTACTCTTTTCACATCTAAATACGTTTTTAAGGGAAAAACCTCTTACATGTATTTATTTATCTTCTGGACAGTCTCTCCCAATTACGTATTGTGCCTCTTCTATCTTGTGTTCCATTATATGCGCTCACCTTTATATTTTTGCAGTTTCCATCTTTCTCCTTAGAATCCTCAAATATCGCTACTGCAGTCACATTGCACTTCGCCTCCCTCTAATTAAATTTTACCCAGACTCACAATCAATTCTCATCAAATCTCATGCCACTGCTTATATCTTTTTGTTGCTTGTCTTTAAATGCACAATGCATAAAATTCATGTTTTTGCCCTGCTGTTTAAAACTGCCTCTGATACAGTTATTGCTTGCCCCTTACCTTCACCTTTTAATGGTCTGGTATTGACTACCCTCTGGTTGCTGCCTCCCAGGTTTTCGTCAGACAGGTCTCTGCTGGGGCTTCCTCCTGTTGTGATTGAGCTGTGGCTGACATCTCACTTCTATGAACTTCTCAAGGTTGCCCTTGTAGGAGTTTCGGGGGCTCTTCACATTTTTCAGTGCAGTCAATAGTAAGTAGTTATAGTTAGGACCTAGTTTCCATAGGATAAGCGTTTTTTGTTTTGCCAAAAACTTTGACGCCTTTTGACAAATCTTCACAAAATATTCAAAATTAGTACAATAGTCACTTCAGTTGCTGTCTTCAAACTTTTCGGGTGGAACCTTGCTGGCCTTACCTGAACATGACTGTGAACTATGGACTTGCAGTCAAAGATGTGAAGACCTATTAGGCACTCAGTTGAGTACAGGTTGTATATATTTCAAATGTCCCTAAACATTATAAAAAATAAATGATCTAACTTTGCCACTGATCTTTTCGGATTGATTTATCCAATGCCACACATTCAATTTAGGTAGTAGTTTCCTATCAAATGTTACTTAAGTTTTTGAAACAGGGCAGAATTAAAGATTATGCTTTCCAGCTCGGCTGCAGATTACCACACCTTTTAAAGAATATTTTATTTTAAAGTACAATTAACAGAAATATTTCCATCATCCTTCACTTTGCATCTGCAGTATGTACAGCTCCTCAGGAGAATGTGCACAGGCAGTATTTTTGCCAGAGGGACAGTTTTGACAATTTAAAAATTGGTTCTCTATTTGAAAAAGAGACATATGACTAAGACCTTATTAGCACCCTTCAGGCACTACATCAATCACAGATGTCAGGTGTTTAGAGTAGATAAAAGGAGGGGGCATGGCAAAAGATCGATTTCACACTACCCATCATTTTGCAGGCTGTTATTTTTTCCGACTGGGATGTTTAACATTGTTCAGCATTCCGTCCATCATCTGTTCTTTTTGCATTTGTCACCTTAAATGAGACAGGTATGCTCAGACGTGGGTCTCATGCTTGCCATGTCACCGGATTCAAGCTAGCCTGGCTGACGATGAATGGTACCTTAAAACAGGTCCCAGGATGCCTGTTTCTGTTCAAGGAAGGACCTGGCCTGGCAGTTCATGCTGGACTATTCCAATGGAGACCAGGGTCAAGACTGATTTGCCTAAGGCTAGGTCCAAACTGGAATGCTGTGGTGAGCAAAAAATCACATATTTGGGCACAGATCTCTGACGTTGTTCAGCAAGCGGTCTGTCATCTGTTCTTTTTGTGTTTGTTTGTTCTTGATGTTTTATAAAGTATGTAGATTCATTTACATTGATGTGTGTAATGCACTAAAACGCATTAGATTAACATTTGTCTAAAATGGTAAGAGAACATTACTGCACAATTTACAGGGTACACTGTAACCCTATAGATGTCTGCCACACAAGCTAAGGTAATGGGAACAGTGGATTTCTGATCTTAACATTACGAATTCACATGCAAAATCATGTTTCTCTGGATGTAACATTTTAGAAATTAAAGAACAAATCAAGCAATTAGAATAAGTAATAATTTCAAAAATGTTATTTGAAATACATATGACAAAGAAATGAAAGGAACAAGCAAATCTATGTATTATTAAGTTACAGACTTTTCACAACAAAGCAGCCTATGACAATTGACACTATGACATGCTCCCAATTTACCACCTTAACACTAAGACAAACCTTACCATTCCTCCTTCCCGTAAATACAACCCCAGTTTCAAAGAAGCTAAGAAAAGGACACCAATAATGGGTACCACAAAGGAGATGGCAACAAGAGGGTAACCTGTTTAACCACTGTAGACATAAGGAATTACAGGATATAATAATGCTATAAGTACAATTATAAGCAAATTCTTCCCATACTAAGTCAAATTTGTGTATCATCTGCTGTGGGCAATAAATTAAATCATTCAGTAAGACTTTGATATAAGGCTTCCTGGCAAGTTTCCATTTCTTCAAAGTAACCTTTTTGCCTATGATCAATGACTTCAGAATACACCTTTTATTAATCAAATGCGAGCATGAAAATATTTCATGCTGTAGGGTTGCTAATTGGGGTTTCCGTCAATAGAATGGGAGACTAACCATTACCTCTTTGCCACTTCCTTTTAGTACACCACTACTTTATTAACTAAACTGACTCTATGCATCAATGTTTCTGTAGGTCCTTTAAAAATCTAGCAGTCATCTGTATCTGGCAAAGCCCAGTTCCTTAAATGAGTTTTAATTAAATATTTAAGGAAATCTACTTGCTGCTGGATCACTCACAAGTTAGAATCTACTGCTGAGTCCACATTAAAGGGGTAACATTTTCTGACAATCCTGTGATAAAATACACGCCCAGTTTCCCTGTCCCCTAACTAAATATTTTGGTAAGCTAAGGATAAGCAAAGGACAGCAATGGTAAATTTTAGATGAGAAGCTAAAAATCCTAGCCTACCCAACATAGGTGTGAAAGTCTGCTTTAGAGAGTCTCAAAAAAGGGGATATAAAAAAGTGATAGATTTTAAGGTGATTTCTGTATGAGAAATGTTTTCTCCTGAAGGATTAGGTGAACCATCTTTAAGAAACATATTTCTCTTATGATCTTTTCATGGAAATCATTGATAGTGGTTAATGAAGGTTGTATGAGGGCACATTTTCTGAAAGGTCACAATGATCTTCCTTTTGACAAAAAGTCTGACATTGTTGAGGGAAACGTACTTCCAACAGCAGTAGATTGACAGATGATTCCACAGTTGTACACAAATGTTTACTGAACAATAAAATAAGATCCTATTATATTAACAAAACCGAAGCACAACATGCTGATGGATTGTTGACTTTAATGCATTTCCTTTGGAGCAGGTGGTAAATGATCAAAAGGATTGGTTAACTTTTCTGATTATTGTTAATGCAAATATGAAACTAGCTGTTTCAAAAACTTGAGGGGTGTATGAGTATTCAGTAATTTATGTAATAAAGTATTTTAAAGGGGCCAAAAAGTTAATGAGAGAATACACCACTGCCGAAGGTGCGCCTAAGGCAAGCCCATCTGCGCCTGAACTGGACCAGGGGCCAAGAATGCTTCCCAACTGACAATCCAGCTGGTAAGGTATACCTCCCAACAACTTTGGTCCCTAAGACCACCAAATAGATCTCAATCATGCCACCCATTGAATATTATGCAGAAGGAAACATTGTGTCCTAATTGTGACTTTTCATGTAAAAAACAGGATGCCCCTGAGGAGGGAGATACAGGGTCAGAGAAGGACAAGAAATACTGGAGACTAGGGCTAGTCAGATGCAGATGGCTGTCAGGGCATAAGACAGAAATCAGAATGCTGTTAGAGGAGGAGAATTTAGATATAATGTTTCTTACTGAAATATGGCTGAACGACAATGCAGTAGCTGACATACAAATGGCACTTCCACCAGACTATTAAATGAACAAAATGGATAGAACGGGTAAAAAAGGAGGTGGAATCCCAATAATATTAAAGGAGGAATTCAGATAATCAATACTGCCACTTGCGATCCCAGACTGTGAAAATGTTCAATTTGACATATCTCTACCCAACACCTGTACTTTTTCAGGTGGACTGATTTATAGACCTCCTGGCTCTAGTACTCAATTTATAGAAGCATTGCCGGATGCACTAGATACTAACATCTCAAGAATTTTTTTTAGTTTTAGGAGATTTCAATTTACATTTAGGAGAACAAAATAATGCAGCAGCGACAAGGGTAAAACGTGACCTATAGGCCATCCAGGTGACACTAAAATCAGCTGCTCCTACACATGAGAAAGACCATCTTCTAGACCCTGTTTTTAGTAACAATCCAAAAGTCCCAATAAGTAAGATAACACAGCTACTATGGACAGACCATCTTTTAATTGAGTTTACTTTAGACAGAGCCCCAGGGAAAGACTTAACTAGTTAACTGCCCAGAATAGGACGAAATGGGGAAAAGTGTTACAAAATACTGGGAGGGGACGTTATTAAGAACACAGCTGTTACTAAGAGAGGATGTAGACTCAGACAATACATACAAAAGCAGGGAAGAAAGGATTACATATACAATCGACAAAAGTAGTCCACTCACTGTTATAAAGGACAAACGTCAAACTAAAGCCACACCTTGGTTCAACGCTCATCTAGCATCTTTGATGAAATTAGAGAGAACGTGGAGGAAATCTTATCAACTCCAGCTGAAAAAAGGATTATAAATTAGCAATAAAACATTATCAAAAAGAATTAAAAAAGGTCCCAGGCAAAGTATTATGAAGAAATCATTGCACAAGCCTCAAACTTTTTATGGGAGCTTTTTAAGATTGTTAATGCACTTAGCACAGATAAGGCAGGTATTGTTTCTACTCTCCAGACAATAACCAAATGTAATGAACTAGCTACCTTTTTTCAGGAAAAGGTTTAAAAACTCTATAGCTCACTCCCTGTTAACCTTGAAGACTGCACTCATCAATCCTTAAACCAGGCATCATTAACAAATACTCCGCTTCTCACAACTATTCCTGATTTGAAGGAGGAGACGGTACAGGAGATTTTGAGAATGGTAAAATCTGGTTCCCCACTGGACCCAGCTCCTCCACATTTTATAGAGGAAAGCGCATATCTACTCCTCACAAGTATTGCAGTATTGCAAAAATTCTGAATAAATCTTTAGAGTCAGGAACAGTGCCCAACAAATGGAAACATGCTGTCATCAGACCGGTGTTAAAAAAAAAACCATTACATCTGATGGATACACATAATTATCATCCTATATCACTTCTTTCAGCTCTAGGAAAGATTATAGAGAAACATGTCAATCAGACTTTGTCTAAGCATCTGGAAGAGAATCAACTATTACATCCCTCGCAGATGGGGTTTAGGGCACAACTTAGTACTGAAACAGCATTACTAGCGCTCTCAGAGGAACTTAAAGGTATTTTGCACCAGGGAGGAGAAGCTGGGATTATCTTGCTAGACCTAAGTGCAGCCTTTGATACCATTTATCATACGATTCTAATGTATAGATTAAAAGAGGTAGGAGTGCAGGATAAGGCCTTGAAATAGATGCAGTCCTTTGTAGAAGAGCAAACTTTTCAAGCAATGGAAACATCTTGCTTGCTAGATATCATGGCCTTTAAATGTGTGGTGCCTCAGGGTTCAGCCCTCAGTGTCACATTTTTAAACATATATCTAAGACCCTTAGCTGATATTGTGCTGGAGCATGGGCTATCAATTGTATCATATGCTGATGATACCCAACTTAATGTATCCCTAGCAAAAGGTAAAGACCTTGAAAACCTGCAGCTGGCTTCATGCCTAGAACATGTGGCCAAGTGGATGACAAACAGCTGCCATAAACTAAATGAAGAGAAAACTGAAGTGATGTTCCTGGGAAACAATCCACATGCAACAGGAGATCTAAGGTTGCCAGATTGGCTGAGTAGCTCTCCCACCCCTAAACCTCTCATAAAAAACCTGGGCATGTTGATGGATAATGCACTTATTATAGATTCTCAGGTAAAGAGGATTGCCTCCAGTTGTTTTGGCATAATATGGTCAATGCAGAAAATCATTACACTTCTCTCAGAAAACTCTAGAAGGACAGTGATCCAGGCCCTGGTAATCTAGTGCCTGGACTACGGAAATTCTTTAAACCTAGGCTCTCTGAAACATGTTAAGAGAAAAACTGCAGGTAGCACAGAATGCTGCAGAGAGAATGCTACTGAAAATTCAGAATACAGAATCAGCAACCGAGGCATTGAAAACACTGCACTGGCTGTCAGGAATCCCCAAGGTGCCTCCTGTGTTATCTATCAGCATCCCCGGGGATTAGGGTTAAATCTTATCTCTGTTCTTGTTTAAACCTTCATGTTTCTAAGTAAACAGAATGTGCTGTGTTACACAATTGGTTTTATCAATAATTGTTTGCTAATGTGAGCAGGTGTAGACAGGTGCTTCCAATTGGGTGTGGTATAGACATGTGCTTCTAATTGGGTGTGGTGACTCATCTACATGTAGAAACTCAACTGCTTTCCTGATTGGCTATAAATAGCAGAATGAAGCATGCCTCCCTGCTTGGCTTTATATTGCTTCCTGATCTCAGCATCTGATTTGGCAGTCCAGCCCCTGCTGTCATCCTCGTATTCAGGACTTTTGAGGCAATTCTTTTCTTTGTTCCTGTACCAGCTGACACCAGGCATTCCTCCAGCACTCCGGAAAAGACTGCAGCTAAGTGACTAGTATTCTCCAGGTAGTTTGTTCTTTGAGCGTCACACTTTCCTAGACCAGCTGGTGTATTTCAGACCTCGTATTTTGGCAAAGTGCTTAGCTTGAAAAGACAAATGCATTTCTGAACATTCTACATTATTATTGTAGTTACTTGCCTAAATGTGCTTCGGGAAATCTGCTTGAGCTCAAGTACTACATAAACTAACAGTGCAATTTTAAAAGAACATTTTTGTGACTTTTTAATTCTCTAATAGCATAACTCTTAGATTTCAATTGTGTCATTCATGCCTGTGTTTCAGGTTTGAGGAATTTGCTTTTGAAGGGCTTTTCACACACACAGTGAAATCACACCAAACTGTGCCACCCTAATTATTTAAACCCAGGGTGGACATTTGTATTTCTTGGATTGATTTTGTTCCTTTTAGTTTAACCTTGTGCATGCAGGAAAGTTATACGTGATATAATTAATGCCCTTGTTTGTCATTCTTGTGCATGATAAGTGCAACCACAGTTCTAATTGTAGTGTGCAACAGTGAATCTCTGTGAAGCCAGCCTTATTGTTATGGTACTTAGTTTGGGTTTTTGGTAATGCAGTGTTTGTAATTGTGCCAACAGTTATTATTATCCAAGAAAAGTGCTGGAGCATCCCGGTGTTCTTCTACCGCTCCCGTGCCCATATCAGAAAGAGAGATTCAGTTTCAAGGAAGTTTATTGCACTAACTCTACTATCACTCTGTCAACTACGACCTGCCCCCCCCCACAGATACAGGGTGCCTGGCTGGACCGGCAAGACGTGGCAGTGTTTTGTCTCTTTCACTTCCACTCTCCCTTTCATTTTGGGACACCTGCCGGGGTTTCTGTGTCCACCAGGAAGTGCCGAGAGGTGTTCCAGGAGGTCGAGGGGCTTACCATCGCCCCTGCAGACATCCTGCTTTTCAGGTGAGTGGCCCCGTCTTGACACCGGCTACACATCAAAGCAAGAATCAAGTTTAAAGCCTTAAGCCTAGAGGGTAAACTGGTACACAACAATGGCCCACAGAAACTGAGAGGTCTTTTGTCACTCTACTATCCAGCCAGACCTCTTAGGTCAGCACAGGAACATTTCATGAAGATCCCAGGAGTTAGGAAATCCAAATGGGGAGGGAGATCATTCACTTATCTGGCTGCGAAGCTATGGAATTCCCTGCCAGTAGAGATAAGATCAACAGAGGAGCAGCAAATATTCCAGAAGATGCTGAAGACATGGCTCTTCCCATAATTTTTCACCATATCATCAGGTGAGGTTATAGGAGGACGGAATGCATATGAGCTGTTTTTTCCTCACCCAGCTCTGGGAAACCTTATGGTAGCCATGCACTCTACAAATCTCCAAACATAAATATAACATAAACATGTCAAGAATTCCCTTTCAACTTAAATTATCTATGTCACTTAATGCTTTATTTGTTTTAAAATAGTAACCTTTTGTTAGGGTTTTTTTGAGTAGATCTTTTTAGAAGGGTATAAAACAATTTGCAGGTTAGTGTTTGATATGAATACTATTTGTTTTCAAAGAGGTACTCTGAAGTTTAAAAAATGATGCTGTTTGAACATTTCGGGCCATATTTATGTCCTGGTTTGAATCGCTCTTGTACCACTTAATGTGGTGCAAGAGCATCGCAAACCTTAAGTGAGATTTTTGAAGCCATGCAAGGCCAGCTTGATGAGGCGGACTGCCCAAGGTCATGGAAGAAAAGCTCTGAAAACGTTTTTAAGTCTGAAGGTAGAAATTTGGCCAATGCCTTTCGTGCAGTGTATCTGAAGAGGGTTACAGTGTGGTTGGCCTCAACTTGTGACTTCTTCCCGGTCAGAGAAAAATCTCTATGAAATTTTCTAAGTGTGAAGGTAAAACTTTAACCTAGGCTTCCTGCTCAGTGTAGCCGAGCAGGGCTCCATCTCGGTTGGCCTCAAATTTTGACCTGCCCCCTGCCGAGTGCGACCAGATGTCCAGAGTGGTGCTTTTGGTTTTTAGTAGCTGGGAAACATTTAGGGCCTCATTTTGCGGATGGTGGCAGGACCGTTGCCAAAGCAGAGCCACCAGGATTAGTCATCTTTCCGACGGTCTGGCAGTTGTGCCAGTCCTATTTTGCACCGCTGCGCCTGGGGATTACGACTTCGTTCCTACGCCAGCAATTTCATGTTGGTAACACCACCATGAAAAGTCTGGTGGAGAACAGGTGCAGGGGGCACCAGGGAAGCCCCGGCACTGCCCACACACCTGGCATGGCCAGTGCAGAGGCCCCCCTCACCAGCACCATTGAAATGACTTGCTGGTGCACCCTGCATCATACAGCATTGCCGCCGGCTCGATTACAAGCCAGAGACAATGCTTTAGGGTGTTTCTCACTAGGCCAGTGGGTGGAAACTCAGGTTCCTGCCGGCCGACCTAGCTTGACACTCATAATGGGCCCGGCGGGAAGCTAGCAACAATGGTGGCAACCTCCCGTTCGGAAGTTCGATGGACAGGGAAAACTGTCCGCCGAGCATGCAATGAGGCCCTTAATCCTTAAAAATGTATATCTACAGTTCCATACATTGGATTTTTTTCATTTTGGTGTCATTTCAAAGATAGAAATATTCCACCATTATACTGCACAGTTCCTCAACCTTTCTTTCCTAGCCTCTTTGACTTTCCTCAAGATGTCAACTGCTGAGCTTGTGCAATTGTCCTGTTGCACCATTCTTCTGAGCACATGGTGTGTGCCTGAACCCTTGCCCCAGGGTGAGCTATCTGCAGAATCTTTGGCAGTGGTAAATGTTCCTTTACCAGCTTGGTTTGTAAAGCAGTAGAGTGGCACCTCTCTATGATGCACAGGCAGAGCGTTTCTTTGTTGTGAAAATCATGAAACCTGCAGTACATTACAATCTTGTGACCACTGATGTCAATATCATCCTTGGACCCCTCTAGGCCTTGTCATGCAGTGTTGAATGTGTACTTTTTAAAATCAATAGTAAGCTGTGATTGAGACATATCCTGTGGGTATTTTAGGTAAACTTCGTAGGATTGATTATTTTCTTGGGAAAGGACATCAGCAGGTATTCCTCACATTGGTGTCAGCAGCAGTATGGCAAACACTGAGAAGTCACCTTATCATTCTTATAGCATAGTAACTTGATTAATGTGTGGGCAAGGTATCACATTTAACACTTTTGCAGTGGCAAAGCATAAAGTGCACTTTTGTTGCTCATCGAGCACAGTTGTTAGAGACTCATCTCATTCACACCCAACATGTCTGCTGACCATGAGGGTGCAAATGCCTTTGTACAGCGCTATCAAACAGTCTTTTTTGCTTAGGACAGCCTGCTGATGAGAAAAACACCAGAGCAGGTCTGACTATAGTAAGGGCCTTACCCATGTAGCAGTGATTGATGTCCCCAAAATGGTACCCCCCCTCCTCTATATTTCGTATGACTTCAGCAACATGCACATGGGCAGGCCCAAGTTTCCCTTTTCTTCATAGAGGAACACACACCGGATTAAAGACAGTTATCTATTAAATCTTCCAGGAGATAGTGAGAGTGCACACAATAAGCTGGTCAGTTTCAGGAGCACAAGAGATCTTTTCCAGTTCATGGATGGCAACAGCATCTGAGCCCTTTGGCAGTATAGTTCTTCACCCAGAAGAGAACTTCTGGTAGACAGGCAAAAGTAAGAAGCAGCTGTCAGCATGTTGTAAGACCTTAGCATTTGGTGAGTGAGCAAAAGTGACACGCAAACACCAACATGCACTGTCGGAGGGGCCTCACATGTAACAGAAGCAATGCCAATATTCAACCACCTTCTGGTCACAAATATATCCCATAAGCCCTCCAACTGCCTCATAATCATTTGTCATGTGATACAGTGGCAGAACACACACCCTGAGGCAACAGATTTGCTGTACCATTCTTTATAGCTGGCCTAATTGTCTCCAGAGCTCATAACACAACCTCCTTCCATGCCTCAAGGAATGTTTGCTCCTTCCTTTTAAGGCACCTCCTCTTACTGCCAATATCCATCTCTCTCCTTTGGTACCAGTCGGTGTATGTTATGATTTACACAAGGTCACAAGGTAGTGGCACTAATATAAAAAATAAACATTTACATAAGTGTAGTGTAAGAAATGGGGTTAGTGGTTGGGGGGGTGAAACCCTACTCAAGCAGAAACCATAATCCTTGTCAGGGTGAAGTCATAAGCAAACCC
The DNA here is from genome assembly GCF_031143425.1 of Pleurodeles waltl. Taxonomy (NCBI): domain Eukaryota; kingdom Metazoa; phylum Chordata; class Amphibia; order Caudata; family Salamandridae; genus Pleurodeles; species Pleurodeles waltl. The sequence continues at coordinate 432,812,100 of NC_090440.1, read as the reverse complement.
TAAATTTACTTGTGCTCAACCCTTAGTTAGCTTGGCACAGAGCAGTCAGGCTTAACTTATAGGTAATTTGTATAGTATTTATGCAGCACTTCAAACAGTAATAAAGTGAAACAGAACACAAGGAAAATTCCACACCAATTTAAAAAACTAAAGTAAATTTTAAGCAAGAAAATAACACCAAAACAACAGAAATGTAAAGATTTCTGTGAAAATAGCACCAAAAAGCACAAAGCGCCAGCTGTGGACATCTGGTTGTGCTAGACTAAGACAAAATCACAAGTTCAGGCTGATCGGGATGAAGCATGGGCCGGCTACAGGGATCCACTTAGACCTTCTGAACAGAGGACCTTCAATCCTGGTTGCAAAGAGCTCAAAATCCCTGTGTCGAGGATGCAGTGCACAGCCGAGGTGATGTGTCGGTCTGAGGAGCAGTGAAGCTGAGGTGAGAGATCCTTATTGTCGTCGAGGTTTGTGTCGATGAGGGCTTTCGATGCACGGTCCGGCGTTGAGGATGCATCACACACCCGAGTGGACATGTCAGTTCCGAGGAGCTGTGGGGCTGCAGTGTGAGGTCCTGGGTTGCCATCGAGGGCCTGCGTCAGAGATGTGTTGCATAGAGGCGGTTCTGATGGGGCTGTGGTCTGTGATTCCAAGTCCTTGCACCAAGAAAGTCCAGGTAGCAGAGGCAATGTGTTGGTTCTTAGAGTTGCGCCATGCAGCAGAGATGTGTTGGTTCTGCTAAATCCACAGGTGGGCTGACAGAGTATCTTCAGGCCCACTTTCAAGGGTGCAGGACTGGGGTGGCACCACTTGGCAGGGTAGGACTTACAGGGGCCAGAGTACAAGTGCTGGGTTAAGAATGTTGGAGCCTTCTGTCCTTGCCACTCTCCAGGAGGCCGGCCAACTAGCCGTTGGAGTCACTCTGGTGCCCTGGGTTCAACAGATGCAGGTCTCGTCCTTCTCAGCCAGGCAAGAGGACAGCAGGTCAGCACAGAAGGGCAGCAGTCCTTCAAAGCAACAGTTCAGCAGAGTAGTAGTCCTTTCAGTAGCACAGCAGTTCTTCTTCCTGGCAGAGTACACAGGTCCAGAAGTGTACAGAAGAGTTGATGTCTGAGGTCCAATATCTATACCTGGCCCTTCTTTGAAGTTTCTAAAGATTTCCCCTTTGAAGTTCATAGGCTACCTACATTTCCAGTCCTGGCTACAGCCTAACTACAGAGGGTATGCAGTCCTTTGTGTGGATGCAGGTCACAGCCTGTTCAAGTGTAAGTAGGGCTGTGCTCAGCTCTACCCTCTTTCCTGAGAGTGATGGGTCATCCAGGCACACCTAAGCTGCCTATTGAGTGTGACTGTCTAGGAGGAATACACAAAGCCCAACTGTCACTACACCCAGTCATGTGGTCAAGTGATAGGCTGCAGGCAATAATTGGCTAAGGCAGGAAAATGCCACCTTTCTAAAAGTGGCATCTTCACAATTGTAATTTAATATTTGACTTTACCGTAAGATAGTATTTTTCATTATAATTACAAAGACACCCAAATATGGACTGGTTACCTGTTCTTATTTGGAAGTTACAGCGTGTTAATTGTAGTAAGGTAACTTTAATTTTATCCTATGGGAGAGGCATGCCTTGAAGTAGTGAAAAACAAATTTAAGAGTTTTTAACTACCAGTACATTTTGTCCAACATTTTAAATACATTCACGCAACAAACACAGGCTGCAATGGCAGACCTCAGACATCTTTAAAGTGCTATTTAAGTGAATAGCACAATAAGTGCTGCAGGACGACTAGTAGCATTTAATTTATTGGCCCTGAACACATGTAGTACCCTTAAAATCTCGCCGTCCAGTGCTCCCTGAAGGTTCATAAATCCTCCTTGGCACCTAAAACATACCCTGGACCTGCACCACTGTTTCCTGGTACAGACGTTCCAAAAAGGTCTAAAATAGAGAAATTTGAAATATTGCACTAGAATTCTGATTTTCAAGTTGTGTTGTTCTTAGCAAATCCCTAGTATCAAACAAAAAAAGTACAGTGTATTTGTGTCAAAGAATACCTCAGAACAATAGCGGTCTTTCTTATGGAGCTTTGTGAGAAGCACTGACTCAAAAATACCAAAAATTAGCCATCTGATTTGTTACACAATCCACACTTCTAAAAAGCAAACCCACAGCCACTAGAAACAATGAGCCTACCCTTTATAAGACACCATTGTGACTTCCAATTTAAGCAGAGTAGAATATTTTAGGAATGCTTATATTCCTTGCCTTATAAAGGAAGATATCTAGGAAGGTGATAACCCAAATGAAAATGGGACAAGCTGCAACACAGAACCTCCACCATTGGATGAGAAGAAGATGTTGTTGCCAACAGCCTCAAAGGTGTGGAAAGCCCAAGAGGAGAGCCAATCATGCACACCAGGGGAGAAAAAAGTATATGCCTGTAGGATGAAGTGTACAGTGTGCCACCAAGTGCTGCAGAAAGAACACTCTTGTCTGAACTTATTTGGGATGTCTGGCATGATCAAGCACTTACACGCTTTAAACATAAAGGAGTTCTCTTATGTAGGGCTGTATCATCCCAGTTAGGAGCAGGAAGAATAAGAATGACTTCCTGCTTAAGTTCTTGAAGCACATGAGGAGTCTGATCCATGTACAACTATGTTTGCTGCATATTTCATCAAATGTAAAAATAAACATCTGCTCTAGAGAGGAAAACCAAAGACAAATTTTTACATTGATGAAAAGACACTTAAAGAAGCATCACATGTGGTTCTTTATGAGCATGCAACAATAAAAGAATTTTATTTGAAAAATGGTGAAACATTGTTTGATGAACAACAGATAAAAATAATATAAAACATTTAAATGAAAACAAAAAAATTAAAAAAGATATATCTATAAAATCCCTGAAAAGAATAGTGGGGAAACGGGAGACAAAGAAAGAGGGAGAAGAAAATAGCGAGGCAGCTGAGAACATTTACAAATAAGGTGAGAGAGAAAGAGAAAGCAAGACAGAGGCAAAAAGAAGGAAGGAGCAAGAGAAAGAGAATGAGAGGATCAGGTATAAGCTCAGCTATCTATCTTTCTTTCCCTTTCTATTCCTCCCTCTTTCCCTTGCATTCCATTTATCCCCTGTGCCCTGCCTCTCCCCCCTCTCCTGTTACCTCTGTCGCTGCTGTATTTCTTAGTGCCATAAAACCGTTGGCCAACCACACGAACTTTGAAAGCTTTCTTTCATTCATTCACCTGATTTATGTTACCTGTCTATCACATAGACCGATGACAGAAAGCAGGTGAATGAATGAAAGCTTTCAAAGTTCATGTGGATGACCAAAGGTTTTGTGGCACAGAAAACTGCAAGAACACAAACTGCAGGCATCTATTTCTCTAGTAGAACAGATAGGTTTTTGGAAAAAGGAAAACAGAAGAATGACCAGAGAATGAAGATGGATAGGAAATGTGAAAAATAGAGCAGGACACATGAGAGGAGACAGGACAGGGGAGATGTGGGGAACAGAGCAGTAGAGAAATATATATTAAACAGCATTAAAAAAACAACAACAGTGGGATGACAAAAGAGAGATATTAGGAGAGGAGGAAAGACAAAAAACAGACAAGGAGAGACTACTAAGACAAAATAAATAAACAGACACGCAGGTTCTTATGAAACATAGGCATAATCTGTCACAGTATGATGGAGAGGGAGCTTTACATATGCTACGGTAATGAATGCATTACCCTGTTCTAGACATAATGGGTATGTATTTTGCAATAATAATTTACATTTAGTCTGCGACTAAAAGATGGGCATGTGTCATAGAAAAACGATTAGTCTGTATTCTATGATAAGATATTTGCACATTCTTTCAGACTTTAGTATTATTTTCTTTGGGAATTAGAAGCATCAAATTGTTTTGTAAAGCCTCCGAAAGCAATGCAGTTTTGTTTTTGTGAGGGCATAGGTGCAAGAATAGCTTCATGCTGGATAGCTGTAAGAGGCCGAATAATCTTTCCTAAAATGGCAGTGCCCTTTGGGGGTTGGGGAATGAGTTTAGGACATGATTGACACGCCCATACAAACTCATTTTTAGAGAATTGTTATCGTTTTTTATGACCTCCATTGAAGATTTGAGCCTTACGCAGATGTTCAAGAGCACCATCCTTATAAGACCTCAAATACCCTTCAGTTTTCTGAAAAGTCCCTAAGTATTTGCAAAACTGTTTGTTTGATTGTTAATTTTTTTAAGTGCACTGATACTGAAGATAAAGCTGGGAATGACTGCTAACAATTTACTATGATGTGCAAAAAGTCATGTTTTTCAAAGTTTTCTGAAAAGAAACAAATTGCTGTTGTTGGTCTTTACGAGTTCATTCCATGGTATGAGCTCTGAAGAGAGAAACCACTCCTTTCCTGAACCTGAGAAATTCTTGGTACCCCAAAATGAATGAGAGGGCCTTAGTGCTTGAGAAGGAGAATAGAGATGAAGATGACCTGAGAAAAAGAAGACCTTTTGTAGATCGTCCAAAGTAGAAGACAGGATTGTAAAGGTCACTCGCTTTTTGACCGGAAGCCAGTACAGTTTGGCCAAGTGCTGAGAAATAGATATCCACATATTCAATCTGATGGTTCGACTCACATTGTGACTGTTTTGGAGACTTTCAGTTCTTTATGCAGTTGTTTGGGTAGTTGCTTGGGCATTCCCAAATGCAAAGCCTTTTCATGTAAGATGAAATAATTACCTGGGCTATGATATTTCTGACCTGATCAAACGAATATGAATAATTTTACTTAGGATCTTATTTAAAGTTTGGTAGACACGATACTCCCACCCAAGCATGCAGTTTTTCTGGTTCTCCGTATTACAAGTTCATTATAGTCTATGATACTAGTAACAAATGGGATATCCATTTTTGTTTTGATGGTGTACCCCTTCTCCCAAATCCCAAATAAGTTTTTTAGTTCGTGATATAGGAAGAGGTGACTTTATTTACCTGAGTAATGAGGCCAGTAAATATGAGTACCTGTATTCAACCCCTTATATACTGTAGCATCCTGTCCAGTGCATAGGCTTCCCTATATGTGAAGTGGAGTTTTAAATTAAAAATAGAATGGTTGATAAGAATGAACATGGAAGGGGGAGGCAACATAACTTGAGTACAACTAATAGTTTAGAATAGTTTACAGGAAGTGGACAGGGGCACCTGGCTGGGGCATTCAGGGTAATTCCTGAAGCTGTGGGACAGACCATGGTGTGGCCTTAGAAAGTATCAGGGCAAAGCTCAGATATTCTGACTAGCTCTCAAGAGTGGAGTCTTGGTGAAAGAGATAGGTGGATTCCTTAGGCTTCATCTCTTATGAGTTACAGTCTGTAGACAGGTTACTGTTCATTTTGGTTTCAGAAACACCATTGTCTTCACCATTGTCTCTTTGACAGGTGGGCAATGTAGAAGGCAATGGGAAGCATGGAGATTAGTCTTGCAATCCTTATTTGTGCAATTATGTCGCATGTGATATTTTGGTTAGAAGGACATCCAAAAGTTGCCTACATGTGGAGGCCATATACCAATAGCAATTGTTATTGGAGGAGCTGACTGACCAAAGGTACACTTTCAACTGATCAGCTTGCCCTTTTGCCTAACTCATTGTAGGTCCAGGAATTCCTGGAGACAGGTGCCAAGGATAGGTAATGAGGAACAAAATCTTTTTGTTATGGTAACTTGCAATATTTTCTAGATGTTTCAGGATTGCTGTTTTCTCATTTAGAACGTGAAGAAGAGAACATCCGTTGTGGAGTGTTCCAACTAAGTCAGTTAGACCTGGAGCTGCCTTGCATGTTGGCGGGTGGTTACAGATCAGAATTAAAGTTCAGCCATGATTCTACACCACAGATATCCCGTCTTTAGTTGTGCACCAATTTAACGCTGGCGATGAGCTGCACTTGTCAAGTGACAAACGTCACCAATCAACACCTCTTTATATTTGGGAAATATCCCACTAGATATCAGATAAGAACGCAGAGTAAAGAATGATCACTGCTTGTAATCCAAGTGTAAGTACTTTCTGCAGAGTATTTTTACGCAACTTTAACTTTAGTTATACAAAAAAGGAATTGTAACAGTTCATTATGCTTGGCCACACACTTGCGAGCACAGCCGTGAGTATTCTTTCATGAGAATTCCCCACCGGTAGTGGACACAGCGTGAACACACCACAGCACAAGCATGCACTGATGCACTGACAACCAGCGGTGAATACTCTGACATGAGTACATGTACTGATGTTCTGAAAAATCCAAAGCCATCTTTGACTGCAAGGTCAAATTAGAGTGGTGCATGGTGCTCCGATGTGCGATTTTAAACCCTGTTGACTGAATCTTCAAGAGAATTACTGTGCAGGGCAGTAGGTATTGACGTACACTGAGATGTCCTTCTACAGTTAGTGAATTAGTTTCAAATAATAAAATCACCTTGACATACTAAAGGACAGCAACACCTTTTGTGTTTGGAGCCAGGTTATCTCAAATTGGGTTAATTCGTTTGTGATAGGTGATAAAACGAAGGGCTTTACTGTGAGAATAACAGTCAGTCGCAGCGATTGCTATACAATGATGGCAGCTACAAACCTGTCTCACCCCCCTGTATTTTTTTTCTCAGAAAAAGATGAACCACCACTTCCAACTCTTTGATTTCTATCTGCTGGCTATTGGGGGAGAAACATTTTCTTCATTAAGGAAGCAAGCTGTGTTAGTACACAATTTAGGAAGCGAAGAACATTTATAAAAGTCTGGAAACTATACCTATAGGAAATGTGGATGAAGAAACCATGGATACCTATGACATGTCACTTATCATACTTGAGAAACAATTTTGGGTCCCCATCAATGTAGTCCTCGAATGACACAATTTATTTACAAGAGTTCAGGGCAAAACCGCGAGTGTAGGAAATTATGTAGCCTCACTGGGAACTCTTGCACGCACCTGGGAGTTTGGTGAGCTGTCTGAGTCCTTGTACAAATAAGGTGAGAGTTCAGGAGAAACAGCTAGCTAAAAACGATATAAAACAAGGTATACCCATTGTTGAGGGAATTGAAAATGCCTCTGGTTTGGTGTGAGAAATGAGGGAGACTAAGGAAGAAAGTGTTGTGAGAGTGGGGCCAAAGGAGAAAAATTAGGTCTTTAAGTGTTCAAGCAATGTAAGTTTTCAGAAAACTATAAAAACAAATACATGCAATATAGTAAAGGAAGTAAGGAAGTACGCTGAAAGTGTTACAGATGTGGTAATTTAGGACATGCTTCTAAAAGTTCTATTTGCTATTCAAACAATTGTGAAGAAGAGGTGGGAAGAACGGCCACTATGCTACAGATTGCAAAGGTGGTAGAGTTTTAAGTATAGACAAGGTTGTTGATGATGAAAAGAAAACAATACTGAATTACGAAGAGTACCTTCAAAGTGACAGTAAACCTATACACATGCCAGAATGTGAGATTACTCTTGATGGGAAAACGATTAAAGTAACAGCAGATTCTGGTGCTCCAACACTATGGGAAGTGATAGGAATTGGGAACAACAATTTGGATGTGATGTGATAATGTTATTGCCTCCAGATATTAATCAAGTGAGTTATGGGGATACAAAAATATGGGTTCTTGGTTAGGCTACAATGACAATTTGTATCAGAGATAGAACCACTACTGGAAATATTTGAGTGGCTAAATGAGGAGATAACTTTTTGAGGTGGAATGATCAAGGAGACATAGGGATCACATTGATTCCTAAAGCATGAGAACAAGTCATGGTAGTCAACATTAGAGATGAGGTGGATGTTGTAAAACAATTTCCTCATGTGTTTGAGAAATAAATTGGGTCTAATAAAGAATTTGGACACAAGATCAAATTGAAGAAAAAAGGACATACCTGGTGTTCAAAAGGCAAAGAAAGTCCCCTATATGGTGATGTAACCTCTCAAAGAAGAGTTGAAAAGGTTATAGAGTTCTGAATGGCTAGCACTAATTGTTTTGGCACCTAAGGAATAACGAAAACACATTAGGATGTATGTTGATTTATGATACCTTACAAACACATTTGTATGGACAGGCAACCACTGCCCAATATTTCGGAAACACTTGCTATGTTCAGAGATACAACAATATTAAGTGTAATGGACGTATCATCTGCATATCACCAGGTAATGCTGCAAAACAACTTAAGGCATTTAACATCCTTTGTTACTTTTCTAGTAGTGTATAGGTTTGTCAGGATGCCTTTTGGGTTAGCATCTGCTGCAGTGCATTTCCAGTGACTAATGGAAATTATTCTGGAGGAAATACCCCAATTATTGTTCTTTCAAGATGACATATTGATTTTTGGGAAAGACAAGGAAGATCATGGTGAGATTTTGAAACAAGTCCCAAATGCATTACCAAAATCAGGACTCACTGTAAAAAAAAGAACAATGCCAATAGATAGTGGATACAGTGACCTTTTTAGGTCATGCCATATTGGGAGAGGGCATATGGCAAACCTAAGTTAAGGTTGGTTCCGTGCATTTTGAAAGCTCCCATACCTTCAGGCAAGGATCTTGTGAGAACATTTCTTGGGGTTAGGGTATGTTATTCCAAGTTTATTGAAAACTTTGCCTCTAAGGCTTTTACTTAAGAAAGGTGTGAAATTGCATTGGTCAGATGAGTGTAATGAGGAATTTGACCTGATTGAAATTAAGATCAGCAAAATGCCCACTTGAAGTTGTTTTGATGTTAGTAATAAACTTGTTGTGACAACTAATGCCAGGTTAAAAGGGCTAGGTGTGGTTTTGTCGCAGTGGGTGAATGGAGAGCAAAGCATTGGAGCATTTGATTCACATGCTCTTCGTGATGCAGACGAACACTACTTAGCATGTTTTTGGGCTATAAGACATTTCAAGTTTTTCTCAAACTTTTATGAGTAAGAAAGGGAATGGAATGACTCAGAGAATCAGCAGGTGGATTGAAGTTCTAAGTAAAATTTATTTTCAGGCTGAGCATACTCCAGGCACTAGCAATAGATCCGCAGATTGTTTATCCATGCTACCCACTGTAGAAAACAGTGCACCGAAAGATCCTTGTCTGGTGTGCCGGATGTGTGAAAATGCTTTGAAGGAAGAAGAATGGATACAAGCGCGGAAGGAAGATTCTGAGTTACATAAACCTATTGAGTATGTGGTCAGAAGTTGAGTACTGGGATTTTTCTGAATTTGAAAGAAGATTTCTGGAATGTGTAATAAGAATGGAGATTGATGGATGATAAGCTTTGGAGAGATTAGGGATTAATACCTCCAAAAGGATTGTGGGACAAGCTGATCATCTGGTGCATGATGGATATCTAGAAAGGAACCAAACCAAGTCTATTTTAGAAGAATTATACTGGTGATCAGGTATGAATAGACAGGTGGAGGAAGTGAGGAAGAACTGTACATATGTGCAAATAATGATAAGGGTAAAATCATACACACACACCTCCATTGTCCAGAACAATGGACCAAACTGGGGACTGACTTGATTGGACCTTTTGAACTTATACCTTCAAAGAAGAGATATGTTTTGTTGCTAGTTGATTCTACATGGAAATAGGTGGTGACTAAATGTGATGGGTCTGTGAATACTAGGGTGGAGATTGAGTTTCTTAAAAATTAATTTGCCTGTGAAGGTGTCAAGGAATCTGTGTAAGGAAAGATGGGTATACTTTATGGTAAGGTTAGGGCCTTAAAGTGCAGTGCACTCACATGTGTCTACTTGGGTCCAGTCAGAGTAATTTACTTAACTTTCAGCTCAATCCTTTGGTAGCTATGGCACAGAGAAACAAGGCTTAGCAAAGGAACAATGTGTAAAGCAGCTAACAGCACCAAACAACGAAATAAGAAAGACACTAAACAAGAAAGAGACACAACAATTTGTAAAAATACACCATATTTTTGTGAATTTTTAGAGGCTTGGTGACTAAAGTCCAGCAAAGAATTCCAGAGATATGAATTTTCAAAGCAGTTAAGAACTTTAACATCAAGCACAAACATGCACTGGTGAGTCAAAACTTTGCAAACTTTTGAAAACTTTGTAAAAGTTTGAAGCACAGAGTTCAGTGACTCCGATCCAGGTTGGGCAACCAAATCTGACAGGATAAGGGTCTAGGAGTCTTAAGAGAAAATTCTGGACAGTCTCCTGGCCAACAGAGCATTTTTAAAGTGAGTTCCAAACTTTACAGGTCAACCACTATTGGTCCTGATGCTGAGGGATGCAGGCTTAAGGTCGCTCATTGTATTCTCCAGATGCTGTGGGGTTCACAGGGGTGAAGTCCAGTCGAGTCCTTGATCCACAGGTAAGTGGCGGCAACTCCATTGATCAGGGTTCCACAAAGTCCTCTATGCAGGGCTCCTCATGCAGACCTTTTGTACTTGCAACACAGCGGTTCCAATGCAAATCTTTGGTAGGGGCTAGTGTACCATGGGGTGGGTGAATCCGGTCACAACCAACACCCACGGGTCCAGCAAACTGGGTACAACTTCTGGCTGTTTCAAAATTGTCCTTCAAAGTGCTTGGTGTCCAGAAACTGCGAAACAGCCGTGGTGGCTACCAGGAATGAGGCTTGGGCTCTTTCAGCTTTATTGTGCCCAGTGCCATTCTCTGGGGCCAGTCAACTGATCCTTGGAGACTCTGCTTCAGACTGGGGACTAGGAATTAACTTTCCCCGAGCCAGGCATGAAGAATAGGGTCCAAACTCTGGTAGCCTAAAGTGCAGCAGGTGCAGTCGCTCTAACTGTGCTACCAACAGGTGAAAAGTGGTCTTCTTCTTGTCCTTGGTCCAAATTCAGCAACTGCTAATCCCAGCAAAATGCCCAGAGCAGAAATTGCGGTCACTAATCAATTGTCTAGATGGTCCCCTCCCATCTGGTGACACAATTCCAGTGATATGTGGCATTTGGCTATCCCAGAATGCATCTTCCCTGCCACAACCAACATGGCTGAAGACTTCCTTGAGTGTAAGGACCTTGGTAGCCCACTCCTGGGAGTGTGGTTACCATAGGCAGCACACTCACGGAAAACTGGTACTGAAACCAGTTCTCCCTTCCTTGTCTGTACCCTGTCTAGGGGAAAGAAAAGGCTTCCTGCTGGGGAGTATTGTCACAGTGGCCCTTCAAAGGCAGCATCGCACTTTGATGTTTGCCTTTTGGGCTAACACCTTTGCAGCCCATACAGTGGGTAGGGGTTGCACCTCCAGTGAGGATAGAGCCTTTTTTTATCAGTCTGGGAGTCATTCACAGTTCTCCCCCTTTGGGCAGAAACCTGTCTCAGTCCCTAAAACTCTGTAAATCCACTAGACTAGCTGGGTAACGTATAATCCATGCTCAACGCAAATGGTTATTGAAAGAAATCAGTGGGATTTCTACGGCCACTCTCTACTTCTGAGCAACCAAGATGTCAATAGATGTTATCACAAATCTGTCTCATCTCAGAAAGAAATACATAATTTTTAGTTATGCTGGACTACTTTATGAAAAGTGTTCTTTCATTTCATTCCTCTCAACAGCTTACCCACTGCTCCCCATTCAGCCATTACCTTTGTGAGAGAGTTAATAAGATCAGATGCGCTACCTATATAATTGTCACTAATCAAGGGCCTCAGTTTATTGCTAAGTTTTGGAAGGCTTCACTGCAAAATTTAGGATTAATAAAGCACATGTCCACAATTCACTTGAGTTCTTTAGTGTAGTTTAGGAGTCTTTGTTTTCTGGTCCTGAAGAAATGCCATCGGATCCGCATGGACAATAAAGGTGTGAAACATGTCGACCAGAATTTAGGGTGGAAGGATTAATCATCCTTTTTCCTACTCTCTTTTCGGTAGAGTGGAGGAATATTATTTACTTTATCACTCCACTCATTTTTAACCTTGACCTAGATCCTCTGCATAGAATAAACATACTGTTGGTCTGGTCTAGTGCCAATTTTAATTCACACTCTTCAGCTTTTCACTTCTCCTCGTAGGTCTGAATCTGCCCCTATGCTCAACCACGGCACGCAGTCAAAAAGATCTCTGGCAAAGGGGGGCCTGTCAGACATTGCAGCACCAGCCCCACGAGGAGCAGGCTCTATGATAAAGCATAACATCTATTGGGTGTGTGAGGGCCCTCACTTCTACTTTTAAGAGTGCCCCTTCGACCTGTGGTTTTCCTGTGGAACAGTGCACCCTATTTATTTGTACATAATTTATCATCCTCAGACAGATGGGCAGATAAAGAGGTAGAAATAGCCTTTGGACAATACCTTAGATGTTCCCTAAATACTTATGCAGAAACATAGGCACAATGGGTAGCTACAGCATTTTTCTATAATATTACCTTTCACACGGCATTAGGATGATCTCCTTTTTTATGCAAAAGAGTATCATCCTCATATTTGACCTTCAGAGTTTTCCACCTCCTCTGTTCACTCAGTAAAGTCATTCTTAAAAGACATTAATACTGTACAAAATCCAACCTGCAGCATCTCTGTGACCAGGTATAAGAAATGTATGATAGACATCATACTCCTTGACCAAAGTATTACCCTGGGGGAAATGCATGGTTATTTACTGACAACCTCACCATTGCCAGGCATACAAGTTTGTACCTAAGTTTGCTGGTCCTTTCTCAATCCTTCAGTTGGTGGAAGCAGTGAAGCTCAATCTTCCTAGCCATTGTAGAACATTTCCAGCTTTTCATGTTTCTCACATTAAAAAAGCGGTTCGAAACAACCCTAACCCCACCACATTGATAGAAGGAACACCAGAATATGAGAAGTAAATGTCCTAAATTCTAGGTGGTACAGAGGTCAAATCCAGTAAGCTGTGGGTTGAAGTTAAGTAAGATGTCAGATCATAACTAGGTGTCAGTTTCATTTGTACATGCTCCTGGACTGATCGCAAACTCTGAAGAGATGGTACACAGAACAACGGACATTGCATAGTTTGACACAAAAACTACATTTCCCAGAATCAGAGTTGCAATTCCAGCCACTAGACGACCAGCACACCTTGACACATTTCCTGATCAAACGTGGCAGTTGGAGTATTTAGGTCTGACACACCCTTATCTCACTTGTCTGCCAGCAATGGTTATTGTGATCCCTCACTAATCACATTTCTTTGTACCCAGCTTTACGCATTGCTCCACTTTTGTTGCTTTCCCCATGCTCGCTTACAACAGTTCTATTGCTCCCTTTCCTTCTGTTCCATATTATTCCTGTTGCTAATCCTTTTTTCGAGTATACATTTCCCATCCAGTCTCCTTCTCTCCAGATACGGCAGTAGTCTTCATCTTTGGCTCCTGTGTTGACTTTGTGGTATACCATGGGCTGATTACAGCATAACACCTGCTTGCACCAGGTAAGTCCCCATCTGTGGTACTTGTTTCTTATACTAATTTATTGTACTTAAACCTCTAAGTAATTCTTATTCTTTCACCTGTAGGTGGAGGCCTAACCCTGATACTTCTGACTTGAGGTGCTGTGCCGAGGAATCCATTGCTGGATCTTTCACCTGCCAACCTGCAAGAGAGTATCTGTCCCACTCACTCTTTCTTTCTCTCCATTACATAAAAACCTTTTGCTCTAGCTTCAGATTTTATGACAATCATTGACCTCAGAAAAGGGGGTTAGCCTACCTCTAGAGGTAGAATGAAGGATTCGCTTTGGCACCATCATGCTCACAATATGAGTTCCATACCAGTGAGATCCATGTTGAATGGCCATGATTTAGCATGACACAAGATGGAGAATGGATGCAGATTTAGCCAGATTGTGGAAGTGTACTGTTTGCATTCTTGAAGCTTATAGAGTGAGTGAGAGTCAGGCAGGCTTATTTTAAACATTCTATAAGGAAATGTAGCATTACATTTTCGTAAGCACTTGCCCTTGATGGATGGTGGGGGGGGTGGGGGACTGAGTCTGCAGATTCTGTTGTTAAAGGTGAGAAAGTTTCTAGACAGGGTCCTCCCTTTTGTTTACCCTCAATATCACTTCAGGAAAGCTGATGAGAACCAACAGCAAAGTGTTCATTCTTCATTGCTGCCATTTTTTTTTATACTTCTGCTTGCAGCCAGTATCATCGCGACCTGCACTGAGAGTCGTCACCTTACAAAGGTTGTGTCTGCTCTACAGCCAGAAAATTACATTTGAAATGGAACTACTGCAAATGGGTTCCAGGCCTTAGACAGTAGATCTAAATCATCCTACTTTGTTCCAGCTGCAGTTCTTCTTGACCAAGGAAGGGGGTGCTCCACAGAGCCCTCAAAGAGATGCTCCGATACCAGGCAGGTGTCTGCATGACCGCCAGTCTTCTAGAGGTGAGAGGCTGGCCCCTGGAGTTTTTTCACTTTGCTGATAAAGCTGTGTCTGCCTTGTACCTAGTATTTCCCTGCCAACTCAGAGAGAAGAGTTCCTGGAGGAGGAACTGTCCAGAACGAGAAGCACAGCCATGTATCTCTGCTTAGAACACTCAGAAGAAGCTGACTGCCAAGTGGGAATATTGCTAGGGCCAACCTTTGTCATGAGTGGTCGCGCAGTCTCCCACAGCATGGTTCTTGTGGTGACCTGCTTGAGAAACACTGAACAAAGCATCAATGTGTCGTTGAGCATTCATGCAGACTGAATGACTGATGCTGCCAACTTAAGGCGCACCCTCAGAGGAGCATTTACAGCTGAAGTGAGATGGCTACCCCAACCTGCATGCTGCAACTTCTGATGATGAGGGCCTGCCAGTCTGGCCTTGAGGCTGCAACTTCTGAAGACAAGCACCTTCCACAGTCCAGCTCAAGGGTTGCATCTGCCGAAGACAAACAACCGCCAGTGGCCTGCTACATCAAAACCTGCAGTGGTCTGAGTAGGGGAAACAAGACCATTGCCATGGTCATGAAGCACTGAAGAAGATGTTGAAGATATAAGCCAACACATGCACCTCTAGTGCCTGCTAAACCGCATCTCTACTGAGCAGGTAAATGCCGGGCCCGAGACTGAGAGACTGTATGACTAAGATAAGCTGCAATAATGAATGCCACACAATGGTGTGGGTTCACATTGAAGAGGAACGTTTACCCGAGTGAACCAGTAGGTCACACTACTTTCTGGCATATAAAACACATCAGGACTATTAATTAATAAAAAATGGTATGCTGCCACCACCATTTCATGTTACTAGCCAAAGACATGGCCACTAGTTCCACATTTCCAAAAGACTATTTCTGGACCATGACACTATAAAACAATAAAAGCAAAAAGAACATATGATTGATGGAATGCTGAACAATGCAAATGTTCACCAACAGTCCAAACTGGAGTGGCGGGTGTGGTCAGCAAAATAGCAATGGATTAAACCCAAATCTCTGTCACTGGTGGTGAATGTTTGCATTGTTCAGCATTACGTCCATCATCTGTTCTTTTTTGCTATCATATTGCACTAGCCTTGAACATAGCACAAACGTGAGATTAGCACGTTAGCTGGGCTGGTTAAAATCAGGATATCAGGTTTACATCCAGCTGGATCACTCAGGGCAAGTGTACACACCTATATACCAAGCAGGAGATATTTCTATCCCAACAGTTTCTATCTCCTAATGTTAAAGATTTGCAATCCTATACACAGGACTCTTGGCTTGGATAGGTAAACTGTGAAATGTATTCTTGTCACTCAGGATGATGTAGTGTTATAGAATGGCATTTAACACATTAGTGTAGTAGTATTTGAAAATTAGAGCAGTTATTCAAACCACAATGGAATTTTCTTGAAGTAGGTAAAAGATGCTTAACTCACAATTATTTCCTCTTTACTAGGTAGTACTGTAATCAATTTCAGGGAATTGTCATAAGGACTTTGTTTTCCCCCAACACATTTGACCCAACACACCTGCCTCTCTAAAGGATGAGGAGGGGGCATGGTCCCTCAACTTTGCAAACATTAGTCCCCTTATATGTATGGTAAATGTGTATGGTAAACATCCTCATCTTTTATATGGGTGTTAACTTTCTGTTGATGGCATATACTCAAGTGTTAAACACCAGTGACCTCAAATTTAGATTTGTGAAAACAATCAGCTGGTACTCCGCAATATATCTGGATTTCATTGTACATTGTGCATTGTCACTGCACTACTTCTGAAAAAAACGTTTCTTGAATAACTGTATGTGCATCTAACAGAAGCAATAAAAGATCTTGTTTCAATTATGTAAGGGTTTCTAAACTTCAGTCTGGCCACAGTGGACAAATATTAAGATGAAAATGGAGTAGACAATTATCTAAATAAGCAGTCCTGAAATGCAAAAGCAAATGTTTCTATGTGAAGATCCCACCAGAGAAGGCACCATCTTTTGAATAATGTTTAACACACGAACAGCTGTGGGAAGCCTATTAAGGAAGTTGTGCAAATGGTGTCAACCCCTGCCTGTAGAAGGAGGATACTAAAAATAACTGATATGCATGTTGAGGAGTTGGAAAGAGTGACTAAGAGGTAGGTGGTGGTCAAAGACGTCACAATGTTTTGAAGCCCAAAATACATGCAGCATTTAAAGTTAGACAGTTATACAGAAGGGGGACACCTTTGCAAAAACAGAATTAGAACAGGATATTCTTGATGTTAGAAATGGAAAGAGAAGACAAGGACATGGTATAACTATGGTTGATTAATATGTGGAGTGCAGTGTGGGAAAGATTGAACAAGGGAGAAGCTGAACTGAAACAAGTGGAAGCGCCTTTTCCATACTATAGGAAATGTATGGAGCACTCAAGTGGACCAAATTAACCTTTTTTTGGAAAGTCTAAAAAGAAGAATTTGTGTTTTACACTATATTCAGTTGTTTTTTTTCTTTTAGCTGTTTGTTTTCCTTTCTCATTTTGAGGGAGAGAGGTCTACAGTGTCCCATACAGAACGGTGTCAGTGTCCTGTCTTGGACTCAAGATTGTAATGGGACTGAAAATAGACCCAGTCATCAAAATATGTTTGTTCCCTATTTGCGAATAAGATACCTACTGAAGTGGCAGATATTTGGAAATCAGGTCAGTTTTGTACTTGTTAAAACACGTTGCATAGGTGTTTTCCAAGATAGGTGGGTCCTGCATACATTTATGCTCCCTGCAATCAATTTTTGTGGAAATACCAGCGACAATGGTCCACCGGGTCATAAAACAGGCCAAAAACCCAGCCTACCCAATGACCTGTCAGAACAGCTATTTGGGCGCTGCTTGTTTGGCCTGAAGGAGATGCAGGGTGGTGTCATCCTGCTCGCTGACGGATTTATGAGCAGTGGGATTAATCCCAGATTGACTGTTATGTGGAGCTAGCCCTAATGTAATAGCTGCCACAAATCGAAATATTCCAATGTAGAAGTGATTCTATTTCACCAAAGGAATTGGGATTCTTCACATTGACTGAGATAGAAGCTGTACCCTAAAACAGTTGCTCAAATTGCTTCAGTTTTCACTTGAACTTAATTGGTGCTACCTACAGCAAACACTGTGTCCTGATGATGACCCATAGTTGATTGAATCTTTAGGTTGGGTCTAAACCTCGACATAAATTTGATGTGGACTATGTTTATAAATGGAAAAGCGCCTTCTAGACACCTGGATTGAAACGGTCACTTTGAATTCCACTTTAAAGATTTTTAGCCAAATATTTGTACATAACACTGGTGCACTCTATTATTTCACTTTAATCGCTCTGATTGCGCTGCTATTTTAGGAGCACCTTAGAATGAATGTAATTCGTTCTGATTTTGAACCAACATTGAGTTATATATGCAATAAATTGTGTGATTAATAATTTGTTCAGGTTGAGAGATTGATAAAATACTGCTGAGGGAGCTAAGGGCCACACTTAGCCCTTAAGGACCAAGATTTTCTGTAATATGTTTGCCCTATAGGCCAGACTGACCCCTGCTTGGAATGTTATATGCATGTGACCTGAACTTCAAATTCACCCAACAACTTGCAATTATTGTATGGTCCCTATACTGCTGTCCTATAATATGTAATTCTTATGACACTTTCATAGCAATATTCCCATGGTAAGTTATTTTTTGGCGCCCTCCACCTTAAAACTTATACTCACATTCTGCATTCATTTTTACGATGGTCATGCGTCCTCACTGACCAGACAGGTAATGCATTTCAAAGCGCCGACCCGACTTTTAAGGGTGTGCAGATCTGTTGTATTGTCAGTACGAGCTCTAGTGATGCATTTACCCTCAGTAAGGGTGTCATGATAATCATTAAACAAGGCGTGACTGGATGCTGCTGACATTACAGTTGTACCTGAAATGAAATGAACACAGTTGTAAGAACTAGATGTGCTATCAGATGAGCTAACCCTTTCAGTGCATCAGACGTCTTGGAGCCATACGTGCACTTGGTGGGCATGTGCACAGGAAGGCTCCAAGTAGTCCTCCTATCCACCCATGGGGGAAGTGCTGGAGCAGTGGAAGTGTTCTGCCACCCAATCCCTCCCCCGACATATGATGACATAAGTATGCATGATGTATCAACTTTGTTAGTAGCTGCCAGGGAATTGCTGGAATTCATTTGCCTCTAGCACGCAGCAGAAAGAGAGGTGAGTTTCTCCCCAGGGGGTGTTCGGGGAGGGCAAAGAGGAATCTGGGGAAAAAAAGAGTATTCCATGTCTACCGATGTCTCTTTGCAGAGCATTCCTGCTGCACAATTGCACATGGGGCCGCGATTGTGCTGCAGGAATGGAATGCCCACTAGACCACTAGATTTTATTGTAGTTTGTTTTCATGTTTTAGGGAGTGGCCAATTAAGCAAGGGTCACTCCCCTTTAGGGGGCATGTATTTTGGCCCTTTCTGCCCCCCTTGGGGGCATTTCAACCATATTCTTAGGCCAATCTGACCCCCAAGGGGGGCAGATGCAACTAGCCACCAGGGACTTATTTAAGTGGGTGTGTTTTGGAGCAGTCCCTGGGCAAGGGTCACTCCCCTTTATTGGGGCATGTATTTTACCATTTCTTACCCTCTTGGGGGCAGATCGGCCTTATTTTTAGGTCGAACCGCCCCCAAGGGGTGCGCAGTGGCAACTAGCCACCAGGGAGTTATTGATTTGGGCATATTGGAGAACAGCACCCCTGGGCAAGGGTTGCTTCTCTTTATTAGGGGGGCATGTATTTTGACAATTTGTGCCTCCCATGGGGGCAGATCAACCATATTTTTAGACCCATTTGCCCCCACTGGCCTTTTTGCAAGGGTTGCTCCCTTTTATTGGGGCGTGTATTTTGGCCATTTCTGACGCCCTTGTGGGCCGAGTGGCCATATTTTTAAGCCCATCTGCTCCCAAGTGGGGCAGAAAACCACTAAATACCAGGGATTTTATTTATTTATATCTCGGGGAGCGACCCCTTAGGCAAAGGTGACTCCCCGTTATTGGGGCATGTATTTTGGGCGTTTCTGCCGCCCCTTAGGGGGTGATCATTCATATTTTCATGACCAAAGCGGGGCAGAAAACAACTAGACACTAAGGAAAGTTACTGTGTGTGTGTGAACTGGAGTTTCGCTGATGGTCTGCATGTATTGGCATTTGGCTGGCTGTGTGTGTACTGGCTATTTGCTGGTGGTGTGTGTGGGCTTGCGCTTGGCTGGTGGTGTGTGTGCGCTTGGCTGGTAGTGTGTGTAGACTGGCAGTTGCCTGGTGGTGTGTGTAGACTGGTGCTTAGCTGGCAGTGTGTGGGGATTGGCTCCTGGATGGTGATGGTCAGACTTCAGAGTGTTTTAAAATGTTAATTGTTATATTTCTTGTCATCATTTGCATTTGTGATCATAATGTTTTATTTCTCCTTTTTATTCTAGTGCTAAACTTTTGTTGTCCTTTGCTGCGACTCTTGCTTGCGGTTTTGGGACTGATAGATTTGCAGTTTGTGTGGTTGCATGCGTTTGGTAAGAATCAGTTTTTTGTACTATTTACTCCAGATGAGTATCATTGCCCAGTATGAATGTATTTTTGTAAATGGTGAAATAATAGCAGCATATTTAGCTTCTCTTTTATTGTGTGTACAATTCTCCTTGGATTTGTACACAATGTGCATTGTGTTGTCTTGTGTGTAATTTGTTTTGTTTATCCTTTCTAGTGGGGTATCACTGGTGCTTGCTCTGTCTGTGCAGAGTAGGTGCAGGTGATCCCGAGTTTAGCTGCCTCTGGCAAGTGAGCGGTATCATATTTGAGTATATAGGTGTTTGTGTGCTTCATATTGATTGACTTTCCTTCCAAAATACTATATGCCAGAAGTTGTACTTTCTGTTTGATAAAGCCACACTTTGTTTATTGCTTATTTTAAACAATGGTGATTGTTGACTTATTTGTCATGTTACTTTTATTAGTAAGGATAATGGCCAGATGCAGGATTACCGCTCAGCAGGTTATTTGAATGCTTTTTGAATCTTCCTCTGACCATGATTATGAGACTGACTCTGCTTCTGAGGCAGAGGAGGAAGTCCTAAATTCTGGCAGTGAATTTTCTGTCTGAGAGAAATCATCTGATGATGAAGCCACTCTCCTTGGGAGGAAGTGCCTCTTTTAGAGGGGGGCACTGATGTGCTGATAATGCAGCAAGATGCATCTGAATTGCAGTAGAGGCTGAAAGGCTTCCCATTGAAAGTACTGAACTCTGGGTTGCCTCAAGCATGGTGAAGCCGGTGTTGCCTGCCTTTACTGGTGTTGCATGATGTAAAGTGTATACTGACATTTTTCTGCCTATACATTTCTGTCAGTTATTTATGGACAATGTATTTTTTGATGAGATTGATGAACAGACTAATTTGTTTGCTGAGCAGTATTTGAAGGACAACAGTGCCAGACTTAAGCCCCGCTCTAGAGCTCCCCAGTGGACTCCCACAAATCTGGCTTAGTTGAAGAAGTTCTTGCCTTTAACTTTTTTGATGGTATTGATAAAGTAGCTGTTGCTACCTTCATATTGGTCCCTTAGTCCATTGAACGCAACGGCTATATTTCCTGCAACCATGAATTGTGATCGGTACTTGCTTCTGCTTCAGATGCTGCATTATGTTGATGATGCTTCAGCATTGCCATGAGATCACCCTGATTGTGACTGTCTCTTCAAGATTCGGCCTGTCTAGAGCACCTACATTGGAAAAAGAGGGTCCGTTTTTGGTGAAAAAATGTGCTGTGGCCATGTTGCATTTTGTGCTGTTTTCTGTTGCGGTTATCATTTTTATCAGAAGAACTGGAGGAATGTCGTGTGGAAGGATGTTTGTGGCTTCCATAGACTCCAGAGCTTTCCATCAAAGAAATGTGAGGTAAATGTGTTCTTTTAGTGAACGCTTGAGGTTTGCAAGGAATTGTGGGTAAAACAACATAGTGAGAGCCACACAAGATAGTTTTAAAACATGTACAGGTTGTCTAGGTTTCCCTAGGTGCCAGCTGAGCTAGGGTCCAAAATCTAGAGCTATGCACATTGGAAAAAGAGTGTCAGTTTTCAGTGTAAAAAATGTGCTGTGTCCATGTTGTGTTTTGGACAGTTTCCTGTTGCGAGCGCTAGGTCTATAACACAAGTGAGGTACCATTTTTATTGGAAGACTTGGATGGAAGGAAGTTTGTGGCTACCCAAGATTCCAGCACTCTCATCAAAGAAATGTGAGGAAAATGTATTTTGTAGTCAAAGATTGAGGTTTGCAAGGGATTCTGGGTAGAATAACATGGTGAGAACCACACAAGATAGCCCATGCTGGATACCCCTAAGTGTTTTAAAAAATGTACAGGTTGGCTGGGTTTCTTTAGGTGCCGATTCAGCTAGGGTCCAAAATCTACAGCTTCCCACATTGGAAAAAGAGGGTCAGTTTTTTGGGGGGAAATGTGATGCGTCCATGTTGTGTTTTGAGCAGTCTCCTGTTGTGGGAACCATGCTTACCCACACGTGAGGTACCATTTTTATTGGGAGACTTTTGAAAGCATAGAATAGTAGAACATGTGTTATGACCAATTGGATTTTGCTTCATTTGGGCCTTCAAATGTAAGCTGATGTATAAGAAAGATGACATTTTGAAAAATACTCTTCCGATCGTACACCAGTATTGGTATCTAAAAATTTAGAAATATAGAAATTATTACTCCTCCTAAACTCTATGTCTTGTGCCCATTTCAAAAATACATAAGTTTCCTTAATACCCACTCTGCCTATTTTGCTTTACAAACTGGTCTATACTCAGTACTCAATGAAAAAACATTGTATGGTGCAGCTGATCTGTTTGCTATGGGTACCTTGGGTTCTTGGAGAGTCTACAACCCCCTTATAACCCCACAACCAGAAGGGTCTAGAGAAGGTAATGGTATATTGCTTTTATCAATTGATAATCGGGACAAAGAGTTGCAGATGAAATGTCACAAATGCCTGCTTTTTCCTACTCATTTTAAATACTTTTTTATTTGAACAGTTATTTTCCTTGGCAAAACCTTGAGGGATCTACACATATGACCCTTTGCTGAATTTGGAGGCAAAATTACCCATGAGTTTCACCCTGGTTTCTAACACAAACTGGAAGTAGGTTTAGAACAAAAAAATAGAGAAGATAGACTATCTCTTAGAATCATGCCAAAACTGTAGTACAAAATTATGGGACCAGATTTAGAATGGACTAGCGCCTCCTTGTGCCACATTAGCATCATTTTTTTTATGCTAATGAGACCCAAAAAAGCCCAAATCACTGTGCTATATTTACAAAGTGGTGCAATGCATGCATTGCGCCACTTTGTAACCCTTTGTACCACATTATCCCTGTGCCAGGCATAATGTATGCAGGGGTGGAGTTCCCCCGTTAAGGGGGAGGGTGGAAAAAATGGTGCAAAGAAATCTAAAAGATTTCTTTGTGCTATTTTTTGTGACATTTTTAACGCCTGCACAGAGCAGGCATTGAAAGGAGACACGCCATTATTTATAATAGGCCTTAATGTGCTTTGCAGGATTAGCGTAAAAATGTTTGACGCTAATCCTGCAAAGCGCCAAACAGAGTCAAAAATGTTGATGTTAGTTCCCTAACTAGTGCTATGGTGGGCCGTATCTTAAATAGGGCACACATATGGTGGTGTTGGGGGGCGCTAAGGGTCACAAGAAAAGTGGCGCTGCATTGGATGCAGCACCACTTTTCTTAAATCTGTCCCTAGGTTTTTTGATTCAGCTCTGCATGTTCCTGAAAACTGGGAATATGGAGACTTTGGTACAGCAAAACGTTTGTGGATGTCATTTTTACGAAATAAAAACTGATACTTTTATCTGGAGCACTTTTCTCCTATTTTCCTGAAAAACTCAAAAATTTGCTATATTTTGCCTATTTTGTCTCCCCCCCCCCAGGGCAATCCACAAACTCTGAGTCTCTTTAGAATCCCCAGGATGTTGGAAAAAAGGATGTAAATTCGGCATGGATAGCTTATGTGAACAAAATGTTATTGAGCGCTAAATGTGAACTACACCAAGGGCCAGATGTAGCATTTTATCCAATAGAGATTACCTAATTGCGATATTTTGCAAATTGCAAATAAGTAATCGCTATTGGAATGTACGAAACTCCAGGAGTTTCATACTGCGATTCGCAAGGGCTCGCAAATGGACCTACCTTATCAATATTCATGAGGTAGGTCGCAATTTGCGAGCCATTGCGAATGGCTACAATAACAGGGATGGTGGCCTGCTCAGCGGACCACCATGTCTGTGATTGCTTTTCAATGAAGCAATCTTTTTTTTTAAATGCAGCCTGCTTTCCTTAAAGGAAAACGGGATGCGTTTTAAAATGAAAAATGAAAAGTTTTCTTTTCAATTTTTAAGAGTAGGCAGTGGTGGTCCGTGAGACCACTGCCTGCTCTTAAAATATGCTTTCGCATGCATTCACAAAGGGGAAGGGGTCCCCTAGGTGGTAACTGCGATTGTTTTGCGACCGCATTCACTGTCACAAAACAATCATACATACCTCAGCGATTCGGTATTAGGAAGGGAAGCCCTTGACACGCCTCTTCCTAATATCGAATCGGTATGTAGTCGCAAATCCAATTTGCGATTCGGTAAAAAGTTACAGAATCGCAAATTGAACTTGTTAGATACCAAAACAAATTTTTGCGATCGCAAACGGGATCGCAAAAATGTTTGATACATCTGTCCCCAAATAGCCAAAACAGGGCTCAGCATTGGGGGGGGGGGGGGCGTGAATAGAATAGCAGTAAAAGTGTTAAAATAATCCAAATTATTACCATATCTCAGGCAAAAAAGAGGGATTATAATTTGGTCGTGAAAAGATATATGTAAAGCAAGTACGCACAACTAATAACCAGTATAACTGGTGTAGTGGGGGAGAATCACGACGCTTTCATTGCTATTGTGCCTCGAGTTTGTGCAATAGCTGGCAAGAGCCCAGCCCTATCCTTAAATAAAACACATAACAGTTAACGTGCAAGTTGGAGCTTTTCCTGTTTTTGCAAATGAAATAGCACCTGCTGAAGAGCGGAAGCGTCAACTGATCGGGGGGAAGTAATCTGCCGCGAAGGAAAGAGCTGATCAGAGCAGGAGTTTCATGCTTGACCGGAGAAGTACCCAGTGTGCACCATTAGTGCCCTGATCCCCGGGCAGGGGAGGAAGATAAAGCTCCGGATCGAAATGCAAATGAGTTGCTACATTAATTAGCACAGCGGGGAGGTCTGCTCTCCTTGCTTCTAATTATGTTGATTCGATTAATCTCGCAGATTGGAAATTCAAGTGCACGAGACTGCAGGTGGAGGGTGGGGCTGTGCAGTAATCATTGGGCATTAAAAATGAAACAGGATGGAGCTTTGATTAGATTGACAATAGAACAGCGTAGAATCTTCAAGGAGGCTGTAATCCTCCCTTTTCCAGTACCATATTGTTAACAACTGTTTGGCAAAGCCATAGGTCGGACTTCGGCTGCCGACCTTTTGACTTTGCGGGTGTTTGTTTTTTATTGTCAGGGGCTTTGCAAAACGTATTGTTGGGGAAGCTGCCGCCACATCATAAAAAGAAAAGACATGGGCAAAAAGCAAAAGTATTTTTTGGTTTCATAATTACATATTGTCATAGTAGTCATTCACACTGAAGGGAATTAATTTGTGTATGTGTTCCCTGTAAAAGGTCGGTAGGAAGTCACTCAGTGAAATTAGCCAATGGCTGAAGTGGGCTGACCAACTGGCGCTTGCTGTATGCTGTAGTGGGCAGAATATAAATGTGAATGACACAGTAAGAAAAGGGTTATTTGAAAGTCCCTCTAATTAAATATATTTTCATACGTTTAATTTTAGTAAAATAAAGAGGCATTGGCTAGTGCCAAATCTAAAAGGCAATTGAAATCCATCTTGTACAAACAAACAAACATCAAAATACGTGTAAAAGTTTTACAACAGTAATATCACATGTACACACCTGTCAAGTCATGAGTGGTTCTCCTGAATGTACACTCGTCATTATTATCAAAAATGGTCGTTCTACACGTGTATCTTTAACGCGTCAAATGCCCATGACCTATGACCATGACCTCTCTAATCTGCTGTAGTTTTATGAAATAGGAGCGCTGGCTCTCACGAGGTTTAGTGGAGAACCTTACTAGAACTACAAGTGCAGCTCTATGTTTTTAAATAGGCAACGGTGAGATACAATTATGCTGCAGCAAAAACCCCTTTGTAGTGGGAGATAGAAGAGCATTTAAACAACAGGATGCGAATAGTGTAAGAGCAAAAGTCAGAACAAAAAACTGTGAAACACTGTACCGACCAATACTGGGTGCGATCAGTTGATGGGATGTGAGTGAAAGCACTGAGCCACAGAGTTACCCTTCACAAGGTTCTCTGTTCATGTTCATATAAAATTACTGGCGATATATAAGTGCAGAGACAGAGGCAGTCAGCCTTAATGTAATAGTTGCTTCTTCAAAGATCTTCCAGAAGACCTTTATCTCTCTAACCTCTGGGATTAGTTAACTCTCTCAATTCTTCCTGAATTTAGAAGAATTCTGTATTCCTGTTCAATCACTGGACGTTTTTAGAATATGGGAGAATTATAATGTTTATATTCTTACATACTGTGAATATTTACCAAACATAGCTTTGAAGGTATAAACAAGAGTGATTCTGACAGAAACACTTAAACATCTTTGAAAAAACCTTAATCATTAGTCCGAAATCAACCATACTTACTGAGATTAACACAAACTGCGACTGAAATAGAATCTCATCACTCACTTTATGTTCGCTTATTATGCAGAAATCAAAACTAAATTGCGTTTTTAACCGATTGCAACCTTGATATGTTTAACTATATAAATCGGGGTTTACGAAGCCTCAGCACTTGATTTCATGCTAACCACCACCAGGGTATAAACATTCACATCTCTCACAACAAACAAAAAGGTTGGCGGCCTTGCGGTTTTGTTTATGGAGTCACTCAAACTCTCCTCAATTAAGTGAAATTTATTTACTTTCTCCTAATTGTTGGGCATCTCTAGCTCATATTCCCTAACATACATTGTGACATATATTCTAACCTAAGACCACAGGGATCAGCGTCGTAGTTTTGCGGCAGTTTAGCTATTTTTAACAGCCTATTATCAACCCTCCTCTAATTTATTTGTATTAGGAGGTTTTAATATTTAGGCAGATGTCCTTTAATTCTGATATAACGCTAATATATATATATATATATATATATATATATATATATATATAGTTTACCTTTTCTTTCACAACGTGGACCACAGGACAACTTCCATCAAGGAAAAGTGCTCTTACAAATCTACTTTGCAAGAGATCTTGACTTGGCATGGATCATTTCCATTGTTAGCAGGGTAGATATGAAATGCATTTCCCTTACCACTCTGCGTGAATGGCAACCATGTTTATTTTAGAAAGGCCCTTAACATTTTTCTATTCTCAAAATCCTTTTGAGATCTGTAATCCTACATAAATATATATTTTTTAACCTTTTGTTATTTTCTTCTTTGGACTAATGACAACCTCACTTTATGCCAGTATACGTTGCTGGGTAAGCGTTTGCGATTTACAAGAACCATTTCATTCTTTTCTTTCGTTCATTCACTTGCAGACAAATGATCAGATCACTTGACTGTCTGGCAATCAGGGTCAGACTGATAAAAGCACCCTAGCAAGAATGCTCAAACTAACCCCACTTCCTTCAACTCCTCTCTTTTTCCATCCAGCCATTCTCTCGCTCTTCTTCCTTCTTCTCTCTCCCTCTCTGATCGATTTCTTTCTCTCTGCATTCCCTCTCCCTTCCTTCTCCCCTTCTCCCCTCTCTTCCCTTTTCTCTCTCTTGAAGCCTCTTAGGCACCAGGCACAGCCCTCTGCCCTAGAAACAAGACCCAATGGGTCCAACCCACTGGGGGAATGCCTGGTGGAATAAAAGGCCTGTCCGGCCCTACTGGCAATATGCTATTAATGTAGTTCGACTTCAAGATGTCAACTTCTATTTTCACGTCGGGCCTGTACTATGGAGGATGCAGGAAATTATTTTCTTAATAATATAAAGAGGGTGGGAATCCACTTCCCCCACCGAATTGACTGATTGGATGAAATTTGACGAGATGAGATTTAGCATGATGGCACTCACGGTCAATAACGTTACCACTTCCACAAGTATGTTTTTTAATGACATTTATGAAAGGTATATGTTACGCTATTGCTATTTGTATAGTTCTTTCAACTCTTACTATAGTATGGCACCTCTTTTGTAATCTGGGCACCCTTCTACATGGTCCTGTGAGTAGTGACATCAGTCTGTGTAAGTTACTTGTAAGTGTAGGACAGTAGTACGTTTGTTAAATGTTTAGTTTGACAACAGTTTATGAAATTACACAACGAGGTGCCCCTAAAGTATACAGAAAACAACAAGATACAGAATTCAACATATATATTCTTGCAAAAATCAGTCCATAATGCCACCAGTAAGTCTTGGAGTAAATCAGTGCAGGAAATAAATCAGTCCAGAGTTTAATGAGAATATGATTTCATATTGAACAGTCAGCAATCCAAAGCAATATGTACTTCCAGCTTTCCAGCCAACACGTGTTTCGTCTTTGGGAATAATTAACATCCCTTACGACTTCTTCAGAGCTAGAAATCATAAACAACATACACAAGTTAAGACCAATATGCTCAACCGTCAAATTCAACACAGATATGTAACCAAGCCCAAAGGGAGGTGAAATGAAAGTTACAGATACACCCAAATATGGTGAAAAGAAAATTAATCACACATTCAAGAAACCTCAAGGACCATTACACAAATATCCACAATCACTGAACAAGTAGAAGCAAACTATATGCCACACCTACGTGAATACATCCTTAAGAAACTCAGTAACATCCAAATTCATGCCACCCATAGTGCTATAGGACCTCAAAAAAAAAAAATATATATATTCTAAAAAACAATACCTTAAACATCCAATAACACCATTAGTAATAGTCAGTGATGTCAGATGATACGTAAATGATATGTTGCAATATAAAAATCCACCGGACATAAGTTCAAATACACTGTCAATAGAAGAACAGATAAATCTCAGTAAAATGTGGTTCACATACATGAATCCACCACTTAGCAACCCATGGTAGCAAATGTCCTATAGAGAAAAATAGTACACCAACAACGATCGGTGTCTGGTACTGTGACTGCGACGATATTTACACTTCTACAGTCACTTACAAAACTTATGGTAGTATCACCTACAACAGTCGTTGAAGTAAGGTTACTAGAGGACAACGTATAAACCTGACCGACTTGAAATAAAGAACGGACTTAAGATCAGCCCCTTAAATTTAACCACCTCTAGTACGTAAATCATAGCGGTGAAACTAATTCCTCGTACAATATAATAAACGCTGACTATGCCACTCGCTGGCGGTAATATAAACAGAAATACACGTGCTCTGCTGCATCCAGTAAGTTAGCCAAAGAACTACCAAAATTAGAATATTTACAACTACATTTGACATATTCTCCATATCTCAGTATATTGGGGAGAAAGACAACTGCTCTAACTGTCAACCTATTTATTAAATAGACCCAATTCAGCCATATGTCAATACATTCATAACTTGATTATGCTGGAGTCACACACCCTACAATCACACTATCAGTCACAACATGGAAACAGAAAAGAGACAATATAGGAATAGAAAGTCGATTGAATTGAAAAGAGACTCCCACATTACTTGAATTTATGACATATTTGAGAATCTTGGTACACAACTTATGGATACAGACAAATCATATGGTAATTATACAATGATGCCTCCATACACCACATTTAAACACATATCCAGAATTGACATAATCAATATGATTAATAAAAACATGCTAACAACTATTAAATCTGAAATTAATCACCCAGGAAAAATTCTAATTCTCTATCGGAATTCAGACCTGATTCCACTGCTCTTAATCTCATAATCCATAGGGCTTCTTGTCTGCGTAAGTGTAATTCTCTGTTACCACCCCTGGGGTCACGAGGGATGTGTTCAAGTCCCAAAAATTCAAAGCTTTTGTGATTTGGCTGTGCATTACAGGACACTATGGGGCTCATTCTGAGCCCGGCGGGCGGCGGGAGCCGCCCGCCTGGAGGGAGCCGCCAAATGACCGCACCGCGGTCAAAAGACGGCGGCGGCCATTCAGACATTTCCTCTGGGCCGGCGGGCGCTCTCCAAAAGAGCGCCCGCCGGCCCAGAGGAAATGCCCCTGCAACGAGGACGCCGGCTCAGAATTGAGCCGGCGAAGTTGCAGGGGTGCGACGGGTGCAGTTTGCACCCGTCGCGTATTTCAGTGTCTGCATTGCAGACACTGAAATACACAGTGGGGCCCTCTTACGGGGGCCCCTGCAGTGCCCATGCCATTGGGCCCCAGGGGCCCCGCAGCACCCCCTACCGCTATCCTGTTCCTGGCGGGAGACCCACCAGGAACAGGATGGCGGTAGGGGGTGTCAGAATCCCCATGGCTGCGGAGCGCGCTCCGCAGCCATGGAGGATTCCCCCGAGCAGCGGGAAGTCGGCGGGAGACCGACGAATTTCCGCTTCTGACCGCGGCTGAACCGCCGCGGTCAGAATGCTCGTGGGAGCACCGCCAGCCTGTTGGCGGTGCTCCCGTGGTCGGTGGCCCTGGCGGCCACCGGCCGCCAGGGTCAGAATGACCCCCTATATGTGCCACCAAGGGGTATCTCTCATCCATATTCTTAAGTGCCCTCATGTGTTCTCCTATTCTGATTTTAAGTGGTCTTATCGTACTTCCAACATAAATTTTAGAGCATTTGCAGCGTACTATATATACAACAAAATTGGAATTACAGACCATAGTAGAGCAAATTGCATATGATGTACCCTCATGAGAGATTTCCTTTATCTTATGACAAGCCCACCGACTTCTTGTGGAGTATGTCGGTGGGCTTGTCATAAGATAAAGGAAATCTCTACTTATACTTCCGAGTTCCTGTGCGCGTAGCCAGCGCACTCGCTGGACGTCCTGACACGGAGGCGCCGGCACTTGTGTATTGGAGATACTAATTTGGGAACATTGAGGTGAGTTTATTGGCCGACTCGATCAGGTCGGTCAGGTTTATACATTGTCCTCTAGTAACTTTACTTCAACGACTGTTGTAGGTGATACTACCATAAGTTTTTTAAGTGACTGTAGAAGTGTAAATATCGTCGCAGTCACAGTACCAGACACCGATCGTTGTTGGTGTACTATTGTTCTCTATAGGACATTTGCTACCATGGGTTGCTAAGTGGTGGATTCATGTATGTGAACCACATTTTACTGAGATTTATCTGTTCTTCTATTGACAGTGCATTTGAACTTATGTCCGGTGGATTTTTATATTGCAACATATCATTTACGGATCATCTGACATCACTGACTATTACTAATGGTGTTATTGGATGTTTAAGGAATTGTTTTTTAGAATATATATTTTTTTTTTTTGAGGTCCTATAGCACTATGGGTGGCATGAATTTGGATGTTACTGAGTTTCTTAAGGATGTATTCACGTAGGTGTGGCATATAGTTTGCTTCTACTTGTTCAGTGATTGTGGATATTTGTGTAATGGTCCTTGAGGTTTCTTGAATGTGTGATGAATTTTCTTTTCACCATATTTGGGTGTATCTGTAACTTTCATTTCACCTCCCTTTGGGCTTGGTTACATATCTGTGTTGAATTTGACGGTTGAGCATATTGGTCTTAACTTGTGTATGTTGTTTATGATTTCTAGCCCTGAAGAAGTCGTAAGGGATGTTAATTATTCCCAAAGACGAAACACGTGTTGGCTGGAAAGCTGGAAGTACATATTGCTTTGGATTGCTGACTGTTCAATATGAAATCATATTCTCATTAAACTCTGGACTGATTTATTTCCTGCACTGATTTACTCCAAGACTTACTGGTGGCATTATGGACTGATTTTTGCAAGAATATATATGTTGAATTCTGTATCTTGTTGTTTTCTGTATGCTTTAGGGGCACCTCGTTGTGTATTTTCTGAGTTGTGAGGTTGTTTGACCTCCAAGGGTTGGGTGTTTCCCTAGTGGGGTTCCCCGTTATATACTTGGGTAGATTAGGCACCCTGAGCACCATATCTCCTCATTTTTGCACCCGGTTCTTTTAATTTCTGACAACAGTTTATGGTTTGGGTTAATGCAGAACTGTTAGAAATGAGGTCTTTGGTTGACAGTCAGGTTACCCCCTGTTCAAGCAAAGACCCTCACTCCAGTCAGGGTAAAAGAGAATCACCCTCAGCTAACCCCGTCCTACCCCCTTGGAAGCTTGGCAGAGCAGTAGGCTTAACTTCAGAGTGCTACGTGTTAAGTATTTGTACCAACACACACAGGGGGTCATTCTTACTTTGGCGGGTGGCGGAGGCCGCCCGCCAAAGTAACCCCGTCAGAACACCGCACCGCGGTCGAAAGACCGCTGCAGTGATTCTGAGATTTGCCCTGGGCTGGCGGGCGGCCGCCAAAAGGCCGCCCGCCAGCCCAGGGCAAATCAACCTTCCCACAAGGACGCCGGCTCAGAATTGAGCCGGCGTAGTGGGAAGGTGCGACGGGTGCAGTGGCACCCGTCGCGTATTTCAGTGTCTGCATAGCAGACACTGAAATACTTTGCGGGGCCCTCTTACGGGGGCCCCGCGGCACCCCCTACCGCCATCCTGTTCATGGCGGGTTTCCCGCCATGAACAGGATGGCGGTAGGGGGTGTCTGAATCCCCATGGCGGCGGAGCGCGCTCCGCCGCCATGGAGGATTCAGAAGGGCAGCGGTAAACCGGCGGGTGACCACCGGTTTACCCTTTCTGACCGCGGCTGAACCGCCGCGGTCAGAATGCCCTTCGGAGCACTGCCGGTCTGTCGGCGGTGCTCCCGTGGCCGGTGACCCTGGCGGTCACCGGCCGCCAGGGTCAGAATCAGGCCCACAGTAACTTAATGAAAATACTACAAAATGACACAACGCCAGTTTAGAAACATAGAAAATATTTATCTAAACAAAACAAGACCTAAACGACAAACGTCCACAATACACAAGTCAAGTTATCAATTAAAAAGCAAAAAGAGTCTTTATGTAGTTTAAGACACACACTAACACTGTTAGCGTGGAATGTACTTTGGGTGCATCAAAAATAACCCCGCACGGGCGAGTGTGCGTCAAAAAGGGCTTGCAATGTGTCTATTTCACTCACGATCAAGACCTTTCGTTGCCTTTCGTCGGGTCAGGCGAGTCGTTTCTTCTCTCCGCAGGAGAGCAATGCGTCGATCTGGTCAGCACTCTCGGGTCTGGGCAGGCCTTGTGTTGTTTTTACACGCCCAGCGGTGCTTGCATCGGAAATCCAGCCGCACTATGATCCGAAAACCACGCAGCACAGGTTGCGATCTCCCAGCCTCCATCAGTGATGCTGCGTGTCGTTTTTCCTGCTCCGTGCGTCGATTCTTTGGTTGCATTTCCGGCGAGTGTCAAT
This sequence comes from Pleurodeles waltl, assembly GCF_031143425.1. NCBI lineage: Eukaryota > Metazoa > Chordata > Amphibia > Caudata > Salamandridae > Pleurodeles > Pleurodeles waltl. The sequence goes on along the minus strand of NC_090440.1, from coordinate 432,779,074 downwards.
TTTCAGCCGCAGAGCTGGCGGCGCGTCGTTTCTTCAGCCGCAGATCGGAGTTGCGTCGATCTTTTCCCTGCACGGCGCTCTGTGCGTGGATTTCCTCCTCTTAGGCTGCCAGCTTCTTCTTTCAGGGTCCCAGGAACTGGATGGGCACCACAGGGCAGAGTAGGAGTCTCTCCAGAGACTCAAGGTGTTGGTAGAGAGAAGTCTTTGTTGTCCCTAAGACTTCAAACAACAGGAGGCAAGCTCTAAATCAAGCCCTTGAAGATCTTCACAAGATGGAAGGCACACAGAGTCCAGTCTTTGCCCTCTTACTCTGTCAGAAGCAGCAACTGCAGGATGGCTCCACAAAGCACAGTCACAGGAAGGGCGGCTCTTCTTTCTCAGCTCTTCAACTTTTCTCCAGGCAGGGGTTCCTCTTGGTTTCCAGAAGTGTTCCAAAGTCTGTGGTTTTGGTTGCCCTTCTTATACCCAATTTCTCCTTTAAAGTAGGCCTACTTCAAAGTAAAGTCTCTTATGAATGTGAAATCCTGCCTTGTCCAGGCCAGGCCCAGACACTTACGACATTGTGTGAGGGCAGGCACAGCCCTTTTGGGTTTGAGTGACCACTCCTCACCTCCCTCCTAGCACAGATGGCTCATCAGGAAATGCAGACTACACCCCATCTCCCTGTGTGTCACTGTCTAGTGTGAGGTGCAACCAGCCCAACTGTCAAACTGACCAAGACAGGGAATCCACAAACAGGCAGAGTCACAGAAATGGCATAAGCATGAAAATGCACACTTTCTAAAAGTGGCATTTTCAAACACACAATCTTAAAATCAACTTTACTGAAAGATGTATTTTTAAATTGTGAGCTCAGAGACCCCAAAATCCACATGTCCATCCACTCCCAAAGGGAATCTACAGTTTAATCAGAGTTAAAGGTAGCCCCCATGTTAACCTATGAGAGGGACAGGCCTTGCAACAGTGAAAAACAAATCTAACAATATTTCACTGTCAGGACATATAAAACACATTACTATGGACCTCATTACAACCTTGGCGGTAAATGACGCTTACCGCTGTGCTGACGGCCACCAAGATACTGTGAGCGTGCCGCTATACCGCTACGGGTATTATGATCCACACAGAGAAATCGGCCACTATACAGACACTCTCACAAGTCCGCCAGCCCAAAGGTCAGTGATAAATTGACAGTACCAAAACCCACACTGTTATGCCAACAGGAATACGCCCACAGTATCAGGACCCATGAATCACCGCGGAGGTCTTTCAACTGCGGTAAACCATTGGCGGTGCACACCGCCGTGCTCAAAATACACACACATTTACAAAACACCACCACATTGGACAATTCAAACTACACACACCTGACACACATACACACACCACACCCACAGACTCAGACTACTATAAAACACACACCCACATTACCCACAACCCTTTCAACGAAAAAAAGATTGCGAACAGAGAGAGACACAAGCCAGGAGCACCCACTCAATCTGAGCCACAGAACACCATCATCCATATACCATCCACGCACCTCACAGCAAACACCACAACAGATCACCCCACACATCCTCACACATCCTCACACATATCACTCACACCAGATCCATGGCACCCCAAAGACACCCCAGGTTTTCAGAAGAGGAGCTAAGGCCCAAGGTGGAGGAAATCATCTGGGTAGAGCCACAGCTATTCAGATCACAGGTGCAGCAGACGTCCATTGCTAGGAAGATGGAGCTATGGCAGAGAATCGTGGACATGGTCAACGCCGTGGGACAGCACCCCAGAACAAGGGATGAAATCAGAAAGAGGTGGAACGACCTACAGGGGAACGTGCGTTCCGTGGTTGCAAGACACTAGTTAGCTGTACAAAGGACTGGCTGAGGACCCCCACCTCCTCCCCCACAACTAACAACATGGGAGGAGCAAGTCTTGGCAATAATGCATCCTGAGGGCTTCGCAGGAGTAGCAGGAGGACTGGACTCTAGTAAGTCATATCTTTACTACTATATACCCTACCTGCATGCCATCACAAACTCTTACCCCTGCCCTTACCCCATCACTCCACCACCTCACATATACCCCACTATCACAACCCACCCATCCCAAAACCAAGCCCTGCATGTAACACCAATCCATGGACCCCCATCACAGACCTGCATGGACACCCATCACCACAGCATGCCCATTAGAGAGAATCACCTAGTCCACAAAATCACCACGCACACAAGGCAAAGCTGACAGGGCAATCATAACCATGCAGGTAAACACACCCATGCAGAAGATGGCACACGCAGATGCAATAACACTGCATTTTCATCCCCACAGGACCCCTACTCAACGTCACCGGAGAGGAGTTGCCAGCAAAATCCAGTCCCCCCAGAGAGGGCCCACAGTGATGACAGCAGCTCTGCACGCCTGGATCATGATGACCAATCAGGGGCCTCTAGACAGTCGGTTACCCTGCCAAAGTCCAAACCCACCATAAACCCTCCCCCCTCAGGAAACACCAGCACAGCACCCACCCAGCAGGCCCATGCCACTGTCCCCAGGACACGTCAATTAGCAGTGTGTCCACCACTACAGGGACCCCAGGCAACCCCACAAACACAGGATGATCAGGGCCCTGGGGTCAGTGGGCACACGGTTCAGGGGACAGAGGCACAGGACAACAGGGAAGCTGGGAGGACTGCTGTGTGACAGGGGGAGGACAGGCCCAGGGAACCGACTCTCCAGGAGGCACTCACCAACATCCTGGGAGCATACCACCATTCCCAGGAGACTATGGGCCAGATACTGTACAAGTTGCAGGAGACCCAGTGGCTGCAGGAGGGACAGTACCTGGGGATCTGGGAGGACCTAAAAAACATCTACACCATATTGGTAACCATTGCAGGGATGCTAGCTGACATGGGCAACACCTGGAGGGAGGCAGTAGCACAACAACGGGCCCCTGCCACTAGCCACACCGAAGAACAGCCCTCCACCTCCACCGGCGCTAGTGGACAGTAGGCCCTGCCACAGGACCAACAGGACCAACAAGCCACCAGCACCCCCTGCAGAAGGAGAACCACCCCGCAAACGGTCCCTGCGATCCAGGCAGAAGCCAGAGAACATTGCCAAGACCCCTGCCAGGAAATAGGACTCTCCTGATTGTCACCCTTCTGTCCCACTCTGTCCCTCTGTCCACCTTGAACTGCCATTACTCCCCTTCCTATGCCCCATTGGACAATGCACCTGTGATACCAAGAGACTGGACTCTAACTCGACATTCCTCCACCATCATCCCAGCCCATTGCACATCCCCCTCTATGCATGAGCACTTAAATAAATACCCTTGAAACAAATACAAATATGGAGTCTGTCAAATGATTGAAATATGTATTAGTACAACATTCTGAAAACATTGCAAGTCATATGTACAGTTATATATACATTGGTATGACCTTCAATGGGCAGCAGTGAACATACCAGGAGCCAGAGTGGGCCACAGATATCTGAAAATAGAGATGCCAAAGGGTACAGTAAGTGGCCATAGACATAGGGAAATCAGACTGCCATGTACAATGTCCAACATAAAACTGAAAAGTAAAGTGAAGTTACAGTGTCTTACCTGTGTGTCACTGGAAGTACTGCTGTATGATATTACTTCTGTTGTCCACATCTTCTTCCTCTGCCTACTCTTCCTCACTTTCCAGAGGCTCCACCCCTGCCACACGACCATCTCCAGGCTCATCCTCCTGCAGAAAAGGCAACTGGCGTCTCAAGGCCAGGTTGTGCAACATGCAACATGCACAATGATCTGGCACTCCTTCTTGGGTGAGTAGTACAGGGATCCACCTGTCAGATGGAGGCACCGGAACCTGGCCTTCAGGAGGCCGAAGGTTCTCTCAATTATCCTCCTTGTTAGCCCATGTGCCTCATTGTAACATTCCTCTGCCCTTGTCCTGGCATTCCTCACTGGGGTCTGTACCCACGAGAGGTTGGGGTAAAACGAAGTCACCTGCAAATTCCGAGGGACAACTGTTAGACACACACTAACCCTTAGGGACAACCCCATACCCAGACACCAACATATACTGTGTGGGGACCTTGGGCTCACCTATTAGCTACACCCGGTGCCTCTGGAGTTGGCTCATCACATATGGGATTCCTCAAGATAAAGGCATCGTGCACGGGGCCAGGATACTTGGCATTCAAATGGGAGATGTACTGGTCCGCCAAACACACCATCCGCACATTCATAGAGTGATTGCTTTTTCTATTCCTGAGCACTTGTTCATTTCTCCGGAGAGGGGGACAAGTGCTACATGTGTGTCATCTATGGCACAAATGATGTTGGGGTTATGTCCCAGGGCATAAAAGTCAGCTTTCACTGTGGCCAGATCCTCCACCTGGGGTAATACAATGTAGCTGCACATGTGTTTAAGCAGGGCTGAAATCACTTTGGTCAACACGTTGGAGAACATTGGCTGAGACATCCCTGATGCCACGGCCACTGTTGTTTGAAATGAACCACTTGCCAGGAAATGGAGCACTGCCAGGACCTGCTCTAGAGGGAGGATAGCTGTGGGCTGGCAGATAGCTGACATCAGGTCTGGCTCCAATTGGGCACAAAGTTCTTGGATTGTAGCTTGATCAAGTCTGTGTGTTAGTATAATGTGTCTGTCCTCCATTGTCGCAAGGTCCACCAGGGGTCTGTACACTGGAGTATGTCTCCATCTCATATTCATCCTCAGCGGTTGAAGCCTAGAGAGGAAAACGGTGAAGAGAGGGTCATAATCACACATCTAGTGCAATAATGATGCTTTTCTACATTTACAGAAACAGTATGTGAATCCGAGAGTCAGTTGCTGTGCCAATGTCTGCTGTGATGCAGTTAGATGGCATGGCCTGTGCCCCACTGAAATGGCGGCTGCCTGACCTGTGAGGAGGGACAAGTGGCAATGAGATAATTCCGCTGGCGTTGTGCACTGTTGCGTTAGGTGGTTGACGACCGCTGAGCAACTTCGCATTGGTTATCATTGGGCCCTATGAGTTCCAGGAGCCAATAGCGATGTACGCCGGCAGTGACAGTATGCACCGCCGCGGACGTGACTGCCATTTTCTATCTATTCACTCACTTGCTACCTGACCTTCAACAGGAGAGGACCTACACTGCAATTGCTGCTGTGATCTGTGTCTGGAAGTGACAATGGCTCATGTGTCTGGCGAAAGGGCCCCTGCCTTCAATGCAGAGGAGTTGGAGAGACTGGTGGGTGGGGTCCTACCCCAGTACACATTTCTCTACGGTCCTCCAGACAAACAGGTAAGTACACTGTGAGCATGATGCGTGGGCCATAAATGCATATAGTGCTGTGTATGTAAGCCACATGTGGGAAGGGGCTGAGGCGTCCTGGCCAGACGGTGGTCAATGTATGTGCGTCAGGCGATGGGAGGCATATGTTGGGCCATGAGTGTGATGGTCCGGATGGTTAACTAACTCCCTTTTCTGCTGTCTTTTTCTTGCAGGTCAGTGCCCATTAGAAAAAGGGTATTTGGCATGCAATTGCCAAGGAGGTGTGGATCCTGGGGGTCTTTGACAGGCAGAGCACCCGTTGCTGCAAAAGGAGGGAGGACCTGCGCCGCTGGGCAAGGAAGACGGCAGAAGACCAGCTGGGGCTGGCCTCCAAATGAGGAAGGGGTGCCTGTCGTACCCTGACCCCACTGATGATCTGCATACTGGCGGTGGCCTATCCGGAGTTAGATGGGCGCTTGAGGGAATCACAGCAACCACAAGGAGGTGAGCAAAAATTCTGATTCATTACTTAGTGCGCATTAAGCTTTTACCTGGCTGGGGATGTGGACTGTGGGTGCCTCTAGGCCTTGGCAAACATTGAAGGGTAGGTCCCTTGTTGTGCAGGCTCTGAAGCACTCCAAACCCAATAGTGTTAGTGGGCATCTACTACTGGTCCGGGACCTGTTTGTTTCAGGTGTGCAGCCGATGGCATTGAGCATTGTACCCCATGGGCTGGTGATTGGCATTGTAACTGTTAGTGCATGGCCTAGTGCATAGGGCTGTTCCCTGTGAGTTATGTACGCCAACAATAGTGTTGTTGCTGGCATTGACCAAGTGTATCCTCTGTCTCTCCCCCCCTTTCTGTTTTGTTACCCTGTCTTTGTGTACATTATCATCATCTGGCAGAGGAGCAGAGGCACCGGCAAGGGCGGGAGCTGCATCCCACATGGGCCTGGAGGCTAAATCCACCAGTGGGAGGGAGGGCGAGGGGAGCACCACGACAGGGACAGGAGGGGACACCACAGACAGCTACTCCTACTCCGATGGAAGCTGCCTGGCGGTGGCCGCCCCAACAACAGGTACAACCGCCACCCCCCCTACCAGCACCGCCCTCCCAGCAGCACCTCAGTGTTTTTCCCGTGCCCGCTCACCCAGGAGGGTGGGCATCTTCTTCGACCCAGGCACCTCAGGCCCTGCCCCAGTCAGCCCTGCTGCCCTCAGTGAGGAGGCTATTGTCCTCCTGAGGTCCCTCACTGTTGGGCAGTCAACCATTCTGAATGCCATCCAGGGTGTCAAGAGGCATTTACAACAAACGAATGCTTACCTGGAGAGCATTCACTCTGGTGTGGCGGCCCAATAGGGAGCATTTCAGGCTCTGTCCTCCTGATGGCAGCCATTGTCCCTGTCTCTAGCCTCCCCCTTCAACTTCCTCTACCCAGTCCCAATCCCCTCAACCCCAACCTATCCCAAGAACACCTTCAGACCAGCATTCGCCCAAATCAACATGCAAAAGTGGTTCAGGCAAACAAAAGCACCACACTTCATCTCACAGGCACTCACACAAGCACCATCCCCAGGCAGACACACCAACATCCACTGCCTCCACTGTGTCCCCCTTCTCCTCGTTGTCCACCTCCTTCCCAGTAGTGTCTCCACTCACACCTGCATGCACTACATCCTCATCCACTACCTTCATCACCAGCACGCCCATCACTACATATCCCTCACTGGCAGTCACCACCCCCACATTCATGCACACGTCCCCTGTGTCCTCTCTCAGTGTGTCTGTGACCCCTCCTCCCAAAGTACAGAAACGCAAGCAACCATCCACCCAACAGCCATCCACCTCCCAACAGAGCCCAACTTATGCACCTGCACCCAAACTCAGCAGAGAGACACCCCCTACAACCACTCCCTCTTCTTCCACTCCCAGACCTTCTCCCTCTTCCCGGCCCCAGTGTCCCTAAGAAAATTTTCCTGGCAAACATTGACCTCTTCCCTACCCCTCCCCCGTCCTTCCCTTCGGGCCAGGGTGGCCAAAACCCAGCCCAGCATCTCAGCCACCAAGTCCATGTCCGCTGTGGTTCCTGCAGCTGTCAGAAGATCAAAGGGGGCACCTGTCAGGCCAGCCAGTGTGCCACCAACCCCTGCCAAGGCAAAATCTATTCTGCCACCTGGCAAGGTGAAAAAGGGGACAGCATCCAGCAAAGGGAAGGAGCCACAACCACCCAGCAAGGCCACCTCAAAGACTCCAGCTGCCAGACCCAAGGTGACACCACCCTCTGCCAAGGTGAGGAAGGGACACAAAACACTAGGCAAGGCACTGCAGCCGTCTGAGGCTGCAGGTGAAGGCCTGGTGGCTACCAGCACAACCTCCAGCACTGCCACCTGCACCGCGGCCAGCACCGCCAGCAGCCCTGCCGCTAGCACCTCCGCAAGCCCTGCCACCTGCACCACCGCAAGCACCACTACTGTCAGCAGCATCAGCCCCAGTGAACAGCCGTCCGAGGCTGCAGGAGAAGGGCTGGAGCCTCTCCTACTACTGGCAGCACCGGCACCTGCACTGCGGCCATCACCGCGGCCATCACCACCACCTGCACAGCCGCAAGCCCCGCCGCAAGCACCGCAACCTGCACCGCTGACAGTATTACCACTTCCAGCAGCAGCAGCCCAAGTGGGCAGCTGTCTGAGGCTGCAGGAGAGGGGCTGGAGCCTCCCTCCACCCCTGGCAGCACCCCCACCGGCAACGGCACTAGCACCAGTTTGCAGCCGTAGTCACCACAGGATGGACTGTAGCCCTGCATCCATGGACTATCATGTATCCTGGTCACTGCAAATCTCGTGGCTCAGACACCTACGTGAGGGACTGTGAACTGCCACACCCCAAGTGTTGCATCACTGGGCACAAAGCGCCCTCCAGAACCAGTGGAGAAAGGCATCCACTCACCCTATCCTTGGCAGGATGAAACAGACTGGGCAAAAAGCCCCCTCCAGAACCAGTGGAGAAAGGCATCCAATCACCTTGTCCTTGGCAGGATGAAGCAGACTGGTCACAAAGCCCCCTCCAGAACCAATGGAGAAAGGCATCCACTTGAGAGACTGTGGCTTTGCACGCCCCAGGACTAGGCAGTGGGCAAACCACCCACTCGAGAGACTTGTGAGACTGTGGCTTTGCACTCCCCAGGACCAGGCAGTGGGCAAACCACCCACTCAGGAGACTTGAGAGACTGTGGCTTTGAACGCCCCTGGACCAGGCAGTGGGCAAACCACCCACTTGAGAGACTTGAGAGACTATGGCTTTGCACTCCCCAGGACCAGGCAGTGGGCAAACCACCCACTTGAGGGACTTGAGAGACTGTGGCTTTGAACTCCCCAGGCAGTGGGCAAACCACCCACTTGAGAGACTGTGGCTTTGCACTCCCCAGGACCAGGCAGTGGGCAAACCACCCACTTGAGAGACTTGAGAGACTGTGGCATTGCACTCCCCAGGACCAGGCAGTGGGCAAACCACCCACTTGAGAGACTGTGGCTTTGCACTTCCTAGGACCAGGCAGTGGGCAAACCACCCACTTGAGAGACTTGAGAGACTGTGGCATTGCACTCCCCAGGACCAGGCAGTGGGCAAACCACCCACTTGAGAGACTATGGCTTTGCACTCCCCAGGACCAGGCAGTGGGCAAACCACCCACTTGAGGGACTTGAGAGACTGTGGCTTTGAACTCCCCAGGCAGTGGGCAAACCACCCACTTGAGAGACTTGAGAGACTGTGGCTTTGCACTCTCCAGGACCAGGCAGAGGGCAAACCATCCACTTGAGAGACTTGAGATACTGTGGCCTTGCACTCCCCAGGACATTGCTGTGGGCATGGAGCCCCCTCCAGGAGCAGTGGCATTATTCCATCTTCCGGCTGAGATGCTCCCCCTTCCCCGTCCCCCTGAGGTGACTGTGTGTTTTCGACCTGATGCCCCTGCAATGTTCTCTCCGTATTGTGGCAGGAGTCAAGTGTGGGCTTGGCCTATGTGCTATGTCCCTGTGGCCCATGGACATTTTGAGTGGACAATGTACCGCCTTATGTACATATTGTATATATTGAAAATACTGTTTTTGAATTTGTAACGTATATCTGACTATTTCTAATATGACACTCATTTGACTCAATTCCTTTTGTCCTTGCGTTCTTCCAGAGGGTTAGGGGGTGTATATATGATGTTGTTGCATGTGTTTGTGTGTATGGTGTTGGGGGTGAGGGTGGGGGTGGGGATGTTGCATGTTGCTTGTGTGTCTCACTCTCTTTTTCCTCCCCCCAGTCTGCTAGGTGCAGTACTCACCGTGGTCGGCCCCATCGACGTTCGTACTCCTGGTAGATGAGAAGATACACCAACATGGGTAACACCTGTAGCTCGGGCTCCATGGCGTCCTGGTTCTTCATTGAGTGTCAAGAGGTGAGTGGTTTCCCTTCTGTGTACTGTCTGTGTTGGCGGTTTCCGCCGTGGTCATGATTCCATTTTTTTTACCGCCGGCCTGTTGGCGGTATTACCGCCGCTTTAACACCGACCTCCATGGTTGTAATGAGAGCCTATATGTCCTACCTTAACCATACACTGCACCCTGCCCTTGGGGCTACCTAGGGCCTACCTTAGGGATGTCTGACATGTAAGAAAAGGGAATGTTTAGGCCTGGCAAGTGGGTACACTTGCCAAGTCGAATTTCCAGTTAAAACTGTACAGACACACACACTGCAGTGGCAGGTCTGAAACATGATTACAGAGCTACTTATGTGGGTGGCACAACCAATGCTGGAGGCTCACTAGTAGCATTTGATTTACAGGCCCTGGGCACCTCTAGTGCACTGTACTAGGGACTTACAAATACATCAAATATGCCAATCATGGACAAGCCAATTACATACACATTTTGTAAAGGAGCTCTTGTACTTTAGCACTGATTAGCAGTGGTAAAGTGCCCAGAGTAACAAAAAGAGCAAAATCAGAGTCCAGCACACATCAACAACCTGGGAAACAGAGGCAAAAAGTTAAGGGAGACCACGCCAAGGATGAAAAGTCTAACAAGAACTAAAACGAGTTTGATCTAGGTAACAGTCTTTGCAATGTTTTTTGTGTGTTTGGATGAGTGTGCTGAATGACTTTTCAGTTTTTTATACAGATTAGGTAATCGGTTGTTCATTACTTGGCTAGTACATAAAGCCTTCAATGTATTGTCTGAGCGATAGACAACAACATTTATTGAAAGAAGCAGTTAAACTGCGAACCCTGAGGGACGAATTTGATGTGTGTATTAAATGTTGAATTTATGGTTGAAATGCATTTTTACTGCATGCTTTTGAAACGATTGTTATGTTATAATAAACAAACCTATAACCTTAGAACTTTGGTGCTTTTAAAACAGCATCCTAATTCAGGTACACGGCTGTGATGCTGTGTTGTACGTGTGAGGATGTGGTATTTTTATAGAGAAATTATGTGAGTGGTTCTAAGATATATGTTCATGTGGTGAGAGATAGTACTGTTGGTACGACTTTGACAGCGATATGGTTTTGGTGCTGAGTTGATGATTGAAGGTGCAGGTTTGTGTCTGTTGAGGGTGACCAATTGTATGTGAAAATTGAAGGAAGGGGTTTGCAGCTACTTTTCGGTACAAAGAGTAGGTTGATATTATAAAAAAATGGGTTTCTGGTTGAGGGGGGTGGAGCCCTTCTCAAGCAGCAACCAGAATTCTTCTAAGGGTGAAGTCACAACCAAACCCTAAATTAACCTGTGCTCAACAATTGTGTAGCTTGTCATAGAGCAGCCAGACTGAACTCAGAGGCAATGTGTAAAGTATTTGTACAACACCTCAAACAGTAACACAGTGAAAACACACCACAAAAGGGATCCCACATCAGTCTGGAACAATAGACTAAGTTTTAGTAAATAAAATAAGACCAACATGACACAAATTCAATCAGTAAAACTGGAGATATTCAGTTTTTAAAGATTATTTTTAAAATACCACCAAAAGGCATAAAGCGCCAACTATGGATATCTGGTCATGCCAGACCGGGTCAAAGTCACAAGTTGAGGCCAACAGCAATGGAGAGGAGAAATGATTACAGGGACCCAGTTAGGCCTGGTAAACAAAGTACCTTAAAACCTAGTTTGCAGACCGTTAAAAGGATCCGCATTGAGAATTTGCTGCACAGCCAAAGTGATGCTTCCGTTCCGAGATGCAGCAAGGATTCAGTGCTAGGTCCTGCATCTTTGAAGATGATCCCATTGACAAGGGCTTGTTATACGAAGTCCAGCGTAGAGGATGCGTTGCTCAGTCGGAGCGATGCATTGGTTTCCAGCATTGTTGTCGAAGGCTGCCATTGACAAAGGATGCAAAGCCTTGCGCAGAGGATGTGTTGCGCATTGGTAATGATGGGCTGCAATATGATGCAGGTCATTGCGGCGGTCCCGATCACTCTGTAGTGACAATGCATTGATTCTGTTCTGGGTTGTGCTGTGCAGCAGAAGTGATGTGTCAGTTCCGCTGTATCCACAGAGACAGGCAGCGCACCTTAGGCCCACTTCCAAAGGTCTAGCACTGGAGTGGCACAACTTGGTTGGATGGACTCACAGATAGCAGAGTCCAGGTGCAAGGTTGTTGAAAGCCTTTTGTGACCCTGAGGCTTCAGATTAGGAGGCCAGTCAACTAGCCATTGGAGTCACTCTGGGGGTTGGGTTCAAGAGATGCAGGTCCAGTCCTTCTCACACTGGCAAGAGGGCAGTAAGCAGCAGGTGAGCACAGCAAGGCAGTAGCCCAGAAAGGCAGTAGTCCAGGAGGACAACATTCTAGAAGAGTGGCAGTCCTTGAGCAGTACCACCTTCTTCCTGGCATAGTATCAATAGGTCCAGAAGTCTACTGAAAAGTTGGGGTCTGAGGTCCATTATTTATACCCAGTTGTGCCTTTGAAGTGAGGAAGAAGCTTCTCATTTGAAAAAAGCCTGGATTGGTGTAGGAAGCTGGCCGTGTATATACTATCTCAAAGTGAGAGACAGTGTGCACAGAGTCCAAGGGTTCCCCTTAGAGGTTGATAGTGGCAAAATTATATAATACTAATGCTCTATTTGTGGTAGTGTGGTTGAGCAGTATGCTTATCAGAGGGTAGTGTTAAGCATTTGTTGTACACACACAGGCAATAAATGAAAACACACACTCAAAGATTTAACTCCAATAGGGTTTCATATGGAGAAATATTATTTTCTTCATTTATTTTAGAACCACAAGATTCAGAATTCAAGTAAGTACATACATTGTAAGGTACTTGGCATAGGTAAGTATAGAACTTTGAATCAAAACAGTAATGTACACAGTTTGGCAGAAAATGGCAACAAGCTATTTTAAAAGTGGATACTGCAAAATTCAACAGTTCCTGGGAGAGGTAAGTAAAGGTTAGTTTGTCAGGTAAGTAAAGCACTTACAAGTTCAGTCTCTGGGGCATAGGCAGCCCACCGTTGGGGGTTCAAGTCAACCCCAACCACCCAGCAGCAGCAACACAGGTCCAGTTAGGTGCAGAGGTCAAAGAGGGGCCCAAATATCATAGGCGCCTATGGAGACTAGTGGTGCTCCGGTTCCAGTCTGCTAGCAGGTAAATACCTGCGTCCCTGGGGAGTAGACCCAGGGTTTTTGTAGAGCACTGGTGGGTCCCAAACAGGCACACAAAATACACCCTCCGGGTGCAGTGTGCAAAGAAGGTGTCAGGTTTTGCACTGAAATCAATGAAGGGACCTGGGGGTCGCTCTGGCGATGCAGGCAGGGCACAGGGGGAGCTTCTCGGGTCAGCCACCGACTGGGCAAAGATGAAGGCTGCCTGCTGGTCAGTCTTGCACCGGTAGTTGGTTCCTCTCGGGCCTGGGGGCTGCAGGTGCAGTGCTTCTTCCAGGCGTTGGGTTCTTTGTTACCAGGCAGTCGCGGTCAGGGGGATCCTCTGGATTCTCTCTTCAGGGTCGCTGTGGGGATCCAGGGAGGTCATCTCAGGGTATCCACATTGTGGGAGTCACCTGGGGGTCCTCCCTGCAGTGTTGATTTCTCTGGACACAGGCCGGGGCCGTCGGGTGCAGAGTGTTGGGGACTCTTGCTTCCGGAGTGAGGCTGGGGTCCCTTTAAAGATGGTTTCTTCTTTGTTGTTTAGACAGAGCCGCTGTCCACGGGAGTTTCTTCATCCTTTGGGTTGCAAGGCAGTCGTCTGAGTCAGCAGAGGTCACTGGGTGCTTTGTTGTTGCAGGTTCTTTGAGTCTGGGGACAGGCCAGTAGGGCTGGGGCCAAGTCAGTTGTCGTCTTTGTCTTCTCTGTGGGGCTTTCAGGTCAGCAGTCCTTCTTCTTTGTAGGTTTTCAGGAAATCTAAAATCCTGGGTTCAGGGTCACCCCTAAATACTGAATTTTGGGGTGTGTTAGGGTCACAGGGCAGTTGCCAATGGATACTGTCCTTGAGGGTGGCTACACCGTCCTAGTGCTCCCTATCCCTATTGGGTGAAATCCTCCAAAACAAGATGGAGGATTTTCCAAGGAGGGGGTCACTTCAACTCTGGTCACCTTAGAGGTGGACCTGGCTCAGGGGGTGACTCCTACTTGTTTTTCTCATTATCTCCCTGAACTTGCCACCAAAAGTGGGGGCTGTGTCTGGGGGCATTGGAACACGAAGCCTGAGCCTTTGAGGCTCACTTTTGGGTGTAACAGTTCCTGCAGGGGGGAGGTGTGAAGCACCTCCACCCAGTGGAGGCATTGTTTCTGGCCTCAGAGAGCACAAAGGCTTTCACCCCAGGGGGTCAGAAACTTGTCTCTTAGTGGCAGGCTGGCACAGACCAGCCAGTCTTACACTGAAGGATTGGGTAAAATACAGAGGCATCTCTAAGATGCCCTCTGTGTGCATTTGTTAATAAATCCAGCACTGGCATCAGTGTGGGTTTATTATTCTGTGAAGTTTGATACCATACTTCCCAGTATTTAGTGTAGCCATTATGGAGCTGTGGAGTTTGTTTTGACAAACTCCCAGACCATATACTTAATATGGCCACAATGTACTTACAGTGTCTAAGAATGGACTTAGACACTGTAGGGGCATATTGCTAATGCAGCTATGCCCTCACCTGTGGTATAGTGTACCTTGCCTTCTAGAGGGGTGACTTACCTATGCCACAGGCAGTATTTTGTGTGTATGGCATCCTGAGGGGGATGCCATGTCGACTTTGCCTTTTTCTCCCCACCAACACACACAATCTGCAATGGCAATGTGCATGTGTTAGGTGAGGGGTTTCTTAGGGTGGCACAACACATGCTGCAGCCCTTGGGTACCTTCCCTGGTCATAGGGCCCTTGGTAACACTGGTACCTTTTACAAGGGACTTGTCTGACTTATCTGTGTGCCAGGGGTGTGCCAATTGTGGCAACAATGGCACATTTGTAAGTGAAAGAACACTGGTGCTGGGGCCTGGTTAGCAGGATCCCAGCACACTTCTCAGTCAAGTGAGCATCAATATCAGGCAAAAAGTATGTGTGGGGGGGGTAACTGCAACGAGGAGCCATTTTCCTACAATTGGCATTTCTTTTGAACTTGCACTGAGCAGATTACACTGCCTCTGAATAAGTGTTGAAGACAAGCATTGAAGTACTGTTAACAAATAAAATGTGTTTTACATTGAAGAAAATATTCCTAAAGGGCTATGTATCATTCACTTCATTGGCTGATGCCAGATGGTTGTACATCCTGGATCTGGTGCACCGCTGTGCACTAATTAGTGCCATAAGGCAGGAAAATGGCACTTTCTAAAAGTGGTATTTTCAAAATTGTAATTTAAAATGCAACTTCACTATTAGGATTTTTCATTATAATTTCAAAGCCACCAAACACAAACTGTTTACCTTTTCCCATTTGAAAATTATAGCTTATTAAATATAATAAGGTAACTCCAATATCTTCCTATGAAAGAGGTAGACAATGCAGTAGTGAAAAATGAGTTCAAGACATTTTCACTACCAGGACATGTAAAAACCAAAAAGTACATGCACAACTTTTTAAATACACTGCTCCCTGCCCTCGTGGCTGTCCAGGGCCTACCCTTGGGGTGATTTACTTGTATTAAAATGGAAGGTCTGGGCCTGGCAAAATGTGTATTTTGCCAGTTCAAAATGGCATTGTAAAACTGCCCACGAAGGCAGTAATGGAGGGCCCGGGACATGTTAAAGGGTTACTTGAATGGGTGGCACAATCAGTGTTGCAGGTCCACTAGCAGCCTTTCATTTACAGGCCCTGAGCACCTGTAGTGCCACTTTACTAGGGACATACATGTAAATTAAATATGCCAATTGGGAATAAGCCAATGTTACCATGTTTTAAGGAGAGAGCATAAACCCTTTAGCACTGGTTAGCAGTGTTATAGTGTGCAGAGTCCTAAAAAATGTAGGAGGAAGGCAAAAGGTTAGCGGCAAGACCACCCTAAGGCTGACAGGTATAGCAGGTATCCAAAGAAAAACAGATACGATTATCATGGGTTTGTTGTGTGCATGTATTAAATACTTTCTTAAGTGTACTGATTGGGGTTGGTGTTGTGTATTTGGATGTGTACATCCCATGAATTACTGAGTATTTTTTAGATATGTGATAGATTAGTACACCTCTAGGAGAGAACCAAGGAGGTGAGACAGGAAAGCGCTGAATTAACAAAATATAGATTTAGAGCCATAATAGCAAAGTTAAAAAGTGGCAAAGAAAGCAGTATAAATAATGTATGATTTAGAAACAGTATTTCGTAGTTCCTAGCATTAACATTAAGTGAAACATAGACTGTAAGCAGTCATATTATGAGTGCAAAATTTTAGCCTCAGGTAGTATATTTTTATTTCATAGAAAAACAATTTCACCTAAACTATTTTATGGAAATTTTCAGAATGAATGACATTTACCATTTCATAGAAAACAATTCATAGAGTGCCTTTTTGTTTGAAATTGGTTTGTGCATGCTTACTGTTTAAGGTGTTAATGCAATGACTGTAGGTCTTACTTTCACAAACAGTTTTTTAGAAGTAATTATTTCACTGCTTCTCTTCAGACGACCTCATGTCAGATTTATATCTTTTACATTGTCAAACAATTGCTTAGACGCTTTTAATGCACAGACCCCTCACTACCCCTAAAAACGGTCTATCCTGACCTCTCACAACCTATAAACAACATCTATCTCTGCTCCTAAACCTTCCTTAACGCACCTAAACTACACCCATCCCATAGCCCTCAGAACCATTTTCACACCTAAGCTCCACCCATCTCCAAAACCTAAAACCCCTTCACTACACCTAAAGTACACCCATGCCTAGCTACTAAACTATACACATCCCTGAACATAAAAAATTAATTCTACCTTGAAACTCCAGCCTTCCCAGAACCCTAAAACTCCTCCCTACCTTTAAATTCATCACATTCGTAAATCCAAAAAAAAACTTCTATGCCTACACCCCACTAGTCCATGACCCCTCAAAACCCCTCACCACCCCCAAACTCCACCCATTGCTGAACCCTAAAAAAACCTTACCACCCTTAAACCCCACCCATCCATGACCCCTAAAATGCCATCCCTAAACTCTACCCATCCCCGAACCCTAAAGAACTCATTCTGCATCTAAACACCTCCTGTCCCTGAACCCTCAAAAACCCTGCACCACCTTTAACTTCACCTAGTCATGAAAACTAAAACCTCTTCACCACCCCTAACCTCAATGCTTCACTGAACCTTAAAAACACACCAGACCATAACTCTGCCTATTCATGCACCCTAAAAGCCCCTCAACACACCTCCACTCCACCCATCATAGAACTGTAAACACCTCACCATTGCTAAACTTCACTCTTTGGTGAACCCTAAAACCCCTCACCAAACCTAACCTCCACACATTCCTGATACCTGAAAACCCTTACTACCCATAAAACTACACCAATCTATGAATCATAAAAATAACCTTTTCTGTGCCTGAACTCTACCCATTCCTGGCCCCTACTTGATCAAGGTAGGTATGGAGCTAGAGCAATATTTTCTGGGTACTTGAGTGCTGAACTAACCAAGTTCTATTTTAATATTTTTATTTCAATTATTTTTAGGAGGTGAGCTCTGTTTCTGCTCATGAACAGTGCCTGATCTCTCAACATAGTTTCTAGAACTTCCTTAGATCTCTCATAATGCAATTTGTATCAATTAGAGGTACATGTTTAATGTTTAAACTTTGTTTTTTTTAGAGTTTGTCAGACATAGTATTTGGCTACAAGAGCTTTGGCCAGAATTGTGGTCATCCAGCTCTATTAAGACTCATAGGAAGCATATGTTTTCTCTAGGAGAGCCTCCTCTAGCTCCTCCAGCGAAAACCCTTGACTGGCTACATGACTGATTATGAGCCATTGTCAAATTGCCCACCTGACTGCCCTGCCTAATTAAGGTGGATGTTGCAACGTACATTGTTTTCCTGTTTTTGATTGCCAGAGTAAGTCTGGTCATCCTGAACAGGAAAATAATTAAATGGTCCACATGCGCTGGGAGAAGGATGCAACACGAAGATCCAAACGTTTACAGCAGCCTTCGAAAAAAGCTCCATAAGTGGACCAACCCGTCGTTGTGAGTCAAGCTGGCCAACATCGACCATGACCCTGCCTGACTTGCAGGTTCATGCTACTGAAAAGCTCTAGAGCCCCAGACTTCCAGGATTTCACCGGGGTCTCGTGGAAAGGCAATCTGACGATGTTGCATCAAAATTGGCTTGCTGTGGAGGGTCATCTGATATTGGGGAAGAAAAGCTCTGGGAAAGTTTCGAAGTCAAAGGGAAAAAGTTGACTGAGGCCTTCCTCACAGTGTATCCGAGGAGGGGCCCAGTGAAGTTGGCTTCAACTTTGACTTGGTCCCAGATGAAGATTTCCATCCTGAAAAATCGTCTAAGTCCAAACGTAAAGCTCTTGACCGAGGCCTCCCGTGATGCGTATCTGAAGAGGGCTCCAGCGAGGCCAGCCTCAACTTGTGACTTTGTCCTGGTCGGTAGGAGATCTTAAAAAATTCTAAGTCCGAAAGTAAAACTTTGACGGAGGCCTCCTGCTCAGTGTAGCCAGGCAGGACTCCATTGCGGGCGGCCTCAAATTTTGACTTTGCCCGGGTTGAGTGTGACCAAAAGTACAGATTCACACTTTTGATTTCTAAGTTTTAGAAAACATTTAGGGCCTGACTATGAGTGGGGTGGTCCAAGGACCGTCACACTCTCAGTGGCTATTGGACCACTGCGGTTGTGGCGGTCTGACTGCCACATTATGAGGTTGGTGGGCAGCCCTGCTAACCTCCAAGCATCTCCATCTGGATATTCGATTATGACGGTCTGACAGTTTTGGAGGTCAGAATCATCCAGGGCGGTGCTGAAGTCAGTACTGCCCTGCTGATAATGAACTGGTTCTCCACCAGCCTTTTAATGTTGGTTTCAATGCCATGAAAAGACTGGCAAAGAACAGGTGCAGGGTGCCACAGTGGGGCCCCTGCACTGCTCATTCACTTGGCATGGGCAGTGCAGGGGTCCCATTGCCCAGCACCCTCGTAAGGCTCACTGTCTGCACAGCTTACGAGGGTGCTGGTGCACCTTGCGGGTGGCAGCATTGCAGCCAGCTCAATTACGAGCTGACAACACCGTTGCTGCCACTTTCCCACTGGGATGATGGGTGGAAACCTTGGTTTCAATCCATCAGCCTAGTAGCATAGTTGTTATGGGCCCGGCTGGGAGCTAGCCAGTAAGGCGGAAGCCTCCCCATCGGAAGTTTGGCGGACAGGTCATCCTGCCTGCCAAACTCATAATCAGTCCCGTAATCTTTAAAAACATCATAACTCTGGTCCCCTTTAGTGGATTTTTGATGTTTTAGTGTCATTTTAAAGATGAAAATATAATCTATTATTATGAAATGGTGTTGGATTTTTATTGCGTTTTGTGTTTTACTTATTTACAGTTTTGTGATTATTAAATGCTTTACACACCTGTCTCTTAAGTTTAGCCTAACTGCTCTTTGCCAGGCTACCAAGGTTTGAGCTAGGATTAAATTATTGAGAGCTTGACTAGACCTACTGGGGGTTTGTGGCCTGTTGCTAAATGTAGGTTCTTCCCTGCTCTTACCAATAATCCACTTTCCAACATAGGGATCAAAGCTTGTGTAGCTGGTTGCTATTTTGTTGTGGAAGTGGTTGGCGAGGGAGTTGCAGAGTTCCTGTGAGGGCGGTATTGAATTCTGCATGATTGACGGGCAGGTAAATTCTCTGACAATGGTAAAGAGTTCCTTGGTTTGGTTGGAGTTGTTCTCGATCTGAAGTGTAAAAGTCTCTTTCTTTGCAGCTTTTTGCAATCAGCAGAGTAGTCTTTGAGGGCTTACTTGTGGATGGCATGGTCTGTGTCATTTCTGCTGGTTCGCCAACTTCGTTCCAATTGTTTA